>NC_139225.1:55441282-56641282 GCF_055691185.1 Crinia signifera | reverse complement strand
ACTGGCAAATTGTTTTTATTCTCTAGCTTTTTAAATTGGAAAAATGTTTCTCTTTATTGACAGTACAGACATTTGGAAGAGGTCAAACAGACACAATAGCCATCACCTAAAAACTTACCACACTGTTTAGGCCCAATTCCAACTGCTTTTGGCAGCTAAACAGTGTTGAGCCTCTTTAGTAGTTTAATTTGAGACCACCTGCTAATATCATGTCCTGTAGGTCTTTTTACATTAACAACACATGATTTTTTTCAGTAAGGCAATACAGTTAGGAAACTTTTTTATTAGCTTACCTGGTTATAGAAGTAGAAGAGGGCAAAAAAGTGCCGGTATCTCAACTACAGCCATACCACATTGGATACGCCCAATCTCGTCTGATCTTGGAAGCTAAGCAGTGTTGGGCCTGGTTAGTACTTGGGTGGGAGACCACATGGGAACACCAGGTGCTGTAGGTTTTTTCCCATTAATGGCAAATTGTTTTTATTCTCTTGCTATTTAAATTGGAAACTTTTTATTTTTATTGCCAATACAGACATTTGGGACAGGTCAAACAGACACAATAGCCATCACCTAAAAACTTACCACACTGTTTAGGCCCAATTCCAACTGCTTTTGGGAGCTAAACAGTGTTGAGCCTCTTTAGTAGTTTAATTTGAGACCACCTGCTAATATCATGTCCTGTAGGTCTTTTTACATTACCAACACATGATTTTTTTCAGTAAGCCAATATAGTTAGGAAACTTTTTTATTAGCTTACCTGGTTATAGAAGTATAAGATGGAAAAAAAGTGCCTGTATCTCACCTACAGCCATACCACATTGGATACGCCCAATCTCGTCTGATCTTGGAAGCTAAGCAGTGTTGGGCCTGCTTAGTACTTGGGTGGGAGACCACATGGGAACACCAGGTGCTGTAGGTTTTTCCCATTACTGGCATTGTTTTTATTCTCCAGCTTTTTAAATTGGAAATTTTTTTCTCTTTATTGACAGTACAGACATTTGGAAGAGGTCAAACAGACACAATAGCCATCACCTAAAAACTTACCACACTGTTTAGGCCCAATTCCAACTGCTTTTGGCAGCTAAACAGTGTTGAGCCTCTTAAGTAGTTTAATTTGAGACCACCTGCTAATATCATGTCCTGTAGGTCTTTTTACATTACCAACACATGATTTTTTTCAGTAAGGCAATACAGTTAGGAAACTTTTTTATTAGCTTTCCTTATTATAGAAGTAGAAGAGGGCAAAAAAGTGCTGGTATCTCACCTACAGCCATACCACATTGGATACGCCCAATCTCGTCTGATCTTGGAAGCTAAGCAGTGTTGGGCCTGGTTAGTACTTAGGTGGGAGACCACATGGGAACACCAGGTGCTGTAGGTTTTTTCCCATTAGTGGCAAATTGTTTTTATTCTCTTGCTATTTAAATTGGAAAATTTTTATTTTTATTGCCAATACAGACATTTGGGACAGGTCAAACAGACACAATAGCCATCACCTAAAAACTTACCACACTGTTTAGGCCCAATTCCAACTGCTTTTGGCAGCTAAACAGTGTTGAGCCTCTTTAGTAGTTTAATTTGAGACCACCTGCTAATATCATGTCCTGTAGGTCTTTTTACATTACCAACACATGATTTTTTCCAGTAAGGCAATACAGTTAGGAAACTTTTTTATTAGCTTACCTGGTTATAGAAGTAGAAGAGGGCAAAAAAGTGCTGGTATCTCACCTACAGCCATACCACATTGGATACGCCCAATCTCGTCTGATCTTGGAAGCTAAGCAGTGTTGGGCCTGGTTAGTACTTGGGTGGGAGACCACATGGGAACACCAGGTGCTGTAGGTTTTTTCCCATTAATGGCAAATTGTTTTTATTCTCTTGCTATTTAAATTGGAAACTTTTTATTTTTATTGAAAATACAGACATTTGGGACAGGTCAAACAGACACAATAGCCATCACCTAAAAACTTACCACACTGTTTAGGCCCAATTCCAACTGCTTTTGGCAGCTAAACAGTGTTGAGCCTCTTTAGTAGTTTAATTTGAGACCACCTGCTAATATCATGTCCTGTAGGTCTTTTTACATTACCAACACATGATTTTTTTCAGCAAGGCAATACAGTTAGGAAACTTTTTTATTAGCTTACCTGGTTATAGAAGTAGAAGAGGGTAAAAAAGTGCCTGTATCTCACCTACAGCCATACCACATTGGATACGCCCAATCTCGTCTGATCTTGGAAGCTAAGCAGTGTTGGGCCTGCTTAGTACTTGGGTGGGAGACCACATGGGAACACCAGGTGCTGTAGGTTTTTCCCATTACTGGCATTGTTTTTATTCTCCAGCTTTTTAAATTGGAAAATTTTTTCTCTTTATTGACAGTACAGACATTTGGAAGAGGTCAAACAGACACAATAGCCATCACCTAAAAACTTACCACACTGTTTAGGCCCAATTCCAACTGCTTTTGGCAGCTAAACAGTGTTGAGCCTCTTAAGTAGTTTAATTTGAGACCACCTGCTAATATCATGTCCTGTAGGTCTTTTTACATTACCAACACATGATTTTTTTCAGTAAGGCAATACAGTTAGGAAACTTTTTTATTAGCTTTCCTTATTATAGAAGTAGAAGAGGGCAAAAAAGTGCTGGTATCTCACCTACAGCCATACCACATTGGATACGCCCAATCTCGTCTGATCTTGGAAGCTAAGCAGTGTTGGGCCTGGTTAGTACTTAGGTGGGAGACCACATGGGAACACCAGGTGCTGTAGGTTTTTTCCCATTAGTGGCAAATTGTTTTTATTCTCTTGCTATTTAAATTGGAAATTTTTTATTTTTATTGCCAATACAGACATTTGGGACAGGTCAAACAGACACAATAGCCATCACCTAAAAACTTACCACACTGTTTAGGCCCAATTCCAACTGCTTTTGGCAGCTAAACAGTGTTGAGCCTCTTTAGTAGTTTAATTTGAGACCACCTGCTAATATCATGTCCTGTAGGTCTTTTTACATTACCAACACATGATTTTTTTCAGTAAGGCAATACAGTTAGGAAACTTTTTTATTAGCTTACCTGGTTATAGAAGTAGAAGAGGGCAAAAAAGTGCCGGTATCTCAACTACAGCCATACCACATTGGATACGCCCAATCTCATCTGATCTTGGAAGCTAAGCAGTGTTGGGCCTGGTTAGTACTTGGGTGGGAGACCACATGGGAACACCAGGTGCTGTTGGATTTTTCCCATTAATGGCAAATTGTTTTTATTCTCTTGCTATTTAAATTGGAAACTTTTTATTTTTATTGCCAATACAGACATTTGGGACAGGTCAAACAGACACAATAGCCATCACCTAAAAACTTACCACACTGTTTAGGCCCAATTCCAACTGCTTTTGGGAGCTAAACAGTGTTGAGCCTCTTTAGTAGTTTAATTTGAGACCACCTGCTAATATCATGTCCTGTAGGTCTTTTTACATTACCAACACATGATTTTTTTCAGTAAGCCAATATAGTTAGGAAACTTTTTTATTAGCTTACCTGGTTATAGAAGTAAAAGATGGAAAAAAAGTGCCTGTATCTCACCTACAGCCATACCACATTGGATACGCCCAATCTCGTCTGATCTTGGAAGCTAAGCAGTGTTGGGCCTGGTTAGTACTTGGGTGGGAGACCACATGGGAACCCCAGGTGCTGTAGGTTTTTCCCATTACTGGCAAATTGTTTTTATTCTCTAGCTTTTTAAATTGGAAAAATGTTTCTCTTTATTGACAGTACAGACATTTGGAAGAGGTCAAACAGACACAATAGCCATCACCTAAAAACTTACCACACTGTTTAGGCCCAATTCCAACTGCTTTTGGCAGCTAAACAGTGTTGAGCCTCTTTAGTAGTTTAATTTGAGACCACCTGCTAATATCATGTCCTGTAGGTCTTTTTACATTAACAACACATGATTTTTTTCAGTAAGGCAATACAGTTAGGAAACTTTTTTATTAGCTTACCTGGTTATAGAAGTAGAAGAGGGCAAAAAAGTGCCGGTATCTCAACTACAGCCATACCACATTGGATACGCCCAATCTCGTCTGATCTTGGAAGCTAAGCAGTGTTGGGCCTGGTTAGTACTTGGGTGGGAGACCACATGGGAACACCAGGTGCTGTAGGTTTTTTCCCATTAATGGCAAATTGTTTTTATTCTCTTGCTATTTAAATTGGAAACTTTTTATTTTTATTGCCAATACAGACATTTGGGACAGGTCAAACAGACACAATAGCCATCACCTAAAAACTTACCACACTGTTTAGGCCCAATTCCAACTGCTTTTGGGAGCTAAACAGTGTTGAGCCTCTTTAGTAGTTTAATTTGAGACCACCTGCTAATATCATGTCCTGTAGGTCTTTTTACATTACCAACACATGATTTTTTTCAGTAAGCCAATATAGTTAGGAAACTTTTTTATTAGCTTACCTGGTTATAGAAGTATAAGATGGAAAAAAAGTGCCTGTATCTCACCTACAGCCATACCACATTGGATACGCCCAATCTCGTCTGATCTTGGAAGCTAAGCAGTGTTGGGCCTGCTTAGTACTTGGGTGGGAGACCACATGGGAACACCAGGTGCTGTAGGTTTTTCCCATTACTGGCATTGTTTTTATTCTCCAGCTTTTTAAATTGGAAATTTTTTTCTCTTTATTGACAGTACAGACATTTGGAAGAGGTCAAACAGACACAATAGCCATCACCTAAAAACTTACCACACTGTTTAGGCCCAATTCCAACTGCTTTTGGCAGCTAAACAGTGTTGAGCCTCTTAAGTAGTTTAATTTGAGACCACCTGCTAATATCATGTCCTGTAGGTCTTTTTACATTACCAACACATGATTTTTTTCAGTAAGGCAATACAGTTAGGAAACTTTTTTATTAGCTTTCCTTATTATAGAAGTAGAAGAGGGCAAAAAAGTGCTGGTATCTCACCTACAGCCATACCACATTGGATACGCCCAATCTCGTCTGATCTTGGAAGCTAAGCAGTGTTGGGCCTGGTTAGTACTTAGGTGGGAGACCACATGGGAACACCAGGTGCTGTAGGTTTTTTCCCATTAGTGGCAAATTGTTTTTATTCTCTTGCTATTTAAATTGGAAAATTTTTATTTTTATTGCCAATACAGACATTTGGGACAGGTCAAACAGACACAATAGCCATCACCTAAAAACTTACCACACTGTTTAGGCCCAATTCCAACTGCTTTTGGCAGCTAAACAGTGTTGAGCCTCTTTAGTAGTTTAATTTGAGACCACCTGCTAATATCATGTCCTGTAGGTCTTTTTACATTACCAACACATGATTTTTTCCAGTAAGGCAATACAGTTAGGAAACTTTTTTATTAGCTTACCTGGTTATAGAAGTAGAAGAGGGCAAAAAAGTGCTAATATCTCACCTACAGCCATACCACATTGGATACGCCCAATCTCGTCTGATCTTGGAAGCTAAGCAGTGTTGGGCCTGGTTAGTACTTGGGTGGGAGACCACATGGGAACACCAGGTGCTGTAGGTTTTTTCCCATTAATGGCAAATTGTTTTTATTCTCTTGCTATTTAAATTGGAAACTTTTTATTTTTATTGAAAATACAGACATTTGGGACAGGTCAAACAGACACAATAGCCATCACCTAAAAACTTACCACACTGTTTAGGCCCAATTCCAACTGCTTTTGGCAGCTAAACAGTGTTGAGCCTCTTTAGTAGTTTAATTTGAGACCACCTGCTAATATCATGTCCTGTAGGTCTTTTTACATTACCAACACATGATTTTTTTCAGCAAGGCAATACAGTTAGGAAACTTTTTTATTAGCTTACCTGGTTATAGAAGTAGAAGAGGGTAAAAAAGTGCCTGTATCTCACCTACAGCCATACCACATTGGATACGCCCAATCTCGTCTGATCTTGGAAGCTAAGCAGTGTTGGGCCTGCTTAGTACTTGGGTGGGAGACCACATGGGAACACCAGGTGCTGTAGGTTTTTCCCATTACTGGCATTGTTTTTATTCTCCAGCTTTTTAAATTGGAAAATTTTTTCTCTTTATTGACAGTACAGACATTTGGAAGAGGTCAAACAGACACAATAGCCATCACCTAAAAACTTACCACACTGTTTAGGCCCAATTCCAACTGCTTTTGGCAGCTAAACAGTGTTGAGCCTCTTAAGTAGTTTAATTTGAGACCACCTGCTAATATCATGTCCTGTAGGTCTTTTTACATTACCAACACATGATTTTTTTCAGTAAGGCAATACAGTTAGGAAACTTTTTTATTAGCTTTCCTTATTATAGAAGTAGAAGAGGGCAAAAAAGTGCTGGTATCTCACCTACAGCCATACCACATTGGATACGCCCAATCTCGTCTGATCTTGGAAGCTAAGCAGTGTTGGGCCTGGTTAGTACTTAGGTGGGAGACCACATGGGAACACCAGGTGCTGTAGGTTTTTTCCCATTAGTGGCAAATTGTTTTTATTCTCTTGCTATTTAAATTGGAAAATTTTTATTTTTATTGCCAATACAGACATTTGGGACAGGTCAAACAGACACAATAGCCATCACCTAAAAACTTACCACACTGTTTAGGCCCAATTCCAACTGCTTTTGGCAGCTAAACAGTGTTGAGCCTCTTTAGTAGTTTAATTTGAGACCACCTGCTAATATCATGTCCTGTAGGTCTTTTTACATTACCAACACATGATTTTTTCCAGTAAGGCAATACAGTTAGGAAACTTTTTTATTAGCTTACCTGGTTATAGAAGTAGAAGAGGGCAAAAAAGTGCTGGTATCTCACCTACAGCCATACCACATTGGATACGCCCAATCTCGTCTGATCTTGGAAGCTAAGCAGTGTTGGGCCTGGTTAGTACTTGGGTGGGAGACCACATGGGAACACCAGGTGCTGTAGGTTTTTTCCCATTAATGGCAAATTGTTTTTATTCTCTTGCTATTTAAATTGGAAACTTTTTATTTTTATTGAAAATACAGACATTTGGGACAGGTCAAACAGACACAATAGCCATCACCTAAAAACTTACCACACTGTTTAGGCCCAATTCCAACTGCTTTTGGCAGCTAAACAGTGTTGAGCCTCTTTAGTAGTTTAATTTGAGACCAACTGCTAATATCATGTCCTGTAGGTCTTTTTACATTACCAACACATGATTTTTTTCAGCAAGGCAATACAGTTAGGAAACTTTTTTATTAGCTTACCTGGTTATAGAAGTAGAAGAGGGTAAAAAAGTGCCTGTATCTCACCTACAGCCATACCACATTGGATACGCCCAATCTCGTCTGATCGTGGAAGCTAAGCAGTGTTGGGCCTGGTTAGTACTTGGGTGGGAGACCACATGGGAACACCAGGTGCTGCAGGTTTTTTCCCATTAATGGCAAATTGTTTTTATTCTCTTGCTATTTAAATTGGAAACTTTTTTCTCTTTATTGACAGTACAGACATTTGGGACAGGTCAAACAGACACAATAGCCATCACCTAAAAACTTACCACACTGTTTAGGCCCAATTCCAACTGCTTTTGGGAGCTAAACAGTGTTGAGCCTCTGTAGTAGTTTAATTTGAGACCACCTGCTAATATCATGTCCTGTAGGTCTTTTTACATTACCAACACATGATTTTTTTCAGTAAGCCAATGCAGTTAGGAAACTTTTTTATTAGCTTACCTGGTTATAGAAGAAGAAGAGGGCAAAAAAGTGCCTGTATCTCACCTACAGCCATACCGCATTGGATACGCCCAATCTCGTCTGATCTTGGAAGCTAAGCAGTGTTGGGCCTGGTTAGTACTTGGGTGGGAGACCACATGGGAACACCAGGTGCTGTAGGATTTTTCCCATTAATGGCAAATTGTTTTTATTCTCTTGCTATTTAAATTGGAAACTTTTTATTTTTATTGCCAATACAGACATTTGGGACAGGTCAAACAGACACAATAGCCATCACCTAAAAACTTACCACACTGTTTAGGCCCAATTCCAACTGCTTTTGGCAGCTAAACAGTGTTGAGCCTCTTTAGTAGTTTAGTTTGAGACCACCTGCTAATATCATGTCCTGTAGGTCTTTTTACATTACCAACACATGATTTTTTTCAGTAAGCCAATATAGTTAGGAAACTTTTTTATTAGCTTACCTGGTTATAGAAGTAGAAGATGGAAAAAAAGTGCCTGTATCTCACCTACAGCCATACCACATTGGATACGCCCAATCTCGTCTGATCTTGGAAGCTAAACAGTGTTGGGCCTGGTTAGTACTTGGGTGGGAGACCACATGGGAACACCAGGTGCTGTAGGTTTTTCCCATTACTGGCATTGTTTTTATTCTCCAGCTTTTTAAATTGGAATTTTTTTTCTCTTTATTGACAGTACAGACATTTGGAAGAGGTCAAACAGACACAATAGCCATCACCTAAAAACTTACCACACTGTTTAGGCCCAATTCCAACTGCTTTTGGCAGCTAAACAGTGTTGAGCCTCTTAAGTAGTTTAATTTGAGACCACCTGCTAATATCATGTCCTGTAGGTCTTTTTACATTACCAACACATGATTTTTTTCAGTAAGGCAATACAGTTAGGAAACTTTTTTATTAGCTTTCCTTATTATAGAAGTAGAAGAGGGCAAAAAAGTGCCGGTATCTCACCTACAGCCATACCACATTGGATACGCCCAATCTCGTCTGATCTTGGAAGCTAAGCAGTGTTGGGCCTGGTTAGTACTTAGGTGGGAGACCACATGGGAACACCAGGTGCTGTAGGTTTTTTCCCATTAATGGCAAATTGTTTTTATTCTCTTGCTATTTAAATTGGAAAATTTTTATTTTTATTGCCAATACAGACATTTGGGACAGGTCAAACAGACACAATAGCCATCACCTAAAAACTTACCACACTGTTTAGGCCCAATTCCAACTGCTTTTGGCAGCTAAACAGTGTTGAGCCTCTTTAGTAGTTTAATTTGAGACCACCTGCTAATATCATGTCCTGTAGGTCTTTTTACATTACCAACACATGATTTTTTCCAGTAAGGCAATACAGTTAGGAAACTTTTTTATTAGCTTACCTGGTTATAGAAGTAGAAGAGGGCAAAAAAGTGCTGGTATCTCACCTACAGCCATACCACATTGGATACGCCCAATCTCGTCTGATCGTGGAAGCTAAGCAGTGTTGGGCCTGGTTAGTACTTGGGTGGGAGACCACATGGGAACACCAGGTGCTGCAGGTTTTTTCCCATTAATGGCAAATTGTTTTTATTCTCTTGCTATTTAAATTGGAAACCTTTTTCTTTTTATTGACAGTACAGACATTTGGGACAGGTCAAACAGACACAATAGCCATCACCTAAAAACTTACCACACTGTTTAGGCCCAATTCCAACTGCTTTTGGGAGCTAAACAGTGTTGAGCCTCTTTAGTAGTTTAATTTGAGACGACCTGCTAATATCATGTCCTGTAGGTCTTTTTACATTACCAACACATGATTTTTTTCAGTAAGCCAATGCAGTTAGGAAACTTTTTTATTAGCTTACCTGGTTATAGAAGTAGAAGAGGGCAAAAAAGTGCCTGTATCTCACCTACAGCCATACCGCATTGGATACGCCCAATCTCGTCTGATCTTGGAAGCTAAGCAGTGTTGGGCCTGGTTAGTACTTGGGTGGGAGACCACATGGGAACACCAGGTGCTGTAGGATTTTTCCCATTAATGACAAATTGTTTTTATTCTCTTGCTATTTAAATTGGAAACTTTTTATTTTTATTGCCAATACAGACATTTGGGACAGGTCAAACAGACACAATAGCCATCACCTAAAAACTTACCACACTGTTTAGGCCCAATTCCAACTGCTTTTGGCAGCTAAACAGTGCTGAGCCTCTTTAGTAGTTTAGTTTGAGACCACCTGCTAATATCATGTCCTGTAGGTCTTTTTACATTACCAACACATGATTTTTTTCAGTAAGCCAATATAGTTAGGAAACTTTTTTATTAGCTTACCTGGTTATAGAAGTAGAAGAGGGCAAAAAAGTGCATGTATCTCCCCTACAGTCATACCACATTGGATACGCCCAATCTCATCTGATCTTGGAAGCTAAGCAGTGTTAGGCCTGGTTATTAGTTGGGTGGGAGACCACATGGGAACACCAGGTGCTGTAGGTTTTTCCCATTACTGGCAAATTGTTTTTATTCTCTAGCTTTTTAAATTGGAAACTTTTTTCTCTTTATTGACAGTACAGACATTTGGAAGAGGTCAAACAGACACAATAGCCATCACTTAAAAACTTACTACACTGTTTAGGCCCAATTCCAACTGCTTTTGGCAGCTAAACAGTGTTGAGCCTCTTTAGTAGTTTAATTTGAGACCACCTGCTAATATCATGTCCTGTAGGTCTTTTTACATTACCAACACATGATTTTTTTCAGTAAGGCAATACAGTTAGGAAACTTTTTTATTAGCTTTCCTGGTTATAGAAGTAGAAGAGGGCAAAAAAGTGCCGGTATCTCACCTACAGCCATACCACATTGGATACGCCCAATCTCGTCTGATCTTGGAAGCTAAGCAGTGTTGGGCCTGGTTAGTACTTGGGTGGGAGACCACATGGGAACACCAGGTGCTGTAGGTTTTTTCCCATTAGTGGCAAATTGTTTTTATTCTCTTGCTATTTAAATTGGAAATTTTTTATTTTTATTGCCAATACAGACATTTGGGACAGGTCAAACAGACACAATAGCCATCACCTAAAAACTTACCACACTGTTTAGGCCCAATTCCAACTGCTTTTGGCAGCTAAACAGTGTTGAGCCTCTTTAGTAGTTTAATTTGAGACCACCTGCTAATATCATGTCCTGTAGGTCTTTTTACATTACCAACACATGATTTTTTCCAGTAAGGCAATACAGTTAGGAAACTTTTTTATTAGCTTACCTGGTTATAGAAGTAGAAGAGGGCAAAAAAGTGCTGGTATCTCACCTACAGCCATACCACATTGGATACGCCCAATCTCGTCTGATCTTGGAAGCTAAGCATTGTTGGTCCTGGTTAGTACTTGGGTGGGAGACCACATGGGAACACCAGGTGCTGTAGGTTTTTTCCCATTAATGGCAAATTGTTTTTATTCTCTTGCTATTTAAATTGGAAACTTTTTATTTTTATTGAAAATACAGACATTTGGGACAGGTCAAACAGACACAATAGCCATCACCTAAAAACTTACCACACTGTTTAGGCCCAATTCCAACTGCTTTTGGCAGCTAAACAGTGTTGAGCCTCTTTAGTAGTTTAATTTGAGACCACCTGCTAATATCATGTCCTGTAGGTCTTTTTACATTACCAACACATGATTTTTTTCAGCAAGGCAATACAGTTAGGAAACTTTTTTATTAGCTTACCTGGTTATAGAAGTAGAAGAGGGTAAAAAAGTGCCTGTATCTCACCTACAGCCATACCACATTGGATACGCCCAATCTCGTCTGATCGTGGAAGCTAAGCAGTGTTGGGCCTGGTTAGTACTTGGGTGGGAGACCACATGGGAACACCAGGTGCTGCAGGTTTTTTCCCATTAATGGCAAATTGTTTTTATTCTCTTGCTATTTAAATTGGAAACTTTTTTCTCTTTATTGACAGTACAGACATTTGGGACAGGTCAAACACACACAATAGCCATCACCTAAAAACTTACCACACTGTTTAGGCCCAATTCCAACTGCTTTTGGGAGCTAAACAGTGTTGAGCCTCTTTAGTAGTTTAATTTGAGACGACCTGCTAATATCATGTCCTGTAGGTCTTTTTACATTACCAACACATGATTTTTTTCAGTAAGCCAATGCAGTTAGGAAACTTTTTTATTAGCTTACCTGGTTATAGAAGTAGAAGAGGGCAAAAAAGTGCCTGTATCTCACCTACAGCCATACCGCATTGGATACGCCCAATCTCGTCTGATCTTGGAAGCTAAGCAGTGTTGGGCCTGGTTAGTTCTTGGGTGGGAGACCACATGGGAACACCAGGTGCTGTAGGATTTTTCCCATTAATGGCAAATTGTTTTTATTCTCTTGCTATTTAAATTGGAAACTTTTTATTTTTATTGCCAATACAGACATTTGGGACAGGTCAAACAGACACAATAGCCATCACCTAAAAACTTACCACACTGTTTAGGCCCAATTCCAACTGCTTTTGGCAGCTAAACAGTGTTGAGCCTCTTTAGTAGTTTAGTTTGAGACCACCTGCTAATATCATGTCCTGTAGGTCTTTTTACATTACCAACACATGATTTTTTTCAGTAAGCCAATATAGTTAGGAAACTTTTTTATTAGCTTACCTGGTTATAGAAGTAGAAGAGGGCAAAAAAGTGCCTGTATCTCCCCTACAGTCATACCACATTGGATACGCCCAATCTCATCTGATCTTGGAAGCTAAGCAGTGTTAGGCCTGGTTATTACTTGGGTGGGAGACCACATGGGAACACCAGGTGCTGTAGGTTTTTCCCATTACTGGCAAATTGTTTTTATTCTCTAGCTTTTTAAATTGGAAACTTTTTTCTCTTTATTGACAGTACAGACATTTGGAAGAGGTCAAACAGACACAATAGCCATCACTTAAAAACTTACCACACTGTTTAGGCCCAATTCCAACTGCTTTTGGCAGCTAAAAAGTGTTGAGCCTCTTTAGTAGTTTAATTTGAGACCACCTGCTAATATCATGTCCTGTAGGTCTTTTTACATTACCAACACATGATTTTTTTCAGTAAGGCAATACAGTTAGGAAACTTTTTTATTAGCTTTCCTGGTTATAGAAGTAGAAGAGGGCAAAAAAGTGCCGGTATCTCACCTACAGCCATACCACATTGGATACGCCCAATCTCGTCTGATCTTGGAAGCTAAGCAGTGTTGGGCCTGGTTAGTACTTGGGTGGGAGACCACATGGGAACACCAGGTGCTGCAGGTTTTTTCCCATTAATGGCAAATTGTTTTTATTCTCTTGCTATTTAAATTGGAAACTTTTTATTTTTATTGCCAATACAGACATTTGGGACAGGTCAAACAGACACAATAGCCATCACCTAAAAACTTACCACACTGTTTAGGTCCAATTCCAACTGCTTTTGGCAGCTAAACAGTGTTGAGCCTCTTTAGTAGTTTAATTTGAGACCACCTGCTAATATCATGTCCTGTAGGTCTTTTTACATTACCAACACATGATTTTTTTCAGTAAGGCAATACAGTTAGGAAACTTTTTTATTAGCTTACCTGGTTATAGAAGTAGAAGAGGGCAAAAAAGTGCCGGTATCTCACCTACAGCCATACCACATTGGATACGCCCAATCTCGTCTGATCTTGGAAGCTAAGCAGTGTTGGGCCTGGTTAGTACTTGGGTGGGAGACCACATGGGAACACCAGGTGCTGTAGGTTTTTTCCCATTAATGGCAAATTGTTTTTATTCTCTTGCTATTTAAATTGGAAACTTTTTATTTTTATTAAAAATACAGACATTTGGGACAGGTCAAACAGACACAATAGCCATCACCTAAAAACTTACCACACTGTTTAGGCCCAATTCCAACTGCTTTTGGGAGCTAAACAGTGTTGAGCCTCTTTAGTAGTTTAGTTTGAGACCACCTGCTAATATCATGTCCTGTAGGTCTTTTTACATTACCAACACATGATTTTTTTCAGTAAGCCAATATAGTTAGGAAACTTTTTTATGAGCTTACCTGGTTATAGAAGTAGAAGAGGGCAAAAAAGTGCCTGTATCTCACCTACAGTCATACCACATTGGATACGCCCAATCTCGTCTGATCTTGGAAGATAAGCAGTGTTGGGCCTGGTTAATACTTGGGTGGGAGACCACATGGGAACACCAGGTGCTGTAGGTTTTTCCCATTACTGGCAAATTGTTTTTATTCTCTAGCTTTTTAAATTGGAAACTTTTTTCTCTTTATTGACAGTACAGACATTTGGAAAAGGTCAAACAGACACAATAGCCATCACCTAAAAATTTACCACACTGTTTAGGCCCAATTCCAACTGCTTTTGGCAGCTAAACAGTGTTGAGCCTCTTAAGTAGTTTAATTTGAGACGACCTGCTAATATCATGTCCTGTAGGTCTTTTTACATTACCAACACATGATTTTTTTCAGTAAGGCAATACAGTTAGGAAACTTTTTTATTAGCTTTCCTGGTTATAGAAGTAGAAGAGGGCAAAAAAGTGCTGGTATCTCACCTACAGCCATACCACATTGGATACGCCCAATCTCATCTGATCTTGGGAGCTAAGCAGTGTTGGGCCTGGTTAGTACTTGGGTGGGAGACCACATGGGAACACCAGGTGCTGTAGGTTTTTTCCCATTAATGGCAAATTGTTTTTATTCTCTTGCTATTTAAATTGGAAACTTTTTATTTTTATTGCCAATACAGACATTTGGGACAGGTCAAACAGACACAATAGCCATCACCTAAAAACTTACCACACTGTTTAGGCCCAATTCCAACTGCTTTTGGGAGCTAAACAGTGTTGAGCCTCTTTAGTAGTTTAATTTGAGACCACCTGCTAATATCATGTCCTGTAGGTCTTTTTACATTACCAACACATGATTTTTTTCAGTAAGCCAATATAGTTAGGAAACTTTTTTATTAGCTTACCTGGTTATAGAAGTAGAAGATGGAAAAAAAGTGCCTGTATCTCACTTACAGCCATACCACATTGGATACGCCCAATCTCGTCTGATCTTGGAAGCTAAGCAGTGTTGGGCCTGGTTAGTACTTGGGTGGGAGACCACATGGGAACACCAGGTGCTGTAGGTTTTTCCCATTACTGGCAAATTGTTTTTATTCTCCAGCTTTTTAAATTGGAAACTTTTTTCTCTTTATTGACAGTACAGACATTTGGAAGAGGTCAAACAGACACAATAGCCATCACCTAAAAACTTACCACACTGTTTAGGCCCAATTCCAACTGCTTTTGGCAGCTAAACAGTGTTGAGCCTCTTAAGTAGTTTAATTTGAGACCACCTGCTAATATCATGTCCTGTAGGTCTTTTTACATTACCAACACATGATTTTTTTCAGTAAGGCAATACAGTTAGGAAACTTTTTTATTAGCTTTCCTTATTATAGAAGTAGAAGAGGGCAAAAAAGTGCCGGTATCTCACCTACAGCCATACCACATTGGATACGCCCAATCTCGTCTGATCTTGGAAGCTAAGCAGTGTTGGGCCTGGTTAGAACTTGGGTGGGAGACCACATGGGAACACCAGGTGCTGTAGGTTTTTTTCCATTAATGGCAAATTGTTTTTATTCTCTAGCTTTTTAAATTTTAAACTTTTTTCTCTTTATTGACAGTACAGACATTTGGAAGAGGTCAAACAGACACAATAGCCATCACCTAAAAACTTACCACACTGCTTAGGCCCAATTCCAACTGCTTTTGGGAGCTAAACAGTGTTGAGCCTCTTTAGTAGTTTAATTTGAGACCACCTGCTAATATCATGTCCTGTAGGTCTTTTTACATTACCAACACATGATTTTTTTCAGTAAGACAATATTGTTAGGAAACTTCTTTATTAGCTTACCTGGTTATAGAAGTAGAAGAGGGCAAAAAAGTGCCTGTATCTCACCTACAGCCATGCCACATTGGATACGCCTGATCTTGGAAGCTAAGCAGTGTTGGGACTGGTTAGTACTTGGGTGGGAGACCACATGGGAACACCAGGTGCTGTAGGTTTTTCCCATTACTGGCAAATTGTTTTTATTCTCTAGCTTTTTAAATTGGAAACTTTTTTCTCTTTATTGACAGTACAGACATTTGGAAGAGGTCAAACAGACACAATAGCCATCACCTAAAAACTTACCACACTGTTTAGGCCCAATTCCAACTGCTTTTGGCAGCTAAACAGTGTTGAGCCTCTTTAGTAGTTTAATTTGAGACCACCTGCTAATATCATGTCCTGTAGGTCTTTTTACATTACCAACACATGATTTTTTTCAGTAAGGCAATACAGTTAGGAAACTTTTTTATTAGCTTACCTGGTTATAGAAGTAGAAGAGGGCAAAAAAGTGCCTGGATCTCACCTACAGCCATACCACGTTGGATACGCCCAATCTCGTCTGATCTTGGAAGCTAAGCAGTGTTGGGCCTGGTTAGTACTTGGGTGGGAGACCACATGGGAACACCAGGTGCTGTAGGTTTTTTCCCATTAATGGCAAATTGTTTTTATTCTCTTGCTATTTAAATTGGAAACTTTTTATTTTTATAGCCAATACAGACATTTGGGACAGGTCAAACAGACACAATAGCCATCACCTAAAAACTTGCCACACTGTTTAGGCCCAATTCCAACTGCTTTTGGGAGCTAAACAGTGTTGAGCCTCTTTAGTAGTTTAATTTGAGACCACCTGCTAATATCATGTCCTGTAGGTCTTTTTACATTACCAACACATGATTTTTTTCAGTAAGCCAATATAGTTAGGAAACTTTTTTATTAGCTTACCTGGTTATAGAAGTAGAAGAGGGCAAAAAAGTGCCTGTATCTCACCTACAGCCATACCACATTGGATACGCCCAATCTCGTCTGATCTTGGAAGCTAAGCAGTGTTGGGCCTGGTTAGTACTTGGGTGGGAGACCACATGGGAACACCAGGTGCTGTAGGTTTTTCCCATTACTGGCAAATTGTTTTTATTCTCTAGTTTTTAAATTGGAAACTTTTTTCTCTTTATTGACAGTACAGACATTTGGAAGAGGTCAAACAGACACAATAGCCATCACCTAAAAACTTACCACACTGTTTAGGCCCAATTCCAACTGCTTTTGGCAGCTAAACAGTGTTGAGCCTCTTTAGTAGTTTAATTTGAGACCACCTGCTAATATCATGTCCTGTAGGTCTTTTTACATTACCAACACATGATTTTTTTCAGTAAGGCAATACAGTTAGGAAACTTTTTTTATTAGGTTACCTGGTTATAGAAGTAGAAAAGGGCAAAAAAGTGCCGGTATCTCACCTACAGCCATACCACATTGGATACGCCCAATCTCGTCTGATCTTGGAAGCTAAGCAGTGTTGGGCCTGGTTAGTACTTGGGTGGGAGACCACATTGAAACACCAGGTGCTGTAGGTTTTTTCCCATTAATGGCAAATTGTTTTTATTCTCTTGCTATTTAAATTGGAAACTTTTTATTTTTATTGCCAATACAGACATTTGGGACAGGTCAAACAGACACAATAGCCGTCATCTAAAAACTTACCACACTGTTTAGGCCCAATTCCTACTGCTTTTGGCAGCTAAACAGTGTTGAGCCTCTTTAGTAGTTTAATTTGAGACCACCTGCTAATATCATGTCCTGTAGGTCTTTTTACATTAACAACACATGATTTTTTTCAGTAAGGCAATACAGTTAGGAAACTTTTTTATTAGCTTACCTGGTTATAGAAGTAGAAGAGGGCAAAAAAGTGCCGGTATCTCAACTACAGCCATACCACATTGGATACGCCCAATCTCATCTGATCTTGGAAGCTAAGCAGTGTTGGGCCTGGTTAGTACTTGGGTGGGAGACCACATGGGAACACCAGGTGCTGTTGGATTTTTCCCATTAATGGCAAATTGTTTTTATTCTCTTGCTATTTAAATTGGAAACTTTTTATTTTTATTGCCAATACAGACATTTGGGACAGGTCAAACAGACACAATAGCCATCACCTAAAAACTTACCACACTGTTTAGGCCCAATTCCAACTGCTTTTGGGAGCTAAACAGTGTTGAGCCTCTTTAGTAGTTTAATTTGAGACCACCTGCTAATATCATGTCCTGTAGGTCTTTTTACATTACCAACACATGATTTTTTTCAGTAAGCCAATATAGTTAGGAAACTTTTTTATTAGCTTACCTGGTTATAGAAGTAAAAGATGGAAAAAAAGTGCCTGTATCTCACCTACAGCCATACCACATTGGATACGCCCAATCTCGTCTGATCTTGGAAGCTAAGCAGTGTTGGGCCTGGTTAGTACTTGGGTGGGAGACCACATGGGAACCCCAGGTGCTGTAGGTTTTTCCCATTACTGGCAAATTGTTTTTATTCTCTAGCTTTTTAAATTGGAAAAATGTTTCTCTTTATTGACAGTACAGACATTTGGAAGAGGTCAAACAGACACAATAGCCATCACCTAAAAACTTACCACACTGTTTAGGCCCAATTCCAACTGCTTTTGGCAGCTAAACAGTGTTGAGCCTCTTTAGTAGTTTAATTTGAGACCACCTGCTAATATCATGTCCTGTAGGTCTTTTTACATTAACAACACATGATTTTTTTCAGTAAGGCAATACAGTTAGGAAACTTTTTTATTAGCTTACCTGGTTATAGAAGTAGAAGAGGGCAAAAAAGTGCCGGTATCTCAACTACAGCCATACCACATTGGATACGCCCAATCTCGTCTGATCTTGGAAGCTAAGCAGTGTTGGGCCTGGTTAGTACTTGGGTGGGAGACCACATGGGAACACCAGGTGCTGTAGGTTTTTTCCCATTAATGGCAAATTGTTTTTATTCTCTTGCTATTTAAATTGGAAACTTTTTATTTTTATTGCCAATACAGACATTTGGGACAGGTCAAACAGACACAATAGCCATCACCTAAAAACTTACCACACTGTTTAGGCCCAATTCCAACTGCTTTTGGGAGCTAAACAGTGTTGAGCCTCTTTAGTAGTTTAATTTGAGACCACCTGCTAATATCATGTCCTGTAGGTCTTTTTACATTACCAACACATGATTTTTTTCAGTAAGCCAATATAGTTAGGAAACTTTTTTATTAGCTTACCTGGTTATAGAAGTATAAGATGGAAAAAAAGTGCCTGTATCTCACCTACAGCCATACCACATTGGATACGCCCAATCTCGTCTGATCTTGGAAGCTAAGCAGTGTTGGGCCTGCTTAGTACTTGGGTGGGAGACCACATGGGAACACCAGGTGCTGTAGGTTTTTCCCATTACTGGCATTGTTTTTATTCTCCAGCTTTTTAAATTGGAAATTTTTTTCTCTTTATTGACAGTACAGACATTTGGAAGAGGTCAAACAGACACAATAGCCATCACCTAAAAACTTACCACACTGTTTAGGCCCAATTCCAACTGCTTTTGGCAGCTAAACAGTGTTGAGCCTCTTAAGTAGTTTAATTTGAGACCACCTGCTAATATCATGTCCTGTAGGTCTTTTTACATTACCAACACATGATTTTTTTCAGTAAGGCAATACAGTTAGGAAACTTTTTTATTAGCTTTCCTTATTATAGAAGTAGAAGAGGGCAAAAAAGTGCTGGTATCTCACCTACAGCCATACCACATTGGATACGCCCAATCTCGTCTGATCTTGGAAGCTAAGCAGTGTTGGGCCTGGTTAGTACTTAGGTGGGAGACCACATGGGAACACCAGGTGCTGTAGGTTTTTTCCCATTAGTGGCAAATTGTTTTTATTCTCTTGCTATTTAAATTGGAAAATTTTTATTTTTATTGCCAATACAGACATTTGGGACAGGTCAAACAGACACAATAGCCATCACCTAAAAACTTACCACACTGTTTAGGCCCAATTCCAACTGCTTTTGGCAGCTAAACAGTGTTGAGCCTCTTTAGTAGTTTAATTTGAGACCACCTGCTAATATCATGTCCTGTAGGTCTTTTTACATTACCAACACATGATTTTTTCCAGTAAGGCAATACAGTTAGGAAACTTTTTTATTAGCTTACCTGGTTATAGAAGTAGAAGAGGGCAAAAAAGTGCTGGTATCTCACCTACAGCCATACCACATTGGATACGCCCAATCTCGTCTGATCTTGGAAGCTAAGCAGTGTTGGGCCTGGTTAGTACTTGGGTGGGAGACCACATGGGAACACCAGGTGCTGTAGGTTTTTTCCCATTAATGGCAAATTGTTTTTATTCTCTTGCTATTTAAATTGGAAACTTTTTATTTTTATTGAAAATACAGACATTTGGGACAGGTCAAACAGACACAATAGCCATCACCTAAAAACTTACCACACTGTTTAGGCCCAATTCCAACTGCTTTTGGCAGCTAAACAGTGTTGAGCCTCTTTAGTAGTTTAATTTGAGACCACCTGCTAATATCATGTCCTGTAGGTCTTTTTACATTACCAACACATGATTTTTTTCAGCAAGGCAATACAGTTAGGAAACTTTTTTATTAGCTTACCTGGTTATAGAAGTAGAAGAGGGTAAAAAAGTGCCTGTATCTCACCTACAGCCATACCACATTGGATACGCCCAATCTCGTCTGATCTTGGAAGCTAAGCAGTGTTGGGCCTGCTTAGTACTTGGGTGGGAGACCACATGGGAACACCAGGTGCTGTAGGTTTTTCCCATTACTGGCATTGTTTTTATTCTCCAGCTTTTTAAATTGGAAAATTTTTTCTCTTTATTGACAGTACAGACATTTGGAAGAGGTCAAACAGACACAATAGCCATCACCTAAAAACTTACCACACTGTTTAGGCCCAATTCCAACTGCTTTTGGCAGCTAAACAGTGTTGAGCCTCTTAAGTAGTTTAATTTGAGACCACCTGCTAATATCATGTCCTGTAGGTCTTTTTACATTACCAACACATGATTTTTTTCAGTAAGGCAATACAGTTAGGAAACTTTTTTATTAGCTTTCCTTATTATAGAAGTAGAAGAGGGCAAAAAAGTGCTGGTATCTCACCTACAGCCATACCACATTGGATACGCCCAATCTCGTCTGATCTTGGAAGCTAAGCAGTGTTGGGCCTGGTTAGTACTTAGGTGGGAGACCACATGGGAACACCAGGTGCTGTAGGTTTTTTCCCATTAGTGGCAAATTGTTTTTATTCTCTTGCTATTTAAATTGGAAAATTTTTATTTTTATTGCCAATACAGACATTTGGGACAGGTCAAACAGACACAATAGCCATCACCTAAAAACTTACCACACTGTTTAGGCCCAATTCCAACTGCTTTTGGCAGCTAAACAGTGTTGAGCCTCTTTAGTAGTTTAATTTGAGACCACCTGCTAATATCATGTCCTGTAGGTCTTTTTACATTACCAACACATGATTTTTTTCAGTAAGGCAATACAGTTAGGAAACTTTTTTATTAGCTTACCTGGTTATAGAAGTAGAAGAGGGCAAAAAAGTGCCGGTATCTCAACTACAGCCATACCACATTGGATACGCCCAATCTCATCTGATCTTGGAAGCTAAGCAGTGTTGGGCCTGGTTAGTACTTGGGTGGGAGACCACATGGGAACACCAGGTGCTGTTGGATTTTTCCCATTAATGGCAAATTGTTTTTATTCTCTTGCTATTTAAATTGGAAACTTTTTATTTTTATTGCCAATACAGACATTTGGGACAGGTCAAACAGACACAATAGCCATCACCTAAAAACTTACCACACTGTTTAGGCCCAATTCCAACTGCTTTTGGGAGCTAAACAGTGTTGAGCCTCTTTAGTAGTTTAATTTGAGACCACCTGCTAATATCATGTCCTGTAGGTCTTTTTACATTACCAACACATGATTTTTTTCAGTAAGCCAATATAGTTAGGAAACTTTTTTATTAGCTTACCTGGTTATAGAAGTAAAAGATGGAAAAAAAGTGCCTGTATCTCACCTACAGCCATACCACATTGGATACGCCCAATCTCGTCTGATCTTGGAAGCTAAGCAGTGTTGGGCCTGGTTAGTACTTGGGTGGGAGACCACATGGGAACCCCAGGTGCTGTAGGTTTTTCCCATTACTGGCAAATTGTTTTTATTCTCTAGCTTTTTAAATTGGAAAAATGTTTCTCTTTATTGACAGTACAGACATTTGGAAGAGGTCAAACAGACACAATAGCCATCACCTAAAAACTTACCACACTGTTTAGGCCCAATTCCAACTGCTTTTGGCAGCTAAACAGTGTTGAGCCTCTTTAGTAGTTTAATTTGAGACCACCTGCTAATATCATGTCCTGTAGGTCTTTTTACATTAACAACACATGATTTTTTTCAGTAAGGCAATACAGTTAGGAAACTTTTTTATTAGCTTACCTGGTTATAGAAGTAGAAGAGGGCAAAAAAGTGCCGGTATCTCAACTACAGCCATACCACATTGGATACGCCCAATCTCGTCTGATCTTGGAAGCTAAGCAGTGTTGGGCCTGGTTAGTACTTGGGTGGGAGACCACATGGGAACACCAGGTGCTGTAGGTTTTTTCCCATTAATGGCAAATTGTTTTTATTCTCTTGCTATTTAAATTGGAAACTTTTTATTTTTATTGCCAATACAGACATTTGGGACAGGTCAAACAGACACAATAGCCATCACCTAAAAACTTACCACACTGTTTAGGCCCAATTCCAACTGCTTTTGGGAGCTAAACAGTGTTGAGCCTCTTTAGTAGTTTAATTTGAGACCACCTGCTAATATCATGTCCTGTAGGTCTTTTTACATTACCAACACATGATTTTTTTCAGTAAGCCAATATAGTTAGGAAACTTTTTTATTAGCTTACCTGGTTATAGAAGTATAAGATGGAAAAAAAGTGCCTGTATCTCACCTACAGCCATACCACATTGGATACGCCCAATCTCGTCTGATCTTGGAAGCTAAGCAGTGTTGGGCCTGCTTAGTACTTGGGTGGGAGACCACATGGGAACACCAGGTGCTGTAGGTTTTTCCCATTACTGGCATTGTTTTTATTCTCCAGCTTTTTAAATTGGAAATTTTTTTCTCTTTATTGACAGTACAGACATTTGGAAGAGGTCAAACAGACACAATAGCCATCACCTAAAAACTTACCACACTGTTTAGGCCCAATTCCAACTGCTTTTGGCAGCTAAACAGTGTTGAGCCTCTTAAGTAGTTTAATTTGAGACCACCTGCTAATATCATGTCCTGTAGGTCTTTTTACATTACCAACACATGATTTTTTTCAGTAAGGCAATACAGTTAGGAAACTTTTTTATTAGCTTTCCTTATTATAGAAGTAGAAGAGGGCAAAAAAGTGCTGGTATCTCACCTACAGCCATACCACATTGGATACGCCCAATCTCGTCTGATCTTGGAAGCTAAGCAGTGTTGGGCCTGGTTAGTACTTAGGTGGGAGACCACATGGGAACACCAGGTGCTGTAGGTTTTTTCCCATTAGTGGCAAATTGTTTTTATTCTCTTGCTATTTAAATTGGAAAATTTTTATTTTTATTGCCAATACAGACATTTGGGACAGGTCAAACAGACACAATAGCCATCACCTAAAAACTTACCACACTGTTTAGGCCCAATTCCAACTGCTTTTGGCAGCTAAACAGTGTTGAGCCTCTTTAGTAGTTTAATTTGAGACCACCTGCTAATATCATGTCCTGTAGGTCTTTTTACATTACCAACACATGATTTTTTCCAGTAAGGCAATACAGTTAGGAAACTTTTTTATTAGCTTACCTGGTTATAGAAGTAGAAGAGGGCAAAAAAGTGCTAATATCTCACCTACAGCCATACCACATTGGATACGCCCAATCTCGTCTGATCTTGGAAGCTAAGCAGTGTTGGGCCTGGTTAGTACTTGGGTGGGAGACCACATGGGAACACCAGGTGCTGTAGGTTTTTTCCCATTAATGGCAAATTGTTTTTATTCTCTTGCTATTTAAATTGGAAACTTTTTATTTTTATTGAAAATACAGACATTTGGGACAGGTCAAACAGACACAATAGCCATCACCTAAAAACTTACCACACTGTTTAGGCCCAATTCCAACTGCTTTTGGCAGCTAAACAGTGTTGAGCCTCTTTAGTAGTTTAATTTGAGACCACCTGCTAATATCATGTCCTGTAGGTCTTTTTACATTACCAACACATGATTTTTTTCAGCAAGGCAATACAGTTAGGAAACTTTTTTATTAGCTTACCTGGTTATAGAAGTAGAAGAGGGTAAAAAAGTGCCTGTATCTCACCTACAGCCATACCACATTGGATACGCCCAATCTCGTCTGATCTTGGAAGCTAAGCAGTGTTGGGCCTGCTTAGTACTTGGGTGGGAGACCACATGGGAACACCAGGTGCTGTAGGTTTTTCCCATTACTGGCATTGTTTTTATTCTCCAGCTTTTTAAATTGGAAAATTTTTTCTCTTTATTGACAGTACAGACATTTGGAAGAGGTCAAACAGACACAATAGCCATCACCTAAAAACTTACCACACTGTTTAGGCCCAATTCCAACTGCTTTTGGCAGCTAAACAGTGTTGAGCCTCTTAAGTAGTTTAATTTGAGACCACCTGCTAATATCATGTCCTGTAGGTCTTTTTACATTACCAACACATGATTTTTTTCAGTAAGGCAATACAGTTAGGAAACTTTTTTATTAGCTTTCCTTATTATAGAAGTAGAAGAGGGCAAAAAAGTGCTGGTATCTCACCTACAGCCATACCACATTGGATACGCCCAATCTCGTCTGATCTTGGAAGCTAAGCAGTGTTGGGCCTGGTTAGTACTTAGGTGGGAGACCACATGGGAACACCAGGTGCTGTAGGTTTTTTCCCATTAGTGGCAAATTGTTTTTATTCTCTTGCTATTTAAATTGGAAAATTTTTATTTTTATTGCCAATACAGACATTTGGGACAGGTCAAACAGACACAATAGCCATCACCTAAAAACTTACCACACTGTTTAGGCCCAATTCCAACTGCTTTTGGCAGCTAAACAGTGTTGAGCCTCTTTAGTAGTTTAATTTGAGACCACCTGCTAATATCATGTCCTGTATGTCTTTTTACATTACCAACACATGATTTTTTCCAGTAAGGCAATACAGTTAGGAAACTTTTTTATTAGCTTACCTGGTTATAGAAGTAGAAGAGGGCAAAAAAGTGCTGGTATCTCACCTACAGCCATACCACATTGGATACGCCCAATCTCGTCTGATCTTGGAAGCTAAGCAGTGTTGGGCCTGGTTAGTACTTGGGTGGGAGACCACATGGGAACACCAGGTGCTGTAGGTTTTTTCCCATTAATGGCAAATTGTTTTTATTCTCTTGCTATTTAAATTGGAAACTTTTTATTTTTATTGAAAATACAGACATTTGGGACAGGTCAAACAGACACAATAGCCATCACCTAAAAACTTACCACACTGTTTAGGCCCAATTCCAACTGCTTTTGGCAGCTAAACAGTGTTGAGCCTCTTTAGTAGTTTAATTTGAGACCAACTGCTAATATCATGTCCTGTAGGTCTTTTTACATTACCAACACATGATTTTTTTCAGCAAGGCAATACAGTTAGGAAACTTTTTTATTAGCTTACCTGGTTATAGAAGTAGAAGAGGGTAAAAAAGTGCCTGTATCTCACCTACAGCCATACCACATTGGATACGCCCAATCTCGTCTGATCGTGGAAGCTAAGCAGTGTTGGGCCTGGTTAGTACTTGGGTGGGAGACCACATGGGAACACCAGGTGCTGCAGGTTTTTTCCCATTAATGGCAAATTGTTTTTATTCTCTTGCTATTTAAATTGGAAACTTTTTTCTCTTTATTGACAGTACAGACATTTGGGACAGGTCAAACAGACACAATAGCCATCACCTAAAAACTTACCACACTGTTTAGGCCCAATTCCAACTGCTTTTGGGAGCTAAACAGTGTTGAGCCTCTGTAGTAGTTTAATTTGAGACCACCTGCTAATATCATGTCCTGTAGGTCTTTTTACATTACCAACACATGATTTTTTTCAGTAAGCCAATGCAGTTAGGAAACTTTTTTATTAGCTTACCTGGTTATAGAAGAAGAAGAGGGCAAAAAAGTGCCTGTATCTCACCTACAGCCATACCGCATTGGATACGCCCAATCTCGTCTGATCTTGGAAGCTAAGCAGTGTTGGGCCTGGTTAGTACTTGGGTGGGAGACCACATGGGAACACCAGGTGCTGTAGGATTTTTCCCATTAATGGCAAATTGTTTTTATTCTCTTGCTATTTAAATTGGAAACTTTTTATTTTTATTGCCAATACAGACATTTGGGACAGGTCAAACAGACACAATAGCCATCACCTAAAAACTTACCACACTGTTTAGGCCCAATTCCAACTGCTTTTGGCAGCTAAACAGTGTTGAGCCTCTTTAGTAGTTTAGTTTGAGACCACCTGCTAATATCATGTCCTGTAGGTCTTTTTACATTACCAACACATGATTTTTTTCAGTAAGCCAATATAGTTAGGAAACTTTTTTATTAGCTTACCTGGTTATAGAAGTAGAAGAGGGCAAAAAAGTGCCTGTATGTCCCCTACAGTCATACCACATTGGATACGCCCAATCTCATCTGATCTTGGAAGCTAAGCAGTGTTAGGCCTGATTATTACTTGGGTGGGAGACCACATGGGAACACCAGGTGCTGTAGGTTTTTCCCATTACTGGCAAATTGTTTTTATTCTCTAGCTTTTTAAATTGGAAACTTTTTTCTCTTTATTGACAGTACAGACATTTGGAAGAGGTCAAACAGACACAATAGCCATCACTTAAAAACTTACCACACTGTTTAGGCCCAATTCCAACTGCTTTTGGCAGCTAAACAGTGTTGAGCCTCTTTAGTAGTTTAATTTGAGACCACCTGCTAATATCATGTCCTGTAGGTCTTTTTACATTACCAACACATGATTTTTTTCAGTAAGGCAATACAGTTAGGAAACTTTTTTATTAGCTTTCCTGGTTATAGAAGTAGAAGAGGGCAAAAAAGTGCCGGTATCTCACCTACAGCCATACAACATTGGATACGCCCAATCTCGTCTGATCTTGGAAGCTAAGCAGTGTTGGGCCTGGTTAGTACTTGGGTGGGAGACCACATGGGAACACCAGGTGCTGTAGGTTTTTTCCCATTAATGGCAAATTGTTTTTATTCTCTTGCTATTTAAATTGGAAGCTTTTTATTTTTATTGCCAATACAGACATTTGGGACAGGTCAAACAGACACAATAGCCATCACCTAAAAACTTACCACACTGTTTAGGCCCAATTCCAACTGCTTTTGGCAGCTAAACAGTGTTGAGCCTCTTTAGTAGTTTAATTTGAGACCACCTGCTAATATCATGTCCTGTAGGTCTTTTTACATTACCAACACATGATTTTTTTCAGTAAGGCAATACAGTTAGGAAACTTTTTTTTTAGCTTACCTGGTTATAGAAGTAGAAGAGGGCAAAAAAGTGGCAGTATCTCACCTACAGCCATACCACATTGGATACGCCCAATCTCGTCTGATCTTGGAAGCTAAGCAGTGTTGGGCCTGGTTAGTACTTGGGTGGGAGACCACATGGGAACACCAGGTGCTGTAGGTTTTTTCCCATTAATGGCAAATTGTTTTTATTCTCTTGCTATTTAAATTGGAAACTTTTTATTTTTATTGAAAATACAGACATTTGGGACAGGTCAAACAGACACAATAGCCATCACCTAAAAACTTACCACACTGTTTAGGCCCAATTCCAACTGCTTTTGGGAGCTAAACAGTGTTGAGCCTCTTTAGTAGTTTAGTTTGAGACCACCTGCTAATATCATGTCCTGTAGGTCTTTTTACATTACCAACACATGATTTTTTTCAGTAAGCCAATATAGTTAGGAAACTTTTTTATGAGCTTACCTGGTTATAGAAGTAGAAGAGGGCAAAAAAGTGCCTGTATCTCACCTACAGTCATACCACATTGGATACGCCCAATCTCGTCTGATCTTGGAAGCTAAGCAGTGTTGGGCCTGGTTAATACTTGGGTGGGAGACCACATGGGATCACCAGGTGCTGTAGGTTTTTCCCATTACTGGCAAAATGTTTTTATTCTCTAGCTTTTTAAATTGGAAACTTTTTTCTCTTTATTGACAGTACAGACATTTGGAAGAGGTCAAACAGACACAATAGCCATCACCTAAAAATTTACCACACTGTTTAGGCCCAATTCCAACTGCTTTTGGGAGCTAAACAGTGTTGAGCCTCTTAAGTAGTTTAATTTGAGACGACCTGCTAATATCATGTCCTGTAGGTCTTTTTACATTACCAACACATGATTTTTTTCAGTAAGGCAATACAGTTAGGAAACTTTTTTATTAGCTTTCCTGGTTATAGAAGTAGAAGAGGGCAAAAAAGTGCCTTTATCTCACCTACAGCCATACCACATTGGATACGCCCAATCTCGTCTGATCTTGGGAGCTAAGCAGTGTTGGGCCTGGTTAGTACTTGGGTGGGAGACCACATGGGAACACCAGGTGCTGTAGGTTTTTTCCCATTAATGGCAAATTGTTTTTATTCTCTTGCTATTTAAATTGGAAACTTTTTATTTTTATTGCCAATACAGACATTTGGGACAGGTCAAACAGACACAATAGCCATCACCTAAAAACTTACCACACTGTTTAGGCCCAATTCCAACTGCTTTTGGGAGCTAAACAGTGTTGAGCCTCTTTAGTAGTTTAATTTGAGACCACCTGCTAATATCATGTCCTGTAGGTCTTTTTACATTACCAACACATGATTTTTTTCAGTAAGCCAATATAGTTAGGAAACTTTTTTATTAGCTTACCTGGTTATAGAAGTAGAAGATGGAAAAAAAGTGCCTGTATCTCACCTACAGCCATACCACATTAGATACGCCCAATCTCGTCTGATCTTGGAAGCTAAGCAGTGTTGGGCCTGGTTAGTACTTGTGTGGGAGACCACATGGGAACACCAGGTGCTGTAGGTTTTTCCCATTACTGGCATTGTTTTTATTCTCCAGCTTTTTAAATTGGAAAATTTTTTCTCTTTATTGACAGTACAGACATTTGGAAGAGGTCAAACAGACACAATAGCCATCACCTAAAAACTTACCACACTGTTTAGGCCCAATTCCAACTGCTTTTGGCAGCTAAACAGTGTTGAGCCTCTTAAGTAGTTTAATTTGAGACCACCTGCTAATATCATGTCCTGTAGGTCTTTTTACATTACCAACACATGATTTTTTTCAGTAAGGCAATACAGTTAGGAAACTTTTTTATTAGCTTTCCTTATTATAGAAGTAGAAGAGGGCAAAAAAGTGCCGGTATCTCACCTACAGCCATACCACATTGGATACGCCCAATCTCGTCTGATCTTGGAAGCTAAGCAGTGTTGGGCCTGGTTAGTACTTAGGTGGGAGACCACATGGGAACACCAGGTGCTGTAGGTTTTTTCCCATTAATGGCAAATTGTTTTTATTCTCTTGCTATTTAAATTGGAAATTTTTTATTTTTATTGCCAATACAGACATTTGGGACAGGTCAAACAGACACAATAGCCATCACCTAAAAACTTACCACACTGTTTAGGCCCAATTCCAACTGCTTTTGGCAGCTAAACAGTGTTGAGCCTCTTTAGTAGTTTAATTTGAGACCACCTGCTAATATCATGTCCTGTAGGTCTTTTTACATTACCAACACATGATTTTTTTCAGTAAGCCAATATAGTTAGGAAACTTTTTTATGAGCTTACCTGGTTATAGAAGTAGAAGAGGGCAAAAAAGTGCCTGTATCTCCCCTACAGTCATACCACATTGGATACGCCCAATCTCATCTGATCTTGGAAGCTAAGCAGTGTTAGGCCTGGTTATTACTTGGGTGGGAGACCACATGGGAACACCAGGTGCTGTAGGTTTTTCCCATTACTGGCAAATTGTTTTTATTCTCTAGCTTTTTAAATTGGAAACTTTTTTCTCTTTATTGACAGTACAGACATTTGGAAGAGGTCAAACAGACACAATAGCCATCACTTAAAAACTTACCACACTGTTTAGGCCCAATTCCAACTGCTTTTGGCAGCTAAACAGTGTTGAGCCTCTTTAGTAGTTTAATTTGAGACCACCTGCTAATATCATGTCCTGTAGGTCTTTTTACATTACCAACACATGATTTTTTTCAGTAAGGCAATACAGTTAGGAAACTTTTTTATTAGCTTTCCTGGTTATAGAAGTAGAAGAGGGCAAAAAAGTGCCGGTATCTCACCTACAGCCATACCACATTGGATACGCCCAATCTCATCTGATCTTGGAAGCTAAGCAGTGTTGGGCCTGGTTAGTACTTGGGTGGGAGACCACATGGGAACACCAGGTGCTGTAGGTTTTTTCCCATTAATGGCAAATTGTTTTTATTCTCTTGCTATTTAAATTGGAAACTTTTTATTTTTATTGCCAATACAGACATTTGGGACAGGTCAAACAGACACAATAGCCATCACCTAAAAACTTACCACACTGTTTAGGCCCAATTCCAACTGCTTTTGGCAGCTAAACAGTGTTGAGCCTCTTTAGTAGTTTAATTTGAGACCACCTGCTAATATCATGTCCTGTAGGTCTTTTTACATTACCAACACATGATTTTTTTCAGTAAGGCAATACAGTTAGGAAACTTTTTTATTAGCTTACCTGGTTATAGAAGTAGAAGAGGGCAAAAAAGTGCCGGTATCTCACCTACAGCCATACCACATTGGATACGCCCAATCTCGTCTGATCTTGGAAGCTAAGCAGTGTTGGGCCTGGTTAGTACTTGGGTGGGAGACCACATGGGAACACCAGGTGCTGTAGGTTTTTTCCCATTAATGGCAAATTGTTTTTATTCTCTTGCTATTTAAATTGGAAACTTTTTATTTTTATTGAAAATACAGACATTTGGGACAGGTCAAACAGACACAATAGCCATCACCTAAAAACTTACCACACTGTTTAGGCCCAATTCCAACTGCTTTTGGGAGCTAAACAGTGTTGAGCCTCTTTAGTAGTTTAGTTTGAGACCACCTGCTAATATCATGTCCTGTAGGTCTTTTTACATTACCAACACATGATTTTTTTCAGTAAGCCAATATAGTTAGGAAACTTTTTTATGAGCTTACCTGGTTATAGAAGTAGAAGAGGGCAAAAAAGTGCCTGTATCTCACCTACAGTCATACCACATTGGATACCCCCAATCTCGTCTGATCTTGGAAGCTAAGCAGTGTTGGGCCTGGTTAGTACTTGGGTGGGAGACCACATGGGAACACCAGGTGCTGTAGGTTTTTCCCATTACTGGCAAATTGTTTTTATTCTCTAGCTTTTTAAATTGGAAACTTTTTTCTCTTTATTGACAGTACAGACATTTGGAAGAGGTCAAACAGACACAATAGCCATCACCTAAAAACTTACCACACTGTTTAGGCCCAATTCCAACTGCTTTTGGCAGCTAAACAGTGTTGAGCCTCTTAAGTAGTTTAATTTGAGACGACCTGCTAATATCATGTCCTGTAGGTCTTTTTACATTACCAACACATGATTTTTTTCAGTAAGGCAATACAGTTAGGAAACTTTTTTATTAGCTTTCCTGGTTATAGAAGTAGAAGAGGGCAAAAAAGTGCATTTATCTCACCTACAGCCATAACACATTGGATACGCCCAATCTCGTCTGATCTTGGGAGCTAAGCAGTGTTGGGCCTGGTTAGTACTTGGGTGGGAGACCACATGGGAACACCAGGTGCTGTAGGTTTTTTCCCATTAATGGCAAATTGTTTTTATTCTCTTGCTATTTAAATTGGAAACTTTTTATTTTTATTGCCAATACAGACATTTGGGACAGGTCAAACAGACACAATAGCCATCACCTAAAAACTTACCACACTGTTTAGGCCCAATTCCAACTGCTTTTGGGAGCAAAACAGTGTTGAGCCTCTTTAGTAGTTTAATTTGAGACCACCTGCTAATATCATGTCCTGTAGGTCTTTTTACATTACCAACACATGATTTTTTCCAGTAAGGCAATACAGTTAGGAAACTTTTTTATTAGCTTACCTGGTTATAGAAGTAGAAGAGGGCAAAAAAGTGCTGGTATGTCACCTGCAGCCATACCACATTGGATACGCCCAATCTCGTCTGATCTTGGAAGCTAAGCAGTGTTGTGCCTGGTTAGTACTTGGGTGGGAGACCACATGGGAACACCAGGTGCTGTAGGTTTTTTCCCATTAATGGCAAATTGTTTTTATTCTCTTGCTATTTAAATTGGAAACTTTTTATTTTTATTGAAAATACAGACATTTGGGACAGGTCAAACAGACACAATAGCCATCACCTAAAAACTTACCACACTGTTTAGGCCCAATTCCAACTGCTTTTGGGAGCTAAACAGTGTTGAGCCTCTTTAGTAGTTTAATTTGAGACGACCTGCTAATATCATGTCCTGTAGGTCTTTTTACATTACCAACAAATGATTTTTTTCAGTAAGCCAATGCAGTTAGGAAACTTTTTTATTAGCTTACCTGGTTATAGAAGTAGAAGAGGGCAAAAAAGTGCCTGTATCTCACCTACAGCCATACCGCATTGGATACGCCCAATCTCGTCTGATCTTGGAAGCTAAGCAGTGTTGGTCCTGGTTAGTACTTGGGTGGGAGACCACATGGGAACACCAGGTGCTGTAGGATTTTTCCCATTAATGGCAAATTGTTTTTATTCTCTTGCTATTTAAATTGGAAACTTTTTATTTTTATTGCCAATACAGACATTTGGGACAGGTCAAACAGACACAATAACCATCACCTAAAAACTTACCACACTGTTTAGGCCCAATTCCAACTGCTTTTGGCAGCTAAACAGTGTTGAACCTCTTTAGTAGTTTAGTTTGAGACCACCTGCTAATATCATGTCCTGTAGGTCTTTTTACATTACCAACACATGATTTTTTTCAGTAAGCCAATATAGTTAGGAAACTTTTTTATTAGCTTACCTGGTTATAGAAGTAGAAGAGGGCAAAAAAGTGCCTGTATCTCCCCTACAGTCATACCACATTGGATACGCCCAATCTCATCTGATCTTGGAAGCTAAGCAGTGTTAGGCCTGGTTATTACTTGGGTGGGAGACCACATGGGAACACCAGGTGCTGTAGGTTTTTCCCATTACTGGCAAATTGTTTTTATTCTCTAGCTTTTTAAATTGGAAACTTTTTTCTCTTTATTGACAGTACAGACATTTGGAAGAGGTCAAACAGACACAATAGCCATCACTTAAAAACTTACCACACTGTTTAGGCCCAATTCCAACTGCTTTTGGCAGCTAAACAGTGTTGAGCCTCTTTAGTAGTTTAATTTGAGACCACCTGCTAATATCATGTCCTGTAGGTCTTTTTACATTACCAACACATGATTTTTTTCAGTAAGGCAATACAGTTAGGAAACTTTTTTATTAGCTTACCTGGTTATAGAAGTAGAAGAGGGCAAAAAAGTGCCGGTATCTCACCTACAGCCATACCACATTGGATACGCCCAATCTCGTCTGATCTTGGAAGCTAAGCAGTGTTGGGCCTGGTTAGTACTTGGGTGGGAGACCACATGGGAACACCAGGTGCTGTAGGTTTTTTCCCATTAATGGCAAATTGTTTTTATTCTCTTGCTATTTAAATTGGAAACTTTTTATTTTTATTGAAAATACAGACATTTGGGACAGGTCAAACAGACACAATAGCCATCACCTAAAAACTTACCACACTGTTTAGGCCCAATTCCAACTGCTTTTGGGAGCTAAACAGTGTTGAGCCTCTTTAGTAGTTTAGTTTGAGACCACCTGCTAATATCATGTCCTGTAGGTCTTTTTACATTACCAACACATGATTTTTTTCAGTAAGCCAATATAGTTAGGAAACTTTTTTATGAGCTTACCTGGTTATAGAAGTAGAAGAGGGCAAAAAAGTGCCTGTATCTCACCTACAGTCATACCACATTGGATACCCCCAATCTCGTCTGATCTTGGAAGTTAAGCAGTGTTGGGCCTGGTTAATACTTGGGTGGGAGACCACATGGGAACACCAGGTGCTGTAGGTTTTTCCCATTACTGGCAAATTGTTTTTATTCTCTAGCTTTTTAAATTGGAAACTTTTTTCTCTTTATTGACAGTACAGACATTTGGAAGAGGTCAAACAGACACAATAGCCATCACCTAAAAACTTACCACACTGTTTAGGCCCAATTCCAACTGCTTTTGGCAGCTAAACAGTGTTGAGCCTCTTAAGTAGTTTAATTTGAGACGACCTGCTAATATCATGTCCTGTAGGTCTTTTTACATTACCAACACATGATTTTTTTCAGTAAGGCAATACAGTTAGGAAACTTTTTTATTAGCTTTCCTGGTTATAGAAGTAGAAGAGGGCAAAAAAGTGCATTTATCTCACCTACAGCCATAACACATTGGATACGCCCAATCTCGTCTGATCTTGGGAGCTAAGCAGTGTTGGGCCTGGTTAGTACTTGGGTGGGAGACCACATGGGAACACCAGGTGCTGTAGGTTTTTTCCCATTAATGGCAAATTGTTTTTATTCTCTTGCTATTTAAATTGGAAACTTTTTATTTTTATTGCCAATACAGACATTTGGGGCAGGTCAAACAGACACAATAGCCATCACCTAAAAACTTACCACACTGTTTAGGCCCAATTCCAACTGCTTTTGGCAGCTAAACAGTGTTGAGCCTCTTTAGTAGTTTAATTTGAGACCACCTGCTAATATCATGTCCTGTAGGTCTTTTTACATTACCAACACATGATTTTTTTCAGTAAGGCAATACAGTTAGGAAACTTTTTTATTAGCTTACCTGGTTATAGAAGTAGAAGAGGGCAAAAAAGTGGCAGTATCTCACCTACAGCCATACCACATTGGATACGCCCAATCTCGTCTGATCTTGGAAGCTAAGCAGTGTTGGGCCTGGTTAGTACTTGGGTGGGAGACCACATGGGAACACCAGAAGCTGTTGGTTTTTTCCCATTAATGGCAAATTGTTTTTATTCTCTTGCTATTTAAATTGGAAACTTTTTATTTTTATTGCCAATACAGACATTTGGGACAGGTCAAACAGACACAATAGCCATCACCTAAAAACTTACCACACTGTTTAGGCCCAATTCCAACTGCTTTTGGGAGCAAAACAGTGTTGAGCCTCTTTAGTAGTTTAATTTGAGACCACCTGCTAATATCATGTCCTGTAGGTCTTTTTACATTACCAACACATGATTTTTTTCAGTAAGCCAATATAGTTAGGAAACTTTTTTATTAGCTTACCTGGTTATAGAAGTAGAATAGGGCAAAAAAGTGCCTGTATCTCACCTACAGCCATACCACATTGGATACGCCCAATCTCGTCTGATCTTGGAAGCTAAGCAGTGTTGGGCCTGGTTTTTACTTGGGTGGGAGACCACATGGGAACACCAGGTGCTGTAGGTTTTTCCCATTACTGGCAAATTGTTTTTATTCTCTAGCTTTTTAAATTGGAAACTTTTTCTCTTTATTGACAGTACAGACATTTGGAAGAGGTCAAACAGACACAATAGCCATCACCTAAAAACTTACCACACTGTTTAGGCCCAATTCCAACTGCTTTTGGCAGCTAAACAGTGTTGAGCCTCTTTAGTAGTTTAATTTGAGACCACCTGCTAATATCATGTCCTGTAGGTCTTTTTACATTACCAACACATGATTTTTTTCAGTAAGCCAATATAGTTAGGAAACTTTTTTATTAGCTTACCTTGTTATAGAAGTAGAAGAGGGCAAAAAAGTGCCTGTATCTCACCTACAGCCATACCACATTGGATACGCCTGATCTTGGAAGCTAAGCAGTGGTGGGCCTGGTTAGTACTTGGGTGGGAGACCACATGGGAACACCAGGTGCTGTAGGTTTTTTCCCATTAATGGCAAATTGTTTTTATTCTCTTGCTATTTAAATTGGAAACTTTTTATTTTTTATTGCCAATACAGACATTTGGGACAGGTCAAACAGACACAATAGCCATCACCTAAAAACTTACCACACTGTTTAGGCCCGATTCCAACTGCTTTTGGGAGCTAAACAGTGTTGAGCCTCTTTAGTAGTTTAATTTGAGACCACCTGCTAATATCATGTCCTGTAGGTCTTTTTACATTACCAACACATGATTTTTTTCAGTAAGCCAATATAGTTAGGAAACTTTTTTATTAACTTACCTGGTTATAGAAGTAGAAGATGGCAAAAAAGTGCCTGTATCTCACCTACAGCCATACCACATTGGATACGCCCAATCTCGTCTGATCTTGGAAGCTAAGCAGTGTTGGGCCTGGTTAGTACTTGGCTGGGAGACCACATGGGAACACCAGGTGCTGTAGGTTTTTCCCATTACTGGCAAATTGTTTTTATTCTCTAGCTTTTTAAATTGGAAACTTTTTTCTCTTTATTGACAGTACAGACATTTGGAAGAGGTCAAACAGACACAATAGCCATTACCTAAAAACTTACCACACTGTTTAGGCCCAATTCCAACTGCTTTTGGCAGCTAAACAGTGTTGAGCCTCTTTAGTAGTTTAATTTGAGACCACCTGCTAATATCATGTCCTGTAGGTCTTTTTACATTACCAACACATGATTTTTTTCAGTAAGCCAATATAGTTAGGAAACTTTTTTATTAGCTTACCTGGTTATAGAAGTAGAAGAGGGCAAAAAAGTGCCTGGATCTCACCTACAGCCATACCACATTGGATGCGCCCAATCTCGTCTGATCTTGGAAGCTAAGCAGTGTTGGCCCTGGTTAGTACTTGGGTGGGAGACCACATGGGAACACCAGGTGCTGTAGGTTTTTCCCATTACTGGCAAATTGTTTTTATTCTCTTGCTTTTTAAATTGGAAACTTTTTTCTCTTTATTGACAGTACAGATATTTGGAAGAGGTCAAACAGACACAATAGCCAGCACATAAAAACTTACCACACTGTTTAGGCCCAATTCCAACTTTTTTTGCAGCTAAACAGTGTTGAGCCTCTTTAGTAGTTTAATTTGAGACCACCTGCTAATATTATGTCCTGTAGGTCTTTTTACATTACCAACACATGATTTTTTTCAGTAAGCCAATATAGTTAGGAAACCTTTTTATTAGCTTACCTGGTTATAGAAGTAGAAAAGGGCAAAAAAAGTGCCTATATCGCACCTACAGCCATACCACATTGGATACGCCCAATCTCGTCTGATCTTGGAAGCTAAGCAGTGTTGGGCCTGGTTAGTACTTGGGTGGGAAACCACATGGGAACACCAGGTGCTGTAGGTTTTTTCCCATTAATGGCAAATTGTTTTTATTCTCTTGCTATTTAAATTTGAAACTTTTTATTTTTATTGCCAATACAGACATTTGGGACAGGTCAAACAGACACAATAGCCATCACCTAAAAACTTACCACACTGTTTAGGCCCAATTCCAACTGCTTTTGGGAGCTAAACAGTGTTGAGCCTCTTTAGTAGTTTAATTTGAGACCACCTGCTAATATCATGTCCGGTAGGTCTTTTTACATTACCAACACATGATTTTTTTCAGTAAGCCAATATAGTTAGGAAACTTTTTTATTAGCTTACCTGGTTATAGAAGTAGAGGAGGGCAAAAAAGTGCCTGTATCTCATCTACAGCCATATCACATTGGATACGCCCAATCTCGTCTGAACTTGGAAGCTAAGCAGTGTTGGGCCTGGTTAGTACTTGGGTGGGAGACCACATAGGAACACCAGGTGCTGTAGGTTTTTCCCATTACTGGCAAATTGTTTTTATTCTCTAGCTTTTTAAATTGGAAACTTTTTTCTCTTTATTGACAGTACAGACATTTGGAAGAGGTCAAACAGACACAATAGCCATCACCTAAAAACTTACCACACTGTTTAGGCCCAAATCCAACTGCTTTTGGCAGCTAAACAGTGTTGAGCCTCTTTAGTAGTTTAATTTGAGACCACCTGCTAATATCATGTCCTGTAGGTCTTTTTACATTACCAAGACATGATTTTTTTCAGTAAGGCAATACAGTTAGGAAACTTTTTTATTAGCTTACCTGGTTATAGAAGTAGAAGAGGGCAAAAAAGTACCGATATCTCAACTACAGCCATACCACATTGGATACGCCCAATCTTGACTTATCTTGGAAGCTAAGCAGTGTTGGGCCTGGTTAGTACTTGGGTGGGAGACCACATGGGAACACCAGGTGCTGTAGGTTTTTTCCCATTAATGGCAAATTGTTTTTATTCTCTTGCTATTTAAATTGGAAACTTTTTATTTTTATTGCCAATACAGACATTTGGGACAGGTCAAACAGACACAATAGCCATCACCTAAAAACTTACCACACTGTTTAGGCCCAATTCCAACTGCTTTTGGGAGCTAAACAGTGTTGAGCCTCTTTAGTAGTTTAATTTGAGACCACCTGCTAATATCATGTCCTGTAGGTCTTTTTACATTACCAACACATGAATTTTTTCAGTAAGCCAATATAGTTAGGAAACTTTTTTATTAGCTTACCTGGTTATAGAAGTAGAAGATGGCAAAAAAGTGCTTGTATCTCACCTACAGCCATACCACATTGGATACGCCCAATCTCGTCTGATCTTGGAAGCTAAGCAGTGTTGGGCCTGGTTAGTACTTGGGTGGGAGACAACATGGGAACACCAGGTGCTGTAGGTTTTTCCCATTACTGGCAAATTGTTTTTATTCTCCAGCTTTTTAAATTGGAAACTTTATTCTCTTTATTGACAGTACAGACATTTGGAAGAGGTCAAACAGACACAATAGCCATCACCTAAAAACTTACCACACTGTTTAGGCCCAATTACAACTGCTTTTGGTAGCTAAACAGTGTTGAGCCTCTTAAGTAGTTTAATTTGAGACCACCTGCTAATATCATGTCCTGTAGGTCTTTTTACATTACCAACACATGATTTTTTTCAGTAAGGCAATACAGTTAGGAAACTTTTTTATTAGCTTTCCTGGTTATAGAAGTAGAAGAGGGCAAAAAAGTGCCAATATCTCACCTACAGCCATACCACATTGGAAACGCCCAATCTCGTCTGATCTTGGAAGCTAAGCAGTGTTGGGACTGGTTAGTACTTGGGTGGGAGACCACATGGGAACACCAGGTGCTGTAGGTTTTTTCCCATTAATGGCAAATTGTTTTTATTCTCTTGCTATTTAAATTGGAAACTTTTTATTTTTATTGCCAATACAGACATTTGGGACAGGTCAAACAGACACAATAGCCATCACCTAAAAACTTACCACACTGTTTAGGCCCAATTCCAACTGCTTTTGGCAGCTAAACAGTGTTGAGCCTCTTTAGTAGTTTAATTTGAGACCACCTGCTAATATCATGTCCTGTAGGTAATTTTTCATTACCAACACATGATTTTTTTCAGTAAGGCAATACAGTTAGGAAACTTTTTTATTAGCTTACCTGGTTATAGAAGTAGAAGAGGGCAAAAAAGCCAGTATCTCACCTACAGCCATACCACATTGGATACGCCCAATCTTGTCTGTTCTTGGAAGATAAGCAGTGTTGGGCCTGGTTAGTACTTGGGTGGGAGACCACATGGCAACACCAGGTGCTGTAGGTTTTTCCCATTACTGGCAAATTGTTTTTATTCTCTAGCTTTTTAAATTGGAAACTTTTTTCTCTTTATTGACAGTACAGACATTTGGAAGAGGTCAAACAGACACAATAGCCATCACCTAAAAACTTACCACACTGTTTAGGCCCAATTCCAACTGCTTTGGGCAGCTAAACAGTGTTGAGCCTCTTTAGTAGTTTAATTTGAGACCACCTGCTAATATCATGTCCTGTAGGTCTTTTTACATTACCAACACATGATTTTTTTCAATAAGCCAATATAGTTAGGAAACTTTTTTATTAGCTTACCTTGTTATAGAAGTAGAAGAGGGCAAAAAAGTGCATGTAACTCACCTACAGCCATACCACATTGGATACACCTGATCTTGGAAGCTAAGCAGTGTTGGGCATGGTTAGTACTTGGGTGGGAGACCACATGGGAACACCAGGTGCTGTAGGTTTTTTCCCATTAATGGCAAATTGTTTTTATTCTCTTGCTATTTAAATTGGAAACTTTTTATTTTTTATTGCCAATACAGACATTTGGGACAGGTCAAACAGACACAATAGCCATCACCTAAAAAATTACCACACTGTTTAGGCCCAATTCCAACTGCTTTTGGCAGCTAAACAGTGTTGAGCCTCTTTAGTAGTTTAATTTGAGACCACCTGCTAATATCATGTCCTGTAGGTCTTTTTACATTACCAACACATGATTTTTTTCAGTAAGCCAATATAGTTAGGAAACTTTTTTATTAGCTTACCTGGTTATAGAAGTAGAAGAGGGCAAAAAAGTGCCTGTATCTCACCTACAGCCATACCACATTGGATACGCCCAATCTCGTCTGATCTTGGAAGCTAAGCAGTGTTGGGCCTGGTTAGTACTTGGGTGGGAGACCACATTGGAACACAAGGTGCTGTAGGTTTTTCCCATTACTGGCAAATTGTTTTTATTCTCTAGCTTTTTAAATTGGAAACTTTTTTCTCTTTATTGACAGTACAGACATTTGGAAGAGGTCAAACAGACACAATAGCCATCACCTAAAAACTTACCACACTGTTTAGGCCCAATTCCAACTGCTTTTGGCAGCTAAACAGTGTTGAGCCTCTTTAGTAGTTTAATTTGAGACCACCTGCTAATATCTTGTCCTGTAGGTCTTTTTACATTACCAACACATGATTTTTTTCAATAAGCCAATATAGTTAGGAAACTTTTTTATTAGCTTACCTTGTTATAGAAGTAGAAGAGGGCAATAAAGTGCCTGTATCTCACCTACAGCCATACCACATTGGATACGCCTGATCTTGGAAGCTAAGCAGTGTTGGGCATGGTTAGTACTTGGGTGGGAGACCACATGGGAACACCAGGTGCTGTAGGTTTTTTCCCATTAATGGCAAATTGTTTTTATTCTCTTGCTATTTAAATTGGAAACTTTTTATTTTTTATTGCCAATACAGACATTTGGGACAGGTCAAACAGACACAATAGCCATCACCTAAAAACTTACCACACTGTTTAGGCCCAATTCCAACTGCTTTTCGGAGCTAAACAGTGTTGAGCCTCTTTAGTAGTTTAATTTGAGACCACCTGCTAATATAATGTCCTGTAGGTCTTTTTACATTACCAACACATGATTTTTTTTTAGTAAGCCAATATAGTTAGGAAACTTTTTTATTAGCTTACCTGGTTATAGAAGTAGAAGAGGGCAAAAAAGTGCCTGTATCTCACCTACAGCCATACCACATTGGATACGCCCAATCTCGTCTGATCTTGGAAGCTAAGCAGTGTTGGGCCTGGTTAGTACTTGGGTGGGAGACCACATGGGAACACCAGGTGCTGTAGGTTTTTCCCATTACTGGCAAATTGTTTTTATTCTCTAGCTTTTTAAATTGGAAACTTTTTTCTCTTTATTGACAGTACAGACATTTGGAAGAGGTCAAACAGACACAATAGCCATCACCTGAAAACTTACCACACTGTTTAGGCCCAATTCCAACTGCTTTTGGCAGCTAAACAGTGTTGAGCCTCTTTAGTAGTTTAATTTGAGACCACCTGCTAATATCATGTCCTGTAGGTCTTTTTACATTACCAACACATGATTTTTTTTCAGTAAGGCAATACAGTTAGGAAACTTTTTTATTAGCTTACCTTGTTATAGAAGTAGAAGAGGGCAAAAAAGTGCCTGTAAATCACCTACAGCCATACCACATTGGATTCGCCTGATCTTGGAAGCTAAGCAGTGTTGGGCATGGTTAGTACTTTGGTGGGAGACCACATGGGAACACCAGGTGCTGTAGGTTTTTTCCCATTAATGGCAAATTGTTTTTATTCTCTTGCTATTTAAATTGGAAACTTTTTATTTTTTATTGCCAATACAGACATTTGGGACAGGTCAAACAGACACAATAGCCATCACCTAAAAACTTACCACACTGTTTAGGCCCAATTCCAACTGCTTTTGGCAGCTAAACAGTGTTGAGCCTCTTTAGTAGTTTAATTTGAGACCACCTGCTAATATCATGTCCTGTAGGTCTTTTTACATTACCAACACATGATTTTTTTCAGTAAGCCAATATAGTTAGGAAACTTTTTTATTAGCTTACCTGGTTATAGAAGTAGAAGAGGGCAAAAAAGTGCCTGTATCTCACCTACAGCTATACCACATTGGATACGCCCAATCTCGTCTGATCTTGGAAGCTAAGCAGTGTTGGGCCTGGTTAGTACTTGGGTGGGAGACCACATGGGAACACAAGGTGCTGTAGGTTTTTCCCATTACTGGCAAATTGTTTTTATTCTCTAGCTTTTTAAATTGGAAACTTTTTTCTCTTTATTGACAGTACAGACATTTGGAAGAGGTCAAACAGACACAATAGCCATCACCTAAAAACTTACCACACTGTTTAGGCCCAATTCCAACTGCTTTTGGCAGCTAAACAGTGTTGAGCCTCTTTAGTAGTTTAATTTGAGACCACCTGCTAATATCTTGTCCTGTAGGTCTTTTTACATTACCAACACATGATTTTTTTCAATAAGCCAATATAGTTAGGGAACTTTTTTATTAGCTTACCTTGTTATAGAAGTAGAAGAGGGCAAAAAAGTGCCTGTATCTCACCTACAGCCATACCACATTGGATACGCCTGATTTTTGAAGCTAAGCAGTGTTGGGCATGGTTAGTACTTGGGTGGGAGACCACATGGGAACACCAGGTGCTGTAGGTTTTTTCCCATTAATGGCAAATTGTTTTTATTCTCTTGCTATTTAAATTGGAAACTTTTTATTTTTTATTGCCAATACAGACATTTGGGAAGGTCAAACAGACACAATAGCCATCACCTAAAAACTTACCACACTGTTTAGGCCCAATTCCAACTGCTTTTGGCAGCTAAACAGTGTTGAGCCTCTTTAGTAGTTTAATTTGAGACCACCTGCTAATATCATGTCCTGTAGGTCTTTTTACATTACCAACACATGATTTTTTTCAATAAGCCAATATAGTTAGGAAACTTTTTTATTAGCTTATCTTGTTATAGAAGTAGAAGAGGGCAAAAAAGTGCCTGTAACTCACCTACAGCCATACCACATTGGATACGCCTGATCTTGGAAGCTAAGCAGTGTTGGGCATGGTTAGTACTTGGGTGGGAGACCACATGGGAACACCAGGTGCTGTAGGTTTTTTCCCATTAATGGCAAATTGTTTTTATTCTCTTGCTATTTAAATTGGAAACTTTTTATTTTTTATTGCCAATACAGACATTTGGGACAGGTCAAACAGACACAATAGCCATCACCTAAAAAATTACCACACTGTTTAGGCCCAATTCCAACTGCTTTTGGCAGCTAAACAGTGTTGAGCCTCTTTAGTAGTTTAATTTGAGACCACCTGCTAATATCATGTCCTGTAGGTCTTTTTACATTACCAACACATGATTTTTTTCAGTAAGCCAATATAGTTAGGAAACTTTTTTATTAGCTTACCTGGTTATAGAAGTAGAAGAGGGCAAAAAAGTGCCTGTATCTCACCTACAGCCATACCACATTGGATACGCCCAATCTCGTCTGATCTTGGAAGCTAAGCAGTGTTGGGCCTGGTTAGTACTTGGGTGGGAGACCACATGGGAACACAAGGTGCTGTAGGTTTTTCCCATTACTGGCAAATTGTTTTTATTCTCTAGCTTTTTAAATTGGAAACTTTTTTCTCTTTATTGACAGTACAGACATTTGGAAGAGGTCAAACAGACACAATAGCCATCACCTAAAAACTTACCACACTGTTTAGGCCCAATTCCAACTGCTTTTGGCAGCTAAACAGTGTTGAGCCTCTTTAGTAGTTTAATTTGAGACCACCTGCTAATATCTTGTCCTGTAGGTCTTTTTACATTACCAACACATGATTTTTTTCAATAAGCCAATATAGTTAGGAAACTTTTTTATTAGCTTACCTTGTTATAGAAGTAGAAGAGGGCAATAAAGTGCCTGTATCTCACCTACAGCCATACCACATTGGATACGCCTGATCTTGGAAGCTAAGCAGTGTTGGGCATGGTTAGTACTTGGGTGGGAGACCACATGGGAACACCAGGTGCTGTAGGTTTTTTCCCATTAATGGCAAATTGTTTTTATTCTCTTGCTATTTAAATTGGAAACTTTTTATTTTTTATTGCCAATACAGACATTTGGGACAGGTCAAACAGACACAATAGCCATCACCTAAAAACTTACCACACTGTTTAGGCCCAATTCCAACTGCTTTTCGGAGCTAAACAGTGTTGAGCCTCTTTAGTAGTTTAATTTGAGACCACCTGCTAATATAATGTCCTGTAGGTCTTTTTACATTACCAACACATGATTTTTTTCAGTAAGCCAATATAGTTAGGAAACTTTTTTATTAGCTTACCTGGTTATAGAAGTAGAAGAGGGCAAAAAAGTGCCTGTATCTCACCTACAGCCATACCACATTGGATACGCCCAATCTCGTCTGATCTTGGAAGCTAAGCAGTGTTGGGCCTGGTTAGTACTTGGGTGGGAGACCACATGGGAACACCAGGTGCTGTAGGTTTTTCCCATTACTGGCAAATTGTTTTTATTCTCTAGCTTTTTAAATTGGAAACTTTTTTCTCTTTATTGACAGTACAGACATTTGGAAGAGGTCAAACAGACACAATAGCCATCACCTAAAAACTTACCACACTGTTTAGGCCCAATTCCAACTGCTTTTGGCAGCTAAACAGTGTTGAGCCTCTTTAGTAGTTTAATTTGAGACCACCTGCTAATATCATGTCCTGTAGGTCTTTTTACATTACCAACACATGATTTTTTTTCAGTAAGGCAATACAGTTAGGAAACTTTTTTATTAGCTTACCTTGTTATAGAAGTAGAAGAGGGCAAAAAAGTGCCTGTAAATCACCTACAGCCATACCACATTGGATTCGCCTGATCTTGGAAGCTAAGCAGTGTTGGGCATGGTTAGTACTTTGGTGGGAGACCACATGGGAACACCAGGTGCTGTAGGTTTTTTCCCATTAATGGCAAATTGTTTTTATTCTCTTGCTATTTAAATTGGAAACTTTTTATTTTTTATTGCCAATACAGACATTTGGGACAGGTCAAACAGACACAATAGCCATCACCTAAAAACTTACCACACTGTTTAGGCCCAATTCCAACTGCTTTTGGCAGCTAAACAGTGTTGAGCCTCTTTAGTAGTTTAATTTGAGACCACCTGCTAATATCATGTCCTGTAGGTCTTTTTACATTACCAACACATGATTTTTTTCAGTAAGCCAATATAGTTAGGAAACTTTTTTATTAGCTTACCTGGTTATAGAAGTAGAAGAGGGCAAAAAAGTGCCTGTATCTCACCTACAGCTATACCACATTGGATACGCCCAATCTCGTCTGATCTTGGAAGCTAAGCAGTGTTGGGCCTGGTTAGTACTTGGGTGGGAGACCACATGGGAACACAAGGTGCTGTAGGTTTTTCCCATTACTGGCAAATTGTTTTTATTCTCTAGCTTTTTAAATTGGAAACTTTTTTCTCTTTATTGACAGTACAGACATTTGGAAGAGGTCAAACAGACACAATAGCCATCACCTAAAAACTTACCACACTGTTTAGGCCCAATTCCAACTGCTTTTGGCAGCTAAACAGTGTTGAGCCTCTTTAGTAGTTTAATTTGAGACCACCTGCTAATATCTTGTCCTGTAGGTCTTTTTACATTACCAACACATGATTTTTTTCAATAAGCCAATATAGTTAGGGAACTTTTTTATTAGCTTACCTTGTTATAGAAGTAGAAGAGGGCAAAAAAGTGCCTGGATCTCACCTACAGCCATACCACATTGGATACGCCCAATCTCGTCTGATCTTGGAAGCTAAGCAGTGTTGGGCCTGGTTAGTACTTGGGTGGGAGACCACATGGGAACACCAGGTGCTGTAGGTTTTTCCCATTACTGGCAAATTGTTTTTATTCTATAGCTTTCTAAATTGGAAACTTTTTCTCTTTATTGACAGTACAGACATTTGGAAGAGGTCAAACAGACACAATAGCCATCAACTAAAAACTTACCACACTGTTTAGGCCCAATTCCAACTGCTTTTGGCTGCTAAACAGTGTTGAGCCTCTTTAGTAGTTTAATTTGAGACCACCTGCTAATATCATGTCCTGTAGGTCTTTTTACATTACCAACACATGATTTTTTTCAGTAAGGCAATACAGTTAGGAAACTTTTTTATTAGCTTACCTGGTTATAGAAGTAGAAGAGGGCAAAAAAGTGCCGGTATCTCAACTACAGCCATACCACATTCGATATGCCCAATCTCGTCTGATCTTGGAAGCTAAGCAGTGTTGGGCCTGGTTAGTACTTGGGTGGGAGACCACATGGGAACACCAGGTGCTGTAGGTTTTTCCCATTACTGGCAAATTGTTTTTATTCTCTAGCTTTTTAAATTGGAAACTTTTTTTTCTTTATTGACAGTACAGACATTTGGAAGAGGTCAAACAGACACAATAGCCATCACCTAAAAACTTACCACACTGTTTAGGCCCAATTCCAACTGCTTTTGGCAGCTAAACAGTGTTGAGCCTCTTTAGTAGTTTAATTTGAGACCACCTGCTAATATCATGTCCTGTAGGTCTTTTTACATTACCAACACATGATTTTTTTCAGTAAGGCAATACAGTTAGGAAACTTTTTTATTAGCTTACCTGGTCTTAGAAGTAGAAGAGGGCAAAAAAGTGCCGGTATCTCACCTACAGCCATACCACATTGGATACGCCCAATCTCATCTGATCTTGGAAGCTAAGCAGTGTTGGGCCTGGTTAATACTTGGGTGGGAGACCACATGGGAACACCAGGTGCTGTAGGTTTTTTCCGATTAATGGCAAATTGTTTTTATTCTCTTGCTATTTAAATTGGAAACTTTTTATTTTTATTGCCAATACAGACATTTGGGACAGGTCAAACAGACACAATAGCCATCACCTAAAAACTTACCACACTGTTTAGGCCCAATTCCAACTGCTTTTGGCAGCTAAACAGTGTTGAGCCTCTTTAGTAGTTTAATTTGAGACCACCTGCTAATATCATGTCCTGTAGGTCTTTTTACATTACCAACACATGATTTTTTTCAGTAAGGCAATACAGTTAGGAAACTTTTTTATTCGCTTACCTGGTTATAGAAGTAGAAGAGGGCAAAAAAGTGCCAGTATCTCACCTACAGCCATACCACATTGGATACGCCCAATCTCGTCTGATCTTGGAAGCTAAGCAGTGTTGGGCCTGGTTAGTACTTGGGTGGGAGACCACATGGGAACACCAGGTGCTGTAGGTTTTTTCCGATTAATGGCAAATTGTTTTTATTCTCTTGCTATTTAAATTGGAAACTTTTTATTTTTTATTGCCAATACAGACATTTGGGACAGGTCAAACAGACACAATAGCCATCACCTAAAAACTTACCACACTGTTTAGGCCCAATTCCAACTGCTTTTTGGAGCTAAACAGTGTTGAGCCTCTTTAGTAGTTTAATTGGAGACCACCTGCTAATATCATGTCCTGTAGGTCTTTTTACATTACCAACACATGATTTTTTTCAGTAAGGCAATACAGTTAGGAAACTTTTTTATTCGCTTACCTGGTTATAGAAGTAGAAGAGGGCAAAAAAGTGCCGGTATCTCAACTACAGCCATAGCACATTGGATACGCCCAATCTCGTCTGATCTTGGAAGCTAAGCAGTGTTGGGCCTGGTTAGTACTTGGGTGGGAGACCACATGGGAACACCAGGTGCTGTAGGTTTTTTCCCATTAATGGCAAATTGTTTTTATTCTCTTGCTATTTAAATTGGAAACTTTTTATTTTTATTGCCAATACAGACATTTGGGACAGGTCAAACAGACACAATAGCCATCACCTAAAAACTTACCACACTGTTTAGGCCCAATTCCAACTGCTTTTGGGAGCTAAACAGTGTTGAGCCTCTTTAGTAGTTTAATTTGAGACCACCTGCTAATATCATGTCCTGTAGGTCTTTTTACATTACCAACACATGATTTTTTTCAGTAAGCCAATATAGTTAGGAAACTTTTTTATTAGCTTACCTGGTTATAGAAGCAGAAGATGTCAAAAAAGTGCCTGTGTCTCACCTACAGCCATACCACATTGGATACGCCCAATCTCGTCTGATCTTGGAAGCTAAGCAGTGTTGGGCCTGGTTAGTACTTGGGTGGGAGACCACATGGGAACACCAGGTGCTGTAGGTTTTTCCCATTACTGGCCAATTGTTTTTATTCTCTAGCTTTTTAAATTGGAAACTTTTTTCTCTTTATTGACAGTACAGACATTTGGAAGAGGTCAAACAGACACAATAGCCATCACCTAAAAACTTACCACACTGTTTAGGCCCAATTCCAACTGCTTTTGGCAGCTAAACAGTGTTGAGCCTCTTTAGTAGTTTAATTTGAGACCACCTGCTAATATCATGTCCTGTAGGTCTTTTTACATTACCAACACATGATTTTTTTCAGTAAGGCAATACAGTTAGGAAACTTTTTTATTAGCTTACCTGGTTATAGGAGTAGAAGAGGGCAAAAAAGTGCCGGTATCTCAACTACAGCCATACCACTTTGGATACGCCCAATCTCGTCTGATCTTGGATGCTAAGCAGTGTTGGGCCTGGTTAGTACTTGGGTGGGAGACCACATGGGAACACTAGGTGCTGTAGGTTTTTTCCCATTAATGGCAAATTGTTTTTTTTTTTAAACTATTTTTATTAAGCACTTTCATGTACATTATAAAATGTTTTGTTACAATAGTTGAACATCATTTCAATAAAGTAAATTTATACATCACATTATGACATTGACTGTTAATTTCACAGTATTTGGATTTTCGTATCCATTATAGTCAGGATGTATTTATCGTTGTTTTGTTCAGTTCTCACAAGTAAGTGTGTTATGACAATCAATATTTTTTCACAGAGCGATGTTCTAGTAATTCACTGATGTTAGCAACATTTTAAATTAATTATGAGTACAAGGTGTTGTCTTAGAAAAAATAAATAAAAACAAACATAAATAAAAGTAAGTCCGGAAGTGGACCTATAAAATCAAAAAGGTGTGCTCCTCTCTCTCGCCCCCCCACCCCGCCCCCTCCAGCCCCCAAAAGGAAAGGGGAAACAAAATGAATAATGATAAAATGTAGAGATGAGAAAACTATGTCACAGCCACAGGGTGATCTTCGGCTATCACGCGTAATAGGTACCAGGATGTGTCTTTTAGGCTTTTGTGTATTTGTTGTCTCACTTCTAAAGATAATGTGGCTATGTAACTTTCCCACATTGAGAAGAATTTTTTAACCTTGGATTCCTTACTTAAAGTGGTCTCGACCCAATCCATTCTAAAAAGATGAAAAAGTTTATGTTTAAATAAGGGAAACGTTGGGGGAGATGATGATGTCCATTCCTGCAGTATGGTTTTTCTTGCGGCTGCACTAATGGCGAGTAATAGGTCTTTACAACCTTTTGTTACTCTTAGGTCTGAGGGGATTACGCCTAACACTGCCCAGTCGTCTACAAATGGGACATAGTTTACTAGGTGGGTTTCTGCGTACCTCTTTATTTGGAGCCAGAAGCTTCTGACCATTGGGCATGCCCAGAAGCAGTGATAAAGATCCGCCTCCAGTTCCCCACATCTATAGCAAGCGCTCGAATTTGTTCGGCCCATTAAATGGCTCCGATGGGGTGATAGGTAGGCCCTGTGGTATATGTTGAGGAACATCTCAACGTACGAAGAGGAGGGTAATGTTTTGCAGGATTTTAGTAAGAATTTCATTAGGTCGTCCGTGTCATATTGTGGGAATTTTAGTGTCCATTGAGCTATGCCTTGCTTACTAGATGTGTAATCTAGAATGGTTCGGAAGTGTTGATAATAGCAGGATATAGCTTTTTTCTCAAGGGGTGGTTGTAGTAGGAGGGTATCAATGGTATTGCTCCAATCTTTGTCTGAGAAGTGGCGAACTACCATGGAAACGTAGTGCTGGGCTTGTAGGAAGGCCAGAGGGTGTCCCATTAAGCAGGGGAATTTTTCCCCTGCCTCTGAGAAGGTTAGGGGTCTACGCGCTGATCTGTCAACCAGTGATCCAATGCCCGTGACGCCCCCCACTCTCCATATATTGAACGGGTATGTAGCGGACCCTTCCTGGAAGTCTGTGTTGTTTATGAATGGAAGGTGTATTGATTTGTGTGAGTTTAGACCTGCTTGGCCTCTCACCCAGTGCCATGTTTTTTTTGTGTTCCATATTAAAGGGTTTTCCTGTGACTGTTTAGGGACCTCTTGGTCATGAAGGTGTAGGAATGACAGCAGGCATCTCCCCGGAACCATCTCCCTCTCCAGGGAGGTGCACGTGTAATATTCTGTCCCGGCTAACCAATCTGAAAGGTAACGGAACATTGTGGCTTTATTGTATTGCCTAATATCTGGCAGGCCCAAGCCGCCGTTCCATTTAGGTTGTTGTAGTTTTATTAGGCCTATTTTAGGTCTGCCATTGTTCCATATGAACTCTCTGACATTTTTGTTAAAAGTTTTGATGTCCTTTGGGGAGATGTATAGGGGTAGTCCTTGCAGGAGGTACATTATTCGTGGAAATGTAACCATCTTGATTAAATTTATTCTCCCAATGTAGGAGATGGGTAGGTTTTTCCAATGTTTTAGCTCCTCATAGGCTTGTTGGAATGTGGGGCCATAATTTAATTTATAAAGCTGTCCTAGATGTCGGGGGATTTGCGTGCCTAGGTAGGTAAATGAATTGGTGGCCCAAACCAATGGTACACTTTTGGTGAAATCAGAGGGTAGGGGGTGCGATGTCAGGGAAAGTGCCTTGGATTTTTGCATGTTGATTGCGAAGCCCGATATTTCTTTGAAGTGTTCAAATAGTTGTATGATATGATGGAGAGACTCCGTCGGGTTAGAAATGTATAGTAAGATATCATCCGCAAAGGCGGTGAGCTTTACAACCTTGGACCCGATTGATATGCCCCTGAAGATGGGATCGGCTTCCAGGAGGCGTAAAAATGGGTCCAATGCCAGGTTAAATAACAGAGGTGATAAAGGGCAACCCTGGCGGGTGCCTCTGTGCATTTCTATTGGATCACCAAGGGTACCATTTATCATGATTCTAGTTGTGGGGGAGTTATATAGATATTTAATAAAACCAATCAATGTTGTGTTAAAACCTCTTTGTTCTAAGGTTTGAAAGAGGTGGGACCACAGAACCGTGTCAAAGGCTTTTATGGTGTCAAGGCTTAGTAGAATATTGGTGTGGGTGTTGGTGAGGGTGGACGATGCCACCGCTGCTATGGCTGTTCTTATGCCTTTCACTGAGTGCCTTCCACGGATAAATCCTAGTTGAGTTGGTGTGAGGAGGTCAGGGAGTATTATTTGCATCCTGTCTGCTATGATTTTGGCCAATAATTTGATATCTGTGTTTATTAGACTAATGGGCCTGTAGGATTCCACTAGTTGGGGATCCTTCTGTGGTTTGGGTAATAATATGGTGGTCGTGTTTGTTAAATGTAGGAAGGGAGTGTGGTGTGTGAGGAGGTTATTAAATAGGTCTGTGAGTGCCGGGGCTAGTTGGTGCTGGAGGAGTTTAAAATATTCGTTTGAAAGGCCGTCTGGGCCAGGGGATTTTCCCAGATGGGAAGAGGTGATTGCCTTCAACACCTCCTCTAGGTTTATGGGTTCTGTCATTGAGTCGCTTTGTGATGGGGTTAGTTTTGGGAGGTGTAGGTCGTGAAATAAATCTGTTCGGCTTGCAGGGTCTGCTGTGTGGTCTCTATATAATGTTGTGAAGTATTTTTCGAATTCTTTGAGTATGTCGGGGGTGTTAGTAGATAATTGTCCGGATTGTGGGTTGCGTATTGCAGTCACGTATGTACGTTTGTGTTTGGGTTTGGACATGTTGGCCAACAGTTTGCCGGCCTTATTACCCCATCTAAAGAATTTTTGTTTTGTGTAGAGTACATCTTTTTTGGCCTGTTCCAGTAAATGGGTATCTAGGAGTTGTTTTGCTTCCTGGTATTTAAGTAGTAAGGTTGGTGTAGGGTTATTTTTATAGTTTTGCAGGGCGGAATTCATTGAACTTGAAAGGCATTTGTAAGAGGCTGTGGCTGCTTTGCGTTGCCTTGATACATAGTCTATGATTTGACCCCTTAAAACTGCTTTGGAGGCGCCCCAGAATATAGTAGGAGTGTCCCAAGAGTCAATGTTATCGTCCTGATAGTTCATCCAGGACGCCAACAAGAACTCCCTGAATTTGTCTGAGTTGTATAAGTATGCCGGGAAGCGCCATTGTCTGCTGCCTCCGTAATTAAATGATGGTGTTATTTGGAGTGTGATAGGGGCATGGTCCGATATTAGTATAGGGTGGATATCTGCTTTGACCACTTTAGAAGTTAAGTGATCTGCTAAGTAGAGTGTGTCTATGCGTGACCATGTGCTGTGAGCCGCTGAGTAAAAAGTGTATGTGTTGTCTGTGGGGTTAAGCAGACGCCATATGTCTGTGAGCTGTAGTGTTGTTTTAAGAGACTGATATTGGGTCCATATTGTCTGGTTGATTCGCTGGGCTGGTTGTCTATCTCTGGTCGGGTCTTCTACAGAATTAAAATCTCCAGCCAATATTATGGAGTGGTTCGAGCGTTGTGATAGTAGACCAATTATCTTTCCTATAAAATCTTGTTGATTTGTGTTTGGTGCGTAAATATTCACTAACGTGTATTTGTTGCCCCAGATTTCCACGTCCATAATGATGTATCTACCATTTGGATCGGTCATGGTTGACAGAACAGTGTAGTTTACGTTTTTACGGAATATTATAGCCACTCCTCTGACCTTCCTATTGAAGTTAGCCGTTATGCATTGGTCTATCCATGGGGCGCGTAATGTGGCGGTTTCCCCCTCTTTCCAATGCGTCTCCTGCAGGAGAACAACATCGGGGTTAAATCTTTTTAGGTGTGTGGTGACACGCTTGCGCTTAACTACTGAATTCAGCCCCCCCACGTTCCATGATAAGAATTTTAAGGTATTAGGCGTAATTGTTGTGTTTTTGGTGTTGTTGGGATTTATCTTTGTGTTAGCCTATGCCCGTCCGGGCGTGATTATGTGTTGGAAGTTGTTCCTGTATCTGTGCACCAGTCCCCGTCCCAGCAAGCGGGGTGAGTGCGAAAAGTAAGAGGGGTGTTTCGCCTGGGCGAGGAGGGAGAGGCCGAGAGAGAGAGCAAAACATAACAAAATTCAAACAAAGCATTTTGATAAACAAATAGTGCTGTAACCACCAATTTCTAACTTTTCCTATTGGAAACCAACCAATGACAGGCATCCTCTTCTTTGAGGTGCGCGTCTATTATATTCAAAAATGTAACATGTAATTAAGTGAACTTAACTAAAAGGTACAATGGGATTCCACTCCCATGTGAAATCATATTTCTGCTTATTTCCATAAAATCTTATTTACCATCTGCGTTTTTTTTTTTTTTTTTTTTTTTTATGATTATCTTTTTTTTTTTTTCCTTTATAGCAATATCTGTTGTGTGTGGTTTTCGCCAATTATCTCAGGGCAGGTTCTCTCCAGTTTGTATGACGTTAACATTCTTGCGTCATCTATTTGGAGGGTGTGCTTCGTCAGCTTGTATGGCAAAATGGGCTTTGGCTTGTTGGGGGTCAATAAAGTAGCGTGCCTGTCCCCCGTCCTCAACCCTTAATTTTGCAGGATATAATAGTGCAAATTTTACATTGTGATTGTGCAGCCAGCGGCAGACCTCTGCAAAATCCCGTCTTTTTTGCGTTACTGTGGCCGAAAAGTCCTGGAAAATCAGGATCTTGAAGCCGTTCACCTCCAAAGAAGGGATTCTGCGGTATGCTGTAAGGATTTTGTCTTTCATTCTGTAGTCTAGAAACTTAGCTATGACTGGCCTTGATCTGGCATTCTGGGCTGCTCTATCCGGGCCTATCCTGTGCGCTCTCTCTACGTATGGGAGTATTGTCGGGTCTGAAATCTGTAACTTTTCAGGGATAGTTACTGTAATTAGGTCCACAAGGGATTGGCCTGTAATCTGCTCGGGAATCCCCACGTAGCGTAGATTGCTCCGTCTATTACGATTTTCCAAATCGTCTATTTTGGCCAGCAGAGATTGCACAGTGTCGGATTGGGATGTAATGTCCCTTTGCATGCTATGGGTTTGATCTTCAATGTCGCTAACCCTGCTTTCTACTGTGGTTAGTCTAGCAGAGTTGGTATCTATTTTGGCCAATGCTGCGTCGAATGAGGATTGGAGAGTGTCTAGTTTTTTCTCTAGTTGTGGCATGAGAATTTTAGAGATTTCATGGGCCATGTCTACTACCGTAGACGGGGCCTGTAATGTGGAGAGGTTTGCAGATGGGTTTTCAGTATTATCTTCCAGTTCCTCGCTATAGGACGAGGATGGAAGGGCTTGTTTTCCCTGTTGTTGAGTTTTTTTGCCCATTTTTTTTGGTGTAGGGTTTGTATCAGGAGTGGTATGGATTACTTTGCGAAGGTATCTTTCCATGCCCTGGAGGGCTACTCAAGAACAGGGGTTTGTCTTGCTAGGATTTAGAAGATTATATGGCAAGCAGAAGGAATCTTAAGTGAGACGTTGTGGGAGTGGTAATCCCATGCGGTCCGCCGCTGTTCAATGCATTTTATAATCTGGCAGCATAGTTAATATGCTATGGGCTTTGGTAGAATAATAAATCGTGGCTTAAAGAGGCCGTAGACTTTGTTTAGTATATTAGGTTTAGCTATAGTATGCGTACTGTTATGCTGGGAGCCTCGCTGGTGGGATGTTGAGAGGGGCCACCTCGTGTCCAAGTTTTACCAGGCTGTATTTACCAGTGACTCATTTAAAAGAATAAGTAAACCGTTTTTATGATAATAGTTCCTTCTAAGGATTACACGTGGACCCAGATAGGCCCTGTGGTGGGAAGAAAAATAATATAGAGTAAACAATTCTTGAAAATGTCTAATTGCAACCATATGTTTTCTACTTTGCTTCAGCTCCTATTAGTTGAATTGCTTAAGGTATTTGTAATACGGGTAAATTCCCCTAGAGGGCAGCAGAGTATAGGCAATGATCATATATGGTCCATTAGTGAGAAAGAAAAAGCATGAGAACACCTTGTTCTACCAGGCACCTTTGTGCCTTATCAAACCTGTATTCTGCGGTAGAGTTCCTTAGAGGTTCAGTTTATGTTTAGTTTTGCCTGTATTATGCTTGGCTTGATTATGCCGCAGTTTTCAAAAAGTCCAGCAAGGAGATTGGGTGCTGTATGCGGGCTTCCAAATGGGATTAACAGTATACCGCTGGATCAATAGGTATCAGTATCTAATAATTATGGAAAGTAGTCCCGGTGCTTCTTATGGTATATGGGTGTCTTGTGTGGATTTTTTTTCCACGAGGGGTATTTAGTTCTGGGTCACCAGAAGTTATCAGTCAGGGCCCAATGTTCCAAAACCTTTATGGGGAGAGTGTGAGGGGTAAAGTCCCTTTGGTTGCTGTAGGGGGTTTGGGCTGGCTGGGGGGTGTTATTTTGATTCCAAATAGTGTCCCCTCTCTTTTCCGGCGTGTCAGCTGGCACAGTGGGCTAAGTGGCGGGCAGATCCCCTGGTTTTCCTCACGTGGAGGGCCAAGGGGTATTTAGGTAGGGCTCAGTGACAGTCAATTAGGCGGGGCTCACCCAGTTCACTGTGATCACAGGTCTCAGGTTATGTGTCTGAGGTTATGTCGCAGGGCAATAGGGAGAGGTACGGGGGAAAAAAAGGGGGGGGGGGCGGGCTGGTGGGTAGGTGGCTGGAGGGAGGCCCAGGCAAGGGTTAGGGGGTCTGGGTTAGGGTTGTTTTTTTGTTACCGTCTCCTTGCCGCTGCTCCCGCTGTCTCTTTCACCTCTCTTGCTGCAGCCAGCGGGGGTTGAGCCGGCAGATCTTTTCGGTTAGAAGAGGGTTCCTCTAGTGGTCTGGTGTCGGTGCCTCTGCGCCCCCTCCGGGAAGGTCTCTCTGCAGCCGTCCAGTCAGTGGGAGTTGCGCTGTTTGGATCGCAGTTCGGCAGGTCCTCTCAGCCTGGGGAGGGTCCCTCCGATCGCTTGGCGTCTGTGCTTCCACCTCCGCTGGGTGCTTTCCCCGTCGTCGTCTCCCGGTCAGCGTCTGGACCGCCGCCTGGCAGGTCTCCACAGCTCGAAGGGCGCTCCCCTGGCTCCCCGGCTTTGGCGCCTCTGCACTCCCCGCCTGTGACGTCCTCGGCCACCTCCAAGATGGCCGCGCTCTCCTCCCGTGGCCGCGGGTCTGTTAGAGCCGGGTGTTCCCCGTACCTTTTCTGTTGTTCGGAAAGGTCTTCTGGGGGCAGTGAGCCGCACGTTCCGGTGACCTCGCGGCAGTTGACGTTTCGCGGTCTGTGCCTCTGTCGACTCCCGGTAAGAGGGGGGGGGGGAGGCGCTGCTCTCGGGTCCGGGGATGTGGGGTTAATTCACGGCTGTTCGGTTTGTCCCCGACCAGGGGTCAAGGTTGTGATGTGGGGATGGTTGGTTTGTTTCCCTATGGCTTGCTTGATAGCACGCCAGGTTTCGCGCCCAGGGCTGGGCGGTCATGCAGGCCTCCGCTTGTTCGGGCCAGACTCCGGTGGCAGGATAGGTTTTAGCTCCTCCAAGGGTATTTGCAGGATCAGTGTAATCCTTACTCCTAATATCTTTCGTTAGGTAACCCTTGGATTTGTTATATTAGGCGATGGAGATGGATGAATTTCTTCTTGATAGAGGAGCTGGTTAAGATGCGGCCGCTCTTGGCGCCCCGCCCACCGGAAGTTCTGGCAAATTGTTTTTATTCTCTTGCTATTTAAATTGGAAACTTTTTATTTTTATTGCCAATACAGACATTTGGGACAGGTCAAACAGACACAATAGCCATCACCTAAAAACTTACCACACTGTTTAGGCCCAATTCCAACTGCTTTTGGGAGCTAAACAGTGTTGAGCCTCTTTAGTAGTTTAATTTGAGACCACCTGCTAATATCATGTCCTGTAGGTCTTTTTACATTACCAACACATGATTTTTTTCAGTAAGCCAATATAGTTAGGAAACTTTTTTATTAGCTTACCTGGTTATAGAAGTAGAAGATGGCAAAAAAGTGCCAGTATCTCACCTACAGCCATACCACATTGGATACGCCCAATCTCGTCTGATCTTGGAAGCTAAGCAGTGTTGGGCCTGGTTAGTACTTGGGTGGGAGACCACATGGGAACACCAGGTGCTGTAGGTTTTTCCCATTACTGGCAAATTGTTTTTATTCTCCAGCTTTTTAAATTGGAAACTTTTTTCTCTTTATTGACAGTACAGACATTTGGAAGAGGTCAAACAGACACAATAGCCATCACCTAAAAACTTACCACACTGTTTAGGCCCAATTCCAACTGCTTTTGGCAGCTAAACAGTGTTGAGCCTCTTAAGTAGTTTAATTTGAGACCACCTGCTAATATCATGTCCTGTAGGTCTTTTTACATTACCAACACATGATTTTTTTCAGTAAGCCAATATAGTTAGGAAACTTTTTTATTAGCTTACCTGGTTATAGAAGTAGAAGATGGCAAAAAAGTGCCTGTATCGCACCTACAGCCATACCACATTGGATACGCCCAATCTCGTCTGATCTTGGAAGCTAAGCAGTGTTGGGCCTGGTTAGTACTTGGGTGGGAGACCACATGGGAACACCAGGTGCTGTAGGTTTTTCCCATTACTGGCAAATTGTTTTTATTCTCCAGCTTTTTAAATTGGAAACTTTTTTCTCTTTATTGACAGTACAGACATTTGGAAGAGGTCAAACAGACACAATAGCCATCACCTAAAAACTTACCACACTGTTTAGGCCCAATTCCAACTGCTTTTGGCAGCTAAACAGTGTTGAGCCTCTTAAGTAGTTTAATTTGAGACCACCTGCTAATATCATGTCCTGTAGGTCTTTTTACATTACCAACACATGATTTTTTTCAGTAAGGCAATACAGTTAGGAAACTTTTTTATTAGCTTTCCTGGTTATAGAAGTAGAAGAGGGCAAAAAAGTGCCGGTATCTCACCTACAGCCATTCCACATTGGATACGCCCAATCTCGTCTGATCTTGGAAGCTAAGCAGTGTTGGGCCTGGTTAGTACTTGGGTGGGAGACCACATGGGAACACCAGGTGCTGTAGGTTTTTTCCCATTAATGGCAAATTGTTTTTATTCTCTTGCTATTTAAATTGGAAACTTTTTATTTTTATTGCCAATACAGACATTTGGGACAGGTCAAACAGACACAATAGCCATCACCTAAAAACTTACCACACTGTTTAGGCCCAATTCCAACTGCTTTTGGCAGCTAAACAGTGTTGAGCCTCTTTAGTAGTTTAATTTGAGACCACTTGCTAATATCATGTCCTGTAGGTCTTTTTACATTACCAACACATGATTTTTTTCAGTAAGGCAATACAGTTAGGAAACTTTTTTATTAGCTTACCTGTTTATAGAAGAAGAAGAGGGCAAAAAGGTGCTAGTATCTCACCTACAGCCATACCAGATTGGATACGCCTGATCTTGGAAGCTAAGCAGTGTTGGGCCTGGTTAGTACTTGGGTGGGAGACCACATGGGAACACCAGGTGCTGTAGGTTTTTCCCATTACTGGCAAATTGTTTTTATTCTCTAGCTTTTTAAATTGGAAACTTTTTTCTCTTTATTGACAGTACAGACATTTGGAAGAGGTCAAACAGACACAATAGCCATCACCTAAAAACTTACCACACTGTTTAGGCCCAATTCCAACTGCTTTTGGCAGCTAAACAGTGTTGAGCCTCTTTAGTAGTTTAATTTGAGACCACCTGCTAATATCTTGTCCTGTAGGTCTTTTTACATTACCAACACATGATTTTTTTCAATAAGCCAATATAGTTAGGGAACTTTTTTATTAGCTTACCTTGTTATAGAAGTAGAAGAGGGCAAAAAAGTGCCTGGATCTCACCTACAGCCATACCACATTGGATACGCCCAATCTCGTCTGATCTTGGAAGCTAAGCAGTGTTGGGCCTGGTTAGTACTTGGGTGGGAGACCACATGGGAACACCAGGTGCTGTAGGTTTTTCCCATTACTGGCAAATTGTTTTTATTCTATAGCTTTCTAAATTGGAAACTTTTTCTCTTTATTGACAGTACAGACATTTGGAAGAGGTCAAACAGACACAATAGCCATCACCTAAAAACTTACCACACTGTTTAGGCCCAATTCCAACTGCTTTTGGCTGCTAAACAGTGTTGAGCCTCTTTAGTAGTTTAATTTGAGACCACCTGCTAATATCATGTCCTGTAGGTCTTTTTACATTACCAACACATGATTTTTTTCAGTAAGGCAATACAGTTAGGAAACTTTTTTATTAGCTTACCTGGTTATAGAAGTAGAAGAGGGCAAAAAAGTGCCGGTATCTCAACTACAGCCATACCACATTCGATATGCCCAATCTCGTCTGATCTTGGAAGCTAAGCAGTGTTGGGCCTGGTTAGTACTTGGGTGGGAGACCACATGGGAACACCAGGTGCTGTAGGTTTTTCCCATTACTGGCAAATTGTTTTTATTCTCTAGCTTTTTAAATTGGAAACTTTTTTCTCTTTATTGACAGTACAGACATTTGGAAGAGGTCAAACAGACACAATAGCCATCACCTAAAAACTTACCACACTGTTTAGGCCCAATTCCAACTGCTTTTGGCAGCTAAACAGTGTTGAGCCTCTTTAGTAGTTTAATTTGAGACCACCTGCTAATATCATGTCCTGTAGGTCTTTTTACATTACCAACACATGATTTTTTTCAGTAAGGCAATACAGTTAGGAAACTTTTTTATTAGCTTACCTGGTCTTAGAAGTAGAAGAGGGCAAAAAAGTGCCGGTATCTCACCTACAGCCATACCACATTGGATACGCCCAATCTCATCTGATCTTGGAAGCTAAGCAGTGTTGGGCCTGGTTAGTACTTGGGTGGGAGACCACATGGGAACACCAGGTGCTGTAGGTTTTTTCCGATTAATGGCAAATTGTTTTTATTCTCTTGCTATTTAAATTGGAAACTTTTTATTTTTATTGCCAATACAGACATTTGGGACAGGTCAAACAGACACAATAGCCATCACCTAAAAACTTACCACACTGTTTAGGCCCAATTCCAACTGCTTTTGGCAGCTAAACAGTGTTGAGCCTCTTTAGTAGTTTAATTTGAGACCACCTGCTAATATCATGTCCTGTAGGTCTTTTTACATTACCAACACATGATTTTTTTCAGTAAGGCAATACAGTTAGGAAACTTTTTTATTCGCTTACCTGGTTATAGAAGTAGAAGAGGGCAAAAAAGTGCCAGTATCTCACCTACAGCCATACCACATTGGATACGCCCAATCTCGTCTGATCTTGGAAGCTAAGCAGTGTTGGGCCTGGTTAGTACTTGGGTGGGAGACCACATGGGAACACCAGGTGCTGTAGGTTTTTTCCCATTAATGGCAAATTGTTTTTATTCTCTTGCTATTTAAATTGGAAACTTTTTATTTTTTATTGCCAATACAGACATTTGGGACAGGTCAAACAGACACAATAGCCATCACCTAAAAACTTACCACACTGTTTAGGCCCAATTCCAACTGCTTTTTGGAGCTAAACAGTGTTGAGCCTCTTTAGTAGTTTAATTGGAGACCACCTGCTAATATCATGTCCTGTAGGTCTTTTTACATTACCAACACATGATTTTTTTCAGTAAGGCAATACAGTTAGGAAACTTTTTTATTCGCTTACCTGGTTATAGAAGTAGAAGAGGGCAAAAAAGTGCCTGTAAATCACCTACAGCCATACCACATTGGATTCGCCTGATCTTGGAAGCTAAGCAGTGTTGGGCATGGTTAGTACTTTGGTGGGAGACCACATGGGAACACCAGGTGCTGTAGGTTTTTTCCCATTAATGGCAAATTGTTTTTATTCTCTTGCTATTTAAATTGGAAACTTTTTATTTTTTATTGCCAATACAGACATTTGGGACAGGTCAAACAGACACAATAGCCATCACCTAAAAACTTACCACACTGTTTAGGCCCAATTCCAACTGCTTTTGGCAGCTAAACAGTGTTGAGCCTCTTTAGTAGTTTAATTTGAGACCACCTGCTAATATCATGTCCTGTAGGTCTTTTTACATTACCAACACATGATTTTTTTCAGTAAGCCAATATAGTTAGGAAACTTTTTTATTAGCTTACCTGGTTATAGAAGTAGAAGAGGGCAAAAAAGTGCCTGTATCTCACCTACAGCTATACCACATTGGATACGCCCAATCTCGTCTGATCTTGGAAGCTAAGCAGTGTTGGGCCTGGTTAGTACTTGGGTGGGAGACCACATGGGAACACAAGGTGCTGTAGGTTTTTCCCATTACTGGCAAATTGTTTTTATTCTCTAGCTTTTTAAATTGGAAACTTTTTTCTCTTTATTGACAGTACAGACATTTGGAAGAGGTCAAACAGACACAATAGCCATCACCTAAAAACTTACCACACTGTTTAGGCCCAATTCCAACTGCTTTTGGCAGCTAAACAGTGTTGAGCCTCTTTAGTAGTTTAATTTGAGACCACCTGCTAATATCTTGTCCTGTAGGTCTTTTTACATTACCAACACATGATTTTTTTCAATAAGCCAATATAGTTAGGGAACTTTTTTATTAGCTTACCTTTTTATAGAAGTAGAAGAGGGCAAAAAATTGCCTGTATCTCACCTACAGCCATACCACATTGGATACGCCTGATCTTGGAAGCTAAGCAGTGTTGGGCATGGTTAGTACTTGGGTGGGAGACCACATGGGAACACCAGGTGCTGTAGGTTTTTTCCCATTAATGGCAAATTGTTTTTATTCTCTTGCTATTTAAATTGGAAACTTTTTATTTTTTATTGCCAATACAGACATTTGGGAAGGTCAAACAGACACAATAGCCATCACCTAAAAACTTACCACACTGTTTAGGCCCAATTCCAACTGCTTTTGGCAGCTAAACAGTGTTGAGCCTCTTTAGTAGTTTAATTTGAGACCACCTGCTAATATCATGTCCTGTAGGTCTTTTTACATTACCAACACATGATTTTTTTCAGTAAGGCAATACAGTTAGGAAACTTTTTTATTAGCTTACCTGGTTATAGAAGTAGAAGAGGGCAAAAAAGTGCCTGGATCTCACCTACAGCCATACCACATTGGATACGCCCAATCTCGTCTGATCTTGGAAGCTAAGCAGTGTTGGGCCTGGTTAGTACTTGGGTGGGAGACCACATGGGAACACCAGGTGCTGTAGGTTTTTCCCATTACTGGCAAATTGTTTTTATTCTATAGCTTTCTGAATTGGAAACTTTTTCTCTTTATTGACAGTACAGACATTTGGAAGAGGTCAAACAGACACAATAGCCATCAACTAAAAACTTACCACACTGTTTAGGCCCAATTCCAACTGCTTTTGGCTGCTAAACAGTGTTGAGCCTCTTTAGTAGTTTAATTTGAGACCACCTGCTAATATCATGTCCTGTAGGTCTTTTTACATTACCAACACATGATTTTTTTCAGTAAGGCAATACAGTTAGGAAACTTTTTTATTAGCTTACCTGGTTATAGAAGTAGAAGAGTTCAAAAAAGTGCCGGTATCTCAACTACAGCCATACCACATTCGATACGCCCAATCTCGTCTGATCTTGGAAGCTAAGCAGTGTTGGGCCTGGTTAGTACTTGGGTGGGAGACCACATGGGAACACCAGGTGCTGTAGGTTTTTCCCATTACTGGCAAATTGTTTTTATTCTCTAGCTTTTTAAATTGGAAACTTTTTTCTCTTTATTGACAGTACAGACATTTGGAAGAGGTCAAACAGACACAATAGCCATCACCTAAAAACTTACCACACTGTTTAGGCCCAATTCCAACTGCTTTTGGCAGCTAAACATTGTTGAGCCTCTTTAGTAGTTTAATTTGAGACCACCTGCTAATATCATGTCCTGTAGGTCTTTTTACATTACCAACACATGATTTTTTTCAGTAAGGCAATACAGTTAGGAAACTTTTTTATTAGCTTACCTGGTCTTAGAAGTAGAAGAGGGCAAAAAAGTGCCGGTATCTCACCTACAGCCATACCACATTGGATACGCCCAATCTCATCTGATCTTGGAAGCTAAGCAGTGTTGGGCCTGGTTAGTACTTGGGTGGGAGACCACATGGGAACACCAGGTGCTGTAGGTTTTTTCCCATTAATGGCAAATTGTTTTTATTCTCTTGCTATTTAAATTGGAAACTTTTTATTTTTATTGCCAATACAGACATTTGGGACAGGTCAAACAGACACAATAGCCATCACCTAAAAACTTACCACACTGTTTAGGCCCAATTCCAACTGCTTTTGGCAGCTAAACAGTGTTGAGCCTCTTTAGTAGTTTAATTTGAGACCACCTGCTAATATCATGTCCTGTAGGTCTTTTTACATTACCAACACATGATTTTTTTCAGTAAGGCAATACAGTTAGGAAACTTTTTTATTCGCTTACCTGGTTATAGAAGTAGAAGAGGGCAAAAAAGTGCCGGTATCTCAACTACAGCCATAGCACATTGGATACGCCCAATCTCGTCTGATCTTGGAAGCTAAGCAGTGTTGGGCCTGGTTAGTACTTGGGTGGGAGACCACATGGGAACACCAGGTGCTGTAGGTTTTTTCCCATTAATGGCAAATTGTTTTTATTCTATAGCTTTTTAAATTGGAAACTTTTTTCTCTTTATTGACAGTACAGACATTTGGAAGAGGTCAAACAGACACAATAGCCATCACCTAAAAACTTACCACACTGTTTAGGCCCAATTCCAACTGCTTTTGGCAGCTAAACAGTGTTGAGCCTCTTTAGTAGTTTAATTTGAGACCACCTGCTAATATCATGTCCTGTAGGTCTTTTTACATTACCAACACATGATTTTTGTCAGTAAGGCAATACAGTTAGGAAACTTTTTTATTAGCTTACCTGGTTATAGGAGTAGAAGAGGGCAAAAAAGTGCCGGTATCTCAACTACAGCCATACCACATTGGATACGCCCAATCTCGTCTGATCTTGGATGCTAAGCAGTGTTGGGCCTGGTTAGTACTTGGGTGGGAGACCACATGGGAACACTAGGTGCTGTAGGTTTTTTCCCATTAATGGCAAATTGTTTTTATTCTCTTGCTATTTAAATTGGAAACTTTTTATTTTTATTGCCAATACAGACATTTGGGACAGGTCAAACAGACACAATAGCCATCACCTAAAAACTTACCACACTGTTTAGGCCCAATTCCAACTGCTTTTGGGAGCTAAACAGTGTTGAGCCTCTTTAGTAGTTTAATTTGAGACCACCTGCTAATATCATGTCCTGTAGGTCTTTTTACATTACCAACACATGATTTTTTTCAGTAAGCCAATATAGTTAGGAAACTTTTTTATTAGCTTACCTGGTTATAGAAGTAGAAGATGGCAAAAAAGTGCCAGTATCTCACCTACAGCCATACCACATTGGATACGCCCAATCTCGTCTGATCTTGGAAGCTAAGCAGTGTTGGGCCTGGTTACTACTTGGGTGGGAGACCACATGGGAACACCAGGTGCTGTAGGTTTTTCCCATTACTGGCAAATTGTTTTTATTCTCCAGCTTTTTAAATTGGAAACTTTTTTCTCTTTATTGACAGTACAAACATTTGGAAGAGGTCAAACAGACACAATAGCCATCACCTAAAAACTTACCACACTGTTTAGGCCCAATTCCAACTGCTTTTGGCAGCTAAACAGTGTTGAGCCTCTTAAGTAGTTTAATTTGAGACCACCTGCTAATATCATGTCCTGTAGGTCTTTTTACATTACCAACACATGATTTTTTTCAGTAAGCCAATATAGTTAGGAAACTTTTTTATTAGCTTACCTGGTTATAGAAGTAGAAGATGGCAAAAAAGTGCCTGTATCTCACCTACAGCCATACCACATTGGATACGCCCAATCTCGTCTGATCTTGGAAGCTAAGCAGTGTTGGGCCTGGTTAGTACTTGGGTGGGAGACCACATGGTAACACCAGGTGCTGTAGGTTTTTCCCATTACTGGCAAATTGTTTTTATTCTCCAGCTTTTTAAATTGGAAACTTTTTTCTCTTTATTGACAGTACAGACATTTGGAAGAGGTCAAACAGACACAATAGCCATCACCTAAAAACTTACCACACTGTTTAGGCCCAATTCCAACTGCTTTTGGCAGCTAAACAGTGTTGAGCCTCTTAAGTAGTTTAATTTGAGACCACCTGCTAATATCATGTCCTGTAGGTCTTTTTACATTACCAACACATGATTTTTTTCAGTAAGGCAATACAGTTAGGAAACTTTTTTATTAGCTTACCTGGTCTTAGAAGTAGAAGAGGGCAAAAAAGTGCCGGTATCTCACCTACAGCCATACCACATTGGATACGCCCAATCTCATCTGATCTTGGAAGCTAAGCAGTGTTGGGCCTGGTTAGTACTTGGGTGGGAGACCACATGGGAACACCAGGTGCTGTAGGTTTTTTCCCATTAATGGCAAATTGTTTTTATTCTCTTGCTATTTAAATTGGAAACTTTTTATTTTTATTGCCAATACAGACATTTGGGACAGGTCAAACAGACACAATAGCCATCACCTAAAAACTTACCACACTGTTTAGGCCCAATTCCAACTGCTTTTGGCAGCTAAACAGTGTTGAGCCTCTTTAGTAGTTTAATTTGAGACCACCTGCTAATATCATGTCCTGTAGGTCTTTTTACATTACCAACACATGATTTTTTTCAGTAAGGCAATACAGTTAGGAAACTTTTTTATTCGCTTACCTGGTTATAGAAGTAGAAGAGGGCAAAAAAGTGCCGGTATCTCAACTACAGCCATAGCACATTGGATACGCCCAATCTCGTCTGATCTTGGAAGCTAAGCAGTGTTGGGCCTGGTTAGTACTTGGGTGGGAGACCACATGGGAACACCAGGTGCTGTAGGTTTTTTCCCATTAATGGCAAATTGTTTTTATTCTATAGCTTTTTAAATTGGAAACTTTTTTCTCTTTATTGACAGTACAGACATTTGGAAGAGGTCAAACAGACACAATAGCCATCACCTAAAAACTTACCACACTGTTTAGGCCCAATTCCAACTGCTTTTGGCAGCTAAACAGTGTTGAGCCTCTTTAGTAGTTTAATTTGAGACCACCTGCTAATATCATGTCCTGTAGGTCTTTTTACATTACCAACACATGATTTTTGTCAGTAAGGCAATACAGTTAGGAAACTTTTTTATTAGCTTACCTGGTTATAGGAGTAGAAGAGGGCAAAAAAGTGCCGGTATCTCAACTACAGCCATACCACATTGGATATGCCCAATCTCGTCTGATCTTGGATGCTAAGCAGTGTTGGGCCTGGTTAGTACTTGGGTGGGAGACCACATGGGAACACTAGGTGCTGTAGGTTTTTTCCCATTAATGGCAAATTGTTTTTATTCTCTTGCTATTTAAATTGGAAACTTTTTATTTTTATTGCCAATACAGACATTTGGGACAGGTCAAACAGACACAATAGCCATCACCTAAAAACTTACCACACTGTTTAGGCCCAATTCCAACTGCTTTTGGGAGCTAAACAGTGTTGAGCCTCTTTAGTAGTTTAATTTGAGACCACCTGCTAATATCATGTCCTGTAGGTCTTTTTACATTACCAACACATGATTTTTTTCAGTAAGCCAATATAGTTAGGAAACTTTTTTATTAGCTTACCTGGTTATAGAAGTAGAAGATGGCAAAAAAGTGCCAGTATCTCACCTACAGCCATACCACATTGGATACGCCCAATCTCGTCTGATCTTGGAAGCTAAGCAGTGTTGGGCCTGGTTAGTACTTGGGTGGGAGACCACATGGGAACACCAGGTGCTGTAGGTTTTTCCCATTACTGGCAAATTGTTTTTATTCTCCAGCTTTTTAAATTGGAAACTTTTTTCTCTTTATTGACAGTACAAACATTTGGAAGAGGTCAAACAGACACAATAGCCATCACCTAAAAACTTACCACACTGTTTAGGCCCAATTCCAACTGCTTTTGGCAGCTAAACAGTGTTGAGCCTCTTAAGTAGTTTAATTTGAGACCACCTGCTAATATCATGTCCTGTAGGTCTTTTTACATTACCAACACATGATTTTTTTCAGTAAGCCAATATAGTTAGGAAACTTTTTTATTAGCTTACCTGGTTATAGAAGTAGAAGATGGCAAAAAAGTGCCTGTATCTCACCTACAGCCATACCACATTGGATACGCCCAATCTCGTCTGATCTTGGAAGCTAAGCAGTGTTGGGCCTGGTTAGTACTTGGGTGGGAGACCACATGGTAACACCAGGTGCTGTAGGTTTTTCCCATTACTGGCAAATTGTTTTTATTCTCCAGCTTTTTAAATTGGAAACTTTTTTCTCTTTATTGACAGTACAGACATTTGGAAGAGGTCAAACAGACACAATAGCCATCACCTAAAAACTTACCACACTGTTTAGGCCCAATTCCAACTGCTTTTGGCAGCTAAACAGTGTTGAGCCTCTTAAGTAGTTTAATTTGAGACCACCTGCTAATATCATGTCCTGTAGGTCTTTTTACATTACCAACACATGATTTTTTTCAGTAAGGCAATACAGTTAGGAAACTTTTTTATTAGCTTTCCTGGTTATAGAAGTAGAAGAGGGCAAAAAAGTGCTGGTATCTCACCTACAGCCATTCCACATTGGATACGCCCAATCTCGTCTGATCTTGGAAGCTAAGCAGTGTTGGGCCTGGTTAGTACTTGGGTGGGAGACCACATGGAAACACCAGGTGCTGTAGGTTTTTTCCCATTAATGGCAAATTGTTTTTATTCTCTTGCTATTTAAATTGGAAACTTTTTATTTTTATTGCCAATACAGACATTTGGGACAGGTCAAACAGACACAATAGCCATCACCTAAAAACTTACCACACTGTTTAGGCCCAATTCCAACTGCTTTTGGCAGCTAAACAGTGTTGAGCCTCTTTAGTAGTTTAATTTGAGACCACTTGCTAATATCATGTCCTGTAGGTCTTTTTACATTACCAACACATGATTTTTTTCAGTAAGGCAATACAGTTAGGAAACTTTTTTATTAGCTTACCTGTTTATAGAAGAAGAAGAGGGCAAAAAAGTGCTAGTATCTCACCTACAGCCATACCAGATTGGATACGCCCAATCTCGTCTGATCTTGGAAGCTAAGCAGTGTTGGGCCTGGTTAGTACTTGGGTGGGAGACCACATGGGAACACCAGGTGCTGTAGGTTTTTTCCCATTAATGGCAAATTGTTTTTATTCTCTTGCTATTTAAATTGGAAACTTTTTATTTTTATTGCCAATACAGACATTTGGGACAGGTCAAACAGACACAATAGCCATCACCTAAAAACTTACCACACTGTTTAGGCCCAATTCCAACTGCTTTTGGCAGCTAAACAGTGTTGAGCCTCTTAAGTAGTTTAATTTGAGACCACCTGCTAATATCATGTCCTGTAGGTCTTTTTACATTACCAACACATGATTTTTTTCAGTAAGGCAATACAGTTAGGAAACTTTTTTATTAGCTTTCCTGGTTATAGAAGTAGAAGAGGGGAAAAAAGTGCCGGTATCTCACCTACAGCCATACCACATTGGATACGCCCAATCTTGTCTGATCTTGGAAGCTAAGCAGTGTTGGGCCTGGTTAGTACTTGGGTGGGAGACCACATGGGAACACCAGGTGCTGTAGGTTTTTTCCCATTAATGGCAAATTGTTTTTATTCTCTTGCTATTTAAATTGGAAACTTTTTATTTTTATTGCCAATACAGACATTTGGGACAGGTCAAACAGACACAATAGCCATCACCTAAAAACTTACCACACTGTTTAGGCCCAATTCCAACTGCTTTTGGCAGCTAAACAGTGTTGAGCCTCTTTAGTAGTTTAATTTGAGACCACCTGCTCATATCATGTCCTGTAGGTCTTTTTACATTACCAACACATGATTTTTTTCAGTAAAGCAATACAGTTAGGAAACTTTTTTATTCGCTTACCTGGTTATAGAAGTAGAAGAGGGCAAAAAAGTGCCAGTATCTCACCTACAGCCATACCACATTGGATACGCCCAATCTCGTCTGATCTTGGAAGCTAAGCAGTGTTGGGCCTGCTTAGTACTTAGGTGGGAGACCACATGGGAACACCAGGTGCTGTAGGTTTTTTCCCATTAATGGCAAATTGTTTTTATTCTCTTGCTATTTAAATTGGAAACTTTTTATTTTTTATTGCCAATACAGACATTTGGGACAGGTCAAACAGACAGAATAGCCATCACCTAAAAACTTACCACACTGTTTAGGCCCAATTCCAACTGCTTTTGGGAGCTAAACAGTGTTGAGCCTCTTTAGTAGTTTAATTTGAGACCACCTGCTAATATCATGTCCTGTAGGTCTTTTTACATTACCAACACATGATTTTTTTCAGTAAGGCAATACAGTTAGGAAACTTTTTTATTCGCTTACCTGGTTATAGAAGTAGAAGAGGGCAAAAAATGCCGGTACCTCAACTACAGCCATACCACATTGGATACGCCCAATCTCGTCTGATCTTGGAAGCTAAGCAGTGTTGGGCCTGGTTAGTACTTGGGTGGGAGACCACATGGGAACACCAGGTGCTGTAGGTTTTTTCCCATTAATGGCAAATTGTTTTTATTCTCTTGCTATTTAAATTGGAAACTTTTTATTTTTATTGCCAATACAGACATTTGGGACAGGTCAAACAGACACAATAGCCATCACCTAAAAACTTACCACACTGTTTAGGCCCAATTCCAACTGCTTTTGGGAGCTAAACAGTGTTGAGCCTCTTTAGTAGTTTAATTTGAGACCACCTGCTAATATCATGTCCTGTAGGTCTTTTTACATTACCAACACATGATTTTTTTCAGTAAGCCAATATAGTTAGGAAACTTTTTTATTAGCTTACCTGGTTATAGAAGTAGAAGAGGGCAAAAAAGTGCCGGTATCTCAACTACAGCCATACCACATTGGATACGCCCAATCTCGTCTGATCTTGGAAGCTAAGCAGTGTTGGGCCTGGTTAGTACTTGGGTGGGAGACCACATGGGAACACCAGGTGCTGTAGGTTTTTTCCCATTAATGGCAAATTGTTTTTATTCTCTTGCTATTTAAATTGGAAACTTTTTATTTTTATTGCCAATACAGACATTTGGGACAGGTCAAACAGACACAATAGCCATCACCTAAAAACTTACCACACTGTTTAGGCCCAATTCCAACTGCTTTTGGGAGCTAAACAGTGTTGAGCCTCTTTAGTAGTTTAATTTGAGACCACCTGCTAATATCATGTCCTGTAGGTCTTTTTACATTACCAACACATGATTTTTTTCAGTAAGGCAATACAGTTAGGAAACTTTTTTATTCGCTTACCTGGTTATAGAAGTAGAAGAGGGCAAAAAAGTGCCGGTATCTCAACTACAGCCATACCACATTGGATACGCCCAATCTCGTCTGATCTTGGAAGCTAAGCAGTGTTGGGCCTGGTTAGTACTTGGGTGGGAGACCACATGGGAACACCAGGTGCTGTAGGTTTTTTCCCATTAATGGAAAATTGTTTTTATTCTCTTGCTATTTAAATTGGAAACTTTTTATTTTTATTGCCAATACAGACATTTGGGACAGGTCAAACAGACACAATAGCCATCACCTAAAAACTTACCACACCATTTAGGCCCAATTCCAACTGCTTTTGGGAGCTAAACAGTGTTGAGCCTCTTTAGTAGTTTAATTTGAGACCACCTGCTAATATCATGTCCTGTAGGTCTTTTTACATTACCAACGCATGATTTTTTTTCAGTAAGGCAATACAGTTAGGAAACTTTTTTATTAGCTTTCCTGGTTATAGAAGTAGAAGAGGGCAAAAAAGTGCCGGTATCTCACCTACAGCCATACCACATTGGATACGCCCAATCTCGTCTGATCTTGGAAGCTAAGCAGTGTTGGGCCTGCTTTGTACTTAGGTGGGAGACCACATGGGAACACCAGGTGCTGTAGGTTTTTTCCCATTAATGGCAAATTGTTTTTATTCTCTTGCTATTTAAATTGGAAACTTTTTATTTTTTATTGCCAATACAGACATTTGGGACAGGTCAAACAGACAGAATAGCCATCACCTAAAAACTTACCACACTGTTTAGGCCCAATTCCAACTGCTTTTGGCAGCTAAACAGTGTTGAGCCTCTTTAGTAGTTTAATTTGAGACCACTTGCTAATATCATGTCCTGTAGGTCTTTTTACATTACCAACACATGATTTTTTTCAGTAAGGCAATACAGTTAGGAAACTTTTTTATTAGCTTACCTGTTTATAGAAGAAGAAGAGGGCAAAAAAGTGCTAGTATCTCACCTACAGCCATACCAGATTGGATACGCCCAATCTCGTCTGATCTTGGAAGCTAAGCAGTGTTGGGCCTGGTTAGTACTTGGGTGGGAGACCACATGGGAACACCAGGTGCTGTAGGTTTTTTCCCATTAATGGCAAATTGTTTTTATTCTCTTGCTATTTAAATTGGAAACTTTTTATTTTTATTGCCAATACAGACATTTGGGACAGGTCAAACAGACACAATAGCCATCACCTAAAAACTTACCACACTGTTTAGGCCCAATTCCAACTGCTTTTGGCAGCTAAACAGTGTTGAGCCTCTTAAGTAGTTTAATTTGAGACCACCTGCTAATATCATGTCCTGTAGGTCTTTTTACATTACCAACACATGATTTTTTTTAGTAAGGCAATACAGTTAGGAAACTTTTTTATTAGCTTTCCTGGTTATAGAAGTAGAAGAGGGGAAAAAAGTGCCGGTATCTCACCTACAGCCATACCACATTGGATACGCCCAATCTTGTCTGATCTTGGAAGCTAAGCAGTGTTGGGCCTGGTTAGTACTTGGGTGGGAGACCACATGGGAACACCAGGTGCTGTAGGTTTTTTCCCATTAATGGCAAATTGTTTTTATTCTCTTGCTATTTAAATTGGAAACTTTTTATTTTTATTGCCAATACAGACATTTGGGACAGGTCAAACAGACACAATAGCCATCACCTAAAAACTTACCACACTGTTTAGGCCCAATTCCAACTGCTTTTGGCAGCTAAACAGTGTTGAGCCTCTTTAGTAGTTTAATTTGAGACCACCTGCTCATATCATGTCCTGTAGGTCTTTTTACATTACCAACACATGATTTTTTTCAGTAAAGCAATACAGTTAGGAAACTTTTTTATTCGCTTACCTGGTTATAGAAGTAGAAGAGGGCAAAAAAGTGCCAGTATCTCACCTACAGCCATACCACATTGGATACGCCCAATCTCGTCTGATCTTGGAAGCTAAGCAGTGTTGGGCCTGCTTAGTACTTAGGTGGGAGACCACATGGGAACACCAGGTGCTGTAGGTTTTTTCCCATTAATGGCAAATTGTTTTTATTCTCTTGCTATTTAAATTGGAAACTTTTTATTTTTTATTGCCAATACAGACATTTGGGACAGGTCAAACAGACAGAATAGCCATCACCTAAAAACTTACCACACTGTTTAGGCCCAATTCCAACTGCTTTTGGGAGCTAAACAGTGTTGAGCCTCTTTAGTAGTTTAATTTGAGACCACCTGCTAATATCATGTCCTGTAGGTCTTTTTACATTACCAACACATGATTTTTTTCAGTAAGGCAATACAGTTAGGAAACTTTTTTATTCGCTTACCTGGTTATAGAAGTAGAAGAGGGCAAAAAATGCCGGTACCTCAACTACAGCCATACCACATTGGATACGCCCAATCTCGTCTGATCTTGGAAGCTAAGCAGTGTTGGGCCTGGTTAGTACTTGGGTGGGAGACCACATGGGAACACCAGGTGCTGTAGGTTTTTTCCCATTAATGGCAAATTGTTTTTATTCTCTTGCTATTTAAATTGGAAACTTTTTATTTTTATTGCCAATACAGACATTTGGGACAGGTCAAACAGACACAATAGCCATCACCTAAAAACTTACCACACTGTTTAGGCCCAATTCCAACTGCTTTTGGGAGCTAAACAGTGTTGAGCCTCTTTAGTAGTTTAATTTGAGACCACCTGCTAATATCATGTCCTGTAGGTCTTTTTACATTACCAACACATGATTTTTTTCAGTAAGCCAATATAGTTAGGAAACTTTTTTATTAGCTTACCTGGTTATAGAAGTAGAAGAGGGCAAAAAAGTGCCGGTATCTCAACTACAGCCATACCACATTGGATACGCCCAATCTCGTCTGATCTTGGAAGCTAAGCAGTGTTGGGCCTGGTTAGTACTTGGGTGGGAGACCACATGGGAACACCAGGTGCTGTAGGTTTTTTCCCATTAATGGCAAATTGTTTTTATTCTCTTGCTATTTAAATTGGAAACTTTTTATTTTTATTGCCAATACAGACATTTGGGACAGGTCAAACAGACACAATAGCCATCACCTAAAAACTTACCACACTGTTTAGGCCCAATTCCAACTGCTTTTGGGAGCTAAACAGTGTTGAGCCTCTTTAGTAGTTTAATTTGAGACCACCTGCTAATATCATGTCCTGTAGGTCTTTTTACATTACCAACACATGATTTTTTTCAGTAAGGCAATACAGTTAGGAAACTTTTTTATTCGCTTACCTGGTTATAGAAGTAGAAGAGGGCAAAAAAGTGCCGGTATCTCAACTACAGCCATACCACATTGGATACGCCCAATCTCGTCTGATCTTGGAAGCTAAGCAGTGTTGGGCCTGGTTAGTACTTGGGTGGGAGACCACATGGGAACACCAGGTGCTGTAGGTTTTTTCCCATTAATGGAAAATTGTTTTTATTCTCTTGCTATTTAAATTGGAAACTTTTTATTTTTATTGCCAATACAGACATTTGGGACAGGTCAAACAGACACAATAGCCATCACCTAAAAACTTACCACACCGTTTAGGCCCAATTCCAACTGCTTTTGGGAGCTAAACAGTGTTGAGCCTCTTTAGTAGTTTAATTTGAGACCACCTGCTAATATCATGTCCTGTAGGTCTTTTTACATTACCAACGCATGATTTTTTTCAGTAAGGCAATACAGTTAGGAAACTTTTTTATTAGCTTTCCTGGTTATAGAAGTAGAAGAGGGCAAAAAAGTGCCGGTATCTCACCTACAGCCATACCACATTGGATACGCCCAATCTCGTCTGATCTTGGAAGCTAAGCAGTGTTGGGCCTGGTTAGTACTTGGATGGGAGACCACATGGGAACACCAGGTGCTGTAGGTTTTTTCCCATTAATGGCAAATTGTTTTTATTCTCTTGCTATTTAAATTGGAAACTTTTTATTTTTATTGCCAATACAGACATTTGGGACAGGTCAAACAGACACAATAGCCATCACCTAAAAACTTACCACACTGTTTAGGCCCAATTCCAACTGCTTTTGGGAGCTAAACAGTGTTGAGCCTCTTTAGTAGTTTAATTTGAGACCACCTGCTAATATCATGTCCTGTAGGTCTTTTTACATTACCAACACATGATTTTTTTCAGTAAGCCAATATAGTTAGGAAACTTTTTTATTAGCTTACCTGGTTATAGAAGTAGAAGAGGGCAAAAAAGTGCCTGTATCTCATCTACAGCCATACCACATTGGATAGGCCCAATCTCGTCTGATCTTGAAAGCTAAGCAGTGTTGGGCCTGGTTAGTGCTTGGGTGGGAGACCACATGGGAACACCAGGTGCTGTCGGTTTTTCCCATTACTGGCAAATGGTTTTTATTCTCTAGCATTTTAAAATGGAAACTTTTTTCTCTTTATTGACAGTACAGACATTTGGAAGTGGTCAAACAGACACAATAGCCATTACCTAAAAACTTACCACACTGTTTAGGCCCAATTCCAACTGCTTTTGGCAGCTAAACAGTGTTGAGCCTCTTTAGTAGTTTAATTTGAGACCACCTGCTAATATCATGTCCTGTAGGTCTTTTTACATTACCAACACATGATTTTTTTCAGTAAGGCAATACAGTTAGGAAACTTTTTTATTAGCTTACCTGGTTATAGAAGTAGAAGAGGGCAAAAAAGTGCCGGTATCTCAACTACAGCCATACCACATTGGATACGCCCAATCTCGTCTGATCTTGGAAGCTAAGCAGTGTTGGGCCTGGTTAGTACTTGGGTGGGAGACCACATGGGAACACCAGGTGCCGTAGGTTTTTTCCCATTAATGGCAAATTGTTTTTATTCTCTTGCTATTCAAATTGGAAACTTTTTATTTTTATTGCCAATACAGACATTTGGGACAGGTCAAACAGACACAATAGCCATCACCTAAAAACTTACCACACTGTTTAGGCCCAATTCCAACTGCTTTTGGGAGCTAAACAGTGTTGAGCCTCTTTAGTAGTTTAATTTGAGACCACCTGCTAATATCATGTCCTGTAGGTCTTTTTACATTACCAACACATGATTTTTTTCAGTAAGGCAATACAGTTAGGAAACTTTTTTATTAGCTTACCTGGTTATAGAAGTAGAAGAGGGCAAAAAAGTGCCGGTATCTCAACTACAGCCATACCACATTGGATACGCCCAATCTCGTCTGGTCTTGGAAGCTAAGCAGTGTTGGGCCTGGTTAGTACTTGGGTGGGAGACCACATGGGAACACCAGGTGCTGTAGGTTTTTTCCCATTAATGGCAAATTGTTTTTATTCTCTTGCTATTTAAATTGGAAACTTTTTATTTTTATTGCCAATACAGACATTTGGGACAGGTCAAACAGACACAATAGCCATCACCTAAAAACTTACCACACTGTTTAGGCCCAATTCCAACTGCTTTTGGGAGCTAAACAGTGTTGAGCCTCTTTAGTAGTTTAATTTGAGACCACCTGCTAATATCATGTCCTGTAGGTCTTTTTACATTACCAACACATGATTTTTTTCAGTAAGCCAATATAGTTAGGAAACTTTTTTATTAGCTTACCTGGTTATAGAAGTAGAAGATGGCAAAAAAGTGCCTGTAACTCACCTACAGCCATACCACATTGGATACGCCCAATCTCGTCTGATCTTGGAAGCTAAGCAGTGTTGGGCCTGATTAGTACTTGGGTGGGATACCAAATGGGAACACCATGTGCTCTAGGTTTTTCCCATTACTGGCGAATTGTTTATATTCTCTAGCTTTTTAAATTGGAAACTTTTTTCTCTTTATTGACAGTACAGACATTTGGAAGAGGTCAAACAGACACAATAGCCATCACCTAAAAACTTACCACACTGTTTAGGCCCAATTCCAACTGCTTTTGGCAGCTAAACAGTGTTGAGCCTCTTTAGTAGTTTAATTTGAGACCACATGCTAATATCATGTCCTGTAGGTCTTTTTACATTACCAACACATGATTTTTTTCAGTAAGGCAATACAGTTAGGAAACTTTTTTATTAGCTTACCTGGTTATAGAAGTAGAAGAGGGCAAAAAAGTGCCAGTATCTCACCTACAGCCATACCACATTGGATATGCCCAATCTCGTCTGATCTTGGAAGCTAAGCAGTGTTGGGCCTGGTTAGTACTTGGGTGGGAGACCACATGGGAACACCAGGTTCTGTAGGTTTTTTCCCATTAATGGCAAATTGTTTTTATTCTCTTGCTATTTAAATTGGAAACTTTTTATTTTTTATTGCCAATACAGACATTTAGGACAGGTCAAACAGACACAATAGCCATCACCTAAAAACTTACCACACTGTTTAGGCCCAATTCCAACTGCTTTTGGGAGCTAAACAGTGTTGAGCCTCTTTAGTAGTTTAATTTGAGACCACCTGCTAATATCATGTCCTGTAGGTCTTTTTACATTACCAACACATGATTTTTTTCAGTAAGGCAATACAGTTAGGAAACTTTTTTATTCGCTTACCTGGTTATAGAAGTAGAAGAGGGCAAAAAAGTGCCAGTATCTCACCTACAGCCATACCACATTGGATACGCCCAATCTCGTCTGATCTTGGAAGCTAAGCAGTGTTGGGCCTGTTTAGTACTTGGGTGGGAGACCACATGGGAACACCAGGTGCTGTAGGTTTTTTGCCATTAATGGCAAATTGTTTTTATTCTCTTGCTATTTAAATTGAAAACTTTTTATTTTTTATTGCCAATACAGACATTTGGGACAGGTCAAACAGACACAATAGCCATCACCTAAAAACTTACCACACTGTTTAGGCCCAATTCCAACTGCTTTTGGGAGCTAAACAGTGTTGAGCCTCTTTAGTAGTTTAATTTGAGACCACCTGCTAATATCATGTCCTGTAGGTCTTTTTACATTACCAACACATGATTTTTTTCAGTAAGCCAATATAGTTAGGAAACTTTTTTATTAGCTTACCTGGTTATAGAAGTAGAAGAGGGCAAAAAAGTGCCTGTATCTCACCTACAGCCATACCACATTGGATACGCCCAATCTCGTCTGATCTTGGAAGCTAAGCAGTGTTGGGCCTGGTTAGTACTTGGGTGGGAGACCACATGGGAACACCAGGTGCTGTAGGTTTTTCCCATTACTGGCAAATTGTTTTTATTCTCTAGCTTTTTAAATTGGAAACTTTTTTCTCTTTATTGACAGTACAGACATTTGGGACAGGTCAAACAGACACAATAGCCATCACCTAAAAACTTACCACACTGTTTAGGCCCAATTCCAACTGCTTTTGGCAGCTAAACAGTGTTGAGCCTCTTTAGTAGTTTAATTTGAGACCACCTGCTAATATCATGTCCTGTAGATCTTTTTACATTACCAACACATGATTTTTTTCAGTAAGGCAATACAGTTAGGAAACTTTTTTATTAGCTTTCCTGGTTATAGAAGTAGAAGAGGGCAAAAAAGTGCCGGTATCTCACGTACAGCCATACCACATTGGATACGCCCAATCTCGTCTGATCTTGGAAGCTAAGCAGTGTTGGGCCTGGTTAGTACTTGGGTGGGAGACCACATGGGAACACCAGGTGCTGTAGGTTTTTTCCCATTAATGGCAAATTGTTTTTATTCTCTTGCTATTTAAATTGGAAACTTTTTATTTTTATTGCCAATACAGACATTTGGGACAGGTCAAACAGACACAATAGCCATCACCTAAAAACTTACCACACTGTTTAGGCCCAATTCCAACTGCTTTTGGCAGCTAAACAGTGTTGAGCCTCTTTAGTAGTTTAATTTGAGACCACCTGCTAATATCATGTCCTGTAGGTCTTTTTACATTACCAACACATGATTTTTTTCAGTAAGGCAATACAGTTAGGAAACTTTTTTATTAGCTTACCTGGTTATAGAAGTAGAAGAGGGCAAAAAAGTGCCAGTATCCCACCTACAGCCATACCACATTGGATACGCCCAATCTCGTCTGATCTTGGAAGCTAAGCAGTGTTGGGCCTGGTTAGTACTTGGGTGGGAGACCACATGGGAACACCAGGTGCTGTAGGTTATTTCCCATTAATGGCAAATTGTTTTTATTATCTTGCTATTTAAATTGGAAACTTTTTATTTTTTATTGCCAATACAGACATTTAGGACAGGTCAAACAGACACAATAGCCATCACCTAAAAACTTACCACACTGTTTAGGCCCAATTCCAACTGCTTTTGGGAGCTAAACAGTGTTGAGCCTCTTTAGTAGTTTAATTTGAGACCACCTGCTAATATCATGTCCTGTAGGTCTTTTTACATTACCAACACATGATTTTTTTCAGTAAGGCAATACAGTTAGGAAACTTTTTTATTCGCTTACCTGGTTATAGAAGTAGAAGAGGGCAAAAAAGTGCCAGTATCTCACCTACAGCCATACCACATTGGATACGCCCAATCTCGTCTGATCTTGGAAGCTAAGCAGTGTTGGGCCTGTTTAGTACTTGGGTGGGAGACCACATGGGAACACCAGGTGCTGTAGGTTTTTTGCCATTAATGGCAAATTGTTTTTATTCTCTTGCTATTTAAATTGAAAACTTTTTATTTTTTATTGCCAATACAGACATTTGGGACAGGTCAAACAGACACAATAGCCATCACCTAAAAACTTACCACACTGTTTAGGCCCAATTCCAACTGCTTTTGGGAGCTAAACAGTGTTGAGCCTCTTTAGTAGTTTAATTTGAGACCACCTGCTAATATCATGTCCTGTAGGTCTTTTTACATTACCAACACATGATTTTTTTCAGTAAGCCAATATAGTTAGGAAACTTTTTTATTAGCTTACCTGGTTATAGAAGTAGAAGAGGGCAAAAAAGTGCCTGTATCTCACCTACAGCCATACCACATTGGATACGCCCAATCTCGTCTGATCTTGGAAGCTAAGCAGTGTTGGGCCTGGTTAGTACTTGGGTGGGAGACCACATGGGAACACCAGGTGCTGTAGGTTTTTCCCATTACTGGCAAATTGTTTTTATTCTCTAGCTTTTTAAATTGGAAACTTTTTTCTCTTTATTGACAGTACAGACATTTGGGACAGGTCAAACAGACACAATAGCCATCACCTAAAAACTTACCACACTGTTTAGGCCCAATTCCAACTGCTTTTGGCAGCTAAACAGTGTTGAGCCTCTTTAGTAGTTTAATTTGAGACCACCTGCTAATATCATGTCCTGTAGGTCTTTTTACATTACCAACACATGATTTTTTTCAGTAAGGCAATATAGTTAGGAAACTTTTTTATTAGCTTACCTGGTTATAGAAGTAGAAGAGGGCAAAAAAGTGCCAGTGTTCCACCTACAGCCATACAACATTGGATACGCCCAATCTCGTCTGATCTTGGAAGCTAAGCAGTGTTGGGCCTGGTTAGTACTTGGGTGGGAGACCACATGGGAACACCAGGTGCTGTAGGTTTTTCCCATTACTGGCAAATTGTTTATATTCTCTAGCTTTTTAAATTGGAAACTTTTTTCTCTTTATTGACAGTACAGACATTTGGAAGAGGTCAAACAGACACAATAGCCATCACCTAAAAACTTACCACACTGTTTAGGCCCAATTCCAACTGCTTTCGGCAGCTAAACAGTGTTGAGCCTCTTAAGTAGTTTAATTTGAGACCACCTGCTAATATCATGTCCTGTAGATCTTTTTACATTACCAACACATGATTTTTTTCAGTAAGGCAATACAGTTAGGAAACTTTTTTATTAGCTTTCCTGGTTATAGAAGTAGAAGAGGGCAAAAAAGTGCCGGTATCTCACGTACAGCCATACCACATTGGATACGCCCAATCTCGTCTGATCTTGGAAGCTAAGCAGTGTTGGGCCTGGTTAGTACTTGGGTGGGAGACCACATGGGAACACCAGGTGCTGTAGGTTTTTTCCCATTAATGGCAAATTGTTTTTATTCTCTTGCTATTTAAATTGGAAACTTTTTATTTTTATTGCCAATACAGACATTTGGGACAGGTCAAACAGACACAATAGCCATCACCTAAAAACTTACCACACTGTTTAGGCCCAATTCCAACTGCTTTTGGCAGCTAAACAGTGTTGAGCCTCTTTAGTAGTTTAATTTGAGACCACCTGCTAATATCATGTCCTGTAGGTCTTTTTACATTACCAACACATGATTTTTTTCAGTAAGGCAATACAGTTAGGAAACTTTTTTATTAGCTTACCTGGTTATAGAAGTAGAAGAGGGCAAAAAAGTGCCACTATCCCACCTACAGCCATACCACATTGGATACGCCCAATCTCGTCTGATCTTGGAAGCTAAGCAGTGTTGGGCCTGGTTAGTACTTGGGTGGGAGACCACATGGGAACACCAGGTGCTGTAGGTTTTTTCCCATTAATGGCAAATTGTTTTTATTCTCTTGCTATTTAAATTGGAAACTTTTTATTTTTTATTGCCAATACAGACATTTGGGACAGGTCAAACAGACACAATAGCCATCACCTAAAAACTTACCACACTGTTTAGGCCCAATTCCAACTGCTTTTGGGAGCTAAACAGTGTTGAGCCTCTTTAGTAGTTTAATTTGAGACCACCTGCTAATATCATGTCCTGTAGGTCTTTTTACATTACCAACACATGATTTTTTTCAGTAAGGCAATACAGTTAGGAAACTTTTTTATTAGCTTACCTGGTTATAGAAGTAGAAGAGGGCAAAAAAGTGCCAGTATTCCACCTACAGCCATACAACATTGGATACGCCCAATCTCGTCTGATCTTGGAAGCTAAGCAGTGTTGGGCCTGGTTAGTACTTGGGTGGGAGACCACATGGGAACACCAGGTGCTGTAGGTTTTTTCCCATTAATGGCAAATTGTTTTTATTCTCTTGCTATTTAAATTGGAAACTTTTTATTTTTTATTGCCAATACAGACATTTGGGACAGGTCAAACAGACACAATAGCCATCACCTAAAAACTTACCACACTGTTTAGGCCCAATTCTAACTGCTTTTGGGAGCTAAACAGTGTTGAGCCTCTTTAGTAGTTTAATTTGAGACCACCTGCTAATATCATGTCCTGTAGGTCTTTTTACATTACCAACACATGATTTTTTTCAGTAAGGCAATACAGTTAGGAAACTTTTTTATTCGCTTACCTGGTTATAGAAGTAGAAGAGGGAAAAAAAGTGCCAATATCTCATCTACAGGCATACCACATTGGATACGCCCAATCTCGTCTGATCTTGGAAGCTAAGCAGTGTTGGGCCTGGTTAGTACTTGGGTGGGAGACCACATGGGAACACCAGGTGCTGTAGGTTTTTTCCCATTAATGGCAAATTGTTTTTATTCTCTTGCTATTTAAATTGGAAACTTTTTATTTTTATTGCCAATACAGACATTTGGGACAGGTCAAACAGACACAATAGCCATCACCTAAAAACTTACCACACTGTTTAGGCCCAATTCCAACTGCTTTTGGGAGCTAAACAGTGTTGAGCCTCTTTAGTAGTTTAATTTGAGACCACCTGCTAATATCATGTCCTGTAGGTCTTTTTACATTACCAACACATGATTTTTTTCAGTAAGGCAATACAGTTAGGAAACTTTTTTATTAGCTTACCTGGTTATAGAAGTAGAAGAGGGCAAAAAAGTGCCGGTATCTCAACTACAGCCATACCACATTGGATACGCCCAATCTCGTCTGATCTTGGAAGCTAAGCAGTGTTGGGCCTGGTTAGTACTTGGGTGGGAGACCACATGGGAACACCAGGTGCTGTAGGTTTTTTCCCATTAATGGCAAATTGTTTTTATTCTCTTGCTATTTAAATTGGAAACTTTTTATTTTTATTGCCAATACAGACATTTGGGACAGGTCAAACAGACACAATAGCCATCACCTAAAAACTTACCACACTGTTTAGGCCCAATTCCAACTGCTTTTGGGAGCTAAACAGTGTTGAGCCTCTTTAGTAGTTTAATTTGAGACCACCTGCTAATATCATGTCCTGTAGGTCTTTTTACATTACCAACACATGATTTTTTTCAGTAAGCCAATATAGTTAGGAAACTTTTTTATTAGCTTACCTGGTTATAGAAGTAGAAGATGGCAAAAAAGTGCCTGTAACTCACCTACAGCCATACCACATTGGATACGCCCAATCTCGTCTGATCTTGGAAGCTAAGCAGTGTTGGGCCTGATTAGTACTTGGGTGGGAGACCAAATGGGAACACCATGTGCTCTAGGTTTTTCCCATTACTGGCAAATTGTTTATATTCTCTAGCTTTTTAAATTGGAAACTTTTTTCTCATATTGACAGTACAGACATTTGGAAGAGGTCAAACAGACACAATAGCCATCACCTAAAAACTTACCACACTGTTTAGGCCCAATTCCAACTGCTTTTGGCAGCTAAACAGTGTTGAGCCTCTTTAGTAGTTTAATTTGAGACCACATGCTAATATCATGTCCTGTAGGTCTTTTTACATTACCAACACATGATTTTTTTCAGTAAGGCAATACAGTTAGGAAACTTTTTTATTAGCTTACCTGGTTATAGAAGTAGAAGAGGGCAAAAAAGTGCCGTTATCTCACGTACAGCCATACCACATTGGATACGCCCAATCTCGTCTGATCTTGGAAGCTAAGCAGTGTTGGGCCTGGTTAGTACTTGGGTGGGAGACCACATGGGAACACCAGGTGCTGTAGGTTTTTTCCCATTAATGGCAAATTGTTTTTATTCTCTTGCTATTTAAATTGGAAACTTTTTATTTTTATTGCCAATACAGACATTTGGAAGAGGTCAAACAGACACAATAGCCATCACCTAAAAACTTACCACACTGTTTAGGCCCAATTCCAACTGCTTTTGGCAGCTAAACAGTGTTGAGCCTCTTTAGTAGTTTAATTTGAGACCACCTGCTAATATCATGTCCTGTAGGTCTCTTTACATTACCAACACATGATTTTTTTCAGTAAGGCAATACAGTTAGGAAACTTTTTTATTAGCTTACCTGGTTATAGAAGTAGAAGAGGGCAAAAAAGTGCGAGTATCCCACCTACAGCCATACCACATTGGATACGCCCAATCTCGTCTGATCTTGGAAGCTAAGCAGTGTTGGGCCTGGTTAGTACTTGGGTGGGAGACCACATGGGAACACCAGGTGCTGTAGGTTTTTACCCATTAATGGCAAATTGTTTTTATTCTCTTGCTATTTAAATTGGAAACTTTTTATTTTTTATTGCCAATACAGACATTTGGGACAGGTCAAACAGACACAATAGCCATCACCTTAAAACTTACCACACTGTTTAGGCCCAATTCCAACTGCTTTTGGGAGCTAAACAGTGTTGAGCCTCTTTAGTAGTTTAATTTGAGACCACCTGCTAATATCATGTCCTGTAGGTCTTTTTACATTACCAACACATGATTTTTTTCAGTAAGGCAATACAGTTAGGAAACTTTTTTATTCGCTTACCTGGTTATAGAAGTAGAAGAGGGCAAAAAAGTGCCAGTATCCCACCTACAGCCATACCACATTGGATACGCCCAATCTCGTCTGATCTTGGAAGCTAAGCAGTGTTGGGCCTGTTTAGTACTTGGGTGGGAGACCACATGGGAACACCAGGTGCTGTAGGTTTTTTGCCATTAATGGCAAATTGTTTTTATTCTCTTGCTATTTAAATTGGAAACTTTTTATTTTTTATTGCCAATACAGACATTTGGGACAGGTCAAACAGACACAATAGCCATCACCTAAAAACTTACCACACTGTTTAGGCCCAATTCCAACTGCTTTTGGGAGCTAAACAGTGTTGAGCCTCTTTAGTAGTTTAATTTGAGACCACCTGCTAATATCATGTCCTGTAGGTCTTTTTACATTACCAACACATGATTTTTTTCAGTAAGGCAATACAGTTAGGAAACTTTTTTATTAGCTTACCTAGTTATAGAAGTAGAAGAGGGCAAAAAAGTGCCAGTATTCCACCTACAGCCATACAACATTGGATACGCCCAATCTCGTCTGATCTTGGAAGCTAAGCAGTGTTGGGCCTGGTTAGTACTTGGGTGGGAGACCACATGGGAACACCAGGTGCTGTAGGTTTTTTCCCATTAATGGCAAATTGTTTTTATTCTCTTGCTATTTAAATTGGAAACTTTTTATTTTTTATTGCCAATACAGACATTTGGGACAGGTCAAACAGACACAATAGCCATCACCTAAAAACTTACCACACTGTTTAGGCCCAATTCTAACTGCTTTTGGGAGCTAAACAGTGTTGAGCCTCTTTAGTAGTTTAATTTGAGACCACCTGCTAATATCATGTCCTGTAGGTCTTTTTACATTACCAACACATGATTTTTTTCAGTAAGGCAATACAGTTAGGAAACTTTTTTATTCGCTTACCTGATTATAGAAGTAGAAGAGGGCAAAAAAGTGCCAATATCTCATCTACAGGCATACCACATTGGATACGCCCAATCTCGTCTGATCTTGGAAGCTAAGCAGTGTTGGGCCTGGTTAGTACTTGGGTGGGAGACCACATGGGAACACCAGGTGCTGTAGGTTTTTTCCCATTAATGGCAAATTGTTTTTATTCTCTTGCTATTTAAATTGGAAACTTTTTATTTTTATTGCCAATACAGACATTTGGGACAGGTCAAACAGACACAATAGCCATCACCTAAAAACTTACCACACTGTTTAGGCCCAATTCCAACTGCTTTTGGGAGCTAAACAGTGTTGAGCCTCTTTAGTAGTTTAATTTGAGACCACGTGCTAATATCATGTCCTGTAGGTCTTTTTACATTACCAACACATGATTTTTTTCAGTAAGGCAATACAGTTAGGAAACTTTTTTATTCGCTTACCTGGTTATAGAAGTAGAAGAGGGCAAAAAAGTGCCAGTATCTCACCTACAGCCATACCACATTGGATACACCCAATCTCGTCTGATCTTGGAAGCTAAGCAGTGTTGGGCCTGTTTAGTACTTGGGTGGGAGACCACATGGGAACACCAGGTGCTGTAGGTTTTTTCCCATTAATGGCAAATTGTTTTTATTCTCTTGCTATTTAAATTGAAAACTTTTTATTTTTTATTGCCAATACAGACATTTGGGACAGGTCAAACAGACACAATAGCCATCACCTAAAAACTTACCACACTGTTTAGGCCCAATTCCAACTGCTTTTGGGAGCTAAACAGTGTTGAGCCTCTTTAGTAGTTTAATTTGAGACCACCTGCTAATATCATGTCCTGTAGGTCTTTTTACATTACCAACACATGATTTTTTTTCAGTAAGCCAATATAGTTAGGAAACTTTTTTATTAGCTTACCTGGTTATAGAAGTAGAAGAGAGCAAAAAAGTGCCTGTATCTCACCTGCAGCCATACCACATTGGATACGCCCAATCTCGTCTGATCTTGGAAGCTAAGCAGTGTTGGGCCTGGTTAGTACTTGGGTGGGAGACCACATGGGAACACCAGGTGCTGTAGGTTTTTCCCATTACTGGCAAATTGTTTATATTCTCTAGCTTTTTAAATTGGAAACTTTTTTCTCTTTATTGACAGTACAGACATTTGGAAAAGGTCAAACAGACACAATAGCCATCACCTAAAAACTTACCACACTGTTTAGGCCCAATTCCAACTGCGTTTGGCAGCTAAACAGTGTTGAGCCTCTTAAGTAGTTTAATTTGAGACCACCTGCTAATATCATGTCCTGTAGGTCTTTTTACATTACCAACACATGTTTTTTTTCAGTAAGGCAATACAGTTAGGAAACTTTTTTATTAGCTTTCCTGGTTATAGAAGTAGAAGAGGGCAAAAAAGTGCCGGTATCTCACCTACAGCCATACCACATTGGATACGCCCAATCTCGTCTGATCTTGGAAGCTAAGCAGTGTTGGGCCTGGTTAGTATTTGGGTAGGAGACCACATGGGAACACCAGGTGCTGTAGGTTTTTCCCATTAATGGCAAATTGTTTTTATTCTCTAGCTATTTAAATTGGAAACTTTTTATTTTTTATTGCCAATACAGACATTTGGGACAGGTCAAACAGACACAATAGCCATCACCTAAAAACTTACCACACTGTTTAGGCCCAATTCCAACTGCTTTTGGGAGCTAAACAGTGTTGAGCCTCTTTAGTAGTTTAATTTGAGACCACGTGCTAATATCATGTCCTGTAGGTCTTTTTACATTACCAACACATGATTTTTTTCAGTAAGGCAATACAGTTAGGAAACTTTTTTATTCGCTTACCTGGTTATAGAAGTAGAAGAGGGCAAAAAAGTGCCAGTATCTCACCTACAGCCATACCACATTGGATACGCCCAATCTCGTCTGATCTTGGAAGCTAAGCAGTGTTGGGCCTGTTTAGTACTTGGGTGGGAGACCACATGGGAACACCAGGTGCTGTAGGTTTTTTCCCATTAATGGCAAATTGTTTTTATTCTCTTGCTATTTAAATTGAAAACTTTTTATTTTTTATTGCCAATACAGACATTTGGGACAGGTCAAACAGACACAATAGCCATCACCTAAAAACTTACCACACTGTTTAGGCCCAATTCCAACTGCTTTTGGGAGCTAAACAGTGTTGAGCCTCTTTAGTAGTTTAATTTGAGACCACCTGCTAATATCATGTCCTGTAGGTCTTTTTACATTACCAACACATGATTTTTTTTCAGTAAGCCAATATAGTTAGGAAACTTTTTTATTAGCTTACCTGGTTATAGAAGTAGAAGAGGGCAAAAAAGTGCTTGTATCTCACCTGCAGCCATACCACATTGGATATGCCCAATCTCGTCTGATCTTGGAAGCTAAGCAGTGTTGGGCCTGGTTAGTACTTGGGTGGGAGACCACATGGGAACACCAGGTGCTGTAGGTTTTTCCCGTTACTGGCAAATGGTTTTTATTCTCTAGCTTTTTAAATTGGAAACTTTTTTCGTTTTATTGACAGTACAGACATTTGGAAGAGGTCAAACAGACACAATAGCCATCACCTAAAAACTTACCACACTGTTTAGGCCCAATTTCAACTGCTTTTGGCAGCTAAACAGTGTTGAGCCTCTTAAGTAGTTTAATTTGAGACCACCTGCTAATATCGTGTCCTGTAGGTCTTTTTACATTACCAACACATGATTTTTTTCAGTAAGGCAATACAGTTAGGAAACTTTTTTATTAGCTTTCCTGGTTATAGAAGTAGAAGAGGGCAAAAAAGTGCCGGTATCTCACCTACAGCCATACCACATTGGATACGCCCAATCTTGTCTGATCTTGGAAGCTAAGCAGTGTTGGGCCTGGTTAGTACTTGGGTGGGAGACCACATGGGAACACCAGGTGCTGTAGGTTTTTTCCCATTAATGGCAAATTGTTTTTATTCTCTTGCTATTTAAATTGTAAACTTTTTATTTTTATTGCCAATACAGACATTTGGGACAGGTCAAACAGACACAATAGCCATCACCTAAAAACTTTCCACACTGTTTAGGCCCAATTCCAACTGCTTTTGGCAGCTAAACAGTGTTGAGCCTCTTTAGTAGTTTAATTTGAGACCACATGCTAATATCATGTCCTGTAGGTCTTTTTACATTACCAACACATGATTTTTTTCAGTAAGGCAATACAGTTAGGAAACTTTTTTATTAGCTTACCTGGTTATAGAAGTAGAAGAGGGCAAAAAAGTGCCAGTATCTCATCTACAGCCATACCACATTGGATACGCCAAATCTCGTCTGATCTTGGAAGCTAAGCAGTGTTGGGCCTGTTTAGTACTTGGGTGGGAGACCACATGGGAACACCAGGTGCTGTAAGTTTTTTCCCATTAATGGCAAATTGTTTTTATTCTCTTGCTATTTAAATTGAAAACTTTTTATTTTTTTTGCCAATACAGACATTTGGGACAGGTCAAACAGACACAATAGCCATCACCTAAAAACTTACCACACTGTTTAGGCCCAATTCCAACTGCTTTTGGGAGCTAAACAGTGTTGAGCCTCTTTAGTAGTTTAATTTGAGACCACCTGCTAATATCATGTCCTGTAGGTCTTTTTACATTACCAACACATGATTTTTTTCAGTAAGCCAATATAGTTAGGAATCTTTTTTATTAGCTTACCTGGTTATAGAAGTAGAAGAGGGCAAAAAAGTGCCTGTATCTCACCTACAGCCATACCACATTGGATACGCCCAATCTCGTCTGATCTTGGAAGCTAAGCAGTGTTGGGCCTGGTTAGTACTTGGTGGGAGACCACATGGGAACACCAGGTGCTGTAGGTTTTTCCCATTACTGGCAAATTGTTTATATTCTCTAGCTTTTTAAATTGGAAACTTTTTTCTCTTTATTGACAGTACAGACATTTGGAAGAGGTCAAACAGACACAATAGCCATCACCTAAAAACTTACCACACTGTTTAGGCCCAATTCCAACTGCTTTTGGCAGCTAAACAGTGTTGAGCCTCTTAAGTAGTTTAATTTGAGACCACCTGCTAATATCATGTCCTGTAGGTCTTTTTACATTACTGACACATGATTTTTTTCAGTAAGGCAATATAGTTAGGAAACTTTTTTATTAGCTTTCCTGGTTATAAAAGTAGAAGAGGGCAAAAAAGTGCCGGTATCTCACCTACAGCCATACCACATTGGATACGCCCAATCTCGTCTGATCTTGGAAGCTAAGCAGTGTTGGGCCTGGTTAGTACTTGGGTGGGAGACCACATGGGAGCACCAGGTGCTGTAGGTTTTTTCCCATTAATGGCTAATTGTTTTTATTCTCTTGCTATTTAAATTGGAAACTTTTTATTTTTATTGCCAATACAGACATTTGGGACAGGTCAAACAGACATAATAGCCATCACCTAAAAACTTACCACACTGTTTAGGCCCAATTCCAACTGCTTTTGGCAGCTAAACAGTGTTGAGCCTCTTTAGTAGTTTAATTTGAGACCACATGCAAATATCATGTCCTGTAGGTCTTTTTACATTACCAACACATGATTTTTTTCAGTAAGGCAATACAGTTAGGAAACTTTTTTATTAGCTTACCTGGTTATAGAATTAGAAGAGGGCAAAAAAGTGCCAGTATCTCACCTACAGCCATACCACATTGGATACGCCCAATCTCGTCTGATCTTGGAAACAAAGCAGTGTTGGGCCTCGTTTGTACTTGGGTGGGAGACCACATGGGAACACCAGGTGCTGTAGGTTTTTTCCCATTAATGGCAAATTGTTTTTATTCTCTAGCTATTTAAATTGGAAACTTTTTATTTTTTATTGCCAATACAGACATTTGGGACAGGTCAAACAGACACAATAGCCATCACCTAAAAACTTACCACACTGTTTAGGCCCAATTCCAACTGCTTTTGGGAGCTAAACAGTGTTGAGCCTCTTTAGTAGTTTAATTTGAGACCACCTGCTAATATCATGTCCTGTTGGTCTTTTTACATTACCAACACATGATTTTTTTCAGTAAGGCAATACAGTTAGGAAACTTTTTTATTCGCTTACCTGGTTATAGAAGTAGAAGAGGGCAAAAAAGTGCCAGTATCTCATCTACAGCCAAACCACATTGGATACGCCCAATCTCGTCTGATCTTGGAAGCTAAGCAGTGTTGGGCCTGTTTAGTACTTGGGTGGGAGACCACATGGGAACACCAGGTGCTGTAGGTTTTTTCCCATTAATGGCAAATTGTTTTTATTCTCTTGCTATTTAAATTGAAAACTTTTTATTTTTTATTGCCAATACAGACATTTGGGACAGGTCAAACAGACACAATAGCCATCACCTAAAAACTTACCACACTGTTTAGGCCCAATTCCAACTGCTTTTGGGAGCTAAACAGTGTTGAGCCTCTTTAGTAGTTTAATTTGAGACCACCTGCTAATATCATGTCCTGTAGGTCTTTTTACATTACCAACACATGATTTTTTTTCAGTAAGCCAATATAGTTAGTAAACTTTTTTATTAGCTTACCTGGTTATAGAAGTAGAAGAGGGCAAAAAAGTGCCTGTATCTCACCTACAGCCATACCACATTGGATACGCCCAATCTCGTCTGATCTTGGAAGCTAAGCAGTGTTGGGCCTGGTTAGTACTTGGGTGGGAGACCACATGGGAACACCAGGTGCTGTAGGTTTTTCCCATTACTGGCAAATTGTTTTTATTCTCTAGCTTTTTAAATTGGAAACTTTTTTCTCTTTATTGACAGTACAGACATTTGGAAGAGGTCAAACAGACACAATAGCCATCACCTAAAAACTTACCACACTGTTTAGGCCCAATTCCAACTGCTTTTGGCAGCTAAACAGTGTTGAGCCTCTTTAGTAGTTTAATTTGAGACCACCTGCTAATATCATGTCCTGTAGGTCTTTTTACATTACCAACACATGATTTTTTTTCAGTAAGCCAATATAGTTAGGAAACTTTTTTATTAGCTTACCTGGTTATAGAAGTAGAAGAGGGCAAAAAAGTGCCTGTATCTCACCTACAGCCATACCACATTGGATACGCCCAATCTCGTCTGATCTTGGAAGTTAAGCAGTGTTGGGCCTGGTTAGTACTTGGGTGGGAGACCACATGGGAACACCAGGTGCTGTAGGTTTTTCCCATTACTGGCAAATTGTTTTTATTCTCTAGCTTTTTAAATTGGAAACTTTTTTCTCTTTATTGACAGTACAGACATTTGGAAGAGGTCAAACAGACACAATAGCCATCACCTAAAAACTTACAACACTGTTTAGGCCCAATTCCAACTGCTTTTGGCAGCTAAACAGTGTTGAGCCTCTTAAGTAGTTTAATTTGAGACCACCTGCTAATATCATGTCCTGTAGGTCTTTTTACATTACCAACGCATGATTTTTTTCAGTAAGGCAATACAGTTAGGAAACTTTTTTATTAGCTTTCCTGGTTATAGAAGTAGAAGAAAGCAAAAAAGTGCCGGTATCTCACCTACAGCCATACCACATTGGATACGCCCAATCTCGTCTGATCTTGGAAGCTAAGCAGTGTTGGGCCTGGTTAGTACTTGGGTGGGAGACCACATGGGAACACCAGGTGCTGTAGATTTTTTCCCATTAATGGCAAATTGTTTTTATTCTCTTGCTATTTAAATTGGAAACTTTTTATTTTTATTGCCAATACAGATATTTGGGACAGGTCAAACAGACACAATAGCCATCACCTAAAAACTTACCACACTGTTTAGGCCCAATTCCAACTGCTTTTGGCAGCTAAACAGTGTTGAGCCTCTTTAGTAGTTTAATTTGAGACCACCTGCTAATATCATGTCCTGTAGGTCTTTTTACATTACCAACACATGATTTTTTTCAGTAAGGCAATACAGTTAGGAAACTTTTTTATTAGCTTACCTGGTTATAGAAGTAGAAGAGGGCAAAAAAGTGCCAGTATCTCACCTACAGCCATACCACATTGGATACGCCCAATCTCGTCTGATCTTGGAAGCTAAGCAGTGTTGGGCCTGGTTAGTACTTGGGTGGGAGACCACATGGGAACACCAGGTGCTGTAGGTTTTTTCCCATTAATGGCAAATTGTTTTTATTCTCTTGCTATTTAAATTGGAAACTTTTTATTTTTATTGCCAATACAGACATTTGGGACAGGTCAAACAGACACAATAGCCATCACCTAAAAACTTACCACACTGTTTAGGCCCAATTCCAACTGCTTTTGGCAGCTAAACAGTGTTGAGCCTCTTAAGTAGTTTAATTTGAGACCACCTGCTAATATCATGTCCTGTAGGTCTTTTTACATTACCAACACATGATTTTTTTCAGTAAGGCAATACAGTTAGGAAACTTTTTTATTAGCTTTCCTGGTTATAGAAGTAGAAGAGGGCAAAAAAGTGGCGGTATCTCACCTACAGCCATACCACATTGGATACGCCCAATCTCGTCTGATCTTGGAAGCTAAGCAGTGTTGGGCCTGGTTAGTACTTGGGTGGGAGACCACAAGGGAGCACCAGGTGCTGTAGGTTTTTTCCCATTAATGGCTAATTGTTTTTATTCTCTTGCTATTTAAATTGGAAACTTTTTATTTTTATTGCCAATACAGACATTTGGGACAGGTCAAACAGACACAATAGCCATCACCTAAAAACTTACCACACTGTTTAGGCCCAATTCCAACTGCTTTTGGCAGCTAAACAGTGTTGAGCCTCTTTAGTAGTTTAATTTGAGACCACATGCAAATATCATGTCCTGTAGGTCTTTTTACATTACCAACACATGATTTTTTTCAGTAAGGCAATACAGTTAGGAAACTTTTTTATTAGCTTACCTGGTTATAGAAGTAGAAGAGGGCAAAAAAGTGCCAGTATCTCACCTACAGCCATACCACATTGGATACGCCCAATCTCGTCTGATCTTGGAAGCTAAGCAGTGTTGGGCCTGGTTAGTACTTGGGTGGGAGACCACATGGGAACACCAGGTGCTGTAGGTTTTTTCCCATTAATGGCAAATTGTTTTTATTCTCTAGCTATTTAAATTGGAAACTTTTTATTTTTTATTGCCAATACAGACATTTGGGACAGGTCAAACAGACACAATAGCCATCACCTAAAAACTTACCACACTGTTTAGGCCCAATTCCAACTGCTTTTGGGAGCTAAACAGTGTTGAGCCTCTTTAGTAGTTTAATTTGAGACCACCTGCTAATATCATGTCCTGTAGGTCTTTTTACATTACCAACACATGATTTTTTTCAGTAAGGCAATACAGTTAGGAAACTTTTTTATTCGCTTACCTGGTTATAGAAGTAGAAGAGGGCAAAAAAGTGCCAGTATCTCATCTACAGCCATACCACATTGGATACGCCCAATCTCGTCTGATCTTGGAAGCTAAGCAGTGTTGGGCCTGTTTAGTACTTGGGTGGGAGACCACATGGGAACACCAGGTGCTGTAGGTTTTTTCCCATTAATGGCAAATTGTTTTTATTCTCTTGCTATTTAAATTGAAAACTTTTTATTTTTTATTGCCAATACAGACATTTGGGACAGGTCAAACAGACACAATAGCCATCACCTAAAAACTTACCACACTGTTTAGGCCCAATTCCAACTGCTTTTGGGAGCTAAACAGTGTTGAGCCTCTTTAGTAGTTTAATTTGAGACCACCTGCTAATATCATGTCCTGTAGGTCTTTTTACATTACCAACACATGATTTTTTTTCAGTAAGCCAATATAGTTAGGAAACTTTTTTATTAGCTTACCTGGTTATAGAAGTAGAAGAGGGCAAAAAAGTGCCTGTATCTCACCTACAGCCATACCACATTGGATACGCCCAATCTCGTCTGATCTTGGAAGCTAAGCAGTGTTGGGCCTGGTTAGTACTTGGGTGGGAGACCACATGGGAACACCAGGTGCTGTAGGTTTTTCCCATTACTGGCAAATTGTTTTTATTCTCTAGCTTTTTAAATTGGAAACTTTTTTCTCTTTATTGACAGTACAGACATTTGGAAGAGGTCAAACAGACACAATAGCCATCACCTAAAAACTTACCACACTGTTTAGGCCCAATTCCAACTGCTTTTGGCAGCTAAACAGTGTTGAGCCTCTTTTGTAGTTTAATTTGAGACCACCTGCTAATATCATGTCCTGTAGGTCTTTTTACATTACCAACGCATGATTTTTTTCAGTAAGGCAATACAGTTAGGAAACTTTTTTATTAGCTTTCCTGGTTATAGAAGTAGAAGAAAGCAAAAAAGTGCCGGTATCTCACCTACAGCCATACCACATTGGATACGCCCAATCTCGTCTGATCTTGGAAGCTAAGCAGTGTTGGGCCTGGTTAGTACTTGGGTGGGAGACCACATGGGAACACCAGGTGCTGTAGATTTTTTCCCATTAATGGCAAATTGTTTTTATTCTCTTGCTATTTAAATTGGAAACTTTTTATTTTTATTGCCAATACAGATATTTGGGACAGGTCAAACAGACACAATAGCCATCACCTAAAAACTTACCACACTGTTTAGGCCCAATTCCAACTGCTTTTGGCAGCTAAACAGTGTTGAGCCTCTTTAGTAGTTTAATTTGAGACCACCTGCTAATATCATGTCCTGTAGGTCTTTTTACATTACCAACGCATGATTTTTTTCAGTAAGGCAATACAGTTAGGAAACTTTTTTATTAGCTTTCCTGGTTATAGAAGTAGAAGAAAGCAAAAAAGTGCCGGTATCTCACCTACAGCCATACCACATTGGATACGCCCAATCTCGTCTGATCTTGGAAGCTAAGCAGTGTTGGGCCTGGTTAGTACTTGGGTGGGAGACCACATGGGAACACCAGGTGCTGTAGATTTTTTCCCATTAATGGCAAATTGTTTTTATTCTCTTGCTATTTAAATTGGAAACTTTTTTCTCTTTATTGACAGTACAGACATTTGGGACAGGTCAAACAGACACAATAGCCATCACCTAAAAACTTACCACACTGTTTAGGCCCAATTCCAACTGCTTTTGGCAGCTAAACAGTGTTGAGCCTCTTTAGTAGTTTAATTTGAGACCACCTGCTAATATCATGTCCTGTAGATCTTTTTACATTACCAACACATGATTTTTTTCAGTAAGGCAATACAGTTAGGAAACTTTTTTATTAGCTTTCCTGGTTATAGAAGTAGAAGAGGGCAAAAAAGTGCCGGTATCTCACGTACAGCCATACCACATTGGATACGCCCAATCTCGTCTGATCTTGGAAGCTAAGCAGTGTTGGGCCTGGTTAGTACTTGGGTGGGAGACCACATGGGAACACCAGGTGCTGTAGGTTTTTTCCCATTAATGGCAAATTGTTTTTATTCTCTTGCTATTTAAATTGGAAACTTTTTATTTTTATTGCCAATACAGACATTTGGGACAGGTCAAACAGACACAATAGCCATCACCTAAAAACTTACCACACTGTTTAGGCCCAATTCCAACTGCTTTTGGCAGCTAAACAGTGTTGAGCCTCTTTAGTAGTTTAATTTGAGACCACCTGCTAATATCATGTCCTGTAGGTCTTTTTACATTACCAACACATGATTTTTTTCAGTAAGGCAATACAGTTAGGAAACTTTTTTATTAGCTTACCTGGTTATAGAAGTAGAAGAGGGCAAAAAAGTGCCAGTATCCCACCTACAGCCATACCACATTGGATACGCCCAATCTCGTCTGATCTTGGAAGCTAAGCAGTGTTGGGCCTGGTTAGTACTTGGGTGGGAGACCACATGGGAACACCAGGTGCTGTAGGTTATTTCCCATTAATGGCAAATTGTTTTTATTATCTTGCTATTTAAATTGGAAACTTTTTATTTTTTATTGCCAATACAGACATTTAGGACAGGTCAAACAGACACAATAGCCATCACCTAAAAACTTACCACACTGTTTAGGCCCAATTCCAACTGCTTTTGGGAGCTAAACAGTGTTGAGCCTCTTTAGTAGTTTAATTTGAGACCACCTGCTAATATCATGTCCTGTAGGTCTTTTTACATTACCAACACATGATTTTTTTCAGTAAGGCAATACAGTTAGGAAACTTTTTTATTCGCTTACCTGGTTATAGAAGTAGAAGAGGGCAAAAAAGTGCCAGTATCTCACCTACAGCCATACCACATTGGATACGCCCAATCTCGTCTGATCTTGGAAGCTAAGCAGTGTTGGGCCTGTTTAGTACTTGGGTGGGAGACCACATGGGAACACCAGGTGCTGTAGGTTTTTTGCCATTAATGGCAAATTGTTTTTATTCTCTTGCTATTTAAATTGAAAACTTTTTATTTTTTATTGCCAATACAGACATTTGGGACAGGTCAAACAGACACAATAGCCATCACCTAAAAACTTACCACACTGTTTAGGCCCAATTCCAACTGCTTTTGGGAGCTAAACAGTGTTGAGCCTCTTTAGTAGTTTAATTTGAGACCACCTGCTAATATCATGTCCTGTAGGTCTTTTTACATTACCAACACATGATTTTTTTCAGTAAGCCAATATAGTTAGGAAACTTTTTTATTAGCTTACCTGGTTATAGAAGTAGAAGAGGGCAAAAAAGTGCCTGTATCTCACCTACAGCCATACCACATTGGATACGCCCAATCTCGTCTGATCTTGGAAGCTAAGCAGTGTTGGGCCTGGTTAGTACTTGGGTAGGAGACCACATGGGAACACCAGGTGCTGTAGGTTTTTCCCATTACTGGCAAATTGTTTTTATTCTCTAGCTTTTTAAATTGGAAACTTTTTTCTCTTTATTGACAGTACAGACATTTGGGACAGGTCAAACAGACACAATAGCCATCACCTAAAAACTTACCACACTGTTTAGGCCCAATTCCAACTGCTTTTGGCAGCTAAACAGTGTTGAGCCTCTTTAGTAGTTTAATTTGAGACCACCTGCTAATATCATGTCCTGTAGGTCTTTTTACATTACCAACACATGATTTTTTTCAGTAAGGCAATATAGTTAGGAAACTTTTTTATTAGCTTACCTGGTTATAGAAGTAGAAGAGGGCAAAAAAGTGCCAGTATTCCACCTACAGCCATACAACATTGGATACGCCCAATCTCGTCTGATCTTGGAAGCTAAGCAGTGTTGGGCCTGGTTAGTACTTGGGTGGGAGACCACATGGGAACACCAGGTGCTGTAGGTTTTTCCCATTACTGGCAAATTGTTTATATTCTCTAGCTTTTTAAATTGGAAACTTTTTTCTCTTTATTGACAGTACAGACATTTGGAAGAGGTCAAACAGACACAATAGCCATCACCTAAAAACTTACCACACTGTTTAGGCCCAATTCCAACTGCTTTTGGCAGCTAAACAGTGTTGAGCCTCTTAAGTAGTTTAATTTGAGACCACCTGCTAATATCATGTCCTGTAGATCTTTTTACATTACCAACACATGATTTTTTTCAGTAAGGCAATACAGTTAGGAAACTTTTTTATTAGCTTTCCTGGTTATAGAAGTAGAAGAGGGCAAAAAAGTGCCTGTATCTCACGTACAGTCATACCACATTGGATACGCCCAATCTCGTCTGATCTTGGAAGCTAAGCAGTGTTGGGCCTGGTTAGTACTTGGGTGGGAGACCACATGGGAACACCAGGTGCTGTAGGTTTTTTCCCATTAATGGCAAATTGTTTTTATTCTCTTGCTATTTAAATTGGAAACTTTTTATTTTTATTGCCAATACAGACATTTGGGACAGGTCAAACAGACACAATAGCCATCACCTAAAAACTTACCACACTGTTTAGGCCCAATTCCAACTGCTTTTGGCAGCTAAACAGTGTTGAGCCTCTTTAGTAGTTTAATTTGAGACCACCTGCTAATATCATGTCCTGTAGGTCTTTTTACATTACCAACACATGATTTTTTTCAGTAAGGCAATACAGTTAGGAAACTTTTTTATTAGCTTACCTGGTTATAGAAGTAGAAGAGGGCAAAAAAGTGCCAGTATCCCACCTACAGCCATACCACATTGGATACGCCCAATCTCGTCTGATCTTGGAAGCTAAGCAGTGTTGGGCCTGGTTAGTACTTGGGTGGGAGACCACATGGGAACACCAGGTGCTGTAGGTTATTTCCCATTAATGGCAAATTGTTTTTATTATCTTGCTATTTAAATTGGAAACTTTTTATTTTTTATTGCCAATACAGACATTTAGGACAGGTCAAACAGACACAATAGCCATCACCTAAAAACTTACCACACTGTTTAGGCCCAATTCCAACTGCTTTTGGGAGCTAAACAGTGTTGAGCCTCTTTAGTAGTTTAATTTGAGACCACCTGCTAATATCATGTCCTGTAGGTCTTTTTACATTACCAACACATGATTTTTTTCAGTAAGGCAATACAGTTAGGAAACTTTTTTATTCGCTTACCTGGTTATAGAAGTAGAAGAGGGCAAAAAAGTGCCAGTATCTCACCTACAGCCATACCACATTGGATACGCCCAATCTCGTCTGATCTTGGAAGCTAAGCAGTGTTGGGCCTGTTTAGTACTTGGGTGGGAGACCACATGGGAACACCAGGTGCTGTAGGTTTTTTGCCATTAATGGCAAATTGTTTTTATTCTCTTGCTATTTAAATTGAAAACTTTTTATTTTTTATTGCCAATACAGACATTTGGGACAGGTCAAACAGACACAATAGCCATCACCTAAAAACTTACCACACTGTTTAGGCCCAATTCCAACTGCTTTTGGGAGCTAAACAGTGTTGAGCCTCTTTAGTAGTTTAATTTGAGACCACCTGCTAATATCATGTCCTGTAGGTCTTTTTACATTACCAACACATGATTTTTTTCAGTAAGCCAATATAGTTAGGAAACTTTTTTATTAGCTTACCTGGTTATAGAAGTAGAAGAGGGCAAAAAAGTGCCTGTATCTCACCTACAGCCATACCACATTGGATACGCCCAATCTCGTCTGATCTTGGAAGCTAAGCAGTGTTGGGCCTGGTTAGTACTTGGGTAGGAGACCACATGGGAACACCAGGTGCTGTAGGTTTTTCCCATTACTGGCAAATTGTTTTTATTCTCTAGCTTTTTAAATTGGAAACTTTTTTCTCTTTATTGACAGTACAGACATTTGGGACAGGTCAAACAGACACAATAGCCATCACCTAAAAACTTACCACACTGTTTAGGCCCAATTCCAACTGCTTTTGGCAGCTAAACAGTGTTGAGCCTCTTTAGTAGTTTAATTTGAGACCACCTGCTAATATCATGTCCTGTAGGTCTTTTTACATTACCAACACATGATTTTTTTCAGTAAGGCAATATAGTTAGGAAACTTTTTTATTAGCTTACCTGGTTATAGAAGTAGAAGAGGGCAAAAAAGTGCCAGTATTCCACCTACAGCCATACAACATTGGATACGCCCAATCTCGTCTGATCTTGGAAGCTAAGCAGTGTTGGGCCTGGTTAGTACTTGGGTGGGAGACCACATGGGAACACCAGGTGCTGTAGGTTTTTCCCATTACTGGCAAATTGTTTATATTCTCTAGCTTTTTAAATTGGAAACTTTTTTCTCTTTATTGACAGTACAGACATTTGGAAGAGGTCAAACAGACACAATAGCCATCACCTAAAAACTTACCACACTGTTTAGGCCCAATTCCAACTGCTTTTGGCAGCTAAACAGTGTTGAGCCTCTTAAGTAGTTTAATTTGAGACCACCTGCTAATATCATGTCCTGTAGATCTTTTTACATTACCAACACATGATTTTTTTCAGTAAGGCAATACAGTTAGGAAACTTTTTTATTAGCTTTCCTGGTTATAGAAGTAGAAGAGGGCAAAAAAGTGCCTGTATCTCACGTACAGTCATACCACATTGGATACGCCCAATCTCGTCTGATCTTGGAAGCTAAGCAGTGTTGGGCCTGGTTAGTACTTGGGTGGGAGACCACATGGGAACACCAGGTGCTGTAGGTTTTTTCCCATTAATGGCAAATTGTTTTTATTCTCTTGCTATTTAAATTGGAAACTTTTTATTTTTATTGCCAATACAGACATTTGGGACAGGTCAAACAGACACAATAGCCATCACCTAAAAACTTACCACACTGTTTAGGCCCAATTCCAACTGCTTTTGGCAGCTAAACAGTGTTGAGCCTCTTTAGTAGTTTAATTTGAGACCACCTGCTAATATCATGTCCTGTAGGTCTTTTTACATTACCAACACATGATTTTTTTCAGTAAGGCAATACAGTTAGGAAACTTTTTTATTAGCTTACCTGGTTATAGAAGTAGAAGAGGGCAAAAAAGTGCCACTATCCCACCTACAGCCATACCACATTGGATACGCCCAATCTCGTCTGATCTTGGAAGCTAAGCAGTGTTGGGCCTGGTTAGTACTTGGGTGGGAGACCACATGGGAACACCAGGTGCTGTAGGTTTTTTCCCATTAATGGCAAATTGTTTTTATTCTCTTGCTATTTAAATTGGAAACTTTTTATTTTTTATTGCCAATACAGACATTTGGGACAGGTCAAACAGACACAATAGCCATCACCTAAAAACTTACCACACTGTTTAGGCCCAATTCCAACTGCTTTTGGGAGCTAAACAGTGTTGAGCCTCTTTAGTAGTTTAATTTGAGACCACCTGCTAATATCATGTCCTGTAGGTCTTTTTACATTACCAACACATGATTTTTTTCAGTAAGGCAATACAGTTAGGAAACTTTTTTATTAGCTTACCTGGTTATAGAAGTAGAAGAGGGCAAAAAAGTGCCTGTATCTCACCTACAGCCATACCACATTGGATACGCCCAATCTCGTCTGATCTTGGAAGCTAAGCAGTGTTGGGCCTGGTTAGTACTTGGGTGGGAGACCACATGGGAACACCAGGTGCTGTAGGTTTTTCCCATTACTGGCAAATTGTTTTTATTCTCTAGCTTTTTAAATTGGAAACTTTTTTCTCTTTATTGACAGTACAGACATTTGGGACAGGTCAAACAGACACAATAGCCATCACCTAAAAACTTACCACACTGTTTAGGCCCAATTCCAACTGCTTTTGGCAGCTAAACAGTGTTGAGCCTCTTTAGTAGTTTAATTTGAGACCACCTGCTAATATCATGTCCTGTAGATCTTTTTACATTACCAACACATGATTTTTTTCAGTAAGGCAATACAGTTAGGAAACTTTTTTATTAGCTTTCCTGGTTATAGAAGTAGAAGAGGGCAAAAAAGTGCCGGTATCTCACGTACAGCCATACCACATTGGATACGCCCAATCTCGTCTGATCTTGGAAGCTAAGCAGTGTTGGGCCTGGTTAGTACTTGGGTGGGAGACCACATGGGAACACCAGGTGCTGTAGGTGTTTTCCCATTAATGGCAAATTGTTTTTATTCTCTTGCTATTTAAATTGGAAACTTTTTATTTTTATTGCCAATACAGACATTTGGGACAGGTCAAACAGACACAATAGCCATCACCTAAAAACTTACCACACTGTTTAGGCCCAATTCCAACTGCTTTTGGCAGCTAAACAGTGTTGAGCCTCTTTAGTAGTTTAATTTGAGACCACCTGCTAATATCATGTCCTGTAGGTCTTTTTACATTACCAACACATGATTTTTTTCAGTAAGGCAATACAGTTAGGAAACTTTTTTATTAGCTTACCTGGTTATAGAAGTAGAAGAGGGCAAAAAAGTGCCAGTATCCCACCTACAGCCATACCACATTGGATACGCCCAATCTCGTCTGATCTTGGAAGCTAAGCAGTGTTGGGCCTGGTTAGTACTTGGGTGGGAGACCACATGGGAACACCAGTTGCTGTAGGTTATTTCCCATTAATGGCAAATTGTTTTTATTATCTTGCTATTTAAATTGGAAACTTTTTATTTTTTATTGCCAATACAGACATTTAGGACAGGTCAAACAGGCACAATAGCCATCACCTAAAAACTTACCACACTGTTTAGGCCCAATTCCAACTGCTTTTGGGAGCTAAACAGTGTTGAGCCTCTTTAGTAGTTTAATTTGAGACCACCTGCTAATATCATGTCCTGTAGGTCTTTTTACATTACCAACACATGATTTTTTTCAGTAAGGCAATACAGTTAGGAAACTTTTTTATTCGCTTACCTGGTTATAGAAGTAGAAGAGGGCAAAAAAGTGCCAGTATCTCACCTACAGCCATACCACATTGGATACGCCCAATCTCGTCTGATCTTGGAAGCTAAGCAGTGTTGGGCCTGTTTAGTACTTGGGTGGGAGACCACATGGGAACACCAGGTGCTGTAGGTTTTTTGCCATTAATGGCAAATTGTTTTTATTCTCTTGCTATTTAAATTGAAAACTTTTTATTTTTTATTGCCAATACAGACATTTGGGACAGGTCAAACAGACACAATAGCCATCACCTAAAAACTTACCACACTGTTTAGGCCCAATTCCAACTGCTTTTGGGAGCTAAACAGTGTTGAGCCTCTTTAGTAGTTTAATTTGAGACCACCTGCTAATATCATGTCCTGTAGGTCTTTTTACATTACCAACACATGATTTTTTTCAGTAAGCCAATATAGTTAGGAAACTTTTTTATTAGCTTACCTGGTTATAGAAGTAGAAGAGGGCAAAAAAGTGCCTGTATCTCACCTACAGCCATACCACATTGGATACGCCCAATCTCGTCTGATCTTGGAAGCTAAGCAGTGTTGGGCCTGGTTAGTACTTGGGTGGGAGACCACATGGGAACACCAGGTGCTGTAGGTTTTTCCCATTACTGTCAAATTGTTTTTATTCTCTAGCTTTTTAAATTGGAAACTTTTTTCTCTTTATTGACAGTACAGACATTTGGAAGAGGTCAAACAGACACAATAGCCATCACCTAAAAACTTACCACACTGTTTAGGCCCAATTCCAACTGCTTTTGGCAGCTAAACAGTGTTGAGCCTCTTAAGTAGTTTAATTTGAGACCACCTGCTAATATCATGTCCTGTAGATCTTTTTACATTACCAACACATGATTTTTTTCAGTAAGGCAATACAGTTAGGAAACTTTTTTATTAGCTTTCCTGGTTATAGAAGTAGAAGAGGGCAAAAAAGTGCCGGTATCTCACGTACAGCCATACTACATTGGATACGCCCAATCTCGTCTGATCTTGGAAGCTAAGCAGTGTTGGGCCTGGTTAGTACTTGGGTGGGAGACCACATGGGAACACCAGGTGCTGTAGGTTTTTTCCCATTAATGGCAAATTGTTTTTATTCTCTTGCTATTTAAATTGGAAACTTTTTATTTTTATTGCCAATACAGACATTTGGGACAGGTCAAACAGACACAATAGCCATCACCTAAAAACTTACCACACTGTTTAGGCCCAATTCCAACTGCTTTTGGCAGCTAAACAGTGTTGAGCCTCTTTAGTAGTTTAATTTGAGACCACCTGCTAATATCATGTCCTGTAGGTCTTTTTACATTACCAACACATGATTTTTTTCAGTAAGGCAATACAGTTAGGAAACTTTTTTATTAGCTTACCTGGTTATAGAAGTAGAAGAGGGCAAAAAAGTGCCACTATCCCACCTACAGCCATACCACATTGGATACGCCCAATCTCGTCTGATCTTGGAAGCTAAGCAGTGTTGGGCCTGGTTAGTACTTGGGTGGGAGACCACATGGGAACACCAGGTGCTGTAGGTTTTTTCCCATTAATGGCAAATTGTTTTTATTCTCTTGCTATTTAAATTGGAAACTTTTTATTTTTTATTGCCAATACAGACATTTGGGACAGGTCAAACAGACACAATAGCCATCACCTAAAAACTTACCACACTGTTTAGGCCCAATTCCAACTGCTTTTGGGAGCTAAACAGTGTTGAGCCTCTTTAGTAGTTTAATTTGAGACCACCTGCTAATATCATGTCCTGTAGGTCTTTTTACATTACCAACACATGATTTTTTTCAGTAAGGCAATACAGTTAGGAAACTTTTTTATTAGCTTACCTGGTTATAGAAGTAGAAGAGGGCAAAAAAGTGCCTGTATCTCACCTACAGCCATACCACATTGGATACGCCCAATCTCGTTTGATCTTGGAAGCTAAGCAGTGTTGGGCCTGGTTAGTACTTGTGTGGGAGACCACATGGGAACACCAGGTGCTGTAGGTTTTTCCCATTACTGGCAAATTGTTTTTATTCTCTAGCTTTTTAAATTGGAAACTTTTTTCTCTTTATTGACAGTACAGACATTTGGGACAGGTCAAACAGACACAATAGCCATCACCTAAAAACTTACCACACTGTTTAGGCCCAATTCCAACTGCTTTTGGCAGCTAAACAGTGTTGAGCCTCTTTAGTAGTTTAATTTGAGACCACCTGCTAATATCATGTCCTGTAGATCTTTTTACATTACCAACACATGATTTTTTTCAGTAAGGCAATACAGTTAGGAAACTTTTTTATTAGCTTTCCTGGTTATAGAAGTAGAAGAGGGCAAAAAAGTGCCGGTATCTCACGTACAGCCATACCACATTGGATACGCCCAATCTCGTCTGATCTTGGAAGCTAAGCAGTGTTGGGCCTGGTTAGTACTTGGGTGGGAGACCACATGGGAACACCAGGTGCTGTAGGTTTTTTCCCATTAATGGCAAATTGTTTTTATTCTCTTGCTATTTAAATTGGAAACTTTTTATTTTTTATTGCCAATACAGACATTTGGGACAGGTCAAACAGACACAATAGCCATCACCTAAAAACTTACCACACTGTTTAGGCCCAATTCCAACTGCTTTTGGGAGCTAAACAGTGTTGAGCCTCTTTAGTAGTTTAATTTGAGACCACCTGCTAATATCATGTCCTGTAGGTCTTTTTACATTACCAACACATGATTTTTTTCAGTAAGGCAATACAGTTAGGAAACTTTTTTATTAGCTTACCTGGTTATAGAAGTAGAAGAGGGCAAAAAAGTGCCTGTATCTCACCTACAGCCATACCACATTGGATACGCCCAATCTCGTTTGATCTTGGAAGCTAAGCAGTGTTGGGCCTGGTTAGTACTTGTGTGGGAGACCACATGGGAACACCAGGTGCTGTAGGTTTTTCCCATTACTGGCAAATTGTTTTTATTCTCTAGCTTTTTAAATTGGAAACTTTTTTCTCTTTATTGACAGTACAGACATTTGGGACAGGTCAAACAGACACAATAGCCATCACCTAAAAACTTACCACACTGTTTAGGCCCAATTCCAACTGCTTTTGGCAGCTAAACAGTGTTGAGCCTCTTTAGTAGTTTAATTTGAGACCACCTGCTAATATCATGTCCTGTAGATCTTTTTACATTACCAACACATGATTTTTTTCAGTAAGGCAATACAGTTAGGAAACTTTTTTATTAGCTTTCCTGGTTATAGAAGTAGAAGAGGGCAAAAAAGTGCCGGTATCTCACGTACAGCCATACCACATTGGATACGCCCAATCTCGTCTGATCTTGGAAGCTAAGCAGTGTTGGGCCTGGTTAGTACTTGGGTGGGAGACCACATGGGAACACCAGGTGCTGTAGGTTTTTTCCCATTAATGGCAAATTGTTTTTATTCTCTTGCTATTTAAATTGGAAACTTTTTATTTTTATTGCCAATACAGACATTTGGGACAGGTCAAACAGACACAATAGCCATCACCTAAAAACTTACCACACTGTTTAGGCCCAATTCCAACTGCTTTTGGCAGCTAAACAGTGTTGAGCCTCTTTAGTAGTTTAATTTGAGACCACCTGCTAATATCATGTCCTGTAGGTCTTTTTACATTACCAACACATGATTTTTTTCAGTAAGGCAATACAGTTAGGAAACTTTTTTATTAGCTTACCTGGTTATAGAAGTAGAAGAGGGCAAAAAAGTGCCAGTATCCCACCTACAGCCATACCACATTGGATACGCCCAATCTCGTCTGATCTTGGAAGCTAAGCAGTGTTGGGCCTGGTTAGTACTTGGGTGGGAGACCACATGGGAACACCAGGTGCTGTAGGTTATTTCCCATTAATGGCAAATTGTTTTTATTATCTTGCTATTTAAATTGGAAACTTTTTATTTTTTATTGCCAATACAGACATTTAGGACAGGTCAAACAGACACAATAGCCATCACCTAAAAACTTACCACACTGTTTAGGCCCAATTCCAACTGCTTTTGGGAGCTAAACAGTGTTGAGCCTCTTTAGTAGTTTAATTTGAGACCACCTGCTAATATCATGTCCTGTAGGTCTTTTTACATTACCAACACATGATTTTTTTCAGTAAGGCAATACAGTTAGGAAACTTTTTTATTCGCTTACCTGGTTATAGAAGTAGAAGAGGGCAAAAAAGTGCCAGTATCTCACCTACAGCCATACCACATTGGATACGCCCAATCTCGTCTGATCTTGGAAGCTAAGCAGTGTTGGGCCTGTTTAGTACTTGGGTGGGAGACCACATGGGAACACCAGGTGCTGTAGGTTTTTTGCCATTAATGGCAAATTGTTTTTATTCTCTTGCTATTTAAATTGAAAACTTTTTATTTTTTATTGCCAATACAGACATTTGGGACAGGTCAAACAGACACAATAGCCATCACCTAAAAACTTACCACACTGTTTAGGCCCAATTCCAACTGCTTTTGGGAGCTAAACAGTGTTGAGCCTCTTTAGTAGTTTAATTTGAGACCACCTGCTAATATCATGTCCTGTAGGTCTTTTTACATTACCAACACATGATTTTTTTCAGTAAGCCAATATAGTTAGGAAACTTTTTTATTAGCTTACCTGGTTATAGAAGTAGAAGAGGGCAAAAAAGTGCCTGTATCTCACCTACAGCCATACCACATTGGATACGCCCAATCTCGTCTGATCTTGGAAGCTAAGCAGTGTTGGGCCTGGTTAGTACTTGGGTGGGAGACCACATGGGAACACCAGGTGCTGTAGGTTTTTCCCATTACTGTCAAATTGTTTTTATTCTCTAGCTTTTTAAATTGGAAACTTTTTTCTCTTTATTGACAGTACAGACATTTGGGACAGGTCAAACAGACACAATAGCCATCACCTAAAAACTTACCACACTGTTTAGGCCCAATTCCAACTGCTTTTGGCAGCTAAACAGTGTTGAGCCTCTTTAGTAGTTTAATTTGAGACCACCTGCTAATATCATGTCCTGTAGGTCTTTTTACATTACCAACACATGATTTTTTTCAGTAAGGCAATATAGTTAGGAAACTTTTTTATTAGCTTACCTGGTTATAGAAGTAGAAGAGGGCAAAAAAGTGCCAGTATTCCACCTACAGCCATACAACATTGGATACGCCCAATCTCGTCTGATCTTGGAAGCTAAGCAGTGTTGGGCCTGGTTAGTGCTTGGGTGGGAGACCACATGGGAACACCAGGTGCTGTAGGTTTTTCCCATTACTGGCAAATTGTTTATATTCTCTAGCTTTTTAAATTGGAAACTTTTTTCTCTTTATTGACAGTACAGACATTTGGAAGAGGTCAAACAGACACAATAGCCATCACCTAAAAACTTACCACACTGTTTAGGCCCAATTCCAACTGCTTTTGGCAGCTAAACAGTGTTGAGCCTCTTAAGTAGTTTAATTTGAGACCACCTGCTAATATCATGTCCTGTAGATCTTTTTACATTACCAACACATGATTTTTTTCAGTAAGGCAATACAGTTAGGAAACTTTTTTATTAGCTTTCCTGGTTATAGAAGTAGAAGAGGGCAAAAAAGTGCCGGTATCTCACGTACAGCCATACCACATTGGATACGCCCAATCTCGTCTGATCTTGGAAGCTAAGCAGTGTTGGGCCTGGTTAGTACTTGGGTGGGAGACCACATGGGAACACCAGGTGCTGTAGGTTTTTTCCCATTAATGGCAAATTGTTTTTATTCTCTTGCTATTTAAATTGGAAACTTTTTATTTTTATTGCCAATACAGACATTTGGGACAGGTCAAACAGACACAATAGCCATCACCTAAAAACTTACCACACTGTTTAGGCCCAATTCCAACTGCTTTTGGCAGCTAAACAGTGTTGAGCCTCTTTAGTAGTTTAATTTGAGACCACCTGCTAATATCATGTCCTGTAGGTCTTTTTACATTACCAACACATGATTTTTTTCAGTAAGGCAATACAGTTAGGAAACTTTTTTATTAGCTTACCTGGTTATAGAAGTAGAAGAGGGCAAAAAAGTGCCACTATCCCACCTACAGCCATACCACATTGGATACGCCCAATCTCGTCTGATCTTGGAAGCTAAGCAGTGTTGGGCCTGGTTAGTACTTGGGTGGGAGACCACATGGGAACACCAGGTGCTGTAGGTTTTTTCCCATTAATGGCAAATTGTTTTTATTCTCTTGCTATTTAAATTGGAAACTTTTTATTTTTTATTGCCAATACAGACATTTGGGACAGGTCAAACAGACACAATAGCCATCACCTAAAAACTTACCACACTGTTTAGGCCCAATTCCAACTGCTTTTGGGAGCTAAACAGTGTTGAGCCTCTTTAGTAGTTTAATTTGAGACCACCTGCTAATATCATGTCCTGTAGGTCTTTTTACATTACCAACACATGATTTTTTTCAGTAAGGCAATACAGTTAGGAAACTTTTTTATTAGCTTACCTGGTTATAGAAGTAGAAGAGGGCAAAAAAGTGCCAGTATTCCACCTACAGCCATACAACATTGGATACGCCCAATCTCGTCTGATCTTGGAAGCTAAGCAGTGTTGGGCCTGGTTAGTACTTGGGTGGGAGACCACATGGGAACACCAGGTGCTGTAGGTTTTTTCCCATTAATGGCAAATTGTTTTTATTCTCTTGCTATTTAAATTGGAAACTTTTTATTTTTTATTGCCAATACAGACATTTGGGACAGGTCAAACAGACACAATAGCCATCACCTAAAAACTTACCACACTGTTTAGGCCCAATTCTAACTGCTTTTGGGAGCTAAACAGTGTTGAGCCTCTTTAGTAGTTTAATTTGAGACCACCTGCTAATATCATGTCCTGTAGGTCTTTTTACATTACCAACACATGATTTTTTTCAGTAAGGCAATACAGTTAGGAAACTTTTTTATTCGCTTACCTGGTTATAGAAGTAGAAGAGGGAAAAAAAGTGCCAATATCTCATCTACAGGCATACCACATTGGATACGCCCAATCTCGTCTGATCTTGGAAGCTAAGCAGTGTTGGGCCTGGTTAGTACTTGGGTGGGAGACCACATGGGAACACCAGGTGCTGTAGGTTTTTTCCCATTAATGGCAAATTGTTTTTATTCTCTTGCTATTTAAATTGGAAACTTTTTATTTTTATTGCCAATACAGACATTTGGGACAGGTCAAACAGACACAATAGCCATCACCTAAAAACTTACCACACTGTTTAGGCCCAATTCCAACTGCTTTTGGGAGCTAAACAGTGTTGAGCCTCTTTAGTAGTTTAATTTGAGACCACCTGCTAATATCATGTCCTGTAGGTCTTTTTACATTACCAACACATGATTTTTTTCAGTAAGGCAATACAGTTAGGAAACTTTTTTATTAGCTTACCTGGTTATAGAAGTAGAAGAGGGCAAAAAAGTGCCGGTATCTCAACTACAGCCATACCACATTGGATACGCCCAATCTCGTCTGATCTTGGAAGCTAAGCAGTGTTGGGCCTGGTTAGTACTTGGGTGGGAGACCACATGGGAACACCAGGTGCTGTAGGTTTTTTCCCATTAATGGCAAATTGTTTTTATTCTCTTGCTATTTAAATTGGAAACTTTTTATTTTTATTGCCAATACAGACATTTGGGACAGGTCAAACAGACACAATAGCCATCACCTAAAAACTTACCACACTGTTTAGGCCCAATTCCAACTGCTTTTGGGAGCTAAACAGTGTTGAGCCTCTTTAGTAGTTTAATTTGAGACCACCTGCTAATATCATGTCCTGTAGGTCTTTTTACATTACCAACACATGATTTTTTTCAGTAAGCCAATATAGTTAGGAAACTTTTTTATTAGCTTACCTGGTTATAGAAGTAGAAGATGGCAAAAAAGTGCCTGTAACTCACCTACAGCCATACCACATTGGATACGCCCAATCTCGTCTGATCTTGGAAGCTAAGCAGTGTTGGGCCTGATTAGTACTTGGGTGGGAGACCAAATGGGAACACCATGTGCTCTAGGTTTTTCCCATTACTGGCAAATTGTTTATATTCTCTAGCTTTTTAAATTGGAAACTTTTTTCTCATATTGACAGTACAGACATTTGGAAGAGGTCAAACAGACACAATAGCCATCACCTAAAAACTTACCACACTGTTTAGGCCCAATTCCAACTGCTTTTGGCAGCTAAACAGTGTTGAGCCTCTTTAGTAGTTTAATTTGAGACCACATGCTAATATCATGTCCTGTAGGTCTTTTTACATTACCAACACATGATTTTTTTCAGTAAGGCAATACAGTTAGGAAACTTTTTTATTAGCTTACCTGGTTATAGAAGTAGAAGAGGGCAAAAAAGTGCCGGTATCTCACGTACAGCCATACCACATTGGATACGCCCAATCTCGTCTGATCTTGGAAGCTAAGCAGTGTTGGGCCTGGTTAGTACTTGGGTGGGAGACCACATGGGAACACCAGGTGCTGTAGGTTTTTTCCCATTAATGGCAAATTGTTTTTATTCTCTTGCTATTTAAATTGGAAACTTTTTATTTTTATTGCCAATACAGACATTTGGAAGAGGTCAAACAGACACAATAGCCATCACCTAAAAACTTACCACACTGTTTAGGCCCAATTCCAACTGCTTTTGGCAGCTAAACAGTGTTGAGCCTCTTTAGTAGTTTAATTTGAGACCACCTGCTAATATCATGTCCTGTAGGTCTCTTTACATTACCAACACATGATTTTTTTCAGTAAGGCAATACAGTTAGGAAACTTTTTTATTAGCTTACCTGGTTATAGAAGTAGAAGAGGGCAAAAAAGTGCGAGTATCCCACCTACAGCCATACCACATTGGATACGCCCAATCTCGTCTGATCTTGGAAGCTAAGCAGTGTTGGGCCTGGTTAGTACTTGGGTGGGAGACCACATGGGAACACCAGGTGCTGTAGGTTTTTACCCATTAATGGCAAATTGTTTTTATTCTCTTGCTATTTAAATTGGAAACTTTTTATTTTTTATTGCCAATACAGACATTTGGGACAGGTCAAACAGACACAATAGCCATCACCTTAAAACTTACCACACTGTTTAGGCCCAATTCCAACTGCTTTTGGGAGCTAAACAGTGTTGAGCCTCTTTAGTAGTTTAATTTGAGACCACCTGCTAATATCATGTCCTGTAGGTCTTTTTACATTACCAACACATGATTTTTTTCAGTAAGGCAATACAGTTAGGAAACTTTTTTATTCGCTTACCTGGTTATAGAAGTAGAAGAGGGCAAAAAAGTGCCAGTATCCCACCTACAGCCATACCACATTGGATACGCCCAATCTCGTCTGATCTTGGAAGCTAAGCAGTGTTGGGCCTGTTTAGTACTTGGGTGGGAGACCACATGGGAACACCAGGTGCTGTAGGTTTTGTGCCATTAATGGCAAATTGTTTTTATTCTCTTGCTATTTAAATTGGAAACTTTTTATTTTTTATTGCCAATACAGACATTTGGGACAGGTCAAACAGACACAATAGCCATCACCTAAAAACTTACCACACTGTTTAGGCCCAATTCCAACTGCTTTTGGGAGCTAAACAGTGTTGAGCCTCTTTAGTAGTTTAATTTGAGACCACCTGCTAATATCATGTCCTGTAGGTCTTTTTACATTACCAACACATGATTTTTTTCAGTAAGGCAATACAGTTAGGAAACTTTTTTATTAGCTTACCTAGTTATAGAAGTAGAAGAGGGCAAAAAAGTGCCAGTATTCCACCTACAGCCATACAACATTGGATACGCCCAATCTCGTCTGATCTTGGAAGCTAAGCAGTGTTGGGCCTGGTTAGTACTTGGGTGGGAGACCACATGGGAACACCAGGTGCTGTAGGTTTTTTCCCATTAATGGCAAATTGTTTTTATTCTCTTGCTATTTAAATTGGAAACTTTTTATTTTTTATTGCCAATACAGACATTTGGGACAGGTCAAACAGACACAATAGCCATCACCTAAAAACTTACCACACTGTTTAGGCCCAATTCTAACTGCTTTTGGGAGCTAAACAGTGTTGAGCCTCTTTAGTAGTTTAATTTGAGACCACCTGCTAATATCATGTCCTGTAGGTCTTTTTACATTACCAACACATGATTTTTTTCAGTAAGGCAATACAGTTAGGAAACTTTTTTATTCGCTTACCTGATTATAGAAGTAGAAGAGGGCAAAAAAGTGCCAATATCTCATCTACAGGCATACCACATTGGATACGCCCAATCTCGTCTGATCTTGGAAGCTAAGCAGTGTTGGGCCTGGTTAGTACTTGGGTGGGAGACCACATGGGAACACCAGGTGCTGTAGGTTTTTCCCATTACTGGCAAATTGTTTATATTCTCTAGCTTTTTAAATTGGAAACTTTTTTCTCTTTATTGACAGTACAGACATTTGGAAAAGGTCAAACAGACACAATAGCCATCACCTAAAAACTTACCACACTGTTTAGGCCCAATTCCAACTGCGTTTGGCAGCTAAACAGTGTTGAGCCTCTTAAGTAGTTTAATTTGAGACCACCTGCTAATATCATGTCCTGTAGGTCTTTTTACATTACCAACACATGTTTTTTTTCAGTAAGGCAATACAGTTAGGAAACTTTTTTATTAGCTTTCCTGGTTATAGAAGTAGAAGAGGGCAAAAAAGTGCCGGTATCTCACCTACAGCCATACCACATTGGATACGCCCAATCTCGTCTGATCTTGGAAGCTAAGCAGTGTTGGGCCTGGTTAGTATTTGGGTAGGAGACCACATGGGAACACCAGGTGCTGTAGGTTTTTCCCATTAATGGCAAATTGTTTTTATTCTCTAGCTATTTAAATTGGAAACTTTTTATTTTTTATTGCCAATACAGACATTTGGGACAGGTCAAACAGACACAATAGCCATCACCTAAAAACTTACCACACTGTTTAGGCCCAATTCCAACTGCTTTTGGGAGCTAAACAGTGTTGAGCCTCTTTAGTAGTTTAATTTGAGACCACGTGCTAATATCATGTCCTGTAGGTCTTTTTACATTACCAACACATGATTTTTTTCAGTAAGGCAATACAGTTAGGAAACTTTTTTATTCGCTTACCTGGTTATAGAAGTAGAAGAGGGCAAAAAAGTGCCAGTATCTCACCTACAGCCATACCACATTGGATACACCCAATCTCGTCTGATCTTGGAAGCTAAGCAGTGTTGGGCCTGTTTAGTACTTGGGTGGGAGACCACATGGGAACACCAGGTGCTGTAGGTTTTTTCCCATTAATGGCAAATTGTTTTTATTCTCTTGCTATTTAAATTGAAAACTTTTTATTTTTTATTGCCAATACAGACATTTGGGACAGGTCAAACAGACACAATAGCCATCACCTAAAAACTTACCACACTGTTTAGGCCCAATTCCAACTGCTTTTGGGAGCTAAACAGTGTTGAGCCTCTTTAGTAGTTTAATTTGAGACCACCTGCTAATATCATGTCCTGTAGGTCTTTTTACATTACCAACACATGATTTTTTTTCAGTAAGCCAATATAGTTAGGAAACTTTTTTATTAGCTTACCTGGTTATAGAAGTAGAAGAGGGCAAAAAAGTGCCTGTATCTCACCTGCAGCCATACCACATTGGATACGCCCAATCTCGTCTGATCTTGGAAGCTAAGCAGTGTTGGGCCTGGTTAGTACTTGGGTGGGAGACCACATGGGAACACCAGGTGCTGTAGGTTTTTCCCATTACTGGCAAATTGTTTATATTCTCTAGCTTTTTAAATTGGAAACTTTTTTCTCTTTATTGACAGTACAGACATTTGGAAAAGGTCAAACAGACACAATAGCCATCACCTAAAAACTTACCACACTGTTTAGGCCCAATTCCAACTGCGTTTGGCAGCTAAACAGTGTTGAGCCTCTTAAGTAGTTTAATTTGAGACCACCTGCTAATATCATGTCCTGTAGGTCTTTTTACATTACCAACACATGTTTTTTTTCAGTAAGGCAATACAGTTAGGAAACTTTTTTATTAGCTTTCCTGGTTATAGAAGTAGAAGAGGGCAAAAAAGTGCCGGTATCTCACCTACAGCCATACCACATTGGATACGCCCAATCTCGTCTGATCTTGGAAGCTAAGCAGTGTTGGGCCTGGTTAGTATTTGGGTAGGAGACCACATGGGAACACCAGGTGCTGTAGGTTTTTCCCATTAATGGCAAATTGTTTTTATTCTCTAGCTATTTAAATTGGAAACTTTTTATTTTTTATTGCCAATACAGACATTTGGGACAGGTCAAACAGACACAATAGCCATCACCTAAAAACTTACCACACTGTTTAGGCCCAATTCCAACTGCTTTTGGGAGCTAAACAGTGTTGAGCCTCTTTAGTAGTTTAATTTGAGACCACGTGCTAATATCATGTCCTGTAGGTCTTTTTACATTACCAACACATGATTTTTTTCAGTAAGGCAATACAGTTAGGAAACTTTTTTATTCGCTTACCTGGTTATAGAAGTAGAAGAGGGCAAAAAAGTGCCAGTATCTCACCTACAGCCATACCACATTGGATACGCCCAATCTCGTCTGATCTTGGAAGCTAAGCAGTGTTGGGCCTGTTTAGTACTTGGGTGGGAGACCACATGGGAACACCAGGTGCTGTAGGTTTTTTCCCATTAATGGCAAATTGTTTTTATTCTCTTGCTATTTAAATTGAAAACTTTTTATTTTTTATTGCCAATACAGACATTTGGGACAGGTCAAACAGACACAATAGCCATCACCTAAAAACTTACCACACTGTTTAGGCCCAATTCCAACTGCTTTTGGGAGCTAAACAGTGTTGAGCCTCTTTAGTAGTTTAATTTGAGACCACCTGCTAATATCATGTCCTGTAGGTCTTTTTACATTACCAACACATGATTTTTTTTCAGTAAGCCAATATAGTTAGGAAACTTTTTTATTAGCTTACCTGGTTATAGAAGTAGAAGAGGGCAAAAAAGTGCTTGTATCTCACCTGCAGCCATACCACATTGGATACGCCCAATCTCGTCTGATCTTGGAAGCTAAGCAGTGTTGGGCCTGGTTAGTACTTGGGTGGGAGACCACATGGGAACACCAGGTGCTGTAGGTTTTTCCCGTTACTGGCAAATGGTTTTTATTCTCTAGCTTTTTAAATTGGAAACTTTTTTCGTTTTATTGACAGTACAGACATTTGGAAGAGGTCAAACAGACACAATAGCCATCACCTAAAAACTTACCACACTGTTTAGGCCCAATTTCAACTGCTTTTGGCAGCTAAACAGTGTTGAGCCTCTTAAGTAGTTTAATTTGAGACCACCTGCTAATATCGTGTCCTGTAGGTCTTTTTACATTACCAACGCATGATTTTTTTCAGTAAGGCAATACAGTTAGGAAACTTTTTTATTAGCTTTCCTGGTTATAGAAGTAGAAGAGGGCAAAAAAGTGCCGGTATCTCACCTACAGCCATACCACATTGGATACGCCCAATCTTGTCTGATCTTGGAAGCTAAGCAGTGTTGGGCCTGGTTAGTACTTGGGTGGGAGACCACATGGGAACACCAGGTGCTGTAGGTTTTTTCCCATTAATGGCAAATTGTTTTTATTCTCTTGCTATTTAAATTGTAAACTTTTTATTTTTATTGCCAATACAGACATTTGGGACAGGTCAAACAGACACAATAGCCATCACCTAAAAACTTTCCACACTGTTTAGGCCCAATTCCAACTGCTTTTGGCAGCTAAACAGTGTTGAGCCTCTTTAGTAGTTTAATTTGAGACCACATGCTAATATCATGTCCTGTAGGTCTTTTTACATTACCAACACATGATTTTTTTCAGTAAGGCAATACAGTTAGGAAACTTTTTTATTAGCTTACCTGGTTATAGAAGTAGAAGAGGGCAAAAAAGTGCCAGTATCTCATCTACAGCCATACCACATTGGATACGCCCAATCTCGTCTGATCTTGGAAGCTAAGCAGTGTTGGGCCTTGTTAGTACTTGGGTGGGAGACCACATGGGAACACCAGGTGCTGTAGGTTTTTTCCCATTAATGGCAAATTGTTTTTATTCTCTTGCTATTTAAATTGGAAACTTTTTATTTTTTATTGCCAATACAGACATTTGGGACAGGTCAAACAGACACAATAGCCATCACCTAAAAACTTACCACACTGTTTAGGCCCAATTCCAACTGCTTTTGGGAGCTAAACAGTGTTGAGCCTCTTTAGTAGTTTAATTTGAGACCACCTGCTAATATCATGTCCTGTAGGTCTTTTTACATTACCAACACATGATTTTTTTCAGTAAGGCAATAAAGTTAGGAAACTTTTTTATTCGCTTACCTGGTTATAGAAGTAGAAGAGGGCAAAAAAGTGCCAGTATCTCACCTACAGCCATACCACATTGGATACGCCCAATCTCGTCTGATCTTGGAAGCTAAGCAGTGTTGGGCCTGTTTAGTACTTGGGTGGGAGACCACATGGGAACACCAGGTGCTGTAAGTTTTTTCCCATTAATGGCAAATTGTTTTTATTCTCTTGCTATTTAAATTGAAAACTTTTTATTTTTTTTGCCAATACAGACATTTGGGACAGGTCAAACAGACACAATAGCCATCACCTAAAAACTTACCACACTGTTTAGGCCCAATTCCAACTGCTTTTGGGAGCTAAACAGTGTTGAGCCTCTTTAGTAGTTTAATTTGAGACCACCTGCTAATATCATGTCCTGTAGGTCTTTTTACATTACCAACACATGATTTTTTTCAGTAAGCCAATATAGTTAGGAATCTTTTTTATTAGCTTACCTGGTTATAGAAGTAGAAGAGGGCAAAAAAGTGCCTGTATCTCACCTACAGCCATACCACATTGGATACGCCCAATCTCGTCTGATCTTGGAAGCTAAGCAGTGTTGGGCCTGGTTAGTACTTGGTGGGAGACCACATGGGAACACCAGGTGCTGTAGGTTTTTCCCATTACTGGCAAATTGTTTATATTCTCTAGCTTTTTAAATTGGAAACTTTTTTCTCTTTATTGACAGTACAGACATTTGGAAGAGGTCAAACAGACACAATAGCCATCACCTAAAAACTTACCACACTGTTTAGGCCCAATTCCAACTGCTTTTGGCAGCTAAACAGTGTTGAGCCTCTTAAGTAGTTTAATTTGAGACCACCTGCTAATATCATGTCCTGTAGGTCTTTTTACATTACTGACACATGATTTTTTTCAGTAAGGCAATATAGTTAGGAAACTTTTTTATTAGCTTTCCTGGTTATAAAAGTAGAAGAGGGCAAAAAAGTGCCGGTATCTCACCTACAGCCATACCACATTGGATACGCCCAATCTCGTCTGATCTTGGAAGCTAAGCAGTGTTGGGCCTGGTTAGTACTTGGGTGGGAGACCACATGGGAGCACCAGGTGCTGTAGGTTTTTTCCCATTAATGGCTAATTGTTTTTATTCTCTTGCTATTTAAATTGGAAACTTTTTATTTTTATTGCCAATACAGACATTTGGGACAGGTCAAACAGACATAATAGCCATCACCTAAAAACTTACCACACTGTTTAGGCCCAATTCCAACTGCTTTTGGCAGCTAAACAGTGTTGAGCCTCTTTAGTAGTTTAATTTGAGACCACATGCAAATATCATGTCCTGTAGGTCTTTTTACATTACCAACACATGATTTTTTTCAGTAAGGCAATACAGTTAGGAAACTTTTTTATTAGCTTACCTGGTTATAGAATTAGAAGAGGGCAAAAAAGTGCCAGTATCTCACCTACAGCCATACCACATTGGATACGCCCAATCTCGTCTGATCTTGGAAACAAAGCAGTGTTGGGCCTCGTTTGTACTTGGGTGGGAGACCACATGGGAACACCAGGTGCTGTAGGTTTTTTCCCATTAATGGCAAATTGTTTTTATTCTCTAGCTATTTAAATTGGAAACTTTTTATTTTTTATTGCCAATACAGACATTTGGGACAGGTCAAACAGACACAATAGCCATCACCTAAAAACTTACCACACTGTTTAGGCCCAATTCCAACTGCTTTTGGGAGCTAAACAGTGTTGAGCCTCTTTAGTAGTTTAATTTGAGACCACCTGCTAATATCATGTCCTGTTGGTCTTTTTACATTACCAACACATGATTTTTTTCAGTAAGGCAATACAGTTAGGAAACTTTTTTATTCGCTTACCTGGTTATAGAAGTAGAAGAGGGCAAAAAAGTGCCAGTATCTCATCTACAGCCAAACCACATTGGATACGCCCAATCTCGTCTGATCTTGGAAGCTAAGCAGTGTTGGGCCTGTTTAGTACTTGGGTGGGAGGCCACATGGGAACACCAGGTGCTGTAGGTTTTTTCCCATTAATGGCAAATTGTTTTTATTCTCTTGCTATTTAAATTGAAAACTTTTTATTTTTTATTGCCAATACAGACATTTGGGACAGGTCAAACAGACACAATAGCCATCACCTAAAAACTTACCACACTGTTTAGGCCCAATTCCAACTGCTTTTGGGAGCTAAACAGTGTTGAGCCTCATTAGTAGTTTAATTTGAGACCACCTGCTAATATCATGTCCTGTAGGTCTTTTTACATTACCAACACATGATTTTTTTTCAGTAAGCCAATATAGTTAGTAAACTTTTTTATTAGCTTACCTGGTTATAGAAGTAGAAGAGGGCAAAAAAGTGCCTGTATCTCACCTACAGCCATACCACATTGGATACGCCCAATCTCGTCTGATCTTGGAAGCTAAGCAGTGTTGGGCCTGGTTAGTACTTGGGTGGGAGAACACATGGGAACACCAGGTGCTGTAGGTTTTTCCCATTACTGGCAAATTGTTTTTATTCTCTAGCTTTTTAAATTGGAAACTTTTTTCTCTTTATTGACAGTACAGACATTTGGAAGAGGTCAAACAGACACAATAGCCATCACCTAAAAACTTACCACACTGTTTAGGCCCAATTCCAACTGCTTTTGGCAGCTAAACAGTGTTGAGCCTCTTTAGTAGTTTAATTTGAGACCACCTGCTAATATCATGTCCTGTAGGTCTTTTTACATTACCAACACATGATTTTTTTTCAGTAAGCCAATATAGTTAGGAAACTTTTTTATTAGCTTACCTGGTTATAGAAGTAGAAGAGGGCAAAAAAGTGCCTGTATCTCACCTACAGCCATACCACATTGGATACGCCCAATCTCGTCTGATCTTGGAAGTTAAGCAGTGTTGGGCCTGGTTAGTACTTGGGTGGGAGACCACATGGGAACACCAGGTGCTGTAGGTTTTTCCCATTACTGGCAAATTGTTTTTATTCTCTAGCTTTTTAAATTGGAAACTTTTTTCTCTTTATTGACAGTACAGACATTTGGAAGAGGTCAAACAGACACAATAGCCATCACCTAAAAACTTACAACACTGTTTAGGCCCAATTCCAACTGCTTTTGGCAGCTAAACAGTGTTGAGCCTCTTAAGTAGTTTAATTTGAGACCACCTGCTAATATCATGTCCTGTAGGTCTTTTTACATTACCAACGCATGATTTTTTTCAGTAAGGCAATACAGTTAGGAAACTTTTTTATTAGCTTTCCTGGTTATAGAAGTAGAAGAAAGCAAAAAAGTGCCGGTATCTCACCTACAGCCATACCACATTGGATACGCCCAATCTCGTCTGATCTTGGAAGCTAAGCAGTGTTGGGCCTGGTTAGTACTTGGGTGGGAGACCACATGGGAACACCAGGTGCTGTAGATTTTTTCCCATTAATGGCAAATTGTTTTTATTCTCTTGCTATTTAAATTGGAAACTTTTTATTTTTATTGCCAATACAGATATTTGGGACAGGTCAAACAGACACAATAGCCATCACCTAAAAACTTACCACACTGTTTAGGCCCAATTCCAACTGCTTTTGGCAGCTAAACAGTGTTGAGCCTCTTTAGTAGTTTAATTTGAGACCACCTGCTAATATCATGTCCTGTAGGTCTTTTTACATTACCAACACATGATTTTTTTCAGTAAGGCAATACAGTTAGGAAACTTTTTTATTAGCTTACCTGGTTATAGAAGTAGAAGAGGGCAAAAAAGTGCCAGTATCTCACCTACAGCCATACCACATTGGATACGCTTAATCTCGTCTGATCTTGGAAGCTAAGCAGTGTTGGGCCTGGTTAGTACTTGGGTGGGAGACCACATGGGAACACCAGGTGCTGTAGGTTTTTTCCCATTAATGGCAAATTGTTTTTATTCTCTTGCTATTTAAATTGGAAACTTTTTATTTGTATTGCCAATACAGACATTTGGGACAGGTCAAACAGACACAATAGCCATCACCTAAAAACTTACCACACTGTTTAGGCCCAATTCCAACTGCTTTTGGCAGCTAAACAGTGTTGAGCCTCTTAAGTAGTTTAATTTGAGACCACCTGCTAATATCATGTCCTGTAGGTCTTTTTACATTACCAACACATGATTTTTTTCAGTAAGGCAATACAGTTAGGAAACTTTTTTATTAGCTTTCCTGGTTATAGAAGTAGAAGAGGGCAAAAAAGTGCCGGTATCTCACCTACAGCCATACCACATTGGATACGCCCAATCTCGTCTGATCTTGGAAGCTAAGCAGTGTTGGGCCTGGTTAGTACTTGGGTGGGAGACCACAAGGGAGCACCAGGTGCTGTAGGTTTTTTCCCATTAATGGCTAATTGTTTTTATTCTCTTGCTATTTAACTTGGAAACTTTTTATTTTTATTGCCAATACAGACATTTGGGACAGGTCAAACAGACACAATAGCCATCACCTAAAAACTTACCACACTGTTTAGGCCCAATTCCAACTGCTTTTGGCAGCTAAACAGTGTTGAGCCTCTTTAGTAGTTTAATTTGAGACCACATGCAAATATCATGTCCTGTAGGTCTTTTTACATTACCAACACATGATTTTTTTCAGTAAGGCAATACAGTTAGGAAACTTTTTTATTAGCTTACCTGGTTATAGAAGTAGAAGAGGGCAAAAAAGTGCCAGTATCTCACCTACAGCCATACCACATTGGATACGCCCAATCTCGTCTGATCTTGGAAGCTAAGCAGTGTTGGGCCTGGTTAGTACTTGGGTGGGAGACCACATGGGAACACCAGGTGCTGTAGGTTTTTTCCCATTAATGGCAAATTGTTTTTATTCTCTAGCTATTTAAATTGGAAACTTTTTATTTTTTATTGCCAATACAGACATTTGGGACAGGTCAAACAGACACAATAGCCATCACCTAAAAACTTACCACACTGTTTAGGCCCAATTCCAACTGCTTTTGGGAGCTAAACAGTGTTGAGCCTCTTTAGTAGTTTAATTTGAGACCACCTGCTAATATCATGTCCTGTAGGTCTTTTTACATTACCAACACATGATTTTTTTCAGTAAGGCAATACAGTTAGGAAACTTTTTTATTCGCTTACCTGGTTATAGAAGTAGAAGAGGGCAAAAAAGTGCCAGTATCTCATCTACAGCCATACCACATTGGATACGCCCAATCTCGTCTGATCTTGGAAGCTAAGCAGTGTTGGGCCTGTTTAGTACTTGGGTGGGAGACCACATGGGAACACCAGGTGCTGTAGGTTTTTTCCCATTAATGGCAAATTGTTTTTATTCTCTTGCTATTTAAATTGAAAACTTTTTATTTTTTATTGCCAATACAGACATTTGGGACAGGTCAAACAGACACAATAGCCATCACCTAAAAACTTACCACACTGTTTAGGCCCAATTCCAACTGCTTTTGGGAGCTAAACAGTGTTGAGCCTCTTTAGTAGTTTAATTTGAGACCACCTGCTAATATCATGTCCTGTAGGTCTTTTTACATTACCAACACATGATTTTTTTTCAGTAAGCCAATATAGTTAGGAAACTTTTTTATTAGCTTACCTGGTTATAGAAGTAGAAGAGGGCAAAAAAGTGCCTGTATCTCACCTACAGCCATACCACATTGGATACGCCCAATCTCGTCTGATCTTGGAAGCTAAGCAGTGTTGGGCCTGGTTAGTACTTGGGTGGGAGACCACATGGGAACACCAGGTGCTGTAGGTTTTTCCCATTACTGGCAAATTGTTTTTATTCTCTAGCTTTTTAAATTGGAAACTTTTTTCTCTTTATTGACAGTACAGACATTTGGAAGAGGTCAAACAGACACAATAGCCATCACCTAAAAACTTACCACACTGTTTAGGCCCAATTCCAACTGCTTTTGGCAGCTAAACAGTGTTGAGCCTCTTTAGTAGTTTAATTTGAGACCACCTGCTAATATCATGTCCTGTAGGTCTTTTTACATTACCAACGCATGATTTTTTTCAGTAAGGCAATACAGTTAGGAAACTTTTTTATTAGCTTTCCTGGTTATAGAAGTAGAAGAAAGCAAAAAAGTGCCGGTATCTCACCTACAGCCATACCACATTGGATACGCCCAATCTCGTTTGATCTTGGAAGCTAAGCAGTGTTGGGCCTGGTTAGTACTTGGGTGGGAGACCACATGGGAACACCAGGTGCTGTAGATTTTTTCCCATTAATGGCAAATTGTTTTTATTCTCTTGCTATTTTAATTGGAAACTTTTTATTTTTATTGCCAATACAGATATTTGGGACAGGTCAAACAGACACAATAGCCATCACCTAAAAACTTACCACACTGTTTAGGCCCAATTCCAACTGCTTTTGGCAGCTAAACAGTGTTGAGCCTCTTTAGTAGTTTAATTTGAGACCACCTGCTAATATCATGTCCTGTAGGTCTTTTTACATTACCAACACATGATTTTTTTCAGTAAGGCAATACAGTTAGGAAACTTTTTTATTAGCTTACCTGGTTATAGAAGTAGAAGAGGGCAAAAAAGTGCCAGTATCTCACCTACAGCCATACCACATTGTATACGCCCAATCTCGTCTGATCTTGGAAGCTAAGCAGTGTTGGGCCTGGTTAGTACTTGGGTGGGAGACCACATGGGAACACCAGGTGCTGTAGGTTTTTTCCCATTAATGGCAAATTGTTTTTATTCTCTTGCTATTTAAATTGGAAACTTTTTATTTTTATTGCCAATACAGACATTTGGGACAGGTCAAACAGACACAATAGCCATCACCTAAAAACTTACCACACTGTTTAGGCCCAATTCCAACTGCTTTTGGGAGCTAAACAGTGTTGAGCCTCTTTAGTAGTTTAATTTGAGACCACCTGCTAATATCATGTCCTGTAGGTCTTTTTACATTACCAACACATGATTTTTTTCAGTAAGCCAATATAGTTAGGAAACTTTTTTATTAGCTTACCTGGTTATAGAAGTAGAAGAGGGCAAAAAAGTGCCGGTATCTCACGTACAGCCATACCACATTGGATACGCCCAATCTCGTCTGATCTTGGAAGCTAAGCAGTGTTGGGCCTGGTTAGTACTTGGGTGGGAGACCACATGGGAACACCAGGTGCTGTAGGTTTTTTCCCATTAATGGCAAATTGTTTTTATTCTCTTGCTATTTAAATTGGAAACTTTTTATTTTTATTGCCAATACAGACATTTGGAAGAGGTCAAACAGACACAATAGCCATCACCTAAAAACTTACCACACTGTTTAGGCCCAATTCCAACTGCTTTTGGCAGCTAAACAGTGTTGAGCCTCTTTAGTAGTTTAATTTGAGACCACCTGCTAATATCATGTCCTGTAGGTCTTTTTACATTACCAACACATGATTTTTTTCAGTAAGGCAATACAGTTAGGAAACTTTTTTATTAGCTTACCTGGTTATAGAAGTAGAAGAGGGCAAAAAAGTGCGAGTATCCCACCTACAGCCATACCACATTGGATACGCCCAATCTCGTCTGATCTTGGAAGCTAAGCAGTGTTGGGCCTGGTTAGTACTTGGGTGGGAGACCACATGGGAACACCAGGTGCTGTAGGTTTTTACCCATTAATGGCAAATTGTTTTTATTCTCTTGCTATTTAAATTGGAAACTTTTTATTTTTTATTGCCAATACAGACATTTGGGACAGGTCAAACAGACACAATAGCCATCACCTAAAAACTTACCACACTGTTTAGGCCCAATTCCAACTGCTTTTGGGAGCTAAACAGTGTTGAGCCTCTTTAGTAGTTTAATTTGAGACCACCTGCTAATATCATGTCCTGTAGGTCTTTTTACATTACCAACACATGATTTTTTTCAGTAAGGCAATACAGTTAGGAAACTTTTTTATTCGCTTACCTGGTTATAGAAGTAGAAGAGGGCAAAAAAGTGCCAGTATCCCACCTACAGCCATACCACATTGGATACGCCCAATCTCGTCTGATCTTGGAAGCTAAGCAGTGTTGGGCCTGTTTAGTACTTGGGTGGGAGACCACATGGGAACACCAGGTGCTGTAGGTTTTTTGCCATTAATGGCAAATTGTTTTTATTCTCTTGCTATTTAAATTGGAAACTTTTTATTTTTTATTGCCAATACAGACATTTGGGACAGGTCAAACAGACACAATAGCCATCACCTAAAAACTTACCACACTGTTTAGGCCCAATTCCAACTGCTTTTGGGAGCTAAACAGTGTTGAGCCTCTTTAGTAGTTTAATTTGAGACCACCTGCTAATATCATGTCCTGTAGGTCTTTTTACATTACCAACACATGATTTTTTTCAGTAAGGCAATACAGTTAGGAAACTTTTTTATTAGCTTACCTAGTTATAGAAGTAGAAGAGGGCAAAAAAGTGCCAGTATTCCACCTACAGCCATACAACATTGGATACGCCCAATCTCGTCTGATCTTGGAAGCTAAGCAGTGTTGGGCCTGGTTAGTACTTGGGTGGGAGACCACATGGGAACACCAGGTGCTGTAGGTTTTTTCCCATTAATGGCAAATTGTTTTTATTCTCTTGCTATTTAAATTGGAAACTTTTTATTTTTTATTGCCAATACAGACATTTGGGACAGGTCAAACAGACACAATAGCCATCACCTAAAAACTTACCACACTGTTTAGGCCCAATTCTAACTGCTTTTGGGAGCTAAACAGTGTTGAGCCTCTTTAGTAGTTTAATTTGAGACCACCTGCTAATATCATGTCCTGTAGGTCTTTTTACATTACCAACACATGATTTTTTTCAGTAAGGCAATACAGTTAGGAAACTTTTTTATTCGCTTACCTGGTTATAGAAGTAGAAGAGGGCAAAAAAGTGCCAATATCTCATCTACAGGCATACCACATTGGATACGCCCAATCTCGTCTGATCTTGGAAGCTAAGCAGTGTTGGGCCTGGTTAGTACTTGGGTGGGAGACCACATGGGAACACCAGGTGCTGTAGGTTTTTTCCCATTAATGGCAAATTGTTTTTATTCTCTTGCTATTTAAATTGGAAACTTTTTATTTTTATTGCCAATACAGACATTTGGGACAGGTCAAACAGACACAATAGCCATCACCTAAAAACTTACCACACTGTTTAGGCCCAATTCCAACTGCTTTTGGGAGCTAAACAGTGTTGAGCCTCTTTAGTAGTTTAATTTGAGACCACCTGCTAATATCATGTCCTGTAGGTCTTTTTACATTACCAACACATGATTTTTTTCAGTAAGCCAATATAGTTAGGAAACTTTTTTATTAGCTTACCTGGTTATAGAAGTAGAAGATGGTAAAAAAGTGCCTGTATCTCACCTACAGCCATACCACATTGGATACGCCCAATCTCGTCTGATCTTGGAAGCTAAGCAGTGTTGGGCCTGGTTAGTACTTGGGTGGGAGACCACATGGGAACACCAGGTGCTGTAGGTTTTTCCCATTACTGGCAAATTGTTTATATTCTCTAGCTTTTTAAATTGGAAACTTTTTTCTCTTTATTGACAGTACAGACATTTGGAAAAGGTCAAACAGACACAATAGCCATCACCTAAAAACTTACCACACTGTTTAGGCCCAATTCCAACTGCTTTTGGCAGCTAAACAGTGTTGAGCCTCTTAAGTAGTTTAATTTGAGACCACCTGCTAATATCATGTCCTGTAGGTCTTTTTACATTACCAACACATGTTTTTTTTCAGTAAGGCAATACAGTTAGGAAACTTTTTTATTAGCTTTCCTGGTTATAGAAGTAGAAGAGGGCAAAAAAGTGCCGGTATCGCACCTACAGCCATACCACATTGGATACGCCCAATCTCGTCTGATCTTGGAAGCTAAGCAGTGTTGGGCCTGGTTAGTATTTGGGTAGGAGACCACATGGGAACACCAGGTGCTGTAGGTTTTTCCCATTAATGGCAAATTGTTTTTATTCTCTAGCTATTTAAATTGGAAACTTTTTATTTTTTATTGCCAATACAGACATTTGGGACAGGTCAAACAGACACAATAGCCATCACCTAAAAACTTACCACACTGTTTAGGCCCAATTCCAACTGCTTTTGGGAGCTAAACAGTGTTGAGCCTCTTTAGTAGTTTAATTTGAGACCACGTGCTAATATCATGTCCTGTAGGTCTTTTTACATTACCAACACATGATTTTTTTCAGTAAGGCAATACAGTTAGGAAACTTTTTTATTCGCTTACCTGGTTATAGAAGTAGAAGAGGGCAAAAAAGTGCCGGTATCTCACGTACAGCCATACCACATTGGATACGCCCAATCTCGTCTGATCTTGGAAGCTAAGCAGTGTTGGGCCTGGTTAGTACTTGGGTGGGAGACCACATGGGAACACCAGGTGCTGTAGGTTTTTTCCCATTAATGGCAAATTGTTTTTATTCTCTTGCTATTTAAATTGGAAACTTTTTATTTTTATTGCCAATACAGACATTTGGAAGAGGTCAAACAGACACAATAGCCATCACCTAAAAACTTACCACACTGTTTAGGCCCAATTCCAACTGCTTTTGGCAGCTAAACAGTGTTGAGCCTCTTTAGTAGTTTAATTTGAGACCACCTGCTAATATCATGTCCTGTAGGTCTTTTTACATTACCAACACATGATTTTTTTCAGTAAGGCAATACAGTTAGGAAACTTTTTTATTAGCTTACCTGGTTATAGAAGTAGAAGAGGGCAAAAAAGTGCGAGTATCCCACCTACAGCCATACCACATTGGATACGCCCAATCTCGTCTGATCTTGGAAGCTAAGCAGTGTTGGGCCTGGTTAGTACTTGGGTGGGAGACCACATGGGAACACCAGGTGCTGTAGGTTTTTACCCATTAATGGCAAATTGTTTTTATTCTCTTGCTATTTAAATTGGAAACTTTTTATTTTTTATTGCCAATACAGACATTTGGGACAGGTCAAACAGACACAATAGCCATCACCTAAAAACTTACCACACTGTTTAGGCCCAATTCCAACTGCTTTTGGGAGCTAAACAGTGTTGAGCCTCTTTAGTAGTTTAATTTGAGACCACCTGCTAATATCATGTCCTGTAGGTCTTTTTACATTACCAACACATGATTTTTTTCAGTAAGGCAATACAGTTAGGAAACTTTTTTATTCGCTTACCTGGTTATAGAAGTAGAAGAGGGCAAAAAAGTGCCAGTATCCCACCTACAGCCATACCACATTGGATACGCCCAATCTCGTCTGATCTTGGAAGCTAAGCAGTGTTGGGCCTGTTTAGTACTTGGGTGGGAGACCACATGGGAACACCAGGTGCTGTAGGTTTTTTGCCATTAATGGCAAATTGTTTTTATTCTCTTGCTATTTAAATTGGAAACTTTTTATTTTTTATTGCCAATACAGACATTTGGGACAGGTCAAACAGACACAATAGCCATCACCTAAAAACTTACCACACTGTTTAGGCCCAATTCCAACTGCTTTTGGGAGCTAAACAGTGTTGAGCCTCTTTAGTAGTTTAATTTGAGACCACCTGCTAATATCATGTCCTGTAGGTCTTTTTACATTACCAACACATGATTTTTTTCAGTAAGGCAATACAGTTAGGAAACTTTTTTATTAGCTTACCTAGTTATAGAAGTAGAAGAGGGCAAAAAAGTGCCAGTATTCCACCTACAGCCATACAACATTGGATACGCCCAATCTCGTCTGATCTTGGAAGCTAAGCAGTGTTGGGCCTGGTTAGTACTTGGGTGGGAGACCACATGGGAACACCAGGTGCTGTAGGTTTTTTCCCATTAATGGCAAATTGTTTTTATTCTCTTGCTATTTAAATTGGAAACTTTTTATTTTTTATTGCCAATACAGACATTTGGGACAGGTCAAACAGACACAATAGCCATCACCTAAAAACTTACCACACTGTTTAGGCCCAATTCTAACTGCTTTTGGGAGCTAAACAGTGTTGAGCCTCTTTAGTAGTTTAATTTGAGACCACCTGCTAATATCATGTCCTGTAGGTCTTTTTACATTACCAACACATGATTTTTTTCAGTAAGGCAATACAGTTAGGAAACTTTTTTATTCGCTTACCTGGTTATAGAAGTAGAAGAGGGCAAAAAAGTGCCAATATCTCATCTACAGGCATACCACATTGGATACGCCCAATCTCGTCTGATCTTGGAAGCTAAGCAGTGTTGGGCCTGGTTAGTACTTGGGTGGGAGACCACATGGGAACACCAGGTGCTGTAGGTTTTTTCCCATTAATGGCAAATTGTTTTTATTCTCTTGCTATTTAAATTGGAAACTTTTTATTTTTATTGCCAATACAGACATTTGGGACAGGTCAAACAGACACAATAGCCATCACCTAAAAACTTACCACACTGTTTAGGCCCAATTCCAACTGCTTTTGGGAGCTAAACAGTGTTGAGCCTCTTTAGTAGTTTAATTTGAGACCACCTGCTAATATCATGTCCTGTAGGTCTTTTTACATTACCAACACATGATTTTTTTCAGTAAGCCAATATAGTTAGGAAACTTTTTTATTAGCTTACCTGGTTATAGAAGTAGAAGATGGTAAAAAAGTGCCTGTATCTCACCTACAGCCATACCACATTGGATACGCCCAATCTCGTCTGATCTTGGAAGCTAAGCAGTGTTGGGCCTGGTTAGTACTTGGGTGGGAGACCACATGGGAACACCAGGTGCTGTAGGTTTTTCCCATTACTGGCAAATTGTTTATATTCTCTAGCTTTTTAAATTGGAAACTTTTTTCTCTTTATTGACAGTACAGACATTTGGAAAAGGTCAAACAGACACAATAGCCATCACCTAAAAACTTACCACACTGTTTAGGCCCAATTCCAACTGCTTTTGGCAGCTAAACAGTGTTGAGCCTCTTAAGTAGTTTAATTTGAGACCACCTGCTAATATCATGTCCTGTAGGTCTTTTTACATTACCAACACATGTTTTTTTTCAGTAAGGCAATACAGTTAGGAAACTTTTTTATTAGCTTTCCTGGTTATAGAAGTAGAAGAGGGCAAAAAAGTGCCGGTATCGCACCTACAGCCATACCACATTGGATACGCCCAATCTCGTCTGATCTTGGAAGCTAAGCAGTGTTGGGCCTGGTTAGTATTTGGGTAGGAGACCACATGGGAACACCAGGTGCTGTAGGTTTTTCCCATTAATGGCAAATTGTTTTTATTCTCTAGCTATTTAAATTGGAAACTTTTTATTTTTTATTGCCAATACAGACATTTGGGACAGGTCAAACAGACACAATAGCCATCACCTAAAAACTTACCACACTGTTTAGGCCCAATTCCAACTGCTTTTGGGAGCTAAACAGTGTTGAGCCTCTTTAGTAGTTTAATTTGAGACCACGTGCTAATATCATGTCCTGTAGGTCTTTTTACATTACCAACACATGATTTTTTTCAGTAAGGCAATACAGTTAGGAAACTTTTTTATTCGCTTACCTGGTTATAGAAGTAGAAGAGGGCAAAAAAGTGCCAGTATCTCACCTACAGCCATACCACATTGGATACGCCCAATCTCGTCTGATCTTGGAAGCTAAGCAGTGTTGGGCCTGGTTTGTACTTGGGTGGGAGACCACATGGGAACACCAGGTGCTGTAGGTTTTTCCCGTTTCTGGCAAATGGTTTTTATTCTCTAGCTTTTTAAATTGGAAACTTTTTTCGTTTTATTGACAGTACAGACATTTGGAAGAGGTCAAACAGACACAATAGCCATCACCTAAAAACTTACCACACTGTTTAGGCCCAATTTGAACTGCTTTTGGCAGCTAAACAGTGTTGAGCCTCTTAAGTAGTTTAATTTGAGACCACCTGCTAATATCGTGTCCTGTAGGTCTTTTTACATTACCAACGCATGATTTTTTTCAGTAAGGCAATACAGTTAGGAAACTTTTTTATTAGCTTTCCTGGTTATAGAAGTAGAAGAGGGAAAAAAAGTGCCGGTATCTCACCTACAGCCATACCACATTGGATACGCCCAATCTTGTCTGATCTTGGAAGCTAAGCAGTGTTGGGCCTGGTTAGTACTTGGGTGGGAGACCACATGGGAACACCAGGTGCTGTAGGTTTTTTCCCATTAATGGCAAATTGTTTTTATTCTCTTGCTATTTAAATTGTAAACTTTTTATTTTTATTGCCAATACAGACATTTGGGACAGGTCAAACAGACACAATAGCCATCACCTAAAAACTTTCCACACTGTTTAGGCCCAATTCCAACTGCTTTTGGCAGCTAAACAGTGTTGAGCCTCTTTAGTAGTTTAATTTGAGACCACATGCTAATATCATGTCCTGTAGGTCTTTTTACATTACCAACACATGATTTTTTTCAGTAAGGCAATACAGTTAGGAAACTTTTTTATTAGCTTACCTGGTTATAGAAGTAGAAGAGGGCAAAAAAGTGCCAGTATCTCATCTACAGCCATACCACATTGGATACGCCCAATCTCGTCTGATCTTGGAAGCTAAGCAGTGTTGGGCCTGGTTAGTACTTGGGTGGGAGACCACATGGGAACACCAGGTGCTGTAGGTTTTTTCCCATTAATGGCAAATTGTTTTTATTCTCTTGCTATTTAAATTGGAAACTTTTTATTTTTTATTGCCAATACAGACATTTGGGACAGGTCAAACAGACACAATAGCCATCACCTAAAAACTTACCACACTGTTTAGGCCCAATTCCAACTGCTTTTGGGAGCTAAACAGTGTTGAGCCTCTTTAGTAGTTTAATTTGAGACCACCTGCTAATATCATGTCCTGTAGGTCTTTTTACATTACCAACACATGATTTTTTTCAGTAAGGCAATAAAGTTAGGAAACTTTTTTATTCGCTTACCTGGTTATAGAAGTAGAAGAGGGCAAAAAAGTGCCAGTATCTCACCTACAGCCATACCACATTGGATACGCCCAATCTCGTCTGATCTTGGAAGCTAAGCAGTGTTGGGCCTGTTTAGTACTTGGGTGGGAGACCACATGGGAACACCAGGTGCTGTAAGTTTTTTCCCATTAATGGCAAATTGTTTTTATTCTCTTGCTATTTAAATTGAAAACTTTTTATTTTTTTTGCCAATACAGACATTTGGGACAGGTCAAACAGACACAATAGCCATCACCTAAAAACTTACCACACTGTTTAGGCCCAATTCCAACTGCTTTTGGGAGCTAAACAGTGTTGAGCCTCTTTAGTAGTTTAATTTGAGACCACCTGCTAATATCATGTCCTGTAGGTCTTTTTACATTACCAACACATGATTTTTTTCAGTAAGCCAATATAGTTAGGAATCTTTTTTATTAGCTTACCTGGTTATAGAAGTAGAAGAGGGCAAAAAAGTGCCTGTATCTCACCTACAGCCATACCACATTGGATACGTCCAATCTCGTCTGATCTTGGAAGCTAAGCAGTGTTGGGCCTGGTTAGTACTTGGGTGGGAGACCACATGGGAACACCAGGTGCTGTAGGTTTTTCCCATTACTGGCAAATTGTTTATATTCTCTAGCTTTTTAAATTGGAAACTTTTTTCTCTTTATTGACAGTACAGACATTTGGAAGAGGTCAAACAGACACAATAGCCATCACCTAAAAACTTACCACACTGTTTAGGCCCAATTCCAACTGCTTTTGGCAGCTAAACAGTGTTGAGCCTCTTAAGTAGTTTAATTTGAGACCACCTGCTAATATCATGTCCTGTAGGTCTTTTTACATTACTGACACATGATTTTTTTCAGTAAGGCAATACAGTTAGGAAACTTTTTTATTAGCTTTCCTGGTTATAGAAGTAGAAGAGGGCAAAAAAGTGCCGGTATCTCACCTACAGCCATACCACATTGGATACGCCCAATCTCGTCTGATCTTGGAAGCTAAGCAGTGTTGGGCCTGGTTAGTACTTGGGTGGGAGACCACATGGGAGCACCAGGTGCTGTAGGTTTTTTCCCATTAATGGCTAATTGTTTTTATTCTCTTGCTATTTAAATTGGAAACTTTTTATTTTTATTGCCAATACAGACATTTGGGACAGGTCAAACAGACATAATAGCCATCACCTAAAAACTTACCACACTGTTTAGGCCCAATTCCAACTGCTTTTGGCAGCTAAACAGTGTTGAGCCTCTTTAGTAGTTTAATTTGAGACCACATGCAAATATCATGTCCTGTAGGTCTTTTTACATTACCAACACATGATTTTTTTCAGTAAGGCAATACAGTTAGGAAACTTTTTTATTAGCTTACCTGGTTATAGAATTAGAAGAGGGCAAAAAAGTGCCAGTATCTCACCTACAGCCATACCACATTGGATACGCCCAATCTCGTCTGATCTTGGAAACAAAGCAGTGTTGGGCCTCGTTTGTACTTGGGTGGGAGACCACATGGGAACACCAGGTGCTGTAGGTTTTTTCCCATTAATGGCAAATTGTTTTTATTCTCTTGCTATTTAAATTGAAAACTTTTTATTTTTTATTGCCAATACAGACATTTGGGACAGGTCAAACAGACACAATAGCCATCACCTAAAAACTTACCACACTGTTTAGGCCCAATTCCAACTGCTTTTGGGAGCTAAACAGTGTTGAGCCTCTTTAGTAGTTTAATTTGAGACCACCTGCTAATATCATGTCCTGTAGGTCTTTTTACATTACCAACACATGATTTTTTTTCAGTAAGCCAATATAGTTAGTAAACTTTTTTATTAGCTTACCTGGTTATAGAAGTAGAAGAGGGCAAAAAAGTGTCTGTATCTCACCTACAGCCATACCACATTGGATACGCCCAATCTCGTCTGATCTTGGAAGCTAAGCAGTGTTGGGCCTGGTTAGTACTTGGGTGGGAGACCACATGGGAACACCAGGTGCTGTAGGTTTTTCCCATTACTGGCAAATTGTTTTTATTCTCTAGCTTTTTAAATTGGAAACTTTTTTCTCTTTATTGACAGTACAGACATTTGGAAGAGGTCAAACAGACACAATAGCCATCACCTAAAAACTTACCACACTGTTTAGGCCCAATTCCAACTGCTTTTGGCAGCTAAACAGTGTTGAGCCTCTTTAGTAGTTTAATTTGAGACCACATGCAAATATCATGTCCTGTAGGTCTTTTTACATTACCAACACATGATTTTTTTCAGTAAGGCAATACAGTTAGGAAACTTTTTTATTCGCTTACCTGGTTATAGAAGTAGAAGAGGGCAAAAAAGTGCCAGTATCTCATCTACAGCCAAACCACATTGGATACGCCCAATCTCGTCTGATCTTGGAAGCTAAGCAGTGTTGGGCCTGTTTAGTACTTGGGTGGGAGACCACATGGGAACACCAGGTGCTGTAGGTTTTTTCCCATTAATGGCAAATTGTTTTTATTCTCTTGCTATTTAAATTGAAAACTTTTTATTTTTTATTGCCAATACAGACATTTGGGACAGGTCAAACAGACACAATAGCCATCACCTAAAAACTTACCACACTGTTTAGGCCCAATTCCAACTGCTTTTGGGAGCTAAACAGTGTTGAGCCTCTTTAGTAGTTTAATTTGAGACCACCTGCTAATATCATGTCCTGTAGGTCTTTTTACATTACCAACACATGATTTTTTTTCAGTAAGCCAATATAGTTAGTAAACTTTTTTATTAGCTTTCCTGGTTATAGAAGTAGAAGAGGGCAAAAAAGTGCCAGTATCTCACCTACAGCCATACCACATTGGATACGCCCAATCTCGTCTGATCTTGGAAGCTAAGCAGTGTTGGGCCTGTTTAGTACTTGGGTGGGAGACCACATGGGAACACCAGGTGCTGTAAGTTTTTTCCCATTAATGGCAAATTGTTTTTATTCTCTTGCTATTTAAATTGAAAACTTTTTATTTTTTTTGCCAATACAGACATTTGGGACAGGTCAAACAGACACAATAGCCATCACCTAAAAACTTACCACACTGTTTAGGCCCAATTCCAACTGCTTTTGGGAGCTAAACAGTGTTGAGCCTCTTTAGTAGTTTAATTTGAGACCACCTGCTAATATCATGTCCTGTAGGTCTTTTTACATTACCAACACATGATTTTTTTCAGTAAGCCAATATAGTTAGGAATCTTTTTTATTAGCTTACCTGGTTATAGAAGTAGAAGAGGGCAAAAAAGTGCCTGTATCTCACCTACAGCCATACCACATTGGATACGCCCAATCTCGTCTGATCTTGGAAGCTAAGCAGTGTTGGGCCTGGTTAGTACTTGGGTGGGAGACCACATGGGAACACCAGGTGCTGTAGGTTTTTCCCATTACTGGCAAATTGTTTATATTCTCTAGCTTTTTAAATTGGAAACTTTTTTCTCTTTATTGACAGTACAGACATTTGGAAGAGGTCAAACAGACACAATAGCCATCACCTAAAAACTTACCACACTGTTTAGGCCCAATTCCAACTGCTTTTGGCAGCTAAACAGTGTTGAGCCTCTTTAGTAGTTTAATTTGAGACCACCTGCTAATATCATGTCCTGTAGGTCTTTTTACATTACCAACACATGATTTTTTTTCAGTAAGCCAATATAGTTAGGAAACTTTTTTATTAGCTTACCTGGTTATAGAAGTAGAAGAGGGCAAAAAAGTGCCTGTATCTCACCTACAGCCATACCACATTGGATACGCCCAATCTCGTCTGATCTTGGAAGTTAAGCAGTGTTGGGCCTGGTTAGTACTTGGGTGGGAGACCACATGGGAACACCAGGTGCTGTAGGTTTTTCCCATTACTGGTAAATTGTTTTTATTCTCTAGCTTTTTAAATTGGAAACTTTTTTCTCTTTATTGACAGTACAGACATTTGGAAGAGGTCAAACAGACACAATAGCCATCACCTAAAAACTTACAACACTGTTTAGGCCCAATTCCAACTGCTTTTGGCAGCTAAACAGTGTTGAGCCTCTTAAGTAGTTTAATTTGAGACCACCTGCTAATATCATGTCCTGTAGGTCTTTTTACATTACCAACACATGATTTTTTTCAGTAAGGCAATACAGTTAGGAAACTTTTTTATTAGCTTTCCTGGTTATAGAAGTAGAAGAAAGCAAAAAAGTGCCGGTATCTCACCTACAGCCATACCACATTGGATACGCCCAATCTCGTCTGATCTTGGAAGCTAAGCAGTGTTGGGCCTGGTTAGTACTTGGGTGGGAGACCACATGGGAACACCAGGTGCTGTAGATTTTTTCCCATTAATGGCAAATTGTTTTTATTCTCTTGCTATTTAAATTGGAAACTTTTTATTTTTATTGCCAATACAGATATTTGGGACAGGTCAAACAGACACAATAGCCATCACCTAAAAACTTACCACACTGTTTAGGCCCAATTCCAACTGCTTTTGGCAGCTAAACAGTGTTGAGCCTCTTTAGTAGTTTAATTTGAGACCACCTGCTAATATCATGTCCTGTAGGTCTTTTTACATTACCAACACATGATTTTTTTCAGTAAGGCAATACAGTTAGGAAACTTTTTTATTAGCTTACCTGGTTATAGAAGTAGAAGAGGGCAAAAAAGTGCCAGTATCTCACCTACAGCCATACCACATTGGATACGCCCAATCTCGTCTGATCTTGGAAGCTAAGCAGTGTTGGGCCTGGTTAGTACTTGGGTGGGAGACCACATGGGAACACCAGGTGCTGTAGGTTTTTTCCCATTAATGGCAAATTGTTTTTATTCTCTTGCTATTTAAATTGGAAACTTTTTATTTTTATTGCCAATACAGACATTTGGGACAGGTCAAACAGACACAATAGCCATCACCTAAAAACTTACCACACTGTTTAGGCCCAATTCCAACTGCTTTTGGCAGCTAAACAGTGTTGAGCCTCTTAAGTAGTTTAATTTGAGACCACCTGCTAATATCATGTCCTGTAGGTCTTTTTACATTACCAACACATGATTTTTTTCAGTAAGGCAATACAGTTAGGAAACTTTTTTATTAGCTTTCCTGGTTATAGAAGTAGAAGAGGGCAAAAAAGTGCCGGTATCTCACCTACAGCCATACCACATTGGATACGCCCAATCTCGTCTGATCTTGGAAGCTAAGCAGTGTTGGGCCTGGTTAGTACTTGGGTGGGAGACCACAAGGGAGCACCAGGTGCTGTAGGTTTTTTCCCATTAATGGCTAATTGTTTTTATTCTCTTGCTATTTAAATTGCAAACTTTTTATTTTTATTGCCAATACAGACATTTGGGACAGGTCAAACAGACACAATAGCCATCACCTAAAAACTTACCACACTGTTTAGGCCCAATTCCAACTGCTTTTGGCAGCTAAACAGTGTTGAGCCTCTTTAGTAGTTTAATTTGAGACCACATGCAAATATCATGTCCTGTAGGTCTTTTTACATTACCAACACATGATTTTTTTCAGTAAGGCAATACAGTTAGGAAACTTTTTTATTAGCTTACCTGGTTATAGAAGTAGAAGAGGGCAAAAAAGTGCCAGTATCTCACCTACAGCCATACCACATTGGATACGCCCAATCTTGTCTGATCTTGGAAGCTAAGCAGTGTTGGGCCTGGTTAGTACTTGGGTGGGAGACCACATGGGAACACCAGGTGCTGTAGGTTTTTTCCCATTAATGGCAAATTGTTTTTATTCTCTAGCTATTTAAATTGGAAACTTTTTATTTTTTATTGCCAATACAGACATTTGGGACAGGTCAAACAGACACAATAGCCATCACCTAAAAACTTACCACACTGTTTAGGCCCAATTCCAACTGCTTTTGGGAGCTAAACAGTGTTGAGCCTCTTTAGTAGTTTAATTTGAGACCACCTGCTAATATCATGTCCTGTAGGTCTTTTTACATTACCAACACATGATTTTTTTCAGTAAGGCAATACAGTTAGGAAACTTTTTTATTCGCTTACCTGGTTATAGAAGTAGAAGAGGGCAAAAAAGTGCCAGTATCTCATCTACAGCCATACCACATTGGATACGCCCAATCTCGTCTGATCTTGGAAGCTAAGCAGTGTTGGGCCTGTTTAGTACTTGGGTGGGAGACCACATGGGAACACCAGGTGCTGTAGGTTTTTTCCCATTAATGGCAAATTGTTTTTATTCTCTTGCTATTTAAATTGAAAACTTTTTATTTTTTATTGCCAATACAGACATTTGGGACAGGTCAAACAGACACAATAGCCATCACCTAAAAACTTACCACACTGTTTAGGCCCAATTCCAACTGCTTTTGGGAGCTAAACAGTGTTGAGCCTCTTTAGTAGTTTAATTTGAGACCACCTGCTAATATCATGTCCTGTAGGTCTTTTTACATTACCAACACATGATTTTTTTTCAGTAAGCCAATATAGTTAGGAAACTTTTTTATTAGCTTACCTGGTTATAGAAGTAGAAGAGGGCAAAAAAGTGCCTGTATCTCACCTACAGCCATACCACATTGGATACGCCCAATCTCGTCTGATCTTGGAAGCTAAGCAGTGTTGGGCCTGGTTAGTACTTGGGTGGGAGACCACATGGGAACACCAGGTGCTGTAGGTTTTTCCCATTACTGGCAAATTGTTTTTATTCTCTAGCTTTTTAAATTGGAAACTTTTTTCTCTTTATTGACAGTACAGACATTTGGAAGAGGTCAAACAGACACAATAGCCATCACCTAAAAACTTACCACACTGTTTAGGCCCAATTCCAACTGCTTTTGGCAGCTAAACAGTGTTGAGCCTCTTTAGTAGTTTAATTTGAGACCACCTGCTAATATCATGTCCTGTAGGTCTTTTTACATTACCAACGCATGATTTTTTTCAGTAAGGCAATACAGTTAGGAAACTTTTTTATTAGCTTTCCTGGTTATAGAAGTAGAAGAAAGCAAAAAAGTGCCGGTATCTCACCTACAGCCATACCACATTGGATACGCCCAATCTCGTCTGATCTTGGAAGCTAAGCAGTGTTGGGCCTGGTTAGTACTTGGGTGGGAGACCACATGGGAACACCAGGTGCTGTAGATTTTTTCCCATTAATGGCAAATTGTTTTTATTCTCTTGCTATTTAAATTGGAAACTTTTTATTTTTATTGCCAATACAGATATTTGGGACAGGTCAAACAGACACAATAGCCATCACCTAAAAACTTACCACACTGTTTAGGCCCAATTCCAACTGCTTTTGGCAGCTAAACAGTGTTGAGCCTCTTTAGTAGTTTAATTTGAGACCACCTGCTAATATCATGTCCTGTAGGTCTTTTTACATTACCAACACATGATTTTTTTCAGTAAGGCAATACAGTTAGGAAACTTTTTTATTAGCTTACCTGGTTATAGAAGTAGAAGAGGGCAAAAAAGTGCCAGTATCTCACCTACAGCCATACCACATTGGATACGCCCAATCTCGTCTGATCTTGGAAGCTAAGCAGTGTTGGGCCTGGTTAGTACTTGGGTGGGAGACCACATGGGAACACCAGGTGCTGTAGGTTTTTTCCCATTAATGGCAAATTGTTTTTATTCTCTTGCTATTTAAATTGGAAACTTTTTATTTTTATTGCCAATACAGACATTTGGGACAGGTCAAACAGACACAATAGCCATCACCTAAAAACTTACCACACTGTTTAGGCCCAATTCCAACTGCTTTTGGCAGCTAAACAGTGTTGAGCCTCTTAAGTAGTTTAATTTGAGACCACCTGCTAATATTATGTCCTGTAGGTCTTTTTACATTACCAACACATGATTTTTTTCAGTAAGGCAATACAGTTAGGAAACTTTTTTATTAGCTTTCCTGGTTATAGAAGTAGAAGAGGGCAAAAAAGTGCTGGTATCTCACCTACAGCCATACCACATTGGATACGCCCAATCTCGTCTGATCTTGGAAGCTAAGCAGTGTTGGGCCTGGTTAGTACTTGGGTGGGAGACCACAAGGGAGCACCAGGTGCTTTAGGTTTTTTCCCATTAATGGCTAATTGTTTTTATTCTCTTGCTATTTAAATTGGAAACGTTTTATTTTTATTGCCAATACAGACATTTGGGACAGGTCAAACAGACACAATAGCCATCACCTAAAAACTTACCACACTGTTTAGGCCCAATTCCAACTGCTTTTGGCAGCTAAACAGTGTTGAGCCTCTTTAGTAGTTTAATTTGAGACCACATGCAAATATCATGTCCTGTAGGTCTTTTTACATTACCAACACATGATTTTTTTCAGTAAGGCAATACAGTTAGGAAACTTTTTTATTAGCTTACCTGGTTATAGAAGTAGAAGAGGGCAAAAAAGTGCCAGTATCTCACCTACAGCCATACCACATTGGATACGCCCAATCTCGTCTGATCTTGGAAACAAAGCAGTGTTGGGCCTCGTTTGTACTTGGGTGGGAGACCACATGGGAACACCAGGTGCTGTAGGTTTTTTCCCATTAATGGCAAATTGTTTTTATTCTCTAGCTATTTAAATTGGAAACTTTTTATTTTTTATTGCCAAAACAGACATTTGGGACAGGTCAAACAGACACAATAGCCATCACCTAAAAACTTACCACACTGTTTAAGCCCAATTCCAACTGCTTTTGGGAGCTAAACAGTGTTGAGCCTCTTTAGTAGTTTAATTTGAGACCACCTGCTAATATCATGTCCTGTAGGTCTTTTTACATTACCAACACATGATTTTTTTTCAGTAAGGCAATACAGTTAGGAAACTTTTTTATTCGCTTACCTGGTTATAGAAGTAGAAGAGGGCAAAAAAGTGCCAGTATCTCATCTACAGCCATACCACATTGGATACGCCCAATCTCGTCTGATCTTGGAAGCTAAGCAGTGTTGGGCCTGTTTAGTACTTGGGTGGGAGACCACATGGGAACACCAGGTGCTGTAGGTTTTTTCCCATTAATGGCAAATTGTTTTTATTCTCTTGCTATTTAAATTGAAAACTTTTTATTTTTTATTGCCAATACAGACATTTGGGACAGGTCAAACAGACACAATAGCCATCACCTAAAAACTTACCACACTGTTTAGGCCCAATTCCAACTGCTTTTGGGAGCTAAACAGTGTTGAGCCTCTTTAGTAGTTTAATTTGAGACCACCTGCTAATATCATGTCCTGTAGGTCTTTTTACATTACCAACACATGATTTTTTTTCAGTAAGCCAATATAGTTAGGAAACTTTTTTATTAGCTTACCTGGTTATAGAAGTAGAAGAGGGCAAAAAAGTGCCTGTATCTCACCTACAGCCATACCACATTGGATACGCCCAATCTCGTCTGATCTTGGAAGCTAAGCAGTGTTGGGCCTGGTTAGTACTTGGGTGGGAGACCACATGGGAACACCAGGTGCTGTAGGTTTTTCCCATTACTGGCAAATTGTTTTTATTTTCTAGCTTTTTAAATTGGAAACTTTTTTCTCTTTATTGACAGTACAGACATTTGGAAGAGGTCAAACAGACACAATAGCCATCACCTAAAAACTTACCACACTGTTTAGGCCCAATTCCAACTGCTTTTGGCAGCTAAACAGTGTTGAGCCTCTTTAGTAGTTTAATTTGAGACCACCTGCTAATATCATGTCCTGTAGGTCTTTTTACATTACCAACGCATGATTTTTTTCAGTAAGGCAATACAGTTAGGAAACTTTTTTATTAGCTTTCCTGGTTATAGAAGTAGAAGAAAGCAAAAAAGTGCCGGTATCTCACCTACAGCCATACCACATTGGATACGCCCAATCTCGTCTGATCTTGGAAGCTAAGCAGTGTTGGGCCTGGTTAGTACTTGGGTGGGAGACCACATGGGAACACCAGGTGCTGTAGATTTTTTCCCATTAATGGCAAATTGTTTTTATTCTCTTGCTATTTAAATTGGAAACTTTTTATTTTTATTGCCAATACAGATATTTGGGACAGGTCAAACAGACACAATAGCCATCACCTAAAAACTTACCACACTGTTTAGGCCCAATTCCAACTGCTTTTGGCAGCTAAACAGTGTTGAGCCTCTTTAGTAGTTTAATTTGAGACCACCTGCTAATATCATGTCCTGTAGGTCTTTTTACATTACCAACACATGATTTTTTTCAGTAAGGCAATACAGTTAGGAAACTTTTTTATTAGCTTACCTGGTTATAGAAGTAGAAGAGGGCAAAAAAGTGCCAGTATCTCACCTACAGCCATACCACATTGGATACGCCCAATCTCGTCTGATCTTGGAAGCTAAGCAGTGTTGGGCCTGGTTAGTACTTGGGTGGGAGACCACATGGGAACACCAGGTGCTGTAGGTTTTTTCCCATTAATGGCAAATTGTTTTTATTCTCTTGCTATTTAAATTGGAAACTTTTTATTTTTATTGCCAATACAGACATTTGGGACAGGTCAAACAGACACAATAGCCATCACCTAAAAACTTACCACACTGTTTAGGCCCAATTCCAACTGCTTTTGGCAGCTAAACAGTGTGGAGCCTCTTAAGTAGTTTAATTTGAGACCACCTGCTAATATCATGTCCTGTAGGTCTTTTTACATTACCAACACATGATTTTTTTCAGTAAGGCAATACAGTTAGGAAACTTTTTTATTAGCTTTCCTGGTTATAGAAGTAGAAGAGGGCAAAAAAGTGCCGGTATCTCACCTACAGCCATACCACATTGGATATGCCCAATCTCGTCTGATCTTGGAAGCTAAGCAGTGTTGGGCCTGGTTAGTACTTGGGTGGGAGACCACAAGGGAGCACCAGGTGCTGTAGGTTTTTTCCCATTAATGGCTAATTGTTTTTATTCTCTTGCTATTTAAATTGGAAACTTTTTATTTTTATTGCCAATACAGACATTTGGGACAGGTCAAACAGACACAATAGCCATCACCTAAAAACTTACCACACTGTTTAGGCCCAATTCCAACTGCTTTTGGCAGCTAAACAGTGTTGAGCCTCTTTAGTAGTTTAATTTGAGACCACATGCAAATATCATGTCCTGTAGGTCTTTTTACATTACCAACACATGATTTTTTTCAGTAAGGCAATACAGTTAGGAAACTTTTTTATTAGCTTACCTGGTTATAGAAGTAGAAGAGGGCAAAAAAGTGCCAGTATCTCACCTACAGCCATACCACATTGGATACGCCCAATCTCGTCTGATCTTGGAAACAAAGCAGTGTTGGGCCTCGTTTGTACTTGGGTGGGAGACCACATGGGAACACCAGGTGCTGTAGGTTTTTTCCCATTAATGGCAAATTGTTTTTATTCTCTAGCTATTTAAATTGGAAACTTTTTATTTTTTATTGCCAATACAGACATTTGGGACAGGTCAAACAGACACAATAGCCATCACCTAAAAACTTACCACACTGTTTAGGCCCAATTCCAACTGCTTTTGGGAGCTAAACAGTGTTGAGCCTCTTTAGTAGTTTAATTTGAGACCACCTGCTAATATCATGTCCTGTAGGTCTTTTTACATTACCAACACATGATTTTTTTCAGTAAGGCAATACAGTTAGGAAACTTTTTTATTCGCTTACCTGGTTATAGAAGTAGAAGAGGGCAAAAAAGTGCCAGTATCTCATCTACAGCCATACCACATTGGATACGCCCAATCTCGTCTGATCTTGGAAGCTAAGCAGTGTTGGGCCTGTTTAGTACTTGGGTGGGAGACCACATGGTACCACCAGGTGCTGTAGGTTTTTTCCCATTAATGGCAAATTGTTTTTATTCTCTTGCTATTTAAATTGAAAACTTTTTATTTTTTATTGCCAATACAGACATTTGGGACAGGTCAAACAGACACAATAGCCATCACCTAAAAACTTACCACACTGTTTAGGCCCAATTCCAACTGCTTTTGGGAGCTAAACAGTGTTGAGCCTCTTTAGTAGTTTAATTTGAGACCACCTGCTAATATCATGTCCTGTAGGTCTTTTTACATTACCAACACATGATTTTTTTTCAGTAAGCCAATATAGTTAGGAAACTTTTTTATTAGCTTACCTGGTTATAGAAGTAGAAGAGGGCAAAAAAGTGCCTGTATCTCACCTACAGCCATACCACATTGGATACGCCCAATCTCGTCTGATCTTGGAAGCTAAGCAGTGTTGGGCCTGGTTAGTACTTGGGTGGGAGACCACATGGGAACACCAGGTGCTGTAGGTTTTTCCCATTACTGGCAAATTGTTTTTATTCTCTAGCTTTTTAAATTGGAAACTTTTTTCTCTTTATTGACAGTACAGACATTTGGAAGAGGTCAAACAGACACAATAGCCATCACCTAAAAACTTACCAAACTGTTTAGGCCCAATTCCAACTGCTTTTGGCAGCTAAACAGTGTTGAGCCTCTTTAGTAGTTTAATTTGAGACCACCTGCTAATATCATGTCCTGTAGGTCTTTTTACATTACCAACGCATGATTTTTTTCAGTAAGGCAATACAGTTAGGAAACTTTTTTATTAGCTTTCCTGGTTATAGAAGTAGAAGAAAGCAAAAAAGTGCCGGTATCTCACCTACAGCCATACCACATTGGATACGCCCAATCTCGTCTGATCTTGGAAGCTAAGCAGTGTTGGGCCTGGTTAGTACTTGGGTGGGAGACCACATGGGAACACCAGGTGCTGTAGATTTTTTCCCATTAATGGCAAATTGTTTTTATTCTCTTGCTATTTAAATTGGAAACTTTTTATTTTTATTGCCAATACAGATATTTGGGACAGGTCAAACAGACACAATAGCCATCACCTAAAAACTTACCACACTGTTTAGGCCCAATTCCAACTGCTTTTGGCAGCTAAACAGTGTTGAGCCTCTTTAGTAGTTTAATTTGAGACCACCTGCTAATATCATGTCCTGTAGGTCTTTTTACATTACCAACACATGATTTTTTTCAGTAAGGCAATACAGTTAGGAAACTTTTTTATTAGCTTACCTGGTTATAGAAGTAGAAGAGGGCAAAAAAGTGCCAGTATCTCACCTACAGCCATACCACATTGGATACGCCCAATCTCGTCTGATCTTGGAAGCTAAGCAGTGTTGGGCCTGGTTAGTACTTGGGTGGGAGACCACATGGGAACACCAGGTGCTGTAGGTTTTTTCCCATTAATGGCAAATTGTTTTTATTCTCTTGCTATTTAAATTGGAAACTTTTTATTTTTATTGCCAATACAGACATTTGGGACAGGTCAAACAGACACAATAGCCATCACCTAAAAACTTACCACACTGTTTAGGCCCAATTCCAACTGCTTTTGGCAGCTAAACAGTGTTGAGCCTCTTAAGTAGTTTAATTTGAGACCACCTGCTAATATCATGTCCTGTAGGTCTTTTTACATTACCAACACATGATTTTTTTCAGTAAGGCAATACAGTTAGGAAACTTTTTTATTAGCTTTCCTGGTTATAGAAGTAGAAGAGGGCAAAAAAGTGCCGGTATCTCACCTACAGCCATACCACATTGGATACGCCCAATCTCGTCTGATCTTGGAAGCTAAGCAGTGTTGGGCCTGGTTAGTACTTGGGTGGGAGACCACAAGGGAGCACCAGGTGCTTTAGGTTTTTTCCCATTAATGGCTAATTGTTTTTATTCTCTTGCTATTTAAATTGGAAACTTTTTATTTTTATTGCCAATACAGACATTTGGGACAGGTCAAACAGACACAATAGCCATCACCTAAAAACTTACCACACTGTTTAGGCCCAATTCCAACTGCTTTTGGCAGCTAAACAGTGTTGAGCCTCTTTAGTAGTTTAATTTGAGACCACATGCAAATATCATGTCCTGTAGGTCTTTTTACATTACCAACACATGATTTTTTTCAGTAAGGCAATACAGTTAGGAAACTTTTTTATTAGCTTACCTGGTTATAGAAGTAGAAGAGGGCAAAAAAGTGCCAGTATCTCACCTACAGCCATACCACATTGGATACGCCCAATCTCGTCTGATCTTGGAAACAAAGCAGTGTTGGGCCTCGTTTGTACTTGGGTGGGAGACCACATGGGAACACCAGGTGCTGTAGGTTTTTTCCCATTAATGGCAAATTGTTTTTATTCTCTAGCTATTTAAATTGGAAACTTTTTATTTTTTATTGCCAATACAGACATTTGGGACAGGTCAAACAGACACAATAGCCATCACCTAAAAACTTACCACACTGTTTAGGCCCAATTCCAACTGCTTTTGGGAGCTAAACAGTGTTGAGCCTCTTTAGTAGTTTAATTTGAGACCACCTGCTAATATCATGTCCTGTAGGTCTTTTTACATTACCAACACATGATTTTTTTCAGTAAGGCAATACAGTTAGGAAACTTTTTTATTCGCTTACCTGGTTATAGAAGTAGAAGAGGGCAAAAAAGTGCCAGTATCTCATCTACAGCCATACCACATTGGATACGCCCAATCTCGTCTGATCTTGGAAGCTAAGCAGTGTTGGGCCTGTTTAGTACTTGGGTGGGAGACCACATGGGAACACCAGGTGCTGTAGGTTTTTTCCCATTAATGGCAAATTGTTTTTATTCTCTTGCTATTTAAATTGAAAACTTTTTATTTTTTATTGCCAATACAGACATTTGGGACAGGTCAAACAGACACAATAGCCATCACCTAAAAACTTACCACACTGTTTAGGCCCAATTCCAACTGCTTTTGGGAGCTAAACAGTGTTGAGCCTCTTTAGTAGTTTAATTTGAGACCACCTGCTAATATCATGTCCTGTAGGTCTTTTTACATTACCAACACATGATTTTTTTTCAGTAAGCCAATATAGTTAGGAAACTTTTTTATTAGCTTACCTGGTTATAGAAGTAGAAGAGGGCAAAAAAGTGCCTGTATCTCACCTACAGCCATACCACATTGGATACGCCCAATCTCGTCTGATCTTGGAAGCTAAGCAGTGTTGGGCCTGGTTAGTACTTGGGTGGGAGACCACATGGGAACACCAGGTGCTGTAGGTTTTTCCCATTACTGGCAAATTGTTTTTATTCTCTAGCTTTTTAAATTGGAAACTTTTTTCTCTTTATTGACAGTACAGACATTTGGAAGAGGTCAAACAGACACAATAGCCATCACCTAAAAACTTACCACACTGTTTAGGCCCAATTCCAACTGCTTTTGGCAGCTAAACAGTGTTGAGCCTCTTTAGTAGTTTAATTTGAGACCACCTGCTAATATCATGTCCTGTAGGTCTTTTTACATTACCAACACATGATTTTTTTCAGTAAGGCAATACAGTTAGGAAACTTTTTTATTAGCTTACCTGGTTATAGAAGTAGAAGAGGGCAAAAAAGTGCCAGTATCTCACCTACAGCCATACCACATTGGATACGCCCAATCTCGTCTGATCTTGGAAGCTAAGCAGTGTTGGGCCTGGTTAGTACTTGGGTGGGAGACCACATGGGAACACCAGGTGCTGTAGGTTTTTTCCCATTAATGGCAAATTGTTTTTATTCTCTTGCTATTTAAATTGGAAACTTTTTATTTTTATTGCCAATACAGACATTTGGGACAGGTCAAACAGACACAATAGCCATCACCTAAAAACTTACCACACTGTTTAGGCCCAATTCCAACTGCTTTTGGCAGCTAAACAGTGTTGAGCCTCTTAAGTAGTTTAATTTGAGACCACCTGCTAATATCATGTCCTGTAGGTCTTTTTACATTACCAACACATGATTTTTTTCAGTAAGGCAATACAGTTAGGAAACTTTTTTATTAGCTTTCCTGGTTATAGAAGTAGAAGAGGGCAAAAAAGTGCCGGTATCTCACCTACAGCCATACCACATTGGATACGCCCAATCTCGTCTGATCTTGGAAGCTAAGCATTGTTGGGCCTGGTTAGTACTTGGGTGGGAGACCACAAGGGAGCACCAGGTGCTTTAGGTTTTTTCCCATTAATGGCTAATTGTTTTTATTCTCTTGCTATTTAAATTGGAAACTTTTTATTTTTATTGCCAATACAGACATTTGGGACAGGTCAAACAGACACAATAGCCATCACCTAAAAACTTACCACACTGTTTAGGCCCAATTCCAACTGCTTTTGGCAGCTAAACAGTGTTGAGCCTCTTTAGTAGTTTAATTTGAGACCACATGCAAATATCATGTCCTGTAGGTCTTTTTACATTACCAACACATGATTTTTTTCAGTAAGGCAATACAGTTAGGAAACTTTTTTATTAGCTTACCTGGTTATAGAAGTAGAAGAGGGCAAAAAAGTGCCAGTATCTCACCTACAGCCATACCACATTGGATACGCCCAATCTCGTCTGATCTTGGAAACAAAGCAGTGTTGGGCCTCGTTTGTACTTGGGTGGAAGACCACATGGGAACACCAGGTGCTGTAGGTTTTTTCCCATTAATGGCAAATTGTTTTTATTCTCTAGCTATTTAAATTGAAAACTTTTTATTTTTTATTGCCAATACAGACATTTGGGACAGGTCAAACAGACACAATAGCCATCACCTAAAAACTTACCACACTGTTTAGGCCCAATTCCAACTGCTTTTGGGAGCTAAACAGTGTTGAGCCTCTTTAGTAGTTTAATTTGAGACCACCTGCTAATATCATGTCCTGTAGGTCTTTTTACATTACCAACACATGATTTTTTTCAGTAAGGCAATACAGTTAGGAAACTTTTTTATTCGCTTACCTGGTTATAGAAGTAGAAGAGGGCAAAAAAGTGCCAGTATCTCATCTACAGCCATACCACATTGGATACGCCCAATCTCGTCTGATCTTGGAAACTAAGCAGTGTTGGGCCTGTTTAGTACTTGGGTGGGAGACCACATGGGAACACCAGGTGCTGTAGGTTTTTTCCCATTAATGGCAAATTGTTTTTATTCTCTTGCTATTTAAATTGAAAACTTTTTATTTTTTATTGCCAATACAGACATTTGGGACAGGTCAAACAGACACAATAGCCATCACCTAAAAACTTACCACACTGTTTAGGCCCAATTCCAACTGCTTTTGGGAGCTAAACAGTGTTGAGCCTCTTTAGTAGTTTAATTTGAGACCACCTGCTAATATCATGTCCTGTAGGTCTTTTTACATTACCAACACATGATTTTTTTTCAGTAAGCCAATATAGTTAGGAAACTTTTTTATTAGCTTACCTGGTTATAGAAGTAGAAGAGGGCAAAAAAGTGCCTGTATCTCACCTACAGCCATACCACATTGGATACGCCCAATCTCGTCTGATCTTGGAAGCTAAGCAGTGTTGGGCCTGGTTAGTACTTGGGTGGGAGACCACATGGGAACACCAGGTGCTGTAGGTTTTTCCCATTACTGGCAAATTGTTTTTATTCTCTAGCTTTTTAAATTGGAAACTTTTTTCTCTTTATTGACAGTACACACATTTGGAAGAGGTCAAACAGACACAATAGCCATCACCTAAAAACTTACCACACTGTTTAGGCCCAATTCCAACTGCTTTTGGCAGCTAAACAGTGTTGAGCCTCTTAAGTAGTTTAATTTGAGACCACCTGCTAATATCATGTCCTGTAGGTCTTTTTACATTACCAACGCATGATTTTTTTCAGTAAGGCAATACAGTTAGGAAACTTTTTTATTAGCTTTCCTGGTTATAGAAGTAGAAGAGGGCAAAAAAGTGCCGGTATCTCACCTACAGCCATACCACATTGGATACGCCCAATCTCGTCTGATCTTGGAAGCTAAGCAGTGTTGGGCCTGGTTAGTACTTGGGTGGGAGACCACATGGGAACACCAGGTGCTGTAGATTTTTTCCCATTAATGGCAAATTGTTTTTATTCTCTTGCTATTTAAATTGGAAACTTTTTTCTCTTTATTGACAGTACAGACATTTGGAAGAGGTCAAACAGACACAATAGCCATCACCTAAATACTTACCACACTGTTTAGGCCCAATTCCAACTGCTTTTGGCAGCTAAACAGTGTTGAGCCTCTTAAGTAGTTTAATTTGAGACCACCTGCTAATATCATGTCCTGTAGGTCTTTTTACATTACCAACGCATGATTTTTTTCAGTAAGGCAATACAGTTAGGAAACTTTTTTATTAGCTTTCCTTGTTATAGAAGTAGAAGAGGGCAAAAAAGTGCCGGTATCTCACCTACAGCCATACCACATTGGATACGCCCAATCTCGTCTGATCTTGGAAGCTAAGCAGTGTTGGGCCTGGTTAGTACTTGGGTGGGAGACCACATGGGAACACCAGGTGCTGTAGGTTTTTTACCATTAATGGCAAATTGTTTTTATTCTCTTGCTATTTAAATTGGAAACTTTTTATTTTTTATTGCCAATACAGACATTTGGGACAGGTCAAACAGACACAATAGCCATCACCTAAAAACTTACCACACTGTTTAGGCCCAATTCCAACTGCTTTTGGGAGCTAAACAGTGTTGAGCCTCTTTAGTAGTTTAATTTGAGACCACCTGCTAATATCATGTCCTGTAGGTCTTTTTACATTACCAACACATGATTTTTTTCAGTAAGGCAATACAGTTAGGAAACTTTTTTATTCGCTTACCTGGTTATAGAAGTAGAAGAGGGCAAAAAAGTGCCAGTATCTCACCTACAGCCATACCACATTGGATACGCCCAATCTCATCTGATCTTGGAAGCTAAGCAGTGTTGGGCCTGTTTAGTACTTGGGTGGGAGACCACATGGGAACACCAGGTGCTGTGGGTTTTTTCCCATTAATGGCAAATTGTTTTTATTCTCTTGCTATTTAAATTGGAAACTTTTTATTTTTATTGCCAATACAGACATTTGGGACAGGTCAAACAGACACAATAGCCATCACCTAAAAACTTACCACACTGTTTAGGCCCAATTCCAACTGCTTTTGGGAGCTAAACAGTGTTGAGCCTCTTTAGTAGTTTAATTTGAGACCACCTGCTAATATCATGTCCTGTAGGTCTTTTTACATTACCAACACATGATTTTTTTCAGTAAGCCAATATAGTTAGGAAACTTTTTTATTAGCTTACCTGGTTATAGAAGTAGAAGAGGGCAAAAAAGTGCATGTATCTCACCTACAGCCATACCACATTGGACACGCCCAATCTCGTCTGATCTTGGAAGCTAAGCAGTGTTGGGCCTGGTTAGTACTTGGGTGGGAGACCACATGGGAACACGAGGTGCTGTAGGTTTTTCCCATTACTGGCAAATTGTTTTTATTCTCTAGCTTTTTAAATTGGAAACTTTTTTCTCTTTATTAACAGTAAGGACATTTGGAAGAGGTCAAACAGACACAATAGCCATCACCTAAAAACTTACCACACTGTTTAGGCCCAATTCCAACTGCTTTTGGCAGCTAAACAGTGTTGAGCCTCTTTAGTAGTTTAATTTGAGACCACCTGCTAATATCATGTCCTGTAGGTCTTTTTACATTACCAACACATGATTTTTTTCAGTAAGCCAATATAGTTAGGAAACTTTTTTATTAGCTTACCTGGTTATAGAAGTAGAAGAGGGCAAAAAAGTGCCTGTACCTCACCTACAGCCATACCACATTGGATACGCCCAATCTCGTCTGATCTTGGAAGCTAAGCAGTGTTCGGCCTGGTTAGTACTTGGGTGGGAGACCACATGGGAACACCAGGTGCTGTAGGTTTTTCCCATTACTGGCAAATTGTTTTTATTCTCTAGCTTTTTAAATTGGAAACTTTTTTCTCTTTATTGTCAGTACAGACATTTGGAAGAGGTCAAACAGACACAATAGCTATCACCTAAAAACTTACCACACTGTTTAGGCCCAATTCCAACTGCTTTTGGCAGCTAAACAGTGTTGAGCCTCTTTAGTAGTTTAATTTGAGACCACCTGCTAATATCATGTCCTGTAGGTCTTTTTACATTACCAACACATGATTTTTTTCAATAAGCCAATATAGTTAGGAAACTTTTTTATTAGCTTACCTTGTTATAGAAGTAGATGAGGGCAAAAAAGTGCTTGTATCTCACCTACAGCCATACCACATTGGATGCGCCTGATCTTGGAAGCTAAGCAGTGTTGGGCCTGGTTAGTACTTGGGTGGGAGACCACATGGGAACACCAGGTGCTGTAGGTTTTTTCCCATTAATGGCAAATTGTTTTTATTCTCTTGCTATTTAAATTGGAAACTTTTTATATTTTATTGCCAATACAGACATTTGGGACAGGTCAAACAGACACAATAGCCATCACCTAAAAACTTACCACACTGTTTAGGCCCAATTCCAACTGCTTTTGGCAGCTAAACAGTGTTGAGCCTCTTTAGTAGTTTAATTTGAGACCACCTGCTAATATCATGTCCTGTAGGTCTTTTTACATTACCAACACATGATTTTTTTCAGTAAGGCAATACAGTTAGGAAACTTTTTTATTAGCTTACCTGGTTATAGAAGTAGAAGAGGGCAAAAAAGTGTCGGTATCTCACCTACAGCCATACCACATTGGTTACGCCCAATCTCGTCTGATCTTGGAAGCTAAGCAGTGTTGGGCCTGGTTAGTACTTGGGTGGGAGACCACATGGGAACACCAGGTGCTGTAGGTTTTTTCCCATTAATGGCAAATTGTTTTTATTCTCTTGCTATTTAAATTGGAAACTTTTTATTTTTTATTGCCAATACAGACATTTGGGACAGGTCAAACAGACACAATAGCCATCACCTAAAAACTTACCACACTGTTTAGGCCCAATTCCAACTGCTTTTGGCAGCTAAACAGTGTTGAGCCTCTTTAGTAGTTTAATTTGAGACCACCTGCTAATATCATGTCCTGTAGGTCTTTTTACATTACCAACACATGATTTTTTTCAGTAAGGCAATACAGTTAGGAAACTTTTTTATTAGCTTACCTGGTTATAGAAGTAGAAGAGGGCAAAAAAGTGCCTGGATCTCACCTACAGCCATACCACATTGGATACGCCCAATCTCGTCTGATCTTGGAAGCTAAGCAGTGTTGGGCCTGGTTAGTACTTGGGTGGGAGACCACATGGGAACACCAGGTGCTGTAGGTTTTTTCCCATTAATGGCAAATTGTTTTTATTCTCTTGCTATTTAAATTGGAAACTTTTTATTTTTATTGCCAATACAGACATTTGGGACAGGTCAAACAGACACAATAGCCATCACCTAAAAACTTACCACACTGTTTAGGCCCAATTCCAACTGCTTTTGGGAGCTAAACAGTGTTGAACCTCTTTAGTAGTTTAATTTGAGACCACCTGCTAATATCATGTCCTGTAGGTCTTTTTACATTACCAACACATGATTTTTTTCAGTAAGCCAATATAGTTAGGAAACTTTTTTATTAGCTTACCTGGTTATAGAAGTAGAAGAGGGCAAAAAAGTGCCTGTATCTCACCAACAGCCATACCACATTGGATACGCCCAATCTCGTCTGATCTTGGAAGCTAAGCAGTGTTGGGCCTGGTTAGTAATTGGGTGGGAGACCACATGGGAACACCAGGTGCTGTAGGTTTTTTCCCATTAATGGCAAATTGTTTTTATTCTCTTGCTATTTAAATTGGAAACATTTATTTTTATTGCCAATACAGACATTTGGGACAGGTCAAACAGACACAATAGCCATCACCTAAAAACTTACCACACTGTTTAGGCCCAATTCCAACTGCTTTTGGGAGCTAAACAGTGTTGAGCCTCTTTAGTAGTTTAATTTGAGACCACCTGCTAATATCATGTCCTGTAGGTCTTTTTACATTACCAACACATGATTTTTTTTCAGTAAGCCAATATAGTTAGGAAACTTTTTTATTAGCTTACCTGGTTATAGAAGTAGAAGAGGGCAAAAAAGTGCCTGTATCTCACCTGCAGCCATACCACATTGGATACGCCCAATCTCGTCTGATCTTGGAAGCAAAGCAGTGTTGGGCCTGGTTAGTACTTGGGTGGGAGACCACATGGGAACACCAGGTGCTGTAGGTTTTTCCCGTTACTGGCAAATGGTTTTTATTCTCTAGCTTTTTAAATTGGAAACTTTTTTCTCTTTATTGACAGTACAGACATTTGGAAGAGGTCAAACAGACACAATAGCCATCACCTAAAAACTTACCACACTGTTTAGGCCCAATTTCAACTGCTTTTGGCAGCTAAACAGTGTTGAGCCTCTTATGTAGTTTAATTTGAGACCACCTGCTAATATCGTGTCCTGTAGGTCTTTTTACATTACCAACGCATGATTTTTTTCAGTAAGGCAATACAGTTAGGAAACTTTTTTATTAGCTTTCCTGGTTATAGAAGTAGAAGAGGGCAAAAAAGTGCCGGTATCTCACCTACAGCCATACCACATTGGATACGCCCAATCTTGTCTGATCTTGGAAGCTAAGCAGTGCTGGGCCTGGTTAGTACTTGGGTGGGAGACCACATGGGAACACCAGGTGCTGTAGGTTTTTTCCCATTAATGGCAAATTGTTTTTATTCTCTTGCTAGTTAAATTGTAAACTTTTTATTTTTATTGCCAATACAGACATTTGGACAGGTCAAACAGACACAATAGCCATCACCTAAAAACTTTCCACACTGTTTAGGCCCAATTCCAACTGCTTTTGGCAGCTAAACAGTGTTGAGCCTCTTTAGTAGTTTAATTTGAGACCACATGCTAATATCATGTCCTGTAGGTCTTTTTACATTACCAACACATGATTTTTTTCAGTAAGGCAATACAGTTAGGAAACTTTTTTATTAGCTTACCTGGTTATAGAAGTAGAAGAGGGCAAAAAAGTGCCAGTATCTCATCTACAGCCATACCACATTGGATACGCCCAATCTCGTCTGATCTTGGAAGCTAAGCAGTGTTGGGCCTGGTTAGTACTTGGGTGGGAGACCACATGGGAACACCAGGTGCTGTAGGTTTTTTCCCATTAATGGCAAATTGTTTTTATTCTCTTGCTATTTAAATTGGAAACTTTTTATTTTTTATTGCCAATACAGACATTTGGGACAGGTCAAACAGACACAATAGCCATCACCTAAAAACTTACCACACTGTTTAGGCCCAATTCCAACTGCTTTTGGCAGCTAAACAGTGTTGAGCCTCTTTAGTAGTTTAATTTGAGACCACATGCAAATATCATGTCCTGTAGGTCTTTTTACATTACCAACACATGATTTTTTTCAGTAAGGCAATACAGTTAGGAAACTTTTTTATTAGCTTACCTGGTTATAGAAGTAGAAGAGGGCAAAAAAGTGCCAGTATCTCACCTACAGCCATACCACATTGGATACGCCCAATCTCGTCTGATCTTGGAAACAAAGCAGTGTTGGGCCTCGTTTGTACTTGGGTGGGAGACCACATGGGAACACCAGGTGCTGTAGGTTTTTTCCCATTAATGGCAAATTGTTTTTATTCTCTAGCTATTTAAATTGGAAACTTTTTATTTTTTATTGCCAATACAGACATTTGGGACAGGTCAAACAGACACAATAGCCATCACCTAAAAACTTACCACACTGTTTAGGCCCAATTCCAACTGCTTTTGGGAGCTAAACAGTGTTGAGCCTCTTTAGTAGTTTAATTTGAGACCACCTGCTAATATCATGTCCTGTAGGTCTTTTTACATTACCAACACATGATTTTTTTCAGTAAGGCAATACAGTTAGGAAACTTTTTTATTCGCTTACCTGGTTATAGAAGTAGAAGAGGGCAAAAAAGTGCCAGTATCTCATCTACAGCCATACCACATTGGATATGCCCAATCTCGTCTGATCTTGGAAGCTAAGCAGTGTTGGGCCTGTTTAGTACTTGGTTGGGAGACCACATAGGAACACCAGGTGCTGTAGGTTTTTTCCCATTAATGGCAAATTGTTTTTATTCTCTTGCTATTTAAATTGAAAACTTTTTATTTTTTATTGCCAATACAGACATTTGGGACAGGTCAAACAGACACAATAGCCATCACCTAAAAACTTACCACACTGTTTAGGCCCAATTCCAACTGCTTTTGGGAGCTAAACAGTGTTGAGCCTCTTAAGTAGTTTAATTTGAGACCACCTGCTAATATCATGTCCTGTAGGTCTTTTTACATTACCAACACATGATTTTTTTCAGTAAGGCAATACAGTTAGGAAACTTTTTTATTAGCTTTCCTGGTTATAGAAGTAGAAGAGGGCAAAAAAGTGCCGGTATCTCACCTACAGCCATACCACATTGGATGCGCCCAATCTCGTCTGATCTTGGAAGCTAAGCAGTGTTGGGCCTGGTTAGTACTTGGGTGGGAGACCACAAGGGAGCACCAGGTGCTTTAGGTTTTTTCCCATTAATGGCTAATTGTTTTTATTCTCTTGCTATTTAAATTGGAAACTTTTTATTTTTATTGCCAATACAGACATTTGGGACAGGTCAAACAGACACAATAGCCATCACCTAAAAACTTACCACACTGTTTAGGCCCAATTCCAACTGCTTTTGGCAGCTAAACAGTGTTGAGCCTCTTTAGTAGTTTAATTTGAGACCACATGCAAATATCATGTCCTGTAGGTCTTTTTACATTACCAACACATGATTTTTTTCAGTAAGGCAATACAGTTAGGAAACTTTTTTATTAGCTTACCTGGTTATAGAAGTAGAAGAGGGCAAAAAAGTGCCAGTATCTCACCTACAGCCATACCACATTGGATACGCCCAATCTCGTCTGATCTTGGAAACAAAGCAGTGTTGGGCCTCGTTTGTACTTGGGTGGGAGACCACATGGGAACACCAGGTGCTGTAGGTTTTTTCCCATTAATGGCAAATTGTTTTTATTCTCTAGCTATTTAAATTGGAAACTTTTTATTTTTTATTGCCAATACAGACATTTGGGACAGGTCAAACAGACACAATAGCCATCACCTAAAAACTTACCACACTGTTTAGGCCCAATTCCAACTGCTTTTGGGAGCTAAACAGTGTTGAGCCTCTTTAGTAGTTTAATTTGAGACCACCTGCTAATATCATGTCCTGTAGGTCTTTTTACATTACCAACACATGATTTTTTTCAGTAAGGCAATACAGTTAGGAAACTTTTTTATTCGCTTACCTGGTTATAGAAGTAGAAGAGGGCAAAAAAGTGCCAGTATCTCATCTACAGCCATACCACATTGGATACGCCCAATCTCGTCTGATCTTGGAAGCTAAGCAGTGTTGGGCCTGTTTAGTACTTGGGTGGGAGACCACATGGGAACACCAGGTGCTGTAGGTTTTTTCCCATTAATGGCAAATTGTTTTTATTCTCTTGCTATTTAAATTGAAAACTTTTTATTTTTTATTGCCAATACAGACATTTGGGACAGGTCAAACAGACACAATAGCCATCACCTAAAAACTTACCACACTGTTTAGGCCCAATTCCAACTGCTTTTGGGAGCTAAACAGTGTTGAGCCTCTTTAGTAGTTTAATTTGAGACCACCTGCTAATATCATGTCCTGTAGGTCTTTTTACATTACCAACACATGATTTTTTTTCAGTAAGCCAATATAGTTAGGAAACTTTTTTATTAGCTTACCTGGTTATAGAAGTACAGTAGAAGAGGGCAAAAAAGTGCCTGTATCTCACCTACAGCCATACCATATTGGATACGCCCAATCTCGTCTGATCTTGGAAGCTAAGCAGTGTTGGGCCTGGTTAGTACTTGGGTGGGAGACCACATGGGAACACCAGGTGCTGTAGGTTTTTCCCATTACTGGCAAATTGTTTTTATTCTCTAGCTTTTTAAATTGGAAACTTTTTTCTCTTTATTGACAGTACAGACATTTGGAAGAGGTCAAACAGACACAATAGCCATCACCTAAAAACTTACCACACTGTTTAGGCCCAATTCCAACTGCTTTTGGCAGCTAAACAGTGTTGAGCCTCTTTAGTAGTTTAATTTGAGACCACCTGCTAATATCATGTCCTGTAGGTCTTTTTACATTACCAACGCATGATTTTTTTCAGTAAGGCAATACAGTTAGGAAACTTTTTTATTAGCTTTCCTGGTTATAGAAGTAGAAGAAAGCAAAAAAGTGCCGGTATCTCACCTACAGCCATACCACATTGGATACGCCCAATCTCATCTGATCTTGGAAGCTAAGCAGTGTTGGGCCTGGTTAGTACTTGGGTTGGAGACCACATGGGAACACCAGGTGCTGTAGATTTTTTCCCATTAATGGCAAATTGTTTTTATTCTCTTGCTATTTTAATTGGAAACTTTTTATTTTTATTGCCAATACAGACATTTGGGACAGGTCAAACAGACACAATAGCCATCACCTAAAAACTTACCACACTGTTTAGGCCCAATTCCAACTGCTTTTGGGAGCTAAACAGTGTTGAGCCTCTTTAGTAGTTTAATTTGAGACCACCTGCTAATATCATGTCCTGTAGGTCTTTTTACATTACCAACACATGATTTTTTTCAGTAAGCCAATATAGTTAGGAAACTTTTTTATTAGCTTACCTGGTTATAGAAGTAGAAGAGGGCAAAAAAGTGCATGTATCTCACCTACAGCCATACCACATTGGACACGCCCAATCTCGTCTGATCTTGGAAGCTAAGCAGTGTTGGGCCTGGTTAGTACTTGGGTGGGAGACCACATGGGAACACCAGGTGCTGTAGGTTTTTCCCATTACTGGCAAATTGTTTTTATTCTCTAGCTTTTTAAATTGGAAACTTTTTTCTCTTTATTAACAGTAAGGACATTTGGAAGAGGTCAAACAGACACAATAGCCATCACCTAAAAACTTACCACACTGTTTAGGCCCAATTCCAACTGCTTTTGGCAGCTAAACAGTGTTGAGCCTCTTTAGTAGTTTAATTTGAGACCACCTGCTAATATCATGTCCTGTAGGTCTTTTTACATTACCAACACATGATTTTTTTCAGTAAGCCAATATAGTTAGGAAACTTTTTTATTAGCTTACCTGGTTATAGAAGTAGAAGAGGGCAAAAAAGTGCCTGTACCTCACCTACAGCCATACCACATTGGATACGCCCAATCTCGTCTGATCTTGGAAGCTAAGCAGTGTTCGGCCTGGTTAGTACTTGGGTGGGAGACCACATGGGAACACCAGGTGCTGTAGGTTTTTCCCATTACTGGCAAATTGTTTTTATTCTCTAGCTTTTTAAATTGGAAACTTTTTTCTCTTTATTGTCAGTACAGACATTTGGAAGAGGTCAAACAGACACAATAGCTATCACCTAAAAACTTACCACACTGTTTAGGCCCAATTCCAACTGCTTTTGGCAGCTAAACAGTGTTGAGCCTCTTTAGTAGTTTAATTTGAGACCACCTGCTAATATCATGTCCTGTAGGTCTTTTTACATTACCAACACATGATTTTTTTCAATAAGCCAATATAGTTAGGAAACTTTTTTATTAGCTTACCTTGTTATAGAAGTAGATGAGGGCAAAAAAGTGCCTGTATCTCACCTACAGCCATACCACATTGGATACGCCTGATCTTGGAAGCTAAGCAGTGTTGGGCCTGGTTAGTACTTGGGTGGGAGACCACATGGGAACACCAGGTGCTGTAGGTTTTTTCCCATTAATGGCAAATTGTTTTTATTCTCTTGCTATTTAAATTGGAAACTTTTTATTTTTTATTGCCAATACAGACATTTGGGACAGGTCAAACAGACACAATAGCCATCACCTAAAAACTTACCACACTGTTTAGGCCCAATTCCAACTGCTTTTGGCAGCTAAACAGTGTTGAGCCTCTTTAGTAGTTTAATTTGAGACCACCTGCTAATATCATGTCCTGTAGGTCTTTTTACATTACCAACACATGATTTTTTTCAGTAAGGCAATACAGTTAGGAAACTTTTTTATTAGCTTACCTGGTTATAGAAGTAGAAGAGGGCAAAAAAGTGTCGGTATCTCACCTACTGCCATACCACATTGGTTACGCCCAATCTCGTCTGATCTTGGAAGCTAAGCAGTGTTGGGCCTGGTTAGTACTTGGGTGGGAGACCACATGGGAACACCAGGTGCTGTAGGTTTTTTCCCATTAATGGCAAATTGTTTTTATTCTCTTGCTATTTAAATTGGAAACTTTTTATTTTTTATTGCCAATACAGACATTTGGGACAGGTCAAACAGACACAATAGCCATCACCTAAAAACTTACCACACTGTTTAGGCCCAATTCCAACTGCTTTTGGCAGCTAAACAGTGTTGAGCCTCTTTAGTAGTTTAATTTGAGACCACCTGCTAATATCATGTCCTGTAGGTCTTTTTACATTACCAACACATGATTTTTTTCAGTAAGGCAATACAGTTAGGAAACTTTTTTATTAGCTTACCTGGTTATAGAAGTAGAAGAGGGCAAAAAAGTGCCTGGATCTCACCTACAGCCATACCACATTGGATACGCCCAATCTCGTCTGATCTTGGAAGCTAAGCAGTGTTGGGCCTGGTTAGTACTTGGGTGGGAGACCACATGGGAACACCAGGTGCTGTAGGTTTTTTCCCATTAATGGCAAATTGTTTTTATTCTCTTGCTATTTAAATTGGAAACTTTTTATTTTTATTGCCAATACAGACATTTGGGACAGGTCAAACAGACACAATAGCCATCACCTAAAAACTTACCACACTGTTTAGGCCCAATTCCAACTGCTTTTGGGAGCTAAACAGTGTTGAACCTCTTTAGTAGTTTAATTTGAGACCACCTGCTAATATCATGTCCTGTAGGTCTTTTTACATTACCAACACATGATTTTTTTCAGTAAGCCAATATAGTTAGGAAACTTTTTTATTAGCTTACCTGGTTATAGAAGTAGAAGAGGGCAAAAAAGTGCCTGTATCTCACCAACAGCCATACCACATTGGATACGCCCAATCTCGTCTGATCTTGGAAGCTAAGCAGTGTTGGGCCTGGTTAGTAATTGGGTGGGAGACCACATGGGAACACCAGGTGCTGTAGGTTTTTTCCCATTAATGGCAAATTGTTTTTATTCTCTTGCTATTTAAATTGGAAACATTTATTTTTATTGCCAATACAGACATTTGGGACAGGTCAAACAGACACAATAGCCATCACCTAAAAACTTACCACACTGTTTAGGCCCAATTCCAACTGCTTTTGGGAGCTAAACAGTGTTGAGCCTCTTTAGTAGTTTAATTTGAGACCACCTGCTAATATCATGTCCTGTAGGTCTTTTTACATTACCAACACATGATTTTTTTTCAGTAAGCCAATATAGTTAGGAAACTTTTTTATTAGCTTACCTGGTTATAGAAGTAGAAGAGGGCAAAAAAGTGCCTGTATCTCACCTGCAGCCATACCACATTGGATACGCCCAATCTCGTCTGATCTTGGAAGCTAAGCAGTGTTGGGCCTGGTTAGTACTTGGGTGGGAGACCACATGGGAACACCAGGTGCTGTAGGTTTTTCCCGTTACTGGCAAATGGTTTTTATTCTCTAGCTTTTTAAATTGGAAACTTTTTTCTCTTTATTGACAGTACAGACATTTGGAAGAGGTCAAACAGACACAATAGCCATCACCTAAAAACTTACCACACTGTTTAGGCCCAATTTCAACTGCTTTTGGCAGCTAAACAGTGTTGAGCCTCTTAAGTAGTTTAATTTGAGACCACCTGCTAATATCGTGTCCTGTAGGTCTTTTTACATTACCAACGCATGATTTTTTTCAGTAAGGCAATACAGTTAGGAAACTTTTTTATTAGCTTTCCTGGTTATAGAAGTAGAAGAGGGCAAAAAAGTGCCGGTATCTCACCTACAGCCATACCACATTGGATACGCCCAATCTTGTCTGATCTTGGAAGCTAAGCAGTGCTGGGCCTGGTTAGTACTTGGGTGGGAGACCACATGGGAACACCAGGTGCTGTAGGTTTTTTCCCATTAATGGCAAATTGTTTTTATTCTCTTGCTAGTTAAATTGTAAACTTTTTATTTTTATTGCCAATACAGACATTTGGACAGGTCAAACAGACACAATAGCCATCACCTAAAAACTTTCCACACTGTTTAGGCCCAATTCCAACTGCTTTTGGCAGCTAAACAGTGTTGAGCCTCTTTAGTAGTTTAATTTGAGACCACATGCTAATATCATGTCCTGTAGGTCTTTTTACATTACCAACACATGATTTTTTTCAGTAAGGCAATACAGTTAGGAAACTTTTTTATTAGCTTACCTGGTTATAGAAGTAGAAGAGGGCAAAAAAGTGCCAGTATCTCATCTACAGCCATACCACATTGGATACGCCCAATCTCGTCTGATCTTGGAAGCTAAGCAGTGTTGGGCCTGGTTAGTACTTGGGTGGGAGACCACATGGGAACACCAGGTGCTGTAAGTTTTTTCCCATTAATGGCAAATTGTTTTTATTCTCTTGCTATTTAAATTGGAAACTTTTTATTTTTTATTGCCAATACAGACATTTGGGACAGGTCAAACACACACAATAGCCATCACCTAAAAACTTACCACACTGTTTAGGCCCAATTCCAACTGCTTTTGGGAGCTAAACAGTGTTGAGCCTCTTTAGTAGTTTAATTTGAGACCACCTGCTAATATCATGTCCTGTCGGTCTTTTTACATTACCAACGCATGATTTTTTTCAGTAAGGCAATAAAGTTAGGAAACTTTTTTATTCGCTTACCTGGTTATAGAAGTAGAAGAGGGCAAAAAAGTGCCAGTATCTCACCTACAGCCATACCACATTGGATACGCCCAATCTCGTCTGATCTTGGAAGCTAAGCAGTGTTGGGCCTGTTTAGTACTTGGGTGGGAGACCACATGGGAACACCAGGTGCTGTAAGTTTTTTCCCATTAATGGCAAATTGTTTTTATTCTCTTGCTATTTAAATTGAAAACTTTTTATTTTTTTTGCCAATACAGACATTTGGGACAGGTCAAACAGACACAATAGCCATCACCTAAAAACTTACCACACTGTTTAGGCCCAATTCCAACTGCTTTTGGGAGCTAAACAGTGTTGAGCCTCTTTAGTAGTTTAATTTGAGACCACCTGCTAATATCATGTCCTGTAGGTCTTTTTACATTACCAACACATGATTTTTTTTCAGTAAGCCAATATAGTTAGTAAACTTTTTTATTAGCTTACCTGGTTATAGAAGTAGAAGAGGGCAAAAAAGTGCCTGTATCTCACCTACAGCCATACCACATTGGATATGCTCAATCTCGTCTGATCTTGGAAGCTAAGCAGTGTTGGGCCTGGTTAGTACTTGGGTGGGAGACCACATGGGAACACCAGGTGCTGTAGGTTTTTCCCATTACTGGCAAATTGTTTTTATTCTCTAGCTTTTTAAATTGGAAACTTTTTTCTCTTTATTGACAGTACAGACATTTGGAAGAGGTCAAACAGACACAATAGCCATCACCTAAAAACTTACCACACTGTTTAGGCCCAATTCCAACTGCTTTTGGCAGCTAAACAGTGTTGAGCCTCTTTAGTAGTTTAATTTGAGACCACCTGCTAATATCATGTCCTGTAGGTCTTTTTACATTACCAACACATGATTTTTTTTCAGTAAGCCAATATAGTTAGGAAACTTTTTTATTAGCTTACCTGGTTATAGAAGTAGAAGAGGGCAAAAAAGTGCCTGTATCTCACCTACAGCCATACCACATTGGATACGCCCAATCTCGTCTGATCTTGGAAGTTAAGCAGTGTTGGGCCTGGTTAGTACTTGGGTGGGAGACCACATGGGAACACCAGGTGCTGTAGGTTTTTCCCATTACTGGCAAATTGTTTTTATTCTCTAGCTTTTTAAATTGGAAACTTTTTTCTCTTTATTGACAGTACAGACATTTGGAAGAGGTCAAACAGACACAATAGCCATCACCTAAAAACTTACAACACTGTTTAGGCCCAATTCCAACTGCTTTTGGCAGCTAAACAGTGTTGAGCCTCTTAAGTAGTTTAATTTGAGACCACCTGCTAATATCATGTCCTGTAGGTCTTTTTACATTACCAACGCATGATTTTTTTCAGTAAGGCAATACAGTTAGGAAACTTTTTTATTAGCTTTCCTGGTTATAGAAGTAGAAGAAAGCAAAAAAGTGCCGGTATCTCACCTACAGCCATACCACATTGGATACGCCCAATCTCGTCTGATCTTGGAAGCTAAGCAGTGTTGGGCCTGGTTAGTACTTGGGTGGGAGACCACATGGGAACACCAGGTGCTGTCGATTTTTTCCCATTAATGGCAAATTGTTTTTATTCTCTTGCTATTTAAATTGGAAACTTTTTATGTTTATTGCCAATACAGATATTTGGGACAGGTCAACCAGACACAATAGCCATCACCTAAAAACTTACCACACTGTTTAGGCCCAATTCCAACTGCTTTTGGCAGCTAAACAGTGTTGAGCCTCTTTAGTAGTTTAATTTGAGACCACCTGCTAATATCATGTCCTGTAGGTCTTTTTACATTACCAACACATGATTTTTTTCAGTAAGGCAATACAGTTAGGAAACTTTTTTATTAGCTTACCTGGTTATAGAAGTAGAAGAGGGCAAAAAAGTGCAAGTATCTCACCTACAGCCATACCACATTGGATACGCCCAATCTCATCTGATCTTGGAAGCTAAGCAGTGTTGGGCCTGGTTAGTACTTTGGTGGGAGACCACATGGGAACACCAGGTGCTGTAGGTTTTTTCACATTAATGGCAAATTGTTTTTATTCTCTTGCTATTTAAATTGGAAACTTTTTATTTTTATTGCCAATACAGACATTTGGGACAGGTCAAACAGACACAATAGCCATCACCTAAAAACTTACCACAGTGTTTAGGCCCAATTCCAACTGCTTTTGGCAGCTAAACAGTGTTGAGCCTCTTAAGTAGTTTAATTTGAGACCACCTGCTAATATCATGTCCTGTAGGTCTTTTTACATTACCAACACATGATTTTTTTCAGTAAGGCAATACAGTTAGGAAACTTTTTTATTAGCTTTCCTGGTTATAGAAGTAGAAGAGGGCAAAAAAGTGCCGGTATCTCACCTACAGCCATACCACATTGGATACGCCCAATCTCGTCTGATCTTGGAAGCTAAGCAGTGTTGGGCCTGGTTAGTAATTGGGTGGGAGACCACATGGGAACACCAGGTGCTGTAGGTTTTTTCCCATTAATGGCAAATTGTTTTTATTCTCTTGCTATTTAAATTGGAAACATTTATTTTTATTGCCAATACAGACATTTGGGACAGGTCAAACAGACACAATAGCCATCACCTAAAAACTTACCACACTGTTTAGGCCCAATTCCAACTGCTTTTGGGAGCTAAACAGTGTTGAGCCTCTTTAGTAGTTTAATTTGAGACCACCTGCTAATATCATGTCCTGTAGGTCTTTTTACATTACCAACACATGATTTTTTTTCAGTAAGCCAATATAGTTAGGAAACTTTTTTATTAGCTTACCTGGTTATAGAAGTAGAAGAGGGCAAAAAAGTGCCTGTATCTCACCTGCAGCCATACCACATTGGATACGCCCAATCTCGTCTGATCTTGGAAGCTAAGCAGTGTTGGGCCTGGTTAGTACTTGGGTGGGAGACCACATGGGAACACCAGGTGCTGTAGGTTTTTCCCGTTACTGGCAAATGGTTTTTATTCTCTAGCTTTTTAAATTGGAAACTTTTTTCTCTTTATTGACAGTACAGACATTTGGAAGAGGTCAAACAGACACAATAGCCATCACCTAAAAACTTACCACACTGTTTAGGCCCAATTTCAACTGCTTTTGGCAGCTAAACAGTGTTGAGCCTCTTAAGTAGTTTAATTTGAGACCACCTGCTAATATCGTGTCCTGTAGGTCTTTTTACATTACCAACGCATGATTTTTTTCAGTAAGGCAATACAGTTAGGAAACTTTTTTATTAGCTTTCCTGGTTATAGAAGTAGAAGAGGGCAAAAAAGTGCCGGTATCTCACCTACAGCCATACCACATTGGATACGCCCAATCTTGTCTGATCTTGGAAGCTAAGCAGTGCTGGGCCTGGTTAGTACTTGGGTGGGAGACCACATGGGAACACCAGGTGCTGTAGGTTTTTTCCCATTAATGGCAAATTGTTTTTATTCTCTTGCTAGTTAAATTGTAAACTTTTTATTTTTATTGCCAATACAGACATTTGGACAGGTCAAACAGACACAATAGCCATCACCTAAAAACTTTCCACACTGTTTAGGCCCAATTCCAACTGCTTTTGGCAGCTAAACAGTGTTGAGCCTCTTTAGTAGTTTAATTTGAGACCACATGCTAATATCATGTCCTGTAGGTCTTTTTACATTACCAACACATGATTTTTTTCAGTAAGGCAATACAGTTAGGAAACTTTTTTATTAGCTTACCTGGTTATAGAAGTAGAAGAGGGCAAAAAAGTGCCAGTATCTCATCTACAGCCATACCACATTGGATACGCCCAATCTCGTCTGATCTTGGAAGCTAAGCAGTGTTGGGCCTGGTTAGTACTTGGGTGGGAGACCACATGGGAACACCAGGTGCTGTAGGTTTTTTCCCATTAATGGCAAATTGTTTTTATTCTCTTGCTATTTAAATTGGAAACTTTTTATTTTTTATTGCCAATACAGACATTTGGGACAGGTCAAACACACACAATAGCCATCACCTAAAAACTTACCACACTGTTTAGGCCCAATTCCAACTGCTTTTGGGAGCTAAACAGTGTTGAGCCTCTTTAGTAGTTTAATTTGAGACCACCTGCTAATATCATGTCCTGTAGGTCTTTTTACATTACCAACGCATGATTTTTTTCAGTAAGGCAATAAAGTTAGGAAACTTTTTTATTCGCTTACCTGGTTATAGAAGTAGAAGAGGGCAAAAAAGTGCCAGTATCTCACCTACAGCCATACCACATTGGATACGCCCAATCTCGTCTGATCTTGGAAGCTAAGCAGTGTTGGGCCTGTTTAGTACTTGGGTGGGAGACCACATGGGAACACCAGGTGCTGTAAGTTTTTTCCCATTAATGGCAAATTGTTTTTATTCTCTTGCTATTTAAATTGAAAACTTTTTATTTTTTTTGCCAATACAGACATTTGGGACAGGTCAAACAGACACAATAGCCATCACCTAAAAACTTACCACACTGTTTAGGCCCAATTCCAACTGCTTTTGGGAGCTAAACAGTGTTGAGCCTCTTTAGTAGTTTAATTTGAGACCACCTGCTAATATCATGTCCTGTAGGTCTTTTTACATTACCAACACATGATTTTTTTTCAGTAAGCCAATATAGTTAGTAAACTTTTTTATTAGCTTACCTGGTTATAGAAGTAGAAGAGGGCAAAAAAGTGCCTGTATCTCACCTACAGCCATACCACATTGGATATGCTCAATCTCGTCTGATCTTGGAAGCTAAGCAGTGTTGGGCCTGGTTAGTACTTGGGTGGGAGACCACATGGGAACACCAGGTGCTGTAGGTTTTTCCCATTACTGGCAAATTGTTTTTATTCTCTAGCTTTTTAAATTGGAAACTTTTTTCTCTTTATTGACAGTACAGACATTTGGAAGAGGTCAAACAGACACAATAGCCATCACCTAAAAACTTACCACACTGTTTAGGCCCAATTCCAACTGCTTTTGGCAGCTAAACAGTGTTGAGCCTCTTTAGTAGTTTAATTTGAGACCACCTGCTAATATCATGTCCTGTAGGTCTTTTTACATTACCAACACATGATTTTTTTTCAGTAAGCCAATATAGTTAGGAAACTTTTTTATTAGCTTACCTGGTTATAGAAGTAGAAGAGGGCAAAAAAGTGCCTGTATCTCACCTACAGCCATACCACATTGGATACGCCCAATCTCGTCTGATCTTGGAAGTTAAGCAGTGTTGGTCCTGGTTAGTACTTGGGTGGGAGACCACATGGGAACACCAGGTGCTGTAGGTTTTTCCCATTACTGGCAAATTGTTTTTATTCTCTAGCTTTTTAAATTGGAAACTTTTTTCTCTTTATTGACAGTACAGACATTTGGAAGAGGTCAAACAGACACAATAGCCATCACCTAAAAACTTACAACACTGTTTAGGCCCAATTCCAACTGCTTTTGGCAGCTAAACAGTGTTGAGCCTCTTAAGTAGTTTAATTTGAGACCACCTGCTAATATCATGTCCTGTAGGTCTTTTTACATTACCAACGCATGATTTTTTTCAGTAAGGCAATACAGTTAGGAAACTTTTTTATTAGCTTTCCTGGTTATAGAAGTAGAAGAAAGCAAAAAAGTGCCGGTATCTCACCTACAGCCATACCACATTGGATACGCCCAATCTCGTCTGATCTTGGAAGCTAAGCAGTGTTGGGCCTGGTTAGTACTTGGGTGGGAGACCACATGGGAACACCAGGTGCTGTTGATTTTTTCCCATTAATGGCAAATTGTTTTTATTCTCTTGCTATTTAAATTGGAAACTTTTTATGTTTATTGCCAATACAGATATTTGGGACAGGTCAACCAGACACAATAGCCATCACCTAAAAACTTACCACACTGTTTAGGCCCAATTCCAACTGCTTTTGGCAGCTAAACAGTGTTGAGCCTCTTTAGTAGTTTAATTTGAGACCACCTGCTAATATCATGTCCTGTAGGTCTTTTTACATTACCAACACATGATTTTTTTCAGTAAGGCAATACAGTTAGGAAACTTTTTTATTAGCTTACCTGGTTATAGAAGTAGAAGAGGGCAAAAAAGTGCCAGTATCTCACCTACAGCCATACCACATTGGATACGCCCAATCTCATCTGATCTTGGAAGCTAAGCAGTGTTGGGCCTGGTTAGTACTTTGGTGGGAGACCACATGGGAACACCAGGTGCTGTAGGTTTTTTCCCATTAATGGCAAATTGTTTTTATTCTCTTGCTATTTAAATTGGAAACTTTTTATTTTTATTGCCAATACAGACATTTGGGACAGGTCAAACAGACACAATAGCCATCACCTAAAAACTTACCACAGTGTTTAGGCCCAATTCCAACTGCTTTTGGCAGCTAAACAGTGTTGAGCCTCTTAAGTAGTTTAATTTGAGACCACCTGCTAATATCATGTCCTGTAGGTCTTTTTACATTACCAACACATGATTTTTTTCAGTAAGGCAATACAGTTAGGAAACTTTTTTATTAGCTTTCCTGGTTATAGAAGTAGAAGAGGGCAAAAAAGTGCCGGTATCTCACCTACAGCCATACCACATTGGATACGCCCAATCTCGTCTGATCTTGGAAGCTAAGCAGTGTTGGGCCTGGTTAGTACTTGGGTGGGAGACCACAAGGGAGCACCAGGTGCTGTAGGTTTTTTCCCATTAATGGCTAATTGTTTTTATTCTCTTGCTATTTAAATTGGAAACTTTTTATTTTTATTGCCAATACAGACATTTGGGACAGGTCAAACAGACACAATAGCCATCACCTAAAAACTTACCACACTGTTTAGGCCCAATTCCAACTGCTTTTGGCAGCTAAACAGTGTTGAGCCTCTTTAGTAGTTTAATTTGAGACCACATGCAAATATCATGTCCTGTAGGTCTTTTTACATTACCAACACATGATTTTTTTCAGTAAGGCAATACAGTTAGGAAACTTTTTTATTAGCTTACCTGGTTATAGAAGTAGAAGAGGGCAAAAAAGTGCCAGTATCTCACCTACAGCCATACCACATTGGATACGCCCAATCTCGTCTGATCTTGGAAGCTAAGCAGTGTTGGGCCTGTTTAGTACTTGGGTGGGAGACCACATGGGAACACCAGGTGCTGTAGGTTTTTTCCCATTAATGGCAAATTGTTTTTATTCTCTTGCTATTTAAATTGAAATCTTTTTATTTTTTATTGCCAATACAGACATTTGGGACAGGTCAAACAGACACAATAGCCATCACCTAAAAACTTACCACACTGTTTAGGCCTAATTCCAACTGCTTTTGGGAGCTAAACAGTGTTGAGCCTCTTTAGTAGTTTAATTTGAGACCACCTGCTAATATCATGTCCTGTAGGTCTTTTTACATTACCAACACATGATTTTTTTTCAGTAAGCCAATATAGTTAGGAAACTTTTTTATTAGCTTACCTGGTTATAGAAGTAGAAGAGGGCAAAAAAGTGCCTGTATCTCACCTACAGCCATACCACATTGGATACGCCCAATCTCGTCTGATCTTGGAAGCTAAGCAGTGTTTGGCCTGGTTAGTACTTGGGTGGGAGACCACATGGGAACACCAGGTGCTGTAGGTTTTTCCCATTACTGGCAAATTGTTTTTATTCTCTAGCTTTTTAAATTGGAAACTTTTTTCTCTTTATTGACAGTACAGACATTTGGAAGAGGTCAAACAGACACAATAGCCATCACCTAAAAACTTACCACACTGTTTAGGCCCAATTCCAACTGCTTTTGGCAGCTAAACAGTGTTGAGCCTCTTTAGTAGTTTAATTTGAGACCACCTGCTAATATCATGTCCTGTAGGTCTTTTTACATTACCAACACATGATTTTTTTCAGTAAGGCAATACAGTTAGGAAACTTTTTTATTCGCTTACCTGGTTATAGAAGTAGAAGAGGGCAAAAAAGTGCTGGTATCTCACCTACAGCCATACCACATTGGATACGCCCAATCTCGTCTGATCTTGGAAGCTAAGCAGTGTTGGGCCTGGTTAGTACTTGGGTGGGAGACCACATGGGAACACCAGGTGCTGTAGATTTTTTCCCATTAATGGCAAATTGTTTTTATTCTCTTGCTATTTAAATTGGAAACTTTTTATTTTTATTGCCAATACAGATATTTGGGACAGGTCAAACAGACACAATAGCCATCACCTAAAAACTTACCACACTGTTTAGGCCCAATTCCAACTGCTTTTGGCAGCTAAACAGTGTTGAGCCTCTTTAGTAGTTTAATTTGAGACCACCTGCTAATATCATGTCCTGTAGGTCTTTTTACATTACCAACACATGATTTTTTTCAGTAAGCCAATATAGTTAGGAAACTTTTTTATTAGCTTACCTGGTTATAGAAGTAGAAGATGGCAAAAAAGTGCCTGTATCTCACCTACAGCCATACCACATTGGATACGCCCAATCTCGTCTGATCTTGGAAGCTAAGCAGTGTTGGGCCTGGTTAGTACTTGGGTGGGAGACCACATGGGAACACCATGTGCTGTAGGTTTTTCCCATTACTGGCAAATTGTTTATATTCTCTAGCTTTTTAAATTGGAAACTTTTTTCTCTTTATTGACAGTACAGACATTTGGAAGAGGTCAAACAGACACAATAGCCATCACCTAAAAACTTACCACACTGTTTAGGCCCAATTCCAACTGCTTTTGGCAGCTAAACAGTGTTGAGCCTCTTAAGTAGTTTAATTTGAGACCACCTGCTAATATCATGTCCTGTAGGTCTTTTTACATTACCAACGCATGATTTTTTTCAGTAAGGCAATACAGTTAGGAAACTTTTTTATTAGCTTTCCTGGTTATAGAAGAAGAAGTGGGCAAAAAAGTGCCTGTATCTCACCTACAGCCATGCCACATTGGATACGCCCAATCTCGTCTGATCTTGGAAGCTAAGCAGTGTTGGGCCTGGTTAGTACTTGGATGGGAGACCACATGGGAACACCAGGTGCTGTAGGTTTTTTCCCATTAATGGCAAATTGTTTTTATTCTCTTGCTATTTAAATTGGAAACTTTTTATTTTTATTGCCAATACAGACATTTGGGACAGGTCAAACAGACACAATAGCCATCACCTAAAAACTTACCACACTGTTTAGGCCCAATTCCAACTGCTTTTGGGAGCTAAACAGTGTTGAGCCTCTTTAGTAGTTTAATTTGAGACCACCTGCTAATATCATGTCCTGTAGGTCTTTTTACATTACCAACACATGATTTTTTTCAGTAAGGCAATACAGTTAGGAAACTTTTTTATTCGCTTACCTGGTTATAGAAGTAGAAGAGGGCAAAAAAGTGCCAGTATCTCACCTACAGCCATACCACATTGGATATGCCCAATCTCGTCTGATCTTGGAAGCTAAGCAGTTTTGGGCCTGTTTAGTACTTGGGTGGGAGACCACATGGGAACACCAGGTGCTGTAGGTTTTTTGCCATTAATGGCAAATTGTTTTTATTCTCTTGCTATTTAAATTGAAAACTTTTTATTTTTTATTGCCAATACAGACATTTGGGACAGGTCAAACAGACACAATAGCCATCACCTAAAAACTTACCACACTGTTTAGGCCCAATTCCAACTGCTTTTGGGAGCTAAACAGTGTTGAGCCTCTTTAGTAGTTTAATTTGAGACCACCTGCTAATATCATGTCCTGTAGGTCTTTTTACATTACCAACACATGATTTTTTTCAGTAAGCCAATATAGTTAGGAAACTTTTTTATTAGCTTACCTGGTTATAGAAGTAGAAGAGGGCAAAAAAGTGCCGGTATCTCAACTACAGCCATACCACATTGGATATGCCCAATCTCGTCTGATCTCGGAAGCTAAGCAGTGTTGGGCCTGGTTAGTACTTGGGTGGGAGACCACATGGGAACACCAGGTGCTGTAGGTTTTTTCCCATTAATGGCAAATTGTTTTTATTCTCTAGCTATTTAAATTGGAAACTTTTTATTTTTTATTGCCAATACAGACATTTGGGACAGGTCAAACAGACACAATAGCCATCACCTAAAAACTTACCACACTGTTTAGGCCCAATTCCAACTGCTTTTGGGAGCTAAACAGTGTTGAGCCTCTTTAGTAGTTTAATTTGAGACCACCTGCTAATATCATGTCCTGTAGGTCTTTTTACATTACCAACACATGATTTTTTTCAGTAAGCCAATATAGTTAGGAAACTTTTTTATTAGCTTACCTGGTTATAGAAGTAGAAGATGGCAAAAAAGTGCCTGTAACTCACCTACAGCCATACCACATTGGATACGCCCAATCTCGTCTGATCTTGGAAGCTAAGCAGTGTTGGGCCTGTTTAGTACTTGGGTGGGAGACCACATGGGAACACCAGGTGCTGTAGGTTTTTCCCATTACTGGCAAATTGTTTTTATTCTCTAGCTTTTTAAATTGGAAACTTTTTTCTCTTTATTGACAGTACAGACATTTGGGACAGGTCAAACAGACACAATAGCCATCACCTAAAACTTACCACACTGTTTAGGCCCAATTCCAACTGCTTTTGGCAGCTAAACAGTGTTGAGCCTCTTTAGTAGTTTAATTTGAGACCACCTGCTAATATCATGTCCTGTAGGTCTTTTTACATTACCAACACATGATTTTTTTCAGTAAGGCAATATAGTTAGGAAACTTTTTTATTAGCTTACCTGGTTATAGAAGTAGAAGATGTCAAAAAAGTGCCTGTGTCTCACCTACAGCCATACCACATTGGATACGCCCAATCTCATCTGATCTTGGAAGCTAAGCAGTGTTGGGCCTGGTTAGTACTTGGGTGGGAGACCACATGGGAACACCAGGTGCTGTAGGTTTTTCCCATTACTGGCAAATTGTTTATATTCTCTAGCTTTTTAAATTGGAAACTTTTTTCTCTTTATTGACAGTACAGACATTTGGAAGAGGTCAAACAGACACAATAGCCATCACCTAAAAACTTACCACACTGTTTAGGCCCAATTCCAACTGCTTTTGGCAGCTAAACAGTGTTGAGCCTCTTAAGTAGTTTAATTTGAGACCACCTGCTAATATCATGTCCTGTAGATCTTTTTACATTACCAACACATGATTTTTTTCAGTAAGGCAATACAGTTAGGAAACTTTTTTATTAGCTTTCCTGGTTATAGAAGTAGAAGAGGGCAAAAAAGTGCTGGTATCTCACCTACAGCCATACCACATTGGATACGCCCAATCTCGTCTGATCTTGGAAGCTAAGCAGTGTTGGGCCTGGTTAGTACTTGGGTGGGAGACCACATGGGAACACCAGGTGCTGTAGGTTTTTTCCCATTAATGGCAAATTGTTTTTATTCTCTTGCTATTTAAATTGGAAACTTTTTATTTTTATTGCCAATACAGACATTTGGGACAGGTCAAACAGACACAATAGCCATCACCTAAAAACTTACCACACTGTTTAGGCCCAATTCCAACTGCTTTTGGCAGCTAAACAGTGTTGAGCCTCTTTAGTAGTTTAATTTGAGACCACCTGCTAATATCATGTCCTGTAGGTCTTTTTACATTACCAACACATGATTTTTTTCAGTAAGGCAATACAGTTAGGAAACTTTTTTATTAGCTTACCTGGTTATAGAAGTAGAAGAGGGCAAAAAAGTGCCAGTATCCCACCTACAGCCATACCACATTGGATACGCCCAATCTCGTCTGATCTTGGAAGCTAAGCAGTGTTGGGCCTGGTTAGTACTTGGGTGGGAGACCACATGGGAACACCAGGTGCTGTAGGTTTTTTCCCATTAATGGCAAATTGTTTTTATTCTCTTGCTATTTAAATTGGAAACTTTTTATTTTTTATTGCCAATACAGACATTTGGGACAGGTCAAACAGACACAATAGCCATCACCTAAAAACTTACCACACTGTTTAGGCCCAATTCCAACTGCTTTTGGGAGCTAAACAGTGTTGAGCCTCTTTAGTAGTTTAATTTGAGACCACCTGCTAATATCATGTCCTGTAGGTCTTTTTACATTACCAACACATGATTTTTTTCAGTAAGGCAATACAGTTAGGAAACTTTTTTATTAGCTTACCTGGTTATAGAAGTAGAAGAGGGCAAAAAAGTGCCGGTATCTCAACTACAGCCATACCACATTGGATACGCCCAATCTCGTCTGATCTTGGAAGCTAAGCAGTGTTGGGCCTGGTTAGTACTTGGGTGGGAGACCACATGGGAACACCAGGTGCTGTAGGTTTTTTCCCATTAATGGCAAATTGTTTTTATTCTCTTGCTATTTAAATTGGAAACTTTTTATTTTTATTGCCAATACAGACATTTGGGACAGGTCAAACAGACACAATAGCCATCACCTAAAAACTTACCACACTGTTTAGGCCCAATTCCAACTGCTTTTGGGAGCTAAACAGTGTTGAGCCTCTTTAGTAGTTTAATTTGAGACCACCTGCTAATATCATGTCCTGTAGGTCTTTTTACATTACCAACACATGATTTTTTTCAGTAAGGCAATACAGTTAGGAAACTTTTTTATTAGCTTACCTGGTTATAGAAGTAGAAGAGGGCAAAAAAGTGCCGGTATCTCAACTACAGCCATACCACATTGGATACGCCCAATCTCGTCTGATCTTGGAAGCTAAGCAGTGTTGGGCCTGGTTAGTACTTGGGTGGGAGACCACATGGGAACACCAGGTGCTGTAGGTTTTTTCCCATTAATGGCAAATTGTTTTTATTCTCTTGCTATTTAAATTGGAAACTTTTTATTTTTATTGCCAATACAGACATTTGGGACAGGTCAAACAGACACACTAGCCATCACCTAAAAACTTACCACACTGTTTAGGCCCAATTCCAACTGCTTTTGGGAGCTAAACAGTGTTGAGCCTCTTTAGTAGTTTAATTTGAGACCACCTGCTAATATCATGTCCTGTAGGTCTTTTTACATTACCAACACATGATTTTTTTCAGTAAGCCAATATAGTTAGGAAACTTTTTTATTAGCTTACCTGGTTATAGAAGTAGAAGATGGCAAAAAAGTGCCTGTAACTCACCTACAGCCATACCACATTGGATACGCCCAATCTCGTCTGATCTTGGAAGCTAAGCAGTGTTGGGCCTGATTAGTACTTGGGTGGGAGACCAAATGGGAACACCATGTGCTGTAGGTTTTTCCCATTACTGGCAAATTGTTTATATTCTCTAGCTTTTTAAATTGGAAACTTTTTTCTCTTTATTGACAGTACAGACATTTGGAAGAGGTCAAACAGACAAAATAGCCATCACCTAAAAACTTACCACACTGTTTAGGCCCAATTCCAACTGCTTTTGGCAGCTAAACAGTGTTGAGCCTCTTAAGTAGTTTAACCCCTTCCCGACATTTGACGTACATTTACGTCATGGCCGGGAGGTACTTCCCGACACATGGCATAAATGTACGTCATGAGTTTAAACTGTCACTGCGTCTCGAGACGCAGTGACAGAGGGACGATGTCTGCTGTCCCTGACAGCAGACATGTCCCTGCATGCCCAGGGGGGGCTGCGATGTCGCCCCCCCGTCGGCGATCGCTGTGATTGGCTGTTCAGTGTGAACAGCCATTCACAGCGTTTTCCTGTGTTACCAGCGAATCGGACGCTCGGTAACACAGGTGTCAATCACCGCCGGGCGTCAGGGGGCATGAGGGGGTCATCGGTGACGATGACACCTCACCCCACCCTCACCCCACCTGCCCCCAAGGCTGTGATTGGTCCGTGGGACCCACGGACCAATCACAGCCAAGGCGCGACATTTAAACTGACGGTGACTGCGCTGCAGACGCCATTCCGGTCTGGAATAGCGTGCAGAACGGTCACCGTGCCTGCCTGCCGTGAATACCGACCTGATCCTTGCTAATACTTACCTGATCCTTGCAAATACCTTACCTGATCACCTTATCACTGCTTGTAGCGTGCTGGACGCTTCCTGGATCTGACTTCCTGAGACTTCCTGCTGCTGCTGCAGTGTGATAGAGAGATAGAGAGATAGAGAGAGAGATAGAGAGAGATAGAGAGAGATAGAGAGATAGTGACAGAGAGAGCTATATTTTGTGTCTGCTACCCCCCCCTTTTTGGGGGTGCAGGGGTTTTCTATATATATATAACTGTCAGTGCTGCTGCTGCAGTGTCATACAGTGATAGATAGTGATAGATAGTGATAGATAGTGAGAGGTAGAGAGATAGAGAGATTTGTGTCTGCTACCCCCCCCTTTTTGGGGGTGCAGGGGTTTTATTTTATATATATAACTGTCAGTGCTGCTGCTGCAGTGTCATAGAGTGATAGATAGTGAGAGATAGAGAGATAGAGAGAGATAGTGACAGAGAGTGATAGAGAGTGTATATTTTGTGTCTGCTACCCCCCCTTTTTGGGGGTGCAGTTTTTTTTTTATACATATAACTGTCAGTGCTGCTGCTGCAGTGTCCTAGAGTGATAGATAGTGAGAGATAGTGAGAGATAGAGAGATAGAGAGATAGAGAGAGATAGTGACAGAGAGTGATAGAGAGTGTATATTTTGTGTCTGCTACCCCCCCTTTTGTGCTGATCAGTATATCTGTGCTGATCAGCAACTTTTTGGGGGCGCAGAGGTTTTTTTTTTATATATATACCTGTCAGTTGCTGCCAGTTGCACTGTCAGTTGCACCAAAGGTTGTGCACCTGCTGTCCCTCACTGCTGGTAATCAGTGTCGCATCACTGATCACCTTTTTTTTTTTTTGTGAGTGCTGTGGGGTCTTTTTTTAATTTTTTTTTTACACACACTGATTTTGTGGGTGTCCTGTGGCCACTGTGCGCCGATCAGTGACGTACATCACTGATCAGCTTTTTCGGCACAGGGTTGATCAATTTTTTTTTTTTTTTTGATCAGATTCCTGTTGCCTTTGAGCGCTGTTCAGTGACAGACGTTACTGACCAACATCTGTGCTCAATTTTTGGCGCAGGACCTTTTTTTTTTTTTTTTTAACCCCTTCAATTTTTTATTTTTAACCCCTTCATTTTTTTTTTTTTTATTGGTATAAAGTATTTTTGGTACTTATGTAGTAACTGGGCTGCCGATTTTTTGATTGTATGCCTTAAGTTAAGGCATACAATCAGATGCGATGCGATGCGATATCGCATCGCATCGCATCCGATATCGCATCCGATATCGGATGCGATGACCCGATTTTTCCATAGGAATCAATGTTAAAATGATTCCTATGGAAAAATGGGTCCTTTTCATACCCCTACTATCCAAGTGGGCATGGAGTTGGATATAAACCTGTGGCGAGCGTAGCGAGCCACCGAGCCCGAAGCGTGGCGAGCGAAGCGAGCCCCGCGAGGGGACGGTATTCGTCCCCTCGCGGGGCTCGCTTCGCTCGCCACGCTTCGGGCTCGGTGGCTCGCTACGCTCGCCACAGGTTTATATCCAACTCCATGCCCACTTGGATAGTAGGGGTATGAAAAGGACCCATTTTTCCCATTGAATTCCATGTTAAAATGGACTCAGTCCATTTTAACATTGATTCCTATGGAAAAATCGGGTCATCGCATCGCATCGCATCGCATCGAATCGCATGGTCGCATGCGATGCGATGCGATCTCCCGATCCGACCCGATTTAGAAATCGGCAGCCCAGTTACTACATAAGTACCGTATTTTTTTTTTCTGCACCACATACACACTACATACCCCCCGGATTGAAATAAAGTTTGTACCCCCCCCTACACTATACACGTGTTGAAACATTTCACTACCAGTAACACAAAAATAAAAATGGCATCCCAAATGTCCTCCCAAATGTCCTCCCAGTCATCCAGGAGAATGTATTCAGTGGAGGAGGCATATGCCATGCTTGCCTCTGACTCTGACACAGGCAGTGATGCAAGCGGGGAATTTGAAGGATTCGTCTTAAGCTCCTCTTCCTCCTCTGGTGATGAGGGACCCCCTCAAAGACGCCCCCGTAGATCAGCTGAGATTCCCCCCCCAATAATTGATCTAGTATGGACCCCACCACCAGACAATTTTGAGCCCCAGGTTCCTGAGTTTTTGGCCATGCCAGGAATCCAATTTGATTCCACAGGTCTCAGAGAAATTGACTTTTTCAAATTATTTTTCTCTGATGATTTTATAAATTTAATGGTGGACCAAACTAATTTATATGCCCAGCAGTTTATTGCTCAAAACCCCACGTCATCATTTGCTAGGTGGACCCCTGTAGATGCAGTAGAGATGATGACGTTTTGGGGTCTGGTGTTTCATATGGGCATAGTAAAAAAGCCAGAAATTAGGCAATATTGCAGTACAGATGTTCTGTACAGTACTCCATTTTACCGTATGGCCATGCCCCGGACTCGATTTGAGACAATTCTTAAATTTATACATTACACCGATAATGCACAGTGCCCACCCAGAGATGATCCCACCTTTGACCGGCTATTCAAAGTCAGGCCGGTCATTGATCATTTCAGTGCCAAATTTGAAGAGGTGTACATCCCTGAAAAATTTATTTGTATCGACGAGTCCCTTATACATTTTAAAGGAAGGGTTAAATTCCGCCAGTACCTTCCCAGTAAGAGGGCAAGGTATGGCATAAAAATGTATAAACTGTGTGAAAGCACCTCAGGGTACACCCACAGGTTTAGGGTTTATGAAGGGAAGGATTCAAGAATTCAACCGCCAGAATGCCCCCCCTCCCTCGTAGGTGTTAGTGGGAAAATTGTCTGGGATTTAGTGCACCCCTTCCTGGATAAAGGTTATCACCTCTATGTGGATAACTTTTACACTAGCATCCCCCTGTTTAAGGCCCTTGGTTCAAGAGGTACAGCAGCTTGCGGTACTGTGCGCAAGAACCAAAGAGGCCTCCCAAAAACGCACATTGCCCAAGTAATGAGAAGGGGTGAAAGCAGGGGAATATGCAACGAAAATATGTTGTTGGTCAAATATAAGGACAAGAGGGATGTCCTTATACTGACAACAATTCACGGAGACAGTACCACCTCCGTCCCTGTACGAGGTACCAGTACCCACACCTCCAAACCTAATTGTATCCTGGATTACAATAGGTACATGGGCGGAGTGGATCTTTCAGATCAGGTACTGAAGCCGTACAGTGCCCTGCGGAAAACAAAAATCTGGTACAAGAAGGTGGCCGTGTATATCATCCAGATGGCACTGTATAACGCTTACGTGCTATTCCGTTCTACCGGCCAGAGGGGGACATTTATGCACTTTCAAGAGGAAGTCATAAAGGGCCTAATATTTGGGAACCAGCAGGCAGAGGGCCCCAGTACTTCTAGTACTGGCCCCCGTATTGTACCAGGGCAGCATTTTCCTGATGAAATCCCCTCCACTGGAAAAAAGGGCAGGACACAAAAAAGGTGCAAAGTTTGCTATAAAAAGGGAATAAGAAAGCAAACTATTTTCCAGTGTGACACTTGCCCCGACAAACCCGGCCTATGTATAAAGGAGTGTTTTAAAATATACCACACATCTATGGAATATTAGGTTCATAATTTCACCGTGCTTCGGGGGTCTTGCTAATGCCACATAGCACCCACCATTCATTCCACCAGAATCTGAGCCGCAAAATCCAAAAATCACTCCTTCCCTTCTGAGTCCTGCCATGCACCCAACTGGTATTTTTTGGTCACATGTGAGGCATTGCCGTACTCGGGAGAAATTGGGGCACAGATTTTGGGGTGCTTTGTCTCCTTCATTCCTTGTGAAAATGAAAAATTTTGAGCCAGAACTGCATTTTTGTGTAAAAAAATGTAATTTTTCATGTTCACTGCCCAGTTTTATCAAAATTGGTGAAACCCCTGGGGGTTTGAAATGTACACTATACCCCTAGATGAATTCCCTGAGGGGTGTAGTTTGCAAAATGGGGTCACTTGTGGGGGGGTTCCACTGTATTGGTGCTTTGGGGGTCTTGCTAATGCGACATAGCACCCACCATCATTCCACCAGAATTTGTGCTGCAAAATCCAAATATCACTCCTTCCCTTCTGAGTCCTGCCACTTTTTGGTCACACATGAGGCATTGCCGTACTCGGGAGAAATTGGGGCACAGATTTTGGGGTGCTTTGTCTCCTTCATTCCTTCTGAAAATGAAAAATTTTGAGCCAGAACTGCATTTTTGTGTAAAAAAAATGTAATTTTTCATTTTCACTGCCCACTTGTATCAAAATTGGTGAAACCCCTGGGGGTTTGAAATGTACACTATACCCCTAGATGAATTCCCTGAGGGGTGTAGTTTGCAAAATGGGGTGACTTGTGGGGGGGTTCCACTGTATTGGTGCAACATAGCACCCACCATTCATTCCACCAGAATCTGTGCTGCAAAATCCAAAAATCACTCCTTCCCTTCTGAGTCCTGCCATGCACCCAACTGGTATTTTTTGGTCACATGTGAGGCATTGCCGTACTCGGGAGAAATTGGGGCACAGATTTTGGGGTGCTTTTTCTCCTTCATACCTTCTGAAAATGAAAAATTTTGAGCCAGAACTGCATTTTTGTGTAAAAAATGTAATTTTTCATGTTCACTGCCCACTTGTATCAAAATTGGTGAAACCCCTGGGGGTTTGAAATGTACACTATACCCCTAGATGAATTCCCTGAGGGGTGTAGTTTGCAAAATGGGGTCACTTGTGGGGGGGTTCCACTGTATTGGTGCTTGGGGGGTCTTGCTAATGCGACATAGCACCCACCAAAATTCCACCAGAATCTGAGCTGCAAAATCCAAAAATCACTCCTTCCCTTTTGAGTCCTGCCATGCACCCAACTGGTATTTTTTGGTCACATGTGAGGCATTGCCGTACTCGGGAGAAATTGGGGCACAGATTTTGGGGTGCTTTTTCTCCTTCATACCTTCTGAAAATGAAAAATTTTGAGCCAGAACTGCATTTTTGTGTAAAAAATGTAATTTTTCATGTTCACTGCCCACTTGTATCAAAATTGGTGAAACCCCTGGGGGTTTGAAATGTACACTATACCCCTAGATGAATTCCCTGAGGGGTGTAGTTTGCAAAATGGGGTGACTTGTGGGGGGGTTCCACTGTATTGGTGCTTGGGGGGTCTTGCTAATGCGACATAGCACCCACCAAAATTCCACCAGAATCTGAGCTGCAAAATCCAAAAATCACTCCTTCCCTTCTGAGTCCTGCCATGCACCCAAATGGTATTTTTTGGTCACATGTGAGGCATTGCCGTACTCGGGAGAAATTGGGGCACAGATTTTGGGGTGCTTTGTCTCCTTCATACCTTCTGAAAATGAAAAATTTTGAGCCAGAACTGCATTTTTGTGTAAAAAAATGTAATTTTTAATTTTCACTGCCCACTTGTATCAAAATTGGTGAAACCCCTGGGGGTTTGAAATGTACACTATACCCCTAGATGAATTCCCTGAGGGGTGTACTTTGCAAAATGGGGTGACTTGTGGGGGGGTTCCACTGTATTTGTGCTTGGGGGGTCTTGCTAATGCGACATAGCACCCACCAAAATTCCACCAGAATCTGAGCTGCAAAATCCAAAAATCACTCCTTCCGTTCTGAGTCCTGCCATGCACCCAACTGGTATTTTTTGGTCACATGTGAGGCATTGCCGTACTCGGGAGAAATTGGGGCACAGATTTTGGGGTGCTTTTTCTCCTTCATACCTTCTGAAAATGAAAAATTTCGAGCCAGAACTGCATTTTTGTGTAAAAAATGTAATTTTTCATTTTCACTGCCCACTTGTATCAAAATTGGTGAAACCCCTGGGGGTTTGAAATGTACACTATACCCCTAGATGAATTCCCTGAGGGGTGTAGTTTTCAAAATGGGGTGACTTGTGGGGGGGTTCCACTGTATTGGTGCTTGGGGGGTCTTGCTAATGCGACATAGCACCCACCAAAATTCCACCAGAATCTGAGCCGCAAAATCCAAAAATCACTCCTTCCGTTCTGAGTCCTGCCATGCACCCAACTGGTATTTTTTGGTCACATGTGAGGCATTTCCGTACTCGGGAGAAATTGGGGCACATATTTTGGGGTGCTTTTTCTCCTTCATACCTTCTGAAAATGAAAAATTTTGAGCCAGAACTGCATTTTTGTGTAAAAAAATGTAATTTTTCATTTTCACTGCCCACTTGTATCAAAATTGGTGAAACCCCTGGGGGTTTGAAATGTACACTATACCCCTAGATGAATTCCCTGAGGGGTGTACTTTGCAAAATGGGGTGACTTGTGGGGGGGTTCCACTGTATTGGTGCAACATAGCACCCACCATTCATTCCACCAGAATCTGTGCTGCAAAATCCAAAAATCACTCCTTCCCTTCTGAGTCCTGCCATGCACCCAACTGGTATTTTTTGGTCACATGTGAGGCATTGCCGTACTCGGGAGAAATTGGGGCACAGATTTTGGGGTGCTTTTTCTCCTTCATACCTTCTGAAAATGAAAAATTTTGAGCCAGAACTGCATTTTTGTGTAAAAAAATGTAATTTTTCATTTTCACTGCCCACTTGTATCAAAATTGGTGAAACCCCTGGGGGTTTGAAATGTACACTATACCCCTAGATGAATTCCCTGAGGGGTGTAGTTTTCAAAATGGGGTGACTTGTGGGGGGGTTCCACTGTATTGGTGCTTTGGGGGTCTTGCTAATGCGACATAGCACCCACCAAAATTCCACCAGAATCTGAGCTGCAAAATCCAAAAATCACTCCTTCCCTTCTGAGTCCTGCCATGCACCCAACTGGTATTTTTTGGTCACATGTGAGGCATTGCCGTACTCGGGAGAAATTGGGGCACAGATTTTGGGGTGCTTTGTCTCCTTCATACCTTCTGAAAATGACAAATTTGGAGCCAGAACTGTATTTTTGTGTAAAAAAAATAATTTTTCATTTTCACTGCCCAGTTGTACCACAATTGGTGAAACCCCTGGGGGTTTGAAATGTACACTATACCCCTAGATGAATTCCCTGAGGGGTGTAGTTTGCAAAATGGGGTCACTTGTGGGGGGGTTCCTAACTTTTAGCATCTTATGGTGCCTAGAAACCTACATGGTGCCTAAAAAATAATCTCATAAAAAGGAGGCTCCAAAATCAAGTAGGTGCTCCTTCTATTATGAAGCCTGTGGTTTGGTCACCGTGCACACTAGGGCCACATATAGGATATTTATGAAAACAAAAGAATTGGGGGAATCAATTTTCAGTCACATTTCTCTAGTAAAATGTACTGTGTTCCTTAGAAAAATGTATTAAAATTGCAAATCTGCAAAAAAAAAGAAATTTTGAAATTTCACCTACACTTTGTTTTAATTCCTGTGAAACACCTAAAGGGTTAACAAACTTCCAAAATGCTGTTTTGAATACTGTGAGGGGTGCAGTTTTTGAAATGGCATCATTTATGGGGGTGTCTCACATACAAGTCCCTCAAAGTCACATCAGAACTGAACTGGTCCCTAAAAAAATCAGTATTTGAAATTTTCTTGAAAATTTGAGAATTTGCTATTCATATTGTAAGCCTCCTAGTGTCCCAAAAAATTAAAAGGAAGTTGAAATAATGATGTCAACATAAAGTAGACATATGGTCTATGTTAGTTATTCACTATTTTGAGTGGTAAGATTATTTGTCTCACAAGCAGAAAATTTAACATTTTGCAAATCGCTAAATTTTCCATTTTTTCACGATATTTTGGTATTTTTCACAAAAAAACACAGACTGTATCGACCCAAATTTACCACTAATTTGAAGTACAATGTGTCACGAAAAAACAATCTCAAAATCACTGGGATAAGTAAAAGCAAAAAAAAGTTATCCCCACTTAAGTGAGACATGTCAGATTTGAAAAAAATGGCTCTGTCAGGAACGCAAAAACTAGCTCTGTCAGGAAGGGGTTAATTTGAGACCACCTGCTAATATCATGTCCTGTAGGTCTTTTTACATTACCAACGCATGATTTTTTTCAGTAAGGCAATACAGTTAGGAAACTTTTTTATTAGCTTTCCTGGTTATAGAAGTAGAAGAGGGCAAAAAAGTGCCGGTATCTCACCTACAGCCATACCACATTGGATACTCCCAATCTTGTCTGATCTTGGAAGCTAAGCAGTGTTGGGCCTGGTTAGTACTTGGGTGGGAGACCACATGGGAACACCAGGTGCTGTAGGTTTTTTCCCATTAATGGCAAATTGTTTTTATTCTCTTGCTATTTAAATTGGAAACTTTTTATTTTTATTGCCAATACAGACATTTGGGACAGGTCAAACAGACACAATAGCCATCACCTAAAAACTTACCACACTGTTTAGGCCCAATTCCAACTGCTTTTGGCAGCTAAACAGTGTTGAGCCTCTTTAGTAGTTTAATTTGAGACCACATGCTAATATCATGTCCTGTAGGTCTTTTTACATTACCAACACATGTTTTTTTTCAGTAAGGCAATACAGTTAGGAAACTTTTTTATTAGCTTACCTGGTTATAGAAGTAGAAGAGGGCAAAAAAGTGCCAGTATCTCACCTACAGCCATACCACATTGGATATGCCCAATCTCGTCTGATCTCGGAAGCTAAGCAGTGTTGGGCCTGGTTAGTACTTGGGTGGGAGACCACATGGGAACACCAGGTTCTGTAGGTTTTTTCCCATTAATGGCAAATTGTTTTTATTCTCTTGCTATTTAAATTGGAAACTTTTTATTTTTTATTGCCAATACAGACATTTGGGACAGGTCAAACAGACACAATAGCCATCACCTAAAAACTTACCACACTGTTTAGGCCCAATTCCAACTGCTTTTGGGAGCTAAACAGTGTTGAGCCTCTTTAGTAGTTTAATTTGAGACCACCTGCTAATATCATGTCCTGTAGGTCTTTTTACATTACCAACACATGATTTTTTTCAGTAAGGCAATACAGTTAGGAAACTTTTTTATTCGCTTATCTGGTTATAGAAGTAGAAGAGGGCAAAAAAGAGCAAGTATCTCACCTACAGCCATACCACATTGGATACGCCCAATCTCGTCTGATCTTGGAAGCTAAGCAGTGTTGGGCCTGTTTAGTACTTGGGTGGGAGACCACATGGGAACACCAGGTGCTGTAGGTTTTTTGCCATTAATGGCAAATTGTTTTTATTCTCTTGCTATTTAAATTGAAAACTTTTTATTTTTTATTGCCAATACAGACATTTGGGACAGGTCAAACAGACACAATAGCCATCACCTAAAAACTTACCACACTGTTTAGGCCCAATTCCAACTGCTTTTGGCAGCTAAACAGTGTTGAGCCTCTTAAGTAGTTTAATTTGAGACCACCTGCTAATATCATGTCCTGTAGGTCTTTTTACATTACCAACACATGATTTTTTTCAGTAAGCCAATATAGTTAGGAAACTTTTTTATTAGCTTACCTGGTTATAGAAGTAGAAGATGGCAAAAAAGTGCCTGTAACTCACCTACAGCCATACCACATTGGATACGCCCAATCTCGTCTGATCTTGGAAGCTAAGCAGTGTTGGGCCTGTTTAGTACTTGGGTGGGAGACCACATGGGAACACCAGGTGCTGTAGGTTTTTTCCCATTACTGGCAAATTGTTTTTATTCTCTAGCTTTTTAAATTGGAAACTTTTTTCTCTTTATTGACAGTACAGACATTTGGGACAGGTCAAACAGACACAATAGCCATCACCTAAAACTTACCACACTGTTTAGGCCCAATTCCAACGGCTTTTGGCAGCTAAACAGTGTTGAGCCTCTTTAGTAGTTTAATTTGAGACCACCTGCTAATATCATGTCCTGTAGGTCTTTTTACATTACCAACACATGATTTTTTTCAGTAAGGCAATATAGTTAGGAAACTTTTTTATTAGCTTACCTGGTTATAGAAGTAGAAGATGTCAAAAAAGTGCCTGTGTCTCACCTACAGCCATACCACATTGGATACGCCCAATCTCGTCTGATCTTGGAAGCTAAGCAGTGTTGGGCCTGGTTAGTACTTGGGTGGGAGACCACATGGGAACACCAGGTGCTGTAGGTTTTTCCCATTACTGGCAAATTGTTTATATTCTCTAGCTTTTTAAATTGGAAACTTTTTTCTCTTTATTGACAGTACAGACATTTGGAAGAGGTCAAACAGACACAATAGCCATCACCTAAAAACTTACCACACTGTTTAGGCCCAATTCCAACTGCTTTTGGCAGCTAAACAGTGTTGAGCCTCTTAAGTAGTTTAATTTGAGACCACCTGCTAATATCATGTCCTGTAGATCTTTTTACATTACCAACACATGATTTTTTTCAGTAAGGCAATACAGTTAGGATACTTTTTATTAGCTTTCCTGGTTATAGAAGTAGAAGAGGGCAAAAAAGTGCTGGTATCTCACCTACAGCCATACCACATTGGATACGCCCAATCTCGTCTGATCTTGGAAGCTAAGCAGTGTTGGGCCTGGTTAGTACTTGGGTGGGAGACCACATGGGAACACCAGGTGCTGTAGGTTTTTTCCCATTAATGGCAAATTGTTTTTATTCTCTTGCTATTTAAATTGGAAACTTTTTATTTTTATTGCCAATACAGACATTTGGGACAGGTCAAACAGACACAATAGCCATCACCTAAAAACTTACCACACTGTTTAGGCCCAATTCCAACTGCTTTTGGCAGCTAAACAGTGTTGAGCCTCTTTAGTAGTTTAATTTGAGACCACCTGCTAATATCATGTCCTGTAGGTCTTTTTACATTATCAACACATGATTTTTTTCAGTAAGGCAATACAGTTAGGAAACTTTTTTATTAGCTTACCTGGTTATAGAAGTAGAAGAGGGTAAAAAAGTGCCAGTATCCCACCTACAGCCATACCACATTGGATACGCCCAATCTCGTCTGATCTTGGAAGCTAAGCAGTGTTGGGCCTGGTTAGTACTTGGGTGGGAGACCACATGGGAACACCAGGTGCTGTAGGTTTTTTCCCATTAATGGCAAATTGTTTTTATTCTCTTGCTATTTAAATTGGAAACTTTTTATTTTTTATTGCCAATACAGACATTTGGGACAGGTCAAACAGACACAATAGCCATCACCTAAAAACTTACCACACTGTTTAGGCCCAATTCCAACTGCTTTTGGGAGCTAAACAGTGTTGAGCCTCTTTAGTAGTTTAATTTGAGACCACCTGCTAATATCATGTCCTGTAGGTCTTTTTACATTACCAACACATGATTTTTTTCAGTAAGGCAATACAGTTAGGAAACTTTTTTATTAGCTTACCTGGTTATAGAAGTAGAAGAGGGCAAAAAAGTGCCGGTATCTCAACTACAGCCATACCACATTGGATACGCCCAATCTCGTCTGTTCTTGGAAGCTAAGCAGTGTTGGGCCTGGTTAGTACTTGGGTGGAAGACCACATGGGAACACCAGGTGCTGTAGGTTTTTTCCCATTAATGGCAAATTGTTTTTATTCTCTTGCTATTTAAATTGGAAACTTTTTATTTTTATTGCCAATACAGACATTTGGGACAGGTCAAACAGACACAATAGCCATCACCTAAAAACTTACCACACTGTTTAGGCCCAATTCCAACTGCTTTTGGGAGCTAAACAGTGTTGAGCCTCTTTAGTAGTTTAATTTGAGACCACCTGCTAATATCATGTCCTGTAGGTCTTTTTACATTACCAACACATGATTTTTTTCAGTAAGGCAATACAGTTAGGAAACTTTTTTATTAGCTTACCTGGTTATAGAAGTAGAAGAGGGCAAAAAAGTGCCGGTATCTCAACTACAGCCATACCACATTGGATACGCCCAATCTCGTCTGATCTTGGAAGCTAAGCAGTGTTGGGCCTGGTTAGTACTTGGGTGGGAGACCACATGGGAACACCAGGTGCTGTAGGTTTTTTCCCATTAATGGCAAATTGTTTTTATTCTCTTGCTATTTAAATTGGAAACTTTTTATTTTTATTGCCAATACAGACATTTGGGACAGGTCAAACAGACACAATAGCCATCACCTAAAAACTTACCACACTGTTTAGGCCCAATTCCAACTGCTTTTGGGAGCTAAACAGTGTTGAGCCTCTTTAGTAGTTTAATTTGAGACCACCTGCTAATATCATGTCCTGTAGGTCTTTTTACATTACCAACACATGATTTTTTTCAGTAAGCCAATATAGTTAGGAAACTTTTTTATTAGCTTACCTGGTTATAGAAGTAGAAGATGGCAAAAAAGTGCCTGTAACTCACCTACAGCCATACCACATTGGATACGCCCAATCTCGTCTGATCTTGGAAGCTAAGCAGTGTTGGGCCTGATTAGTATTTGGGTGGGAAACCAAATGGGAACACCATGTGCTGTAGGTTTTTCCCATTACTGGCAAATTGTTTATATTCTCTAGCTTTTTAAATTGGAAACTTTTTTCTCTTTATTGACAGTACAGACATTTGGAAGAGGTCAAACAGACAAAATAGCCATCACCTAAAAACTTACCACACTGTTTAGGCCCAATTCCAACTGCTTTTGGCAGCTAAACAGTGTTGAGCCTCTTAAGTAGTTTAATTTGAGACCACCTGCTAATATCATGTCCTGTAGGTCTTTTTACATTACCAACGCATGATTTTTTTCAGTAAGGCAATACAGTTAGGAAACTTTTTTATTAGCTTTCCTGGTTATAGAAGTAGAAGAGGGCAAAAAAGTGCCGGTATCTCACCTACAGCCATACCACATTGGATACTCCCAATCTTGTCTGATCTTGGAAGCTAAGCAGTGTTGGGCCTGGTTAGTACTTGGGTGGGAGACCACATGGGAACACCAGGTGCTGTAGGTTTTTTCCCATTAATGGCAAATTGTTTTTATTCTCTTGCTATTTAAATTGGAAACTTTTTATTTTTATTGCCAATACAGACATTTGGGACAGGTCAAACAGACACAATAGCCATCACCTAAAAACTTACCACACTGTTTAGGCCCAATTCCAACTGCTTTTGGCAGCTAAACAGTGTTGAGCCTCTTTAGTAGTTTAATTTGAGACCACATGCTAATATCATGTCCTGTAGGTCTTTTTACATTACCAACACATGATTTTTTTCAGTAAGGCAATACAGTTAGGAAACTTTTTTATTAGCTTACCTGGTTATAGAAGTAGAAGAGGGCAAAAAAGTGCCAGGATCTCACCTACAGCCATACCACATTGGATATGCCCAATCTCGTCTAATCTCGGAAGCTAAGCAGTGTTGTGCCTGGTTAGTACTTGGGTGGGAGACCACATGGGAACACCAGGTTCTGTAGGTTTTTTCCCATTAAAAGCAAATTGTTTTTATTCTCTTGCTATTTAAATTGGAAACTTTTTATTTTTTATTGCCAATACAGACATTTGGGACAGGTCAAACAGACACAATAGCCATCACCTAAAAACTTACCACACTGTTTAGGCCCAATTCCAACTGCTTTTGGGAGCTAAACAGTGTTGAGCCTCTTTAGTAGTTTAATTTGAGACCACCTGCTAATATCATGTCCTGTAGGTCTTTTTACATTACCAACACATGATTTTTTTCAGTAAGGCAATACAGTTAGGAAACTTTTTTATTCGCTTATCTGGTTATAGAAGTAGAAGAGGGCAAAAAAGAGCAAGTATCTCACCTACAGCCATACCACATTGGATACGCCCAATCTCGTCTGATCTTGGAAGCTAAGCAGTGTTGGGCCTGTTTAGTACTTGGGTGGGAGACCACATGGGAACACCAGGTGCTGTAGGTTTTTTGCCATTAATGGCAAATTGTTTTTATTCTCTTGCTATTTAAATTGAAAACTTATTATTTTTTATTGCCAATACAGACATTTGGGACAGGTCAAACAGACACAATAGCCATCACCTAAAAACTTACCACACTGTTTAGGCCCAATTCCAACTGCTTTTGGCAGCTAAACAGTGTTGAGCCTCTTAAGTAGTTTAATTTGAGACCACCTGCTAATATCATGTCCTGTAGGTCTTTTTACATTACCAACACATGTTTTTTTTCAGTAAGGCAATACAGTTAGGAAACTTTTTTATTAGCTTTCCTGGTTATAGAAGTAGAAGAGGGCAAAAAAGTGCCAGTATCTCACCTACAGCCATACCACATTGGATACGCCCAATCTCGTCTGATCTTGGAAGCTAAGCAGTGTTGGGCCTGGTTAGTACTTGGGTGGGAGACCACATGGGAACACCAGGTGCTGTAGGTTTTTTCCCATTAATGGCAAATTGTTTTTATTCTCTAGCTATTTAAATTGGAAACTTTTTATTTTTTATTGCCAATACAGACATTTGGGACAGGTCAAACAGACACAATAGCCATCACCTAAAAACTTACCACACTGTTTAGGCCCAATTCCAACTGCTTTTGGGAGCTAAACAGTGTTGAGCCTCTTTAGTAGTTTAATTTGAGACCACCTGCTAATATCATGTCCTGTAGGTCTTTTTACATTACCAACACATGATTTTTTTCAGTAAGCCAATATAGTTAGGAAACTTTTTTATTAGCTTACCTGGTTATAGAAGTAGAAGATGTCAAAAAAGTGCCTGTATTTCACCTACAGCCATACCACATTGGATACGCCCAATCTCGTCTGATCTTGGAAGCTAAGCAGTGTTGGGCCTGGTTAGTACTTGGGTGGGAGACCACATGGGAACACCAGGTGCTGTAGGTTTTTCCCATTACTGGCAAATTGTTTATATTCTCTAGCTTTTTAAATTGGAAACTTTTTTCTCTTTATTGACAGTACAGACATTTGGAAGAGGTCAAACAGACACAATAGCCATCACCTAAAAACTTACCACACTGTTTAGGCCCAATTCCAACTGCTTTTGGCAGCTAAACAGTGTTGAGCCTCTTAAGTAGTTTAATTTGAGACCACCTGCTAATATCATGTCCTGTAGATCTTATTACATTACCAACACATGATTTTTTTCAGTAAGGCAATACAGTTAGGAAACTTTTTATTAGCTTTCCTGGTTATAGAAGTAGAAGAGGGCAAAAAAGTGCTGGTATCTCACCTACAGCCATACCACATTGGATACGCCCAATCTCGTCTGATCTTGGAAGCTAAGCAGTGTTGGGCCTGGTTAGTACTTGGGTGGGAGACCACATGGGAACACCAGGTGCTGTAGGTTTTTTCCCATTAATCGCAAATTGTTTTTATTCTCTTGCTATTTAAATTGGAAACTTTTTATTTTTATTGCCAATACAGACATTTGGGACAGGTCAAACAGACACAATAGCCATCACCTAAAAACTTACCACACTGTTTAGGCCCAATTCCAACTGCTTTTGACAGCTAAACAGTGTTGAGCCTCTTTAGTAGTTTAATTTGAGACCACCTGCTAATATCATGTCCTGTAGATCTTATTACATTACCAACACATGATTTTTTTCAGTAAGGCAATACAGTTAGGAAACTTTTTTATTAGCTTACCTGGTTATAGAAGTAGAAGAGGGCAAAAAAGTGCCAGTATCCCACCTACAGCCATACCACATTGGATACGCCCAATCTCGTCTGATCTTGGAAGCTAAGCAGTGTTGGGCCTGGTTAGTACTTGGGTGGGAGACCACATGGGAACACCAGGTGCTGTAGGTTTTTTCCCATTAATGGCAAATTGTTTTTATTCTCTTGCTATTTAAATTGGAAACTTTTTATTTTTATTGCCAATACAGACATTTGGGACAGGTCAAACAGACACAATAGCCATCACCTAAAAACTTACCACACTGTTTAGGCCCAATTCCAACTGCTTTTGGGAGCTAAACAGTGTTGAGCCTCTTTAGTAGTTTAATTTGAGACCACCTGCTAATATCATGTCCTGTAGGTCTTTTTACATTACCAACACATGATTTTTTTCAGTAAGGTAATACAGTTAGGAAACTTTTTTATTAGCTTACCTGGTTATAGAAGTAGAAGAGGGCAAAAAAGTGCCGGTATCTCAACTACAGCCATACCACATTGGATACGCCAAATCTCGTCTGATCTTGGAAGCTAAGCAGTGTTGGGCCTGGTTAGTACTTGGGTGGGAGACCACATGGGAACACCAGGTGCTGTAGGTTTTTTCCCATTAATGGCAAATTGTTTTTATTCTCTTGCTATTTAAATTGGAAACTTTTTATTTTTATTGCCAATACAGACATTTGGGACAGGTCAAACAGACACAATAGCCATCACCTAAAAACTTACCACACTGTTTAGGCCCAATTCCAACTGCTTTTGGGAGCAAAACAGTGTTGAGCCTATTTAGTAGTTTAATTTGAGACCACCTGCTAATATCATGTCCTGTAGGTCTTTTTACATTACCAACACATGATTTTTTTCAGTAAGCCAATATAGTTAGGAAACTTTTTTATTAGCTTACCTGGTTATAGAAGTAGAAGATGGCAAAAAAGTGCCTGTAACTCACCTACAGCCATACCACACTGGATACGCCCAATCTCGTCTGATCTTGGAAGCTAAGCAGTGTTGGGCCTGATTAGTACTTGGGTGGGAGACCAAATGGGAACACCATGTGCTGTAGGTTTTTCCCATTACTGGCAAATTGTTTATATTCTCTAGCTTTTTAAATTGGAAACTTTTTTCTCTTTATTGACAGTACAGACATTTGGAAGAGGTCAAACAGACAAAATAGCCATCACCTAAAAACTTACCACACTGTTTAGGCCCAATTCCAACTGCTTTTGGCAGCTAAACAGTGTTGAGCCTCTTAAGTAGTTTAATTTGAGACCACCTGCTAATATCATGTCCTGTAGGTCTTTTTACATTACCAACGCATGATTTTTTTCAGTAAGGCAATACAGTTAGGAAACTTTTTTATTAGCTTTCCTGGTTATAGAAGTAGAAGAGGGCAAAAAAGTGCCGGTATCTCACCTACAGCCATACCACATTGGATACTCCCAATCTTGTCTGATCTTGGAAGCTAAGCAGTGTTGGGCCTGGTTAGTACTTGGGTGGGAGACCATATGGGAACACCAGGTGCTGTAGGTTTTTTCCCATTAATGGCAAATTGTTTTTATTCTCTTGCTATTTAAATTGGAAACTTTTTATTTTTATTGCCAATACATACATTTGGGACAGGTCAAACAGACACAATAGCCATCACCTAAAAACTTACCACACTGTTTAGGCCCAATTCCAACTGCTTTTGGCAGCTAAACAGTGTTGAGCCTCTTTAGTAGTTTAATTTGAGACCACATGCTAATATCATGTCCTGTAGGTCTTTTTACATTACCAACACATGATTTTTTTCAGTAAGGCAATACAGTTAGGAAACTTTTTTATTAGCTTACCTGGTTATAGAAGTAGAAGAGGGCAAAAAAGTGCCAGTATCTCACCTACAGCCATACCACATTGGATATGCCCAATCTCGTCTGATCTCGGAAGCTAAGCAGTGTTGGGCCTGGTTAGTACTTGGGTGGGAGACCACATGGGAACACCAGGTTCTGTAGGTTTTTTCCCATTAATGGCAAATTGTTTTTATTCTCTTGCTATTTAAATTGGAAACTTTTTATTTTTTATTGCCAATACAGACATTTGGGACAGGTCAAACAGACACAATAGCCATCACCTAAAAACTTACCACACTGTTTAGGCCCAATTCCAACTGCTTTTGGGAGCTAAACAGTGTTGAGCGTCTTTAGTAGTTTAATTTGAGACCACCTGCTAATATCATGTCCTGTAGGTCTTTTTACATTACCAACACATGATTTTTTTCAGTAAGGCAATACAGTTAGGAAACTTTTTTATTCGCTTATCTGGTTATAGAAGTAGAAGAGGGCAAAAAAGAGCAAGTATCTCACCTACAGCCATACCACATTGGATACGCCCAATCTCGTCTGATCTTGGAAGCTAAGCAGTGTTGGGCCTGTTTAGTACTTGGGTGGGAGACCACATGGGAACACCAGGTGCTGTAGGTTTTTTGCCATTAATGGCAAATTGTTTTTATTCTCTTGCTATTTAAATTGAAAACTTTTTATTTTTTATTGCCAATACAGACATTTGGGACAGGTCAAACAGACACAATAGCCATCACCTAAAAACTTACCACACTGTTTAGGCCCAATTCCAACTGCTTTTGGCAGCTAAACAGTGTTGAGCCTCTTAAGTAGTTTAATTTGAGACCACCTGCTAATATCATGTCCTGTAGGTCTTTTTACATTACCAACACATGTTTTTTTTCAGTAAGGCAATACAGTTAGGAAACTTTTTTATTAGCTTTCCTGGTTATAGAAGTAGAAGAGGGCAAAAAAGTGCCAGTATCTCACCTACAGCCATACCACATTGGATACGCCCAATCTCGTCTGATCTTGGAAGCTAAGCAGTGTTGGGCCTGGTTAGTACTTGGGTGGGAGACCACATGGGAACACCAGGTGCTGTAGGTTTTTTCCCATTAATGGCAAATTGTTTTTATTCTCTAGCTATTTAAATTGGAAACTTTTTATTTTTTATTGCCAATACAGACATTTGGGACAGGTCAAACAGACACAATAGCCATCACCTAAAAACTTACCACACTGTTTAGGCCCAATTCCAACTGCTTTTGGGAGCTAAACAGTGTTGAGCCTCTTTAGTAGTTTAATTTGAGACCACCTGCTAATATCATGTCCTGTAGGTCTTTTTACATTACCAACACATGATTTTTTTCAGTAAGCCAATATAGTTAGGAAACTTTTTTATTAGCTTACCTGGTTATAGAAGTAGAAGATGGCAAAAAAGTGCCTGTAACTCACCTACAGCCATACCACATTGGATACGCCCAATCTCGTCTGATCTTGGAAGCTAAGCAGTGTTGGGCCTGTTTAGTACTTGGGTGGGAGACCACATGGGAACACCAGGTGCTGTAGGTTTTTCCCATTACTGGCAAATTGTTTTTATTCTCTAGCTTTTTAAATTGGAAACTTTTTGCTCTTTATTGACAGTACAGACATTTGGGACAGGTCAAACAGACACAATAGCCATCACCTAAAACTTACCACACTGTTTAGGCCCAATTCCAACTGCTTTTGGCAGCTAAACAGTGTTGAGCCTCTTTTGTAGTTTAATTTGAGACCACCTGCTAATATCATGTCCTGTAGGTCTTTTTACATTACCAACACATGATTTTTTTCAGTAAGGCAATATAGTTAGGAAACTTTTTTTATTAGCTTACCTGGTTATAGAAGTAGAAGATGTCAAAAAAGTGCCTGTGTCTCACCTACAGCCATACCACATTGGATACGCCCAATCTCGTCTGATCTTGGAAGCTAAGCAGTGTTGGGCCTGGTTAGTACTTGGGTGGGAGACCACAGGGAACACCAGGTGCTGTAGGTTTTTCCCATTACTGGCAAATTGTTTATATTCTCTAGCTTTTTAAATTGGAAACTTTTTTCTCTTTATTGACAGTACAGACATTTGGAAGAGGTCAAACAGACACAATAGCCATCACCTAAAAACTTACCACACTGTTTAGGCCCAATTCCAACTGCTTTTGGCAGCTAAACAGTGTTGAGCCTCTTAAGTAGTTTAATTTGAGACCACCTGCTAATATCATGTCCTGTAGATCTTTTTACATTACCAACACATGATTTTTTTCAGTAAGGCAATACAGTTAGGAAACTTTTTATTAGCTTTCCTGGTTATAGAAGTAGAAGAGGGCAAAAAAGTGCTGGTATCTCACCTACAGCCATACCACATTGGATACGCCCAATCTCGTCTGATCTTGGAAGCTAAGCAGTGTTGGGCCTGTTTAGTACTTGGGTGGGAGACCACATGGGAACACCAGGTGCTGTAGGTTTTTCCCATTACTGGCAAATTGTTTTTATTCTCTAGCTTTTTAAATTGGAAACTTTTTTCTCTTTATTGACAGTACAGACATTTGGGACAGGTCAAACAGACACAATAGCCATCACCTAAAACTTACCACACTGTTTAGGCCCAATTCCAACTGCTTTTGGCAGCTAAACAGTGTTGAGCCTCTTTAGTAGTTTAATTTGAGACCACCTGCTAATATCATGTCCTGTAGGTCTTTTTACATTACCAACACATGATTTTTTTCAGTAAGGCAATATAGTTAGGAAACTTTTTTATTAGCTTACCTGGTTATAGAAGTAGAAGATGTCAAAAAAGTGCCTGTGTCTCACCTACAGCCATACCACATTGGATACGCCCAATCTCGTCTGATCTTGGAAGCTAAGCAGTGTTGTGCCTGGTTAGTACTTGGGTGGGAGACCACATGGGAACACCAGGTGCTGTAGGTTTTTCCCATTACTGGCAAATTGTTTATATTCTCTAGCTTTTTAAATTGGAAACTTTTTTCTCTTTATTGACAGTACAGACATTTGGAAGAGGTCAAACAGACACAATAGCCATCACCTAAAAACTTACCACACTGTTTAGGCCCAATTCCAACTGCTTTTGGCAGCTAAACAGTGTTGAGCCTCTTAAGTAGTTTAATTTGAGACCACCTGCTAATATCATGTCCTGTAGATCTTTTTACATTACCAACACATGATTTTTTTCAGTAAGGCAATACAGTTAGGAAACTTGTTAATAGCTTTCCTGGTTATAGAAGTAGAAGAGAGCAAAAAAGTGCTGGTATCTCACCTACAGCCATACCACATTGGATACGCCCAATCTCGTCTGATCTTGGAAGCTAAGCAGTGTTGGGCCTGGTTAGTACTTGGGTGGGAGACCACATGGGAACACCAGGTGCTGTAGGTTTTTTCCCATTAATGGCAAATTGTTTTTATTCTCTTGCTATTTAAATTGGAAACTTTTTATTTTTATTGCCAATACAGACATTTGGGACAGGTCAAACAGACACAATAGCCATCACCTAAAAACTTACCACACTGTTTAGGCCCAATTCCAACTGCTTTTGGCAGCTAAACAGTGTTGAGCCTCTTTAGTAGTTTAATTTGAGACCACCTGCTAATATCATGTCCTGTAGGTCTTTTTACATTACCAACACATGATTTTTTTCAGTAAGGCAATACAGTTAGGAAACTTTTTTATTAGCTTACCTGGTTATAGAAGTAGAAGAGGGCAAAAAAGTGCCAGTATCCCAGCTACAGCCATACCACATTGGATACGCCCAATCTCGTCTGATCTTGGAAGCTAAGCAGTGTTGGGCCTGGTTAGTACTTGGGTGGGAGACCACATGGGAACACCAGGTGCTGTAGGTTTTTTCCCATTAATGGCAAATTGTTTTTATTCTCTTGCTATTTAAATTGGAAACTTTTTATTTTTTATTGCCAATACAGACATTTGGGACAGGTCAAACAGACACAATAGCCATCACCTAAAAACTTACCACACTGTTTAGGCCCAATTCCAACTGCTTTTGGGAGCTAAACAGTGTTGAGCCTCTTTAGTAGTTTAATTTGAGACCACCTGCTAATATCATGTCCTGTAGGTCTTTTTACATTACCAACACATGATTTTTTTCAGTAAGGCAATACAGTTAGGAAACTTTTTTATTAGCTTACCTGGTTATAGAAGTAGAAGAGGGCAAAAAAGTGCCGGTATCTCAACTACAGCCATACCACATTGGATACGCCCAATCTCGTCTGATCTTGGAAGCTAAGCAGTGTTGGGCCTGGTTAGTACTTGGGTGGGAGACCACATGGGAACACCAGGTGCTGTAGGTTTTTTCCCATTAATGGCAAATTGTTTTTATTCTCTTGCTATTTAAATTGGAAACTTTTTATTTTTATTGCCAATACAGACATTTGGGACAGGTCAAACAGACACAATAGCCATCACCTAAAAACTTACCACACTGTTTAGGCCCAATTCCAACTGCTTTTGGGAGCTAAACAGTGTTGAGCCTCTTTAGTAGTTTAATTTGAGACCACCTGCTAATATCATGTCCTGTAGGTCTTTTTACATTACCAACACATGATTTTTTTCAGTAAGGCAATACAGTTAGGAAACTTTTTTATTAGCTTACCTGGTTATAGAAGTAGAAGAGGGCAAAAAAGTGCCGGTATCTCAACTACAGCCATACCACATTGGATACGCCCAATCTCGTCTGATCTTGGAAGCTAAGCAGTGTTGGGCCTGGTTAGTACTTGGGTGGGAGACCACATGGGAACACCAGGTGCTGTAGGTTTTTTCCCATTAATGGCAAATTGTTTTTATTCTCTTGCTATTTAAATTGGAAACTTTTTATTTTTATTGCCAATACAGACATTTGGGACAGGTCAAACAGACACAATAGCCATCACCTAAAAACTTACCACACTGTTTAGGCCCAATTCCAACTGCTTTTGGGAGCTAAACAGTGTTGAGCCTCTTTAGTAGTTTAATTTGAGACCACCTGCTAATATCATGTCCTGTAGGTCTTTTTACATTACCAACACATGATTTTTTTCAGTAAGCCAATATAGTTAGGAAACTTTTTTATTAGCTTACCTGGTTATAGAAGTAGAAGATGGCAAAAAAGTGCATGTAACTCACCTTCGGCCATACCACATTGGATACGCCCAATCTCGTCTGATCTTGGAAGCTAAGCAGTGTTGGGCCTGATTAGTACTTGGGTGGGAGACCAAATGGGAACACCATGTGCTGTAGGTTTTTCCCATTACTGGCAAATTGTTTATATTCTCTAGCTTTTTAAATTGGAAACTTTTTTCTCTTTATTGACAGTACAGACATTTGGAAGAGGTCAAACAGACAAAATAGCCATCACCTAAAAACTTACCACACTGTTTAGGCCCAATTCCAACTGCTTTTGGCAGCTAAACAGTGTTGAGCCTCTTAAGTAGTTTAATTTGAGACCACCTGCTAATATCATGTCCTGTAGGTCTTTTTACATTACCAACGCATGATTTTTTTCAGTAAGGCAATACAGTTAGGAAACTTTTTTATTAGCTTTCCTGGTTATAGAAGTAGAAGAGGGCAAAAAAGTGCCGGTATCTCACCTACAGCCATACCACATTGGATACTCCCAATCTTGTCTGATCTTGGAAGCTAAGCAGTGTTGGGCCTGGTTAGTACTTGGGTGGGAGACCACATGGGAACACCAGGTGCTGTAGGTTTTTTCCCATTAATGGCAAATTGTTTTTATTCTCTTGCTATTTAAATTGGAAACTTTTTATTTTTATTGCCAATACAGACATTTGGGACAGGTCAAACAGACACAATAGCCATAACCTAAAAACTTACCACACTGTTTAGGCCCAATTCCAACTGCTTTTGGCAGCTAAACAGTGTTGAGCCTCTTTAGTAGTTTAATTTGAGACCACATGCTAATATCATGTCCTGTAGGTCTTTTTACATTACCAACACATGTTTTTTTTCAGTAAGGCAATACAGTTAGGAAACTTTTTTATTAGCTTACCTGGTTATAGAAGTAGAAGAGGGCAAAAAAGTGCCAGTATCTCACCTACAGCCATACCACATTGGATATGCCCAATCTCGTCTGATCTCGGAAGCTAAGCAGTGTTGGGCCTGGTTAGTACTTGGGTGGGAGACCACATGGGAACACCAGGTTCTGTAGGTTTTTTCCCATTAATGGCAAATTGTTTTTATTCTCTTGCTATTTAAATTGGAAACTTTTTATTTTTTATTGCCAATATAGACATTTGGGACAGGTCAAACAGACACAATAGCCATCACCTAAAAACTTACCACACTGTTTAGGCCCAATTCCAACTGCTTTTGGGAGCTAAACAGTGTTGAGCCTCTTTAGTAGTTTAATTTGAGACCACCTGCTAATATCATGTCCTGTAGGTCTTTTTACATTACCAACACATGATTTTTTTCAGTAAGGCAATACAGTTAGGAAACTTTTTTATTCGCTTATCTGGTTATAGAAGTAGAAGAGGGCAAAAAAGAGCAAGTATCTCACCTACAGCCATACCACATTGGATACGCCCAATCTCGTCTGATCTTGGAAGCTAAGCAGTGTTGGGCCTGTTTAGTACTTGGGTGGGAGACCACATGGGAACACCAGGTGCTGTAGGTTTTTTGCCATTAATGGCAAATTGTTTTTATTCTCTTGCTATTTAAATTGAAAACTTTTTATTTTTTATTGCCAATACAGACATTTGGGACAGGTCAAACAGACACAATAGCCATCACCTAAAAACTTACCACACTGTTTAGGCCCAATTCCAACTGCTTTTGGGAGCTAAACAGTGTTGAGCCTCTTTAGTAGTTTAATTTGAGACCACCTGCTAATATCATGTCCTGTAGGTCTTTTTACATTACCAACACATGATTTTTTTCAGTAAGCCAATATAGTTAGGAAACTTTTTTATTAGCTTACCTGGTTATAGAAGTAGAAGAGGGCAAAAAAGTGCCTGTATCTCACCTACAGCCATACCACATTGGATACGCCCAATCTCGTCTGATCTTGGAAGCTAAGCAGTGTTGGGCCTGTTTAGTACTTGGGTGGGAGACCACATGGGAACACCAGGTGCTGTAGGTTTTTCCCATTACTGGCAAATTGTTTTTATTCTCTAGCTTTTTAAATTGGAAACTTTTTTCTCTTTATTGACAGTACAGACATTTGGGACAGGTCAAACAGACACAATAGCCATCACCTAAAACTTACCACACTGTTTAGGCCCAATTCCAACTGCTTTTGGCAGCTAAACAGTGTTGAGCCTCTTTAGTAGTTTAATTTGAGACCACCTGCTAATATCATGTCCTGTAGGTCTTTTTACATTACCAACACATGATTTTTTTCAGTAAGGCAATATAGTTAGGAAACTTTTTTATTAGCTTACCTGGTTATAGAAGTAGAAGATGTCAAAAAAGTGCCTGTGTCTCACCTACAGCCATACCACATTGGATACGCCCAATCTCGTCTGATCTTGGAAGCTAAGCAGTGTTGGGCCTGGTTAGTACTTGGGTGGGAGACCACATGGGAACACCAGGTGCTGTAGGTTTTTCCCATTACTGGCAAATTGTTTATATTCTCTAGCTTTTTAAATTGGAAACTTTTTTCTCTTTATTGACAGTACAGACATTTGGAAGAGGTCAAACAGACACAATAGCCATCACCTAAAAACTTACCACACTGTTTAGGCCCAATTCCAACTGCTTTTGGGAGCTAAACAGTGTTGAGCCTCTTTAGTAGTTTAATTTGAGACCACCTGCTAATATCATGTCCTGTAGGTCTTTTTACATTACCAACACATGATTTTTTTCAGTAAGGCAATACAGTTAGGAAACTTTTTTATTAGCTTACCTGGTTATAGAAGTAGAACAGGGCAAAAAAGTGCCAGTATCCCACCTACAGCCATACCACATTGGATACGCCCAATCTCGTCTGATCTTGGAAGCTAAGCAGTGTTGGGCCTGGTTAGTACTTGGGTGGGAGACCACATGGGAACACCAGGTGCTGTAGGTTTTTTCCCATTAATGGCAAATTGTTTTTATTCTCTTGCTATTTAAATTGGAAACTTTTTATTTTTTATTGCCAATACAGACATTTGGGACAGGTCAAACAGACACAATAGCCATCACCTAAAAACTTACCACACTGTTTAGGCCCAATTCCAACTGCTTTTGGGAGCTAAACAGTGTTGAGCCTCTTTATTAGTTTAATTTGAGACCACCTGCTAATATCATGTCCTGTAGGTCTTTTTACATTACCAACACATGATTTTTTTCAGTAAGGCAATACAGTTAGGAAACTTTTTTATTCGCTTACCTGGTTATAGAAGTAGAAGAGGGCAAAAAAGTGCCAATATCTCAACTACAGGCATACCACATTGGAGACGCCCAATCTCGTCTGATCTTGGAAGCTAAGCAGTGTTGGGCCTGGTTAGTACTTGGGTGGGAGACCACATGGGAACACCAGGTGCTGTAGGTTTTTTCCCATTAATGGCAAATTGTTTTTATTCTCTTGCTATTTAAATTGGAAACTTTTTATTTTTATTGCCAATACAGACATTTGGGACAGGTCAAACAGACACAATAGCCATCACCTAAAAACTTACCACACTGTTTAGGCCCAATTCCAACTGCTTTTGGGAGCTAAACAGTGTTGAGCCTCTTTAGTTGTTTAATTTGAGACCACCTGCTAATATCATGTCCTGTAGGTCTTTTTACATTACCAACACATGATTTTTTTCAGTAAGCCAATATAGTTAGGAAACTTTTTTATTAGCTTACCTGGTTATAGAAGTAGAAGAGGGCAAAAAAGTGCCAGTATCCCACCTACAGCCATACCACATTGGATACGCCCAATCTCGTCTGATCTTGGAAGCTAAGCAGTGTTGGGCCTGGTTAGTACTTGGGTGGGAGACCACATGGGAACACCAGGTGCTGTAGGTTTTTTCCCATTAATGGCAAATTGTTTTTATTCTCTTGCTATTTAAATTGGAAACTTTTTATTTTTATTGCCAATACAGACATTTGGGACAGGTCAAACAGACACAATAGCCATCACCTAAAAACTTACCACACTGTTTAGGCCCAATTCCAACTGCTTTTGGGAGCTAAACAGTGTTGAGCCTCTTTAGTTGTTTAATTTGAGACCACCTGCTAATATCATGTCCTGTAGGTCTTTTTACATTACCAACACATGATTTTTTTCAGTAAGCCAATATAGTTAGGAAACTTTTTTATTAGCTTACCTGGTTATAGAAGTAGAAGAGGGCAAAAAAGTGCCAGTATCCCACCTACAGCCATACCACATTGGATACGCCCAATCTCGTCTGATCTTGGAAGCTAAGCAGTGTTGGGCCTGGTTAGTACTTGGGTGGGAGACCACATGGGAACACCAGGTGCTGTAGGTTTTTTCCCATTAATGGCAAATTGTTTTTATTCTCTTGCTATTTAAATTGGAAACTTTTTATTTTTTATTGCCAATACAGACATTTGGGACAGGTCAAACAGACACAATAGCCATCACCTAAAAACTTACCACACTGTTTAGGCCCAATTCCAACTGCTTTTGGCAGCTAAACAGTGTTGAGCCTCTTTAGTAGTTTAATTTGAGACCACCTGCTAATATCATGTCCTGTAGGTCTTTTTACATTACCAACACATGATTTTTTTCAGTAAGGCAATACAGTTAGGAAACTTTTTTATTAGCTTACCTGGTTATAGAAGTAGAAGAGGGCAAAAAAGTGCCAGTATCCCAGCTACAGCCATACCACATTGGATACGCCCAATCTCGTCTGATCTTGGAAGCTAAGCAGTGTTGGGCCTGGTTAGTACTTGGGTGGGAGACCACATGGGAACACCAGGTGCTGTAGGTTTTTTCCCATTAATGGCAAATTGTTTTTATTCTCTTGCTATTTAAATTGGAAACTTTTTATTTTTTATTGCCAATACAGACATTTGGGACAGGTCAAACAGACACAATAGCCATCACCTAAAAACTTACCACACTGTTTAGGCCCAATTCCAACTGCTTTTGGGAGCTAAACAGTGTTGAGCCTCTTTAGTAGTTTAATTTGAGACCACCTGCTAATATCATGTCCTGTAGGTCTTTTTACATTACCAACACATGATTTTTTTCAGTAAGGCAATACAGTTAGGAAACTTTTTTATTAGCTTACCTGGTTATAGAAGTAGAAGAGGGCAAAAAAGTGCCGGTATCTCAACTACAGCCATACCACATTGGATACGCCCAATCTCGTCTGATCTTGGAAGCTAAGCAGTGTTGGGCCTGGTTAGTACTTGGGTGGGAGACCACATGGGAACACCAGGTGCTGTAGGTTTTTTCCCATTAATGGCAAATTGTTTTTATTCTCTTGCTATTTAAATTGGAAACTTTTTATTTTTATTGCCAATACAGACATTTGGGACAGGTCAAACAGACACAATAGCCATCACCTAAAAACTTACCACACTGTTTAGGCCCAATTCCAACTGCTTTTGGGAGCTAAACAGTGTTGAGCCTCTTTAGTAGTTTAATTTGAGACCACCTGCTAATATCATGTCCTGTAGGTCTTTTTACATTACCAACACATGATTTTTTTCAGTAAGGCAATACAGTTAGGAAACTTTTTTATTAGCTTACCTGGTTATAGAAGTAGAAGAGGGCAAAAAAGTGCCGGTATCTCAACTACAGCCATACCACATTGGATACGCCCAATCTCGTCTGATCTTGGAAGCTAAGCAGTGTTGGGCCTGGTTAGTACTTGGGTGGGAGACCACATGGGAACACCAGGTGCTGTAGGTTTTTTCCCATTAATGGCAAATTGTTTTTATTCTCTTGCTATTTAAATTGGAAACTTTTTATTTTTATTGCCAATACAGACATTTGGGACAGGTCAAACAGACACAATAGCCATCACCTAAAAACTTACCACACTGTTTAGGCCCAATTCCAACTGCTTTTGGGAGCTAAACAGTGTTGAGCCTCTTTAGTAGTTTAATTTGAGACCACCTGCTAATATCATGTCCTGTAGGTCTTTTTACATTACCAACACATGATTTTTTTCAGTAAGCCAATATAGTTAGGAAACTTTTTTATTAGCTTACCTGGTTATAGAAGTAGAAGATGGCAAAAAAGTGCATGTAACTCACCTTCGGCCATACCACATTGGATACGCCCAATCTCGTCTGATCTTGGAAGCTAAGCAGTGTTGGGCCTGATTAGTACTTGGGTGGGAGACCAAATGGGAACACCATGTGCTGTAGGTTTTTCCCATTACTGGCAAATTGTTTATATTCTCTAGCTTTTTAAATTGGAAACTTTTTTCTCTTTATTGACAGTACAGACATTTGGAAGAGGTCAAACAGACAAAATAGCCATCACCTAAAAACTTACCACACTGTTTAGGCCCAATTCCAACTGCTTTTGGCAGCTAAACAGTGTTGAGCCTCTTAAGTAGTTTAATTTGAGACCACCTGCTAATATCATGTCCTGTAGGTCTTTTTACATTACCAACGCATGATTTTTTTCAGTAAGGCAATACAGTTAGGAAACTTTTTTATTAGCTTTCCTGGTTATAGAAGTAGAAGAGGGCAAAAAAGTGCCGGTATCTCACCTACAGCCATACCACATTGGATACTCCCAATCTTGTCTGATCTTGGAAGCTAAGCAGTGTTGGGCCTGGTTAGTACTTGGGTGGGAGACCACATGGGAACACCAGGTGCTGTAGGTTTTTTCCCATTAATGGCAAATTGTTTTTATTCTCTTGCTATTTAAATTGGAAACTTTTTATTTTTATTGCCAATACAGACATTTGGGACAGGTCAAACAGACACAATAGCCATAACCTAAAAACTTACCACACTGTTTAGGCCCAATTCCAACTGCTTTTGGCAGCTAAACAGTGTTGAGCCTCTTTAGTAGTTTAATTTGAGACCACATGCTAATATCATGTCCTGTAGGTCTTTTTACATTACCAACACATGTTTTTTTTCAGTAAGGCAATACAGTTAGGAAACTTTTTTATTAGCTTACCTGGTTATAGAAGTAGAAGAGGGCAAAAAAGTGCCAGTATCTCACCTACAGCCATACCACATTGGATATGCCCAATCTCGTCTGATCTCGGAAGCTAAGCAGTGTTGGGCCTGGTTAGTACTTGGGTGGGAGACCACATGGGAACACCAGGTTCTGTAGGTTTTTTCCCATTAATGGCAAATTGTTTTTATTCTCTTGCTATTTAAATTGGAAACTTTTTATTTTTTATTGCCAATATAGACATTTGGGACAGGTCAAACAGACACAATAGCCATCACCTAAAAACTTACCACACTGTTTAGGCCCAATTCCAACTGCTTTTGGGAGCTAAACAGTGTTGAGCCTCTTTAGTAGTTTAATTTGAGACCACCTGCTAATATCATGTCCTGTAGGTCTTTTTACATTACCAACACATGATTTTTTTCAGTAAGGCAATACAGTTAGGAAACTTTTTTATTCGCTTATCTGGTTATAGAAGTAGAAGAGGGCAAAAAAGAGCAAGTATCTCACCTACAGCCATACCACATTGGATACGCCCAATCTCGTCTGATCTTGGAAGCTAAGCAGTGTTGGGCCTGTTTAGTACTTGGGTGGGAGACCACATGGGAACACCAGGTGCTGTAGGTTTTTTGCCATTAATGGCAAATTGTTTTTATTCTCTTGCTATTTAAATTGAAAACTTTTTATTTTTTATTGCCAATACAGACATTTGGGACAGGTCAAACAGACACAATAGCCATCACCTAAAAACTTACCACACTGTTTAGGCCCAATTCCAACTGCTTTTGGGAGCTAAACAGTGTTGAGCCTCTTTAGTAGTTTAATTTGAGACCACCTGCTAATATCATGTCCTGTAGGTCTTTTTACATTACCAACACATGATTTTTTTCAGTAAGCCAATATAGTTAGGAAACTTTTTTATTAGCTTACCTGGTTATAGAAGTAGAAGAGGGCAAAAAAGTGCCTGTATCTCACCTACAGCCATACCACATTGGATACGCCCAATCTCGTCTGATCTTGGAAGCTAAGCAGTGTTGGGCCTGTTTAGTACTTGGGTGGGAGACCACATGGGAACACCAGGTGCTGTAGGTTTTTCCCATTACTGGCAAATTGTTTTTATTCTCTAGCTTTTTAAATTGGAAACTTTTTTCTCTTTATTGACAGTACAGACATTTGGGACAGGTCAAACAGACACAATAGCCATCACCTAAAACTTACCACACTGTTTAGGCCCAATTCCAACTGCTTTTGGCAGCTAAACAGTGTTGAGCCTCTTTAGTAGTTTAATTTGAGACCACCTGCTAATATCATGTCCTGTAGGTCTTTTTACATTACCAACACATGATTTTTTTCAGTAAGGCAATATAGTTAGGAAACTTTTTTATTAGCTTACCTGGTTATAGAAGTAGAAGATGTCAAAAAAGTGCCTGTGTCTCACCTACAGCCATACCACATTGGATACGCCCAATCTCGTCTGATCTTGGAAGCTAAGCAGTGTTGGGCCTGGTTAGTACTTGGGTGGGAGACCACATGGGAACACCAGGTGCTGTAGGTTTTTCCCATTACTGGCAAATTGTTTATATTCTCTAGCTTTTTAAATTGGAAACTTTTTTCTCTTTATTGACAGTACAGACATTTGGAAGAGGTCAAACAGACACAATAGCCATCACCTAAAAACTTACCACACTGTTTAGGCCCAATTCCAACTGCTTTTGGGAGCTAAACAGTGTTGAGCCTCTTTAGTAGTTTAATTTGAGACCACCTGCTAATATCATGTCCTGTAGGTCTTTTTACATTACCAACACATGATTTTTTTCAGTAAGGCAATACAGTTAGGAAACTTTTTTATTAGCTTACCTGGTTATAGAAGTAGAACAGGGCAAAAAAGTGCCAGTATCCCACCTACAGCCATACCACATTGGATACGCCCAATCTCGTCTGATCTTGGAAGCTAAGCAGTGTTGGGCCTGGTTAGTACTTGGGTGGGAGACCACATGGGAACACCAGGTGCTGTAGGTTTTTTCCCATTAATGGCAAATTGTTTTTATTCTCTTGCTATTTAAATTGGAAACTTTTTATTTTTTATTGCCAATACAGACATTTGGGACAGGTCAAACAGACACAATAGCCATCACCTAAAAACTTACCACACTGTTTAGGCCCAATTCCAACTGCTTTTGGGAGCTAAACAGTGTTGAGCCTCTTTATTAGTTTAATTTGAGACCACCTGCTAATATCATGTCCTGTAGGTCTTTTTACATTACCAACACATGATTTTTTTCAGTAAGGCAATACAGTTAGGAAACTTTTTTATTCGCTTACCTGGTTATAGAAGTAGAAGAGGGCAAAAAAGTGCCAATATCTCAACTACAGGCATACCACATTGGAGACGCCCAATCTCGTCTGATCTTGGAAGCTAAGCAGTGTTGGGCCTGGTTAGTACTTGGGTGGGAGACCACATGGGAACACCAGGTGCTGTAGGTTTTTTCCCATTAATGGCAAATTGTTTTTATTCTCTTGCTATTTAAATTGGAAACTTTTTATTTTTATTGCCAATACAGACATTTGGGACAGGTCAAACAGACACAATAGCCATCACCTAAAAACTTACCACACTGTTTAGGCCCAATTCCAACTGCTTTTGGGAGCTAAACAGTGTTGAGCCTCTTTAGTTGTTTAATTTGAGACCACCTGCTAATATCATGTCCTGTAGGTCTTTTTACATTACCAACACATGATTTTTTTCAGTAAGCCAATATAGTTAGGAAACTTTTTTATTAGCTTACCTGGTTATAGAAGTAGAAGAGGGCAAAAAAGTGCCAGTATCCCACCTACAGCCATACCACATTGGATACGCCCAATCTCGTCTGATCTTGGAAGCTAAGCAGTGTTGGGCCTGGTTAGTACTTGGGTGGGAGACCACATGGGAACACCAGGTGCTGTAGGTTTTTTCCCATTAATGGCAAATTGTTTTTATTCTCTTGCTATTTAAATTGGAAACTTTTTATTTTTATTGCCAATACAGACATTTGGGACAGGTCAAACAGACACAATAGCCATCACCTAAAAACTTACCACACTGTTTAGGCCCAATTCCAACTGCTTTTGGGAGCTAAACAGTGTTGAGCCTCTTTAGTTGTTTAATTTGAGACCACCTGCTAATATCATGTCCTGTAGGTCTTTTTACATTACCAACACATGATTTTTTTCAGTAAGCCAATATAGTTAGGAAACTTTTTTATTAGCTTACCTGGTTATAGAAGTAGAAGAGGGCAAAAAAGTGCCAGTATCCCACCTACAGCCATACCACATTGGATACGCCCAATCTCGTCTGATCTTGGAAGCTAAGCAGTGTTGGGCCTGGTTAGTACTTGGGTGGGAGACCACATGGGAACACCAGGTGCTGTAGGTTTTTTCCCATTAATGGCAAATTGTTTTTATTCTCTTGCTATTTAAATTGGAAACTTTTTATTTTTTATTGCCAATACAGACATTTGGGACAGGTCAAACAGACACAATAGCCATCACCTAAAAACTTACCACACTGTTTAGGCCCAATTCCAACTGCTTTTGGGAGCTAAACAGTGTTGAGCCTCTTTAGTAGTTTAATTTGAGACCACCTGCTAATATCATGTCCTGTAGGTCTTTTTACATTACCAACACATGATTTTTTTCAGTAAGGCAATACAGTTAGGAAACTTTTTTTTTAGCTTACCTGGTTATAGAAGTAGAAGAGGTCAAAAAAGTGCCAGTATCCCACCTACAGCCATACCACATTGGATACGCCCAATCTCGTCTGATCTTGGAAGCTAAGCAGTGTTGGGCCTGGTTAGTACTTGGGTGGGAGACCACATGGGAACACCAGGTGCTGTAGGTTTTTCCCATTACTGGCAAATTGTTTATATTCTCTAGCTTTTTAAATTGGAAACTTTTTTCTCTTTATTGACAGTACAGACATTTGGAAAAGGTCAAACAGACACAATAGCCATCACCTAAAAACTTACCACACTGTTTAGGCCCAATTCCAACTGCTTTTGGCAGCTAAACAGTGTTGAGCCTCTTAAGTAGTTTAATTTGAGACCACCTGCTAATATCATGTCCTGTAGGTCTTTTTACATTACCAACACATGTTTTTTTTCAGTAAGGCAATACAGTTAGGAAACTTTTTTATTAGCTTTCCTGGTTATAGAAGTAGAAGAGGGCAAAAAAGTGCCGGTATCTCACCTACAGCCATACCACATTGGATACGCCCAATCTCGTCTGATCTTGGAAGCTAAGCAGTGTTGGGCCTGGTTAGTACTTGGATGGGAGACCACATGGGAACACCAGGTGCTGTAGGTTTCTTCCCATTAATGGCTAATTGTTTTTATTCTCTTGCTATTTAAATTGGAAACTTTTTATTTTTATTGCCAATACAGACATTTGGGACAGGTCAAACAGACACAATAGCCATCACCTAAAAACTTACCACACTGTTTAGGCCCAATTCCAACTGCTTTTGGCAGCTAAACAGTGTTGAGCCTCTTTAGTAGTTTAATTTGAGACCACATGCTAATATCATGTCCTGTAGGTCTTTTTACATTACCAACACATGATTTTTTTCAGTAAGGCAATACAGTTAGGAAACTGTTTTATTAGCTTACCTGGTTATAGAAGTAGAAGAGGGCAAAAAAGTGCCAGTATCTCACCTACAGCCATACCACATTGGATACGCCCAATCTCGTCTGATCTTAAAAGCTAAGCAGTGTTGGGCCTGTTTAGTACTTGGGTGGGAGACCACATGGGAACACCAGGTGCTGTAGGTTTTTTCCCATTAATGGCAAATTGTTTTTATTCTCTTGCTATTTAAATTGAAAACTTTTTATTTTTTATTGCCAATACAGACATTTGGGACAGGTCAAACAGACACAATAGCCATCACCTAAAAACTTACCACACTGTTTAGGCCCAATTCCAACTGCTTTTGGGAGCTAAACAGTGTTGAGCCTCTTTAGTAGTTTAATTTGAGACCACCTGCTAATATCATGTCCTGTAGGTCTTTTTACATTACCAACACATGATTTTTTTTCAGTAAGCCAATATAGTTAGGAAACTTTTTTATTAGCTTACCTGGTTATAGAAGTAGAAGATGGCAAAAAAGGGCCGGTATCTCACCTACAGCCATACCACATTGGATACGCCCAATCTCGTCTGATCTTGGAAGCTAAGCAGTGTTGGGCCTGGTTAGTACTTGGGTGAGAGACCACATGGGAACACCAGGTGCTGTAGGTTTTTCCCATTACTGGCAAATTGTTTTTATTCTCTAGCTTTTTAAATTGGAAACTTTTTTCTCTTTATTGACAGTACAGACATTTGGAAGAGGTCAAACAGACACAATAGCCATCACCTAAAAACTTACCACACTGTTTAGGCCCAATTTCAACTGCTTTTGGCAGCTAAACAGTGTTGAGCCTCTTAAGTAGTTTAATTTGAGACCACCTGCTAATATCATGTCCTGTAGGTCTTTTTACATTACCAACGCATGATTTTTTTCAGTAAGGCAATACAGTTAGGAAACTTTTTTATTAGCTTTCCTGGTTATAGAAGTAGAAGAGGGCAAAAAAGTGCCGGTATCTCACCTACAGCCATACCACATTGGATACGCCCAATCTTGTCTGATCTTGGAAGCTAAGCAGTGTTGGGCCTGGTTAGTACTTGGGTGGAAGACCACATGGGAACACCAGGTGCTGTAGGTTTTTTCCCATTAATGGCAAATTGTTTTTATTCTCTTGCTATTTAAATTGGAAACTTTTTATTTTTATTGCCAATACAGACATTTGGGACAGGTCAAACAGACACAATAGCCATCACCTAAAAACTTTCCACACTGTTTAGGCCCAATTCCAACTGCTTTTGGCAGCTAAACAGTGTTGAGCCTCTTTAGTAGTTTGATTTGAGACCACATGCTAATATCATGTCCTGTAGGTCTTTTTACATTACCAACACATGATTTTTTTCAGTACGGCAATACAGTTAGGAAACTTTTTTATTAGCTTACCTGGTTATAGAAGTAGAAGAGGGCAAAAAAGTGCCAGCATCTCATCTACAGCCATACCACATTGGATACGCCCAATCTCGTCTGATCTTGGAAGCTAAGCAGTGTTGGGCCTGGTTAGTACTTGGGTGGGAGACCACATAGGAACACCAGGTGCTGTAGGTTTTTTCCCATTAATGGCAAATTGTTTTTATTCTCTTGCTATTTAAATTGGAAACTTTTTATTTTTTATTGCCAATACAGACATTTGGGACAGGTCAAACAGACACAATAGCCATCACCTAAAAACTTACCACACTGTTTAGGCCCAATTCCAACTGCTTTTGGGAGCTAAACAGTGTTGAGCCTCTTTAGTAGTTTAATTTGAGACCACCTGCTAATATCATGTCCTGTAGGTCTTTTTACATTACCAACACATGATTTTTTTCAGTAAGGCAATACAGTTAGGAAACTTATTTATTCGCTTACCTGGTTATAGAAGTAGAAGAGGGCAAAAAAGTGCCAGTATCTCACCTACAGCCATACCACATTGGATACGCCCAATCTCGTCTGATCTTGGAAGCTAAGCAGTGTTGGGCCTGTTTAGTACTTGGGTGGGAGACCACATGGGAACACCAGGTGCTGTAGGTTTTTTCCCATTAATGGCAAATTGTTTTTATTCTCTTGCTATTTAAATTGGAAACTTTTTATTTTTATTGCCAATACAGACATTTGGGACAGGTCAAACAGACACAATAGCCATCACCTAAAAACTTTCCACACTGTTTAGGCCCAATTCCAACTGCTTTTGGCAGCTAAACAGTGTTGAGCCTCTTTAGTAGTTTAATTTGAGACCAAATGCTAATATCATGTCCTGTAGGTCTTTTTACATTACCAACACATGATTTTTTCAGTAAGGCAATACAGTTAGGAAACTTTTTTATTAGCTTACCTGGGTATAGAAGTAGAAGAGGGCAAAAAAGTGCCAGTATCTCATCTACAGCCATACCACATTGGATATGCCCAATCTCGTCTGATCTTGGAAGCTAAGCAGTGTTGGGCCTGGTTAGTACTTGGGTGGGAGACCACATGGGAACACCAGGTGCTGTAGGTTTTTTCCCATTAATGGCAAATTGTTTTTATTCTCTTGCTATTTAAATTGGAAACTTTTTATTTTTTATTGCCAATACAGACATTTGGGACAGGTCAAACAGACACAATAGCCATCACCTAAAAACTTACCACACTGTTTAGGCCCAATTCCAACTGCTTTTGGCAGCTAAACAGTGTTGAGCCTCTTTAGTAGTTTAATTTGAGACCACCTGCTAATATCATGTCCTGTAGGTCTTTTTACATTACCAACACATGATTTTTTTTCAGTAAGGCAATACAGTTAGGAAACTTTTTTATTCGCTTACCTGGTTATAGAAGTAGAAGAGGGCAAAAAAGTGCCAGTATCTCACCTACAGCCATACCACATTGGATACGCCCAATCTCGTCTGATCTTGGAAGCTAAGCAGTGTTGGGCCTGTTTAGTACTTGGGTGGGAGACCACATGGGAACACCAGGTGCTGTAGGTTTTTTCCCATTACTGGCAAATTGTTTTTATTCTCTTGCTATTTAAATTGAAAACTTTTTATTTTTTATTGCCAATACAGACATTTGGGACAGGTCAAACAGACACAATAGCCATCACCTAAAAACTTACCACACTGTTTAGGCCCAATTCCAACTGCTTTTGGGAGCTAAACAGTGTTGAGCCTCTTTAGTAGTTTAATTTGAGACCACCTGCTAATATCATGTCCTGTAGGTCTTTTTACATTACCAACACATGATTTTTTTCAGTAAGCCAATATAGTTAGGAATCTTTTTTATTAGCTTACCTGGTTATAGAAGTAGAAGAGGGCAAAAAAGTGCCTGTATCTCACCTACAGCCATACCACATTGGATACGCCCAATCTCGTCTGATCTGGGAAGCTAAGCAGTGTTGGGCCTGGTTAGTACTTGGGTGGGAGACCACATGGGAACACCAGGTGCTGTAGGTTTTTCCCATTACTGGCAAATTGTTTATATTCTCTAGCTTTTTAAATTGGAAACTTTTTTCTCTTTATTGACAGTACAGACATTTGGAAGAGGTCAAACAGACACAATAGCCATCACCTAAAAACTTACCACACTGTTTAGGCCCAATTCCAACTGCTTTTGGCAGCTAAACAGTGTTGAGCCTCTTAAGTAGTTTAATTTGAGACCACCTGCTAATATCATGTCCTGTAGGTCTTTTTACATTACCAACACATGATTTTTTTCAGTAAGGCAATACAGTTAGGAAACTTTTTTATTAGCTTTCCTGGTTATAGAAGTAGAAGAGGGCAAAAAAGTGCCGGTATCTCACCTACAGCCATACCACATTGGATACGCCCAATCTCGTCTGATCTTGGAAGCTAAGCAGTGTTGGGCCTGGTTAGTACTTGGGTGGGAGACCACATGGGAACACCAGGTGCTGTAGGTTTTTCCCATTAATGGCTAATTGTTTTTATTCTCTTGCTATTTAAATTGGAAACTTTTTATTTTTATTGCCAATACAGACATTTGGGACAGGTCAAACAGACACAATAGCCATCACCTAAAAACTTACCACACTGTTTAGGCCCAATTCCAACTGCTTTTGGCAGCTAAACAGTGTTGAGCCTCTTTAGTAGTTTAATTTGAGACCACATGCAAATATCATGTCCTGTAGGTCTTTTTACATTACCAACACATGATTTTTTTCAGTAAGGCAATACAGTTAGGAAACTTTTTTATTAGCTTACCTGGTTATAGAAGTAGAAGAAGGCAAAAAAGTGCCAGTATCTCACCTACAGCCATACCACATTGGATACGCCCAATCTCGTCTGATCCTTGAAACAAAGCAGTGTTGGGCCTGGTTTGTACTTGGGTGGGAGACCACATGGGAACACCAGGTGCTGTAGGTTTTTTCCCATTAATGGCAAATTGTTTTTATTCTCTAGCTATTTAAATTGGAAACTTTTTATTTTTTATTGCCAATACAGACATTTGGGACAGGTCAAACAGACACAATAGCCATCACCTAAAAACTTACCACACTGTTTAGGCCCAATTCCAACTGCTTTTGGGAGCTAAACAGTGTTGAGCCTCTTTAGTAGTTTAATTTGAGACCACCTGCTAATATCATGTCCTGTAGGTCTTTTTACATTACCAACACATGATTTTTTTCAGTAAGGCAATACAGTTAGGAAACTTTTTTATTCGCTTACCTGGTTATAGAAGTAGAAGAGGGCTAAAAAAATTCCAGTATCTCATCTACAGCCATACCACATTGGATACGCCCAATCTCGTCTGATCTTGGAAGCTAAGCAGTGTTGGGCCTGTTTAGTACTTGGGTGGGAGACCACATGGGAACACCAGGTGCTGTAGGTTTTTTCCCATTAATGGCAAATTGTTTTTATTCTCTTGCTATTTAAATTGAAAACTTTTTATTTTTTATTGCCAATACAGACATTTGGGACAGGTCAAACAGACACAATAGCAATCACCTAAAAACTTACCACACTGTTTAGGCCCAATTCCAACTGCTTTTGGCAGCTAAACAGTGTTGAGCCTCTTTAGTAGTTTAATTTGAGACCACCTGCTAATATCATGTCCTGTAGGTCTTTTTACATTACCAACACATGATTTTTTTTCAGTAAGCCAATATAGTTAGGAAACTTTTTTATTAGCTTACCTGGTTATAGAAGTAGAAGAGGGCAAAAAAGTGCCTGTATCTCACCTACAGCCATACCACATTGGATACGCCCAATCTCGTCTGATCTTGGAAGCTAAGCAGTGTTGGGCCTGGTTAGTACTTGGGTGGGAGACCACATGGGAACACCAGGTGCTGTAGGTTTTTCCCATTACTGGCAAATTGTTTTTATTCTCTAGCATTTTAAATTGGAAACTTTTTTCTCTTTATTGACAGTACAGACATTTGGAAGAGGTCAAACAGACACAATAGCCATCACCTAAAAACTTACCACACTGTTTAGGCCCAATTCCAACTGCTTTTGGGAGCTAAACAGTGTTGAGCCTCTTTAGTAGTTTAATTTGAGACCACCTGCTAATATCATGTCCTGTAGGTCTTTTTACATTACCAACACATGATTTTTTTTCAGTAAGCCAATATAGTTAGGAAACTTTTTTATTAGCTTACCTGGTTATAGAAGTAGAAGAGGGCAAAAAAGTGCCTGTATCTCACCTACAGCCATTCTACATTGGATACGCCCAATCTCGTCTGATCTTGGAAGCTAAGCAGTGTTGGGCCTGGTTAGTACTTGGGTGGGAGACCACATGGGAACACCAGGTGCTGTAGGTTTTTCCCATTACTGGCAAATTGTTTTTATTCTCTAGCTTTTTAAATTGAAAACTTTTTTCTCTTTATTGACAGTACAGACATTTGGAAGAGGTCAAACAGACACAATAGCCATCACCTAAAAACTTACCACACTGTTTAGGCCCAATTCCAACTGCTTTTGGCAGCTAAACAGTGTTGAGCCTCTTAAGTAGTTTAATTTGAGACCACCTGCTAATATCATGTCCTGTAGGTCTTTTTACATTACCAACGCATGATTTTTTTCAGTAAGGCAATACAGTTAGGAAACTTTTTTATTAGCTTTCCTGGTTATAGAAGTAGAAGAGGGCAAAAAAGTGCCGGTATCTCACCTACAGCCATACCACATTGGATACGCCCAATCTCGTCTGATCTTGGAAGCTAAGCAGAGTTGGGCCTGGTTAGTACTTGGGTGGGAGACCACATGGGAACACCAGGTGCTGTAGGTTTTTTCCCATTAATGGCAAATTGTTTTTATTCTCTTGCTATTTAAATTGGAAACTTTTTATTTTTATTGCCAATACAGATATTTGGGACAGGTCAAACAGACACAATAGCCATCACCTAAAAACTTACCACACTGTTTAGGCCCAATTCCAACTGCTTTTGGGAGCTAAACAGTGTTGAGCCTCTTTAGTAGTTTAATTTGAGACCACCTGCTAATATCATGTCCTGTAGGTCTTTTTACATTACCAACACATGATTTTTTTTCAGTAAGCCAATATAGTTAGGAAACTTTTTTATTAGCTTACCTGGTTATAGAAGTAGAAGAGGGCAAAAAAGTGCCTGTATCTCACCTACAGCCATACCACATTGGATACGCCCAATCTCGTCTGATCTTGGAAGCTAAGCAGTGTTGGGACTGGTTAGTACTTGGGTGGGAGACCACATGGGAACACCAGGTGCTGTAGGTTTTTCCCATTACTGGCAAATTGTTTTTATTCTCTAGCGTTTTAAATTGGAAACTTTTTTCTCTTTATTGACAGTACAGACATTTGGAAGAGGTCAAACAGACACAATAGCCATCACCTAAAAACTTACCACACTGTTTAGGCCCAATTCCAACTGCTTTTGGGAGCTAAACAGTGTTGAGCCTCTTTAGTAGTTTAATTTGAGACCACCTGCTAATATCATGTCCTGTAGGTCTTTTTACATTACCAACACATGATTTTTTTTCAGTAAGCCAATATAGTTAGGAAACTTTTTTATTAGCTTACCTGGTTATAGAAGTAGAAGAGGGCAAAAAAGTGCCTGTATCTCACCTACAGCCATTCCACATTGGATACGCCCAATCTCGTCTGATCTTGGAAGCTAAGCAGTGTTGGGCCTGGTTAGTACTTGGGTGGGAGACCACATGGGAACACCAGGTGCTGTAGGTTTTTCCCATTACTGGCAAATTGTTTTTATTCTCTAGCTTTTTAAATTGAAAACTTTTTTCTCTTTATTGACAGTACAGACATTTGGAAGAGGTCAAACAGACACAATAGCCATCACCTAAAAACTTACCACACTGTTTAGGCCCAATTCCAACTGCTTTTGGCAGCTAAACAGTGTTGAGCCTCTTAAGTAGTTTAATTTGAGACCACCTGCTAATATCATGTCCTGTAGGTCTTTTTACATTACCAACGCATGATTTTTTTCAGTAAGGCAATACAGTTAGGAAACTTTTTTATTAGCTTTCCTGGTTATAGAAGTAGAAGAGGGCAAAAAAGTGCCAGTATCTCACCTACAGCCATACCACATTGGATACGCCCAATCTCGTCTGATCTTGGAAGCTAAGCAGTGTTGGGCCTGGTTAGTACTTGGGTGGGAGACCACATGGGAACACCAGGTGCTGTAGGTTTTTTCCCATTAATGGCAAATTGTTTTTATTCTCTTGCTATTTAAATTGGAAACTTTTTATTTTTATTGCCAATACAGATATTTGGGACAGGTCAAACAGACACAATAGCCATCACCTAAAAACTTACCACACTGTTTAGGCCCAATTCCAACTGCTTTTGGCAGCTAAACAGTGTTGAGCCTCTTTAGTAGTTTAATTTGAGACCACCTGCTAATATCATGTCCTGTAGGTCTTTTTACATTACCAACACATGATTTTTTTCAGTAAGGCAATACAGTTAGGAAACTTTTTTATTCGCTTACCTGGTTATAGAAGTAGAAGAGGGCAAAAAAGTGCCAGTATCTCACCTACAGCCATACCACATTGGATACGCCCAATCTCGTCTGATCTTGGAAGCTAAACAGTGTTGGGCCTGGTTAGTACTTGGGTGGGAGACCACATGGGAACACCAGGTGCTGTAGGTTTTTTCCCATTAATGGCAAATTGTTTTTATTCTCTTGCTATTTAAATTGGAAACTTTTTATTTTTATTGCCAATACAGACATTTGGGACAGGTCAAACAGACACAATAGCCATCACCTAAAAACTTACCACACTGTTTAGGCCCAATTCCAACTGCTTTTCGGAGCTAAACAGTGTTGAGCCTCTTTAGTAGTTTAATTTGAGACCACCTGCTAATATCATGTCCTGTAGGTCTTTTTACATTACCAACACATGATTTTTTTCAGTAAGCCAATATAGTTAGGAAACTTTTTTATTAGCTTACCTGGTTATAGAAGTAGAAGAGGGCAAAAAAGTGCATGTATCTCACCTACAGCCATACCACATTGGATACGCCCAATCTCGTCTGATCTTGGAAGCTAAGCAGTGTTGGGCCTGGTTAGTACTTGGGTGGGAGACCACATGGGAACACCAGGTGCTGTAGGTTTTTCCCATTACTGGCAAATTGTTTTTATTCTCTAGCTTTTTAAATTGGAAACTTTTTTCTCTTTATTAACAGTAAGGACATTTGGAAGAGGTCAAACAGACACAATAGCCATCACCTAAAAACTTACCACACTGTTTAGGCCCAATTCCAACTGCTTTTGGCAGCTAAACAGTGTTGAGCCTCTTTAGTAGTTTAATTTGAGACCACCTGCTAATATCATGTCCTGTAGGTCTTTTTACATTACCAACACATGATTTTTTTCAGTAAGCCAATATAGTTAGGAAACTTTTTTATTAGCTTACCTGGTTATAGAAGTAGAAGAGGGCAAAAAAGTGCCTGTGTCTCACCTACAGCCATACCACATTGGATACGCCCAATCTCGTCTGATCTTGGAAGCTAAGCAGTGTTGGGCCTGGTTAGTACTTGGGTGGGAGACCACATGGGAACACCAGGTGCTGTAGGTTTTTCCCATTACTGGCAAATTGTTTTTATTCTCTAGCTTTTTAAATTGGAAACTTTTTTCTCTTTATTGACAGTACAGACATTTGGAAGAGGTCAAACAGACACAATAGCTATCACCTAAAAACTTACCACACTGTTTAGGCCCAATTCCAACTGCTTTTGGCAGCTAAACAGTGTTGAGCCTCTTTAGTAGTTTAATTTGAGACCACCTGCTAATATCATGTCCTGTAGGTCTTTTTACATTACCAACACATGATTTTTTTCAATAAGCCAATATAGTTAGGAAACTTTTTTATTAGCTTACCTTGTTATAGAAGTAGAAGAGGGCAAAAAAGTGCCTTGATCTCACCTACAGCCATACCACATTGGATACGCCTGATCTTGGAAGCTAAGCAGTGTTGGGCCTGGTTAGTACTTGGGTGGGAGACCACATGGGAACACCAGGTGCTGTAGGTTTTTTCCCATTAATGGCAAATTGTTTTTATTCTCTTGCTATTTAAATTGGAAACTTTTTATTTTTTATTGCCAATACAGACATTTGGGACAGGTCAAACAGACACAATAGCCATCACCTAGAAACTTACCACACTGTTTAGGCCCAATTCCAACTGCTTTTGGCAGCTAAACAGTGTTGAGCCTCTTTAGTAGTTTAATTTGAGACCACCTGCTAATATCATGTCCTGTAGGTCTTTTTACATTACCAACACATGATTTTTTTCAGTAAGGCAATACAGTTAGAAAACTTTTTTATTAGCTTACCTGGTTATAGAAGTAGAAGAGGGCAAAAAAGTGCCTGGATCTCACCTTCAGCCATACCACATTGGATACGCCCAATCTCGTCTGATCTTGGAAGCTAAGCAGTGTTGGGCCTGGTTAGTACTTGGGTGGGAGACCACATGGGAACACCAGGTGCTGTAGGTTTTTTCCCATTAATGGCAAATTGTTTTTATTCTCTTGCTATTTAAATTGGAAACTTTTTATTTTTTATTGCCAATACAGACATTTGGGACAGGTCAAACAGACACAATAGCCATCACCTAAAAACTTACCACACTGTTTAGGCCCAATTCCAACTGCTTTTGGCAGCTAAACAGTGTTGAGCCTCTTTAGTAGTTTAATTTGAGACCACCTGCTAATATCATGTCCTGTAGGTCTTTTTACATTACCAACACATGATTTTTTTCAGTAAGGCAATACAGTTAGGATACTTTTTTATTAGCTTACCTGGTTATAGAAGTAGAAGAGGGCAAAAAAGTGCCTGTATCTCACCTACAGCCATTCCACATTGGATACGCCCAATCTCGTCTGATCTTGGAAGCTAAGCAGTGTTGGGCCTGGTTAGTACTTGGGTGGGAGACCACATGGGAACACCAGGTGCTGTAGGTTTTTCCCATTACTGGCAAATTGTTTTTATTCTCTAGCTTTTTAAATTGGAAACTTTTTTCTCTTTATTGACAGTACAGACATTTGGAAGAGGTCAAACAGACACAATAGCTATCACCTAAAAACTTACCACACTGTTTAGGCCCAATTCCAACTGCTTTTGGCAGCTAAACAGTGTTGAGCCTCTTTAGTAGTTTAATTTGAGACCACCTGCTAATATCATGTCCTGTCGGTCTTTTTACATTACCAACACATGATTTTTTTCAATAAGCCAATATAGTTAGGAAACTTTTTTATTAGCTTACCTTGTTATAGAAGTAGAAGAGGGCAAAAAAAAGCAAGTATCTCACCTACAGCCATACCACATTGGATACGCCCAATCTCGTCTGATCTTGGAAGCTAAGCAGTGTTGGGCCTGGTTAGTACTTGGGTGGGAGACCACATGGGAACACCAGGTGCTGTAGGTTTTTTCCCATTAATGGCAAATTGTTTTTATTCTCTTGCTATTTAAATTGGAAACTTTTTATTTTTTATTGCCAATAAAGACATTTGGGACAGGTCAAACAGACACAATAGCCATCACCTAAAAACTTACCACACTATTTAAGCCCAATTCCAACTGCTTTTGGGAGCTAAACAGTGTTGAGCCTTTTTAGTAGTTTAATTTGAGACCACCTGCTAATAGCATGTCCTGTAGGTCTTTTTACATTACCAACACATGATTTTTTTCAGTAAGGCAATACAGTTAGGAAACTTTTTTATTAGCTTACCTGGTTATAGAAGTAGAAGAGGGCAAAAAAGTGCCAGTACCTCACCTACAGCCATACCACATTGGATACGCCCAATCTCGTCTGATCTTGGAAGCTAAGCAGTGTTGGGCCTGGTTAGTACTTGGGTGGGAGACCACATGGGAACACCAGGTGCTGTAGGTTTTTTCCCATTAATGGCAATTTGTTTTTATTCTCTTGCTATTTAAATTGGAAACTTTTTATTTTTATTGCCAATACAGAGATTTGGGACAGGTCAAACAGACACAATAGCCATCACCTAAAAACTTACCACACTGTTTAGGCCCAATTCCAACTGCTTTTGGCAGCTAAACAGTGTTGAGCCTCTTTAGTAGTTTAATTTGAGACCACCTGCTAATATCATGTCCTGTAGGTCTTTTTACATTACCAACACATGATTTTTTTCAGTAAGGCAATACAGTTAGGAAACTTTTTTATTAGCTTACCTGGTTATAGAAGTAGAAAAGGGCAAAAAAGTGACGGTATCTCAACTACAGCCAACCCTTTTAATACGCCCAATCTCGTCTGATCTTGGAAGCTAAACAGTGTTGGGCCTGGTTAGTACTTGGGTGGGAGACCACATGGGAACACCAGGTGCTTTAGGTTTTTTCCATTACTGGCAAATTGTTTATATTCTCTAGCTTTTTAAATTGGAAACTTTTTTCTCTTTATTGACAGTACAGACATTTGGAAGAGGTCAAACAGACACAATAGCCATCACCTAAAAACTTACCACACTGTTTAGGCCCAATTCCAACTGCTTTTGGCAGCTAAACAGTGTTGAGCCTCTTAAGTAGTTTAATTTGAGACCACCTGCTAATATCATGTCCTGTAGGTCTTTTTACATTACCAACACATGATTTTTTTCAGTAAGGCAATACAGTTAGGAAACTTTTTTATTAGCTTTCCTGGTTATAGAAGTAGAAGAGGGCAAAATAGTGCCGGTATCTGGCCTACAGCCATACCACATTGGATACGCCCAATCTCGTCTGATCTTGGAAGCTAAGCAGTGTTGGGCCTGGTTAGTACTTGGGTGGGAGACCACATGGGAACACCAGGTGCTGTAGGTTTTTTCCCATTAATGGCAATTTTTTTTTATTCTCTTGCTATTTAAATTGGAAACTTTTTATTTTTATTGCCAATACAGACATTTGGGACAGGTCAAACAGACACAATAGCCATCACCTAAAAACTTACCACACTGTTTAGGCCCAATTCCAACTGCTTTTGGCAGCTAAACAGTGTTGAGCCTCTTTAGTAGTTTAATTTGAGACCACCTGCTAATATCATGTCCTGTAGGTCTTTTTACATTACCAACACATGATTTTTTTCAGTAAGGCAATACAGTTAGGAAACTTTTTTATTCGCTTACCTGGTTATAGAAGTAGAAGAGGGCAAAAAAGTGCCAGTACCTCACCTACAGCCATACCACATTGGATATGCCCAATCTCGTCTGATCTTGGAAGCTAAGCAGTGTTGGGCCTGGTTAGTACTTGGGTGGGAGACCACATGGGAACACCAGGTGCTGTAGGTTTTTTCCCATTAATGGCAATTTGTTTTTATTCTCTTGCTATTTAAATTGGAAACTTTTTATTTTTATTGCCAATACAGACATTTGCGACAGGTCAAACAGACACAATAGCCATCACCTAAAAACTTACCACACTGTTTAGGCCCAATTCCAACTGCTTTTGGGAGCTAAACAGTGTTGAGCCTCTTTAGTAGTTTAATTTGAGACCACCTGCTAATATCATGTCCTGTAGGTCTTTTTACATTACCAACACATGATTTTTTTCAGTAAGGCAATACAGTTAGGAAACGTTTTTATTAGCTTACCTGGTTATAGAAGTAGAAAAGGGCAAAAAAGTGACGGTATCTCAACTACAGCCATACCACATTGGATACGCCCAATCTCGTCTGATCTTGGAAGCTAAGCAGTGTTGGGCCTAGTTAGTACTTGGGTGGGAGACCACATGGGAACACCAGGTGCTGTAGGTTTTTTCCCATTAATGGCAAATTGTTTTTATTCTCTTGCTATTTAAATTGGAAACTTTTTATTTTTATTGCCAATACAGACATTTGGGACAGGTCAAACAGACACAATAGCCATCACCTAAAAACTTACCACACTGTTTAGGCCCAATTCCAACTGCTTTTGGAAGCTAAACAGTGTTGAGCCTCTTTAGTAGTTTAATTTGAGACCACCTGCTAATATCATGTCCTGTAGGTCTTTTTACATTACCAACACATGATTTTTTTCAGTAAGCCAATATAGTTAGGAAACTTTTTTATTAGCTTACCTGGTTATAGAAGTAGAAGATGGCAAAAAAGTGCCTGTATCTCGCCTACAGCCATACCACATTGGATACGCCCAATCTCGTCTGATCTTGGAAGCTAAACAGTGTTGGGCCAGGTTAGTACTTGGGTGGGAGACCACATGGGGACACCAGGTGCTGTAGGTTTTTTCCATTACTGGCAAATTGTTTATATTCTCTAGCTTTTTAAATTGGAAACTTTTTTCTCTTTATTGACAGTACAGACATTTGGAAGAGGTCAAACAGACACAATAGCCATCACCTAAAAACTTACCACACTGTTTAAGCCCAATTCCAACTGCTTTTGGCAGCTAAACAGTGTTGAGCCTCTTAAGTAGTTTAATTTGAGACCACCTGCTAATATCATGTCCTGTAGGTCTTTTTACATTACCAACACATGATTTTTTTCAGTAAGGCAATACAGTTAGGAAACTTTTTTATTAGCTTTCCTGGTTATAGAAGTAGAAGAGGGCAAAAAAGTGCCGGTATCTGACCTACAGCCGTACCACATTGGATACGCTCAATCTCGTCTGATCTTGGAAGCTAAGCAGTGTTGGTCCTGGTTAGTACTTGGGTGGGAGACCACATGGGAACACCAGGTGCTGTAGGTTTTTTACCATTAATGGCAATTTTTTTTTATTCTCTTGCTATTTAAATTGGAAACTTTTTATTTTTATTGCCAATACAGACATTTGGGACAGGTCAAACAGACACAATAGCCATCACCTAAAAACTTACCACACTGTTTAGGCACAATTCCAACTGCTTTTGGCAGCTAAACAGTGTTGAGCCTCTTTAGTAGTTTAATTTGAGACCACCTGCTAATATCATGTCCTGTAGGTCTTTTTACATTACCAACACATGATTTTTTTCAGTAAGGCAATACAGTTAGGAAACTTTTTTATTAGCTTACCTGGTTATAGAAGTAGAAAAGGGCAAAAAAGTGACGGTATCTCAACTACAGCCATACCACATTGGATACGCCCAATCTCGTCTGATCTTGGAAGCTAAGCAGTGTTGGGCCTGGTTAGTACTTGGGTGGGAGACCACATGGGAACACCAGGTGCTGTAGGTTTTTTCCCATTAATGGCAAATTGTTTTTATTCTCTTGCTATTTAAATTGGAAACTTTTTATTTTTATTGCCAATACAGACATTTGGGACAGGTCAAACAGACACAATAGCCATCACCTAAAAACTTACCACACTGTTTAGGCCCAATTCCAACTGCTTTTTGAAGCTAAACAGTGTTGAGCCTCTTTAGTAGTTTAATTTGAGACCACCTGCTAATATCATGTCCTGTAGGTCTTTTTACATTACCAACACATGATTTTTTTCAGTAAGCCAATATAGTTAGGAAACTTTTTTATTAGCTTACCTGGTTATAGAAGTAGAAGATGGCAAAAAAGTGCTTGTATCTCACCTACAGCCATACCACATTGGATATGCCCAATCTAGTCTGATCTTGGAAGCTAAGCAGTGTTGGGCCTGGTTAGTATTTGGGTGGGAGACCACATGGGAACACCAGGTGCTGTAGGCTTTTTCCCATTAATGGCAAATTGTTTTTATTCTCTTGCTATTTAAATTGGAAACTTTTTATTTTTATTGCCAATACAGACATTTGGGACAGGTCAAACAGACACAATAGCCATCACCTAAAAACTTACCACACTGTTTAGGCACAATTCCAACTGCTTTTGGCAGCTAAACAGTGTTGAGCCTCTTTAGTAGTTTAATTTGAGACCACCTGCTAATATCATGTCCTGTAGGTCTTTTTACATTACCAACACATGATTTTTTTCAGTAAGGCAATACAGTTAGGAAACTTTTTTATTAGCTTACCTGGTTATAGAAGTAGAAAAGGGCAAAAAAGTGACGGTATCTCAACTACAGCCATACCACATTGGATACGCCCAATCTCGTCTGATCTTGGAAGCTAAGCAGTGTTGGGCCTGGTTAGTACTTGGGTGGGAGACCACATGGGAACACCAGGTGCTGTAGGTTTTTTCCCATTAATGGCAAATTGTTTTTATTCTCTTGCTATTTAAATTGGAAACTTTTTATTTTTATTGCCAATACAGACATTTGGGACAGGTCAAACAGACACAATAGCCATCACCTAAAAACTTACCACACTGTTTAGGCCCAATTCCAACTGCTTTTGGAAGCTAAACAGTGTTGAGCCTCTTTAGTAGTTTAATTTGAGACCACCTGCTAATATCATGTCCTGTAGGTCTTTTTACATTACCAACACATGATTTTTTTCAGTAAGCCAATATAGTTAGGAAACTTTTTTATTAGCTTACCTGGTTATAGAAGTAGAAGATGGCAAAAAAGTGCCTGTATCTCACCTACAGCCATACCACATTGGATATGCCCAATCTAGTCTGATCTTGGAAGCTAAGCAGTGTTGGGCCTGGTTAGTATTTGGGTGGGAGACCACATGGGAACACCAGGTGCTGTAGGCTTTTTCCCATTAATGGCAAATTGTTTTTATTCTCTTGCTATTTAAATTGGAAACTTTTTATTTTTTATTGCCAATACAGACATTTGGGACAGGTCAAACAGACACAATAGCCATCACCTAAAAACGTTTCCACACTGTTTAGGCCCAATTCCAACTGCTTTTGGGAGCTAAACAGTGTTGAGCCTCTTTAGTAGTTTAATTTGAGACCACCTGCTAATATCATGTCCTGTAGGTCTTTTTACATTACCAACACATGATTTTTTTCAGTAAGGCAATACAGTTAGGAAACTTTTTTATTCGCTTACCTGGTTATAGAAGTAGAAGAGGGCAAAAAAGTGACGGTATCTCAACTACAGCCATACCACATTGGATACGCCCAATCTCGTCTGATCTTGGAAGCTAAGCAGTGTTGGGCCTGGTTAGTACTTGGGTGGGAGACCACATGGGAACACCAGGTGCTGTAGGTTTTTTCCCATTAATGGCAAATTGTTTTTATTCTCTTGCTATTTAAATTGGAAACTTTTTATTTTTATTGCCAATACAGACATTTGGGACAGGTCAAACAGACACAATAGCCATCACCTAAAAACTTACCACACTGTTTAGGCCCAATTCCAACTGCTTTTGGGAGCTAAACAGTGTTGAGCCTATTTAGTAGTTTAATTTGAGACCACCTGCTAATATCATGTCCTGTAGGTCTTTTTACATTACCAACACATGATTTTTTTCAGTAAGCCAATATAGTTAGGAAACTTTTTTATTCGCTTACCTGGTTATAGAAGTAGAAGAGGGCAAAAAAAGTGCCTGTATCTCACCTACAGCCATACCACATACGAAACGCCCAATCTCGTCTGATCTTGGAAGCTAAGCAGCGTTGGGCCTGGTTAGTACTTGGGTGGGAGACCACATGGGAACACCAGGTGCTGTAGGTTTTTCCCATTACTGGCAAATTGTTTTTATTCTCTAGCTTTTTAAATTGGAAACTTTTTTCTCTTTATTGACAGTACAGACATTTGGAAGAGGTCAAACAGACACAATAGCCATCACCAAAAAACTTACCACACTGTTTAGGCCCAATTCCAACTGCTTTTGGCAGCTAAACAGTGTTGAGCCTCTTTAGTAGTTTAATTTGAGACCACCTGCTAATATCATGTCCTGTAGGTCTTTTTACATTACCAACACATGATTTTTTTCAGTAAGGCAATACAGTTAGGAAACTTTTTTATTAGCTTTCCTGGTTATAGAAGTAGAAGAGGGCAAAAAAGTGCCGGTATCTCACCTATAGCCATACCACATTGGATACGCCCAATCTCGTCTGATCTTGGAAGCTAAGCAGTGTTGGGCCTGGTTAGTACTTGGGTGGGAGACCACATGGGAACACCAGGTGCTGTAGGTTTTTTCCCATTAATGGCAAATTGTTTTTATTCTCTTGCTATTTAAATTGGAAACTTTTTATTTTTATTGCCAATACAGACATTTGGGACAGGTCAAACAGACACAATAGCCATCACCTAAAAACTTACCACACTGTTTAGGCCCAATTCCAACTGCTTTTGGCAGCTAAACAGTGTTGAGCCTCTTAAGTAGTTTAATTTGAGACCACCTGCTAATATCATGTCCTGTAGGTCTTTTTACATTACCAACACATGATTTTTTTCAGTAAGGCAATACAGTTAGGAAACTTTTTTATTAGCTTTCCTGGTTATAGAAGTAGAAGAGGGCAAAAAAGTGCCGGTATCTGACCTACAGCCGTACCACATTGGATACGCCCAATCTCGTCTGATCTTGGAAGCTAAGCAGTGTTGGGCCTGGTTAGTACTTGGGTGGGAGACCACATGGGAACACCAGGTGCTGTAGGTTTTTTCCCATTAATGGCAATTTTTTTTTATTCTCTTGCTATTTAAATTGGAAACTTTTTATTTTTATTGCCAATACAGACATTTGGGACAGGTCAAACAGACACAATAGCCATCACCTAAAAACTTACCACACTGTTTAGGCCCAATTCCAACTGCTTTTGGCAGCTAAACAGTGTTGAGCCTCTTTAGTAGTTTAATTTGAGACCACCTGCTAATATCATGTCCTGTAGGTCTTTTTACATTACCAACACATGATTTTTTTCAGTAAGGCAATACAGTTAGGAAACTTTTTTATTAGCTTACCTGGTTATAGAAGTAGAAAAGGGCAAAAAAGTGACGGTATCTCAACTACAGCCATACCACATTGGATACGCCCTATCTCGTCTGATCTTGGAAGCTAAGCAGTGTTGGGCCTGGTTAGTACTTGGGTGGGAGACCACATGGGAACACCAGGTGCTGTAGGTTTTTTCCCATTAATGGCAAATTGTTTTTATTCTCTTGCTATTTAAATTGGAAACTTTTTATTTTTATTGCCAATACAGACATTTGGGACAGGTCAAACAGACACAATAGCCATCACCTAAAAACTTACCACACTGTTTAGGCCCAATTCCAACTGCTTTTGGAAGCTAAACAGTGTTGAGCCTCTTTAGTAGTTTAATTTGAGACCACCTGCTAATATCATGTCCTGTAGGTCTTTTTACATTACCAACACATGATTTTTTTCAGTAAGCCAATATAGTTAGGAAACTTTTTTATTAGCTTACCTGGTTATAGAAGTAGAAGATGGCAAAAAAGTGCCTGTATCTCACCTACAGCCATACCACATTGGATATGCCTGATCTTGGAAGCTAAAAAGTGTTGGGCCTGGTTAGTACTTGGGTGGGAGACCACATGGGAACACCAGGTGCTGTAGGTTTTTTCCATTACAGGCAAATTGTTTATATTCTCTAGCTTTTTAAATTGGAAACTTTTTTCTCTTTATTGACAGTACAGACATTTGGAAGAGGTCAAACAGACACAATAGCCATCACCTAAAAACTTACCACACTGTTTAGGCCCAATTCCAACTGCTTTTGGCAGCTAAACAGTGTTGAGCCTCTTAAGTAGTTTAATTTGAAACCACCTGCTAATATCATGTCCTGTAGGTCTTTTTACATTACCAACACATGATTTTTTTCAGTAAGGCAATACAGTTAGGAAACTTTTTTATTAGCTTTCCTGGTTATAGAAGTAGAAGAGGGCAAAAAAGTGCCGGTATCTGACCTACAGCCATACCACATTGGATACGCCCAATCTCGTCTGATCTTGGAAGCTAAGCAGTGTTGGGCCTGGTTTGTACTTGGGTGGGAGACCACATGGGAACACCAGGTGCTGTAGGCTTTTTCCCATTAATGGCAAATTGTTTTTATTCTCTTGCTATTTAAATTGGAAACTTTTTATTTTTTATTGCCAATACAGACTTTTGGGACAGGTCAAACAGACACAATAGCCATCACCTAAAAACTTACCACACTGTTTAGGCCCAATTCCAACTGCTTTTGGGAGCTAAACAGTGTTGAGCCTCTTTAGTAGTTTAATTTGAGACCACCTGCTAATATCATGTCCTGTAGGTCTTTTTACATTACCAACACATGATTTTTTTCAGTAAGGCAATACAGTTAGGAAACTTTTTTATTCGCTTACCTGGTTATAGAAGTAGAAGAGGGCAAAAAAGTGACGGTATCTCAACTACAGCCATACCACATTTGATACGCCCAATCTCGTCTGATCTTGGAAGCTAAGCAGTGTTGGGCCTGGTTAGTACTTGGGTGGGAGACCACATGGGAACACCAGGTGCTGTAGGTTTTTCCCATTACTGGCAAATTGTTTTTATTCTCTAGCTTTTTAAATTGGAAACTTTTTTCTCTTTATTGACAGTACAGACATTTGGAAGAGGTCAAACAGACACAATAGCCATCACCAAAAAACTTACCACACTGTTTAGGCCCAATTCCAACTGCTTTTGGCAGCTAAACAGTGTTGAGCCTCTTTAGTAGTTTAATTTGAGACCACCTGCTAATATCATGTCCTGTAGGTCTTTTTACATTACCAACACATGATTTTTTTCAGTAAGGCAATACAGTTAGGAAACTTTTTTATTAGCTTACCTGGTTATAGAAGTAGAGGAGGGCAAAAAAGTGCCGGTATCTCACCTACAGCCATACCACATTGGATACGCCCAATCTCGTCTGATCTTGGATGCTAAGCAGTGTTGGGCCTGGTTAGTACTTGGGTGGGAGACCACATGGGAACACTAGGTGCTGTAGGTTTTTTCCCATTAATGGCAAATTGTTTTTATTCTCTTGCTATTTAAATTGGAAACTTTTTATTTTTATTGCCAATACAGACATTTGGGACAGGTCAAACAGACACAATAGCCATCACCTAAAAACTTACCACACTGTTTAGGCCCAATTCCAACTGCTTTTGGGAGCTAAACAGTGTTGAGCCTCTTTAGTAGTTTAATTTGAGACCACCTGCTAATATCATGTCCTGTAGGTCTTTTTACATTACCAACACATGATTTTTTTCAGTAAGCCAATATAGTTAGGAAACTTTTTTATTAGCTTACCTGGTTATAGAAGTAGAAGATGGCAAAAAAGTGCCTGTATCTCACCTACAGCCATACCACATTGGATACGCCCAATCTCGTCTGATCTTGGAAGCTAAGCAGTGTTGGGCCTGGTTAGTACTTGGGTGGGAGACCACATGGGAACACCAGGTGCTGTAGGTTTTTCCCATTACTGGCAAATTGTTTTTATTCTCCAGCTTTTTAAATTGGAAACTTTTTTCTCTTTATTGACAGTACAGACATTTGGAAGAGGTCAAACAGACACAATAGCCATCACCTAAAAACTTACCACACTGTTTAGGCCCAATTCCAACTGCTTTTGGCAGCTAAACAGTGTTGAGCCTCTTAAGTAGTTTAATTTGAGACCACCTGCTAATATCATGTCCTGTAGGTCTTTTTACATTACCAACACATGATTTTTTTCAGAAAGGCAATACAGTTAGGAAACTTTTTTATTAGCTTTCCTGGTTATAGAAGTAGAAGAGGGCAAAAAAGTGCCGGTATCTCACCTACAGCCATACCACATTGGATACGCCCAATCTCGTCTGATCTTGGAAGCTAAGCAGTGTTGGGCCTGGTTAGTACTTGGGTGGGAGACCACATGGGAACACCAGGTGCTGTAGGTTTTTTCCCATTAATGGCAAATTGTTTTTACTCTCTTGCTATTTAAATTGGAAACTTTTTATTTTTATTGCCAATACAGACATTTGGGACAGGTCAAACAGACACAATAGCCATCACCTAAAAACTTACCACACTGTCTAGGCCCAATTCCAACTGCTTTTGGAAGCTAAACAGTGTTGAGCCTCTTTAGTAGTTTAATTTGAGACCACCTGCTAATATCATGTCCTGTAGGTCTTTTTACATTACCAACACATGATTTTTTTCAGTAAGCCAATATAGTTAGGAAACTTTTTTATTAGCTTACCTGGTTATAGAAGTAGAAGATGGCAAAAAAGTGCCTGTATCTCACCTACAGCCATACCACATTGGATATGCCCAATCTCGTCTGATCTTGGAAGCTAAACAGTGTTGGGCCTGGTTAGTACTTGGGTGGGAGACCACATGGGAACACCAGGTGCTGTAGGTTTTTTCCATTACAGGCAAATTGTTTATATTCTCTAGCTTTTTAAATTGGAAACTTTTTTCTCTTTATTGACAGTACAGACATTTGGAAGAGGTCAAACAGACACAATAGCCATCACCTAAAAACTTACCACACTGTTTAGGCCCAATTCCAACTGCTTTTGGCAGCTAAACAGTGTTGAGCCTCTTAAGTAGTTTAATTTGAAACCACCTGCTAATATCATGTCCTGTAGGTCTTTTTACATTACCAACACATGATTTTTTTCAGTAAGGCAATACAGTTAGGAAACTTTTTTATTAGCTTTCCTGGTTATAGAAGTAGAAGAGGGCAAAAAAGTGCCGGTATCTGACCTACAGCCATAACACATTGGATACGCCCAATCTCGTCTGATCTTGGAAGCTAAGCAGTGTTGGGCCTGGTTTGTACTTGGGTGGGAGACCACATGGGAACACCAGGTGCTGTAGGCTTTTTCCCATTAATGGCAAATTGTTTTTATTCTCTTGCTATTTAAATTGGAAACTTTTTATTTTTTATTGCCAATACAGACTTTTGGGACAGGTCAAACAGACACAATAGCCATCACCTAAAAACTTACCACACTGTTTAGGCCCAATTCCAACTGCTTTTGGGAGCTAAACAGTGTTGAGCCTCTTTAGTAGTTTAATTTGAGACCACCTGCTAATATCATGTCCTGTAGGTCTTTTTACATTACCAACACATGATTTTTTTCAGTAAGGCAATACAGTTAGGAAACTTTTTTATTCGCTTACCTGGTTATAGAAGTAGAAGAGGGCAAAAAAGTGACGGTATCTCAACTACAGCCATACCACATTTTATACGCCCAATCTCGTCTGATCTTGGAAAATAAGCAGTGTTGGGCCTGGTTAGTACTTGGGTGGGAGACCACATGGGAACACCAGGTGCTGTAGGTTTTTTCCCATTAATGGCAAATTGTTTTTATTCTCTTGCTATTTAAATTGGAAACTTTTTATTTTTATTGCCAATACAGACATTTGGGACAGGTCAAACAGACACAATAGCCATCACCTAAAAACTTACCACACTGTTTAGGCCCAATTCCAACTGCTTTTGGGAGCTAAACAGTGTTGAGCCTCTTTAGTAGTTTAATTTGAGACCACCTGCTAATATCATGTCCTGTAGGTCTTTTTACATTACCAACACATGATTTTTTTCAGTAAGCCAATACAGTTAGGAAACTTTTTTATTCGCTTACCTGGTTATAGAAGTAGAAGAGGGCAAAAAAAGTGCCTGTATCTCACCTACAGCCATACCACATTCGAAACGCCCAATCTCGTCTGATCTTGGAAGCTAAGCAGCGTTGGGCCTGGTTAGTACTTGGGTGGGAGACCACATGGGAACACCAGGTGCTGTAGGTTTTTCCCATTACTGGCAAATTGTTTTTATTCTCTAGCTTTTTAAATTGGAAACTTTTTTCTCTTTATTGACAGTACAGACATTTGGAAGAGGTCAAACAGACACAATAGCCATCACCAAAAAACTTACCACACTGTTTAGGCCCAATTCCAACTGCTTTTGGCAGCTAAACAGTGTTGAGCCTCTTTAGTAGTTTAATTTGAGACCACCTGCTAATATCATGTCCTGTAGGTCTTTTTACATTACCAACACATGATTTTTTTCAGTAAGGCAATACAGTTAGGAAACTTTTTTATTAGCTTACCTGGTTATAGAAGTAGAGGAGGGCAAAAAAGTGCCGGTATCTCACCTACAGCCATACCACATTGGATACGCCCAATCTCGTCTGATCTTGGATGCTAAGCAGTGTTGGGCCTGGTTAGTACTTGGGTGGGAGACCACATGGGAACACTAGGTGCTGTAGGTTTTTTCCCATTAATGGCAAATTGTTTTTATTCTCTTGCTATTTAAATTGGAAACTTTTTATTTTTATTGCCAATACAGACATTTGGGACAGGTCAAACAGACACAATAGCCATCACCTAAAAACTTACCACACTGTTTAGGCCCAATTCCAACTGCTTTTGGCAGCTAAACAGTGTTGAGCCTCTTTAGTAGTTTAATTTGAGACCACCTGCTAATATCATGTCCTGTAGGTCTTTTTACATTACCAACACATGATTTTTTTCAGTAAGCCAATATAGTTAGGAAACTTTTTTATTAGCTTACCTGGTTATAGAAGTAGAAGATGGCAAAAAAGTGCCTGTATCTCACCTACAGCCATACCACATTGGATACGCCCAATCTCGTCTGATCTTGGAAGCTAAGCAGTGTTGGGCCTGGTTAGTACTTGGGTGGGAGACCACATGGGAACACCAGGTGCTGTAGGTTTTTCCCATTACTGGCAAATTGTTTTTATTCTCCAGCTTTTTAAATTGGAAACTTTTTTCTCTTTATTGACAGTACAGACATTTGGAAGAGGTCAAACAGACACAATAGCCATCACCTAAAAACTTACCACACTGTTTAGGCCCAATTCCAACTGCTTTTGGCAGCTAAACAGTGTTGAGCCTCTTAAGTAGTTTAATTTGAGACCACCTGCTAATATTATGTCCTGTAGGTCTTTTTACATTACCAACACATGATTTTTTTCAGAAAGGCAATACAGTTAGGAAACTTTTTTATTAGCTTTCCTGGTTATAGAAGTAGAAGAGGGCAAAAAAGTGCCGGTATCTCACCTACAGCCATACCACATTGGATACGCCCAATCTCGTCTGATCTTGGAAGCTAAGCAGTGTTGGGCCTGGTTAGTACTTGGGTGGGAGACCACATGGGAACACCAGGTGCTGTAGGTTTTTTCCCATTAATGGCAAATTGTTTTTATTCTCTTGCTATTTAAATTGGAAACTTTTTATTTTTATTGCCAATACAGACATTTGGGACAGGTCAAACAGACACAATAGCCATCACCTAAAAACTTACCACACTGTTTAGGCCCAATTCCAACTGCTTTTGGCAGCTAAACAGTGTTGAGCCTCTTTAGTAGTTTAATTTGAGACCACTTGCTAATATCATGTCCTGTAGGTCTTTTTACATTACCAACACATGATTTTTTTCAGTAAGGCAATACAGTTAGGAAACTTTTTTATTAGCTTACCTGGTTATAGAAGTAGAAGAGGGCAAAAAAGTGCTAGTATCTCACCTACAGCCATACCACATTGGATACGCCCAATCTCATCTGATCTTGGAAGCTAAGCAGTGTTGGCCCTGGTTAGTACTTGGGTGGGAGACCACATGGGAACACCAGGTGCTGTAGGTTTTTTCCCATTAATGGCAAATTGTTTTTATTCTCTTGCTATTTAAATTGGAAACTTTTTATTTTTTATTGCCAATACAGACATTTGGGACAGGTCAAACAGACACAATAGCCATCACCTAAAAACTTACCACACTGTTTAGGCCCAATTCCAACTGCTTTTGGGAGCTAAACAGTGTTGAGCCTTTTTAGTAGTTTAATTTGAGACCACCTGCTAATATCATGTCCTGTAGGTCTTTTTACATTACCAACACATTATTTTTTCCAGTAAGGCAATACAGTTAGGAAACTTTTTTATTAGCTTACCTGGTTATAGAAGTAGAAGAGGGCAAAAAAGTGCCAGTATCTCACCTACAGCCATACCACATTGGATACGCCCAATCTCATCTGATCTTGGAAGCTAAGCAGTGTTGGGCCTGGTTAGTACTTGGGTGGGAGACCACATGGGAACACCAGGTGCTGTAGGTGTTTTCCCATTAATGGCAAATTGTTTTTATTCTCTTGCTATTTAAATTGGAAACTTTTTATTTTTATTGCCAATACAGACATTTGGGACAGGTTTAACAGACACAATAGCCATCACCTATAAACTTACCACACTGTTTAGGCCCAATTCCAACTGCTTTTGGCAGCTAAACAGTGTTGAGCCTCTTAAGTAGTTTAATTTGAGACCACCTGCTAATATCATGTCCTGTAGGTCTTTTTACATTACCAACACATGATTTTTTTCAGTAAGGCAATACAGTTAGGAAACTTTTTTATTAGCTTTCCTGGTTATAGAAGTAGAAGAGGGGAAAAAAGTGCCGGTATCTCACCTACAGCCATACCACATTGGATACGCCCAATCTCGTCTGATCTTGGAAGCTAAGCAGTGTTGGGCCTGGTTAGTACTTGGGTGGGAGACCACATGGGAACACCAGGTGCTGTAGGTTTTTTCCCATTAATGGCAAATTGTTTTTATTCTCTAGCTTTTTAAATTGGAAACTTTTTTCTCTTTATTGACAGTACAGACATTTGGAAGAGGTCAAACAGACACAATAGCCATCACCTAAAAACTTACCACACTGTTTAGGCCCAATTCCAACTGCTTTTGGCAGCTAAACAGTGTTGAGCCTCTTAAGTAGTTTAATTTGAGACCACCTGCTAATATCATGTCCTTTAGGTCTTTTTACATTACCAACGCATGATTTTTTTCAGTAAGGCAATACAGTTAGGAAACTTTTTTATTAGCTTTCCTGGTTATAGAAGTAGAAGAGGGCAAAAAAGTGCCGGTATCTCACCTACAGCCATACCACATTGGATACGCCCAATCTCGTCTGATCTTGGAAGCTAAGCAGTGTTGGGCCTGGTTAGTACTTGGGTGGGAGACCACATGGGAACACCAGGTGCTGTAGGTTTTTTCCCATTAATGGCAAATTGTTTTTATTCTCTTGCTATTTAAATTGGAAACTTTTTATTTTTATTGCCAATACAGACATTTGGGACAGGTCAAACAGACACAATAGCCATCACCTAAAAACTTACCACACTGTTTAGGCCCAATTCCAACTGCTTTTGGGAGCTAAACATTGTTGAGCCTCTTTAGTAGTTTAATTTGAGACCACCTGCTAATATCATGTCCTGTAGGTCTTTTTACATTACCAACACATGATTTTTTTCAGTAAGCCAATATAGTTAGGAAACTTTTTTATTAGCTTACCTGGTTATAGAAGTAGAAGATGGCAAAAAAGTGCCTGTATCTCACCTACAGCCATACCACATTGGATACGCCCAATCTCGTCTGATCTTGGAAGCTAAGCAGTGTTGGGCCTGGTTAGTACTTGGGTGGGAGACCACATGGGAACACCAGGTGCTGTAGGTTTTTCCCATTACTGGCAAATTGTTTTTATTCTCCAGCTTTTTAAATTGGAAACTTTTTTCTCTTTATTGACAGTACAGACATTTGGAAGAGGTCAAACAGACACAATAGCCATCACCTAAAAACTTACCACACTGTTTAGGCCCAATTCCAACTGCTTTTGGCAGCTAAACAGTGTTGAGCCTCTTAAGTAGTTTAATTTGAGACCACCTGCTAATATCATGTCCTGTAGGTCTTTTTACATTACCAACACATGATTTTTTTCAGTAAGGCAATACAGTTAGGAAACTTTTTTATTAGCTTTCCTTGTTATAGAAGTAGAAGAGGGCAAAAAAGTGCCGGTATCTCACCTACAGCCATACCACATTGGATACGCCCAAGCTCGTCTGATCTTGGAAGCTAAGCAGTGTTGGGCCTGGTTAGTACTTGGGTGGGAGACCACATGGGAACACCAGGTGCTGTAGGTTTTTTCCCATTAATGGCCAATTGTTTTTATTCTCTTGCTATTTAAATTGGAAACTTTTTATTTTTATTGCCAATACAGACATTTGGGACAGGTCAAACAGACACAATAGCCATCACCTAAAAACTTACCACACTGTTTAGGCCCAATTCCAACTGCTTTTGGCAGCTAAACAGTGTTGAGCCTCTTTAGTAGTTTAATTTGAGCCAACTTGCTAATATCATGTCCTGTAGGTCTTTTTACATTACCAACACATGATTTTTTTCAGTAAGGCAGTACAGTTAGGAAACTTTTTTATTAGCTTACCTGGTTATAGAAGTAGAAGAGGGCAAAAAAGTGCTAGTATCTCACCTACAGCCATACCACATTGGATACGCCCAATCTCATCTGATCTTGGAAGCTAAGCAGTGTTGGGCCTGGTTAGTACTTGGGTGGGAGACCACATGGGAACACCAGGTGCTGTAGGTTTTTTCCCATTAATGGCAAATTGTTTTTATTCTCTTGCTATTTAAATTGGAAACTTTTTATTTTTTATTGCCAATACAGACATTTGGGACAGGTCAAACAGACACAATAGCCATCACCTAAAAACTTACCACACTGTTTAGGCCCAATTCCAACTGCTTTTGGGAGCTAAACAGTGTTGAGCCTTTTTAGTAGTTTAATTTGAGACCACCTGCTAATATCATGTCCTGTAGGTCTTTTTACATTACCAACACATGATTTTTTTCAGTAAGGCAATACAGTTAGGAAACTTTTTTATTAGCTTACCTGGTTATAGAAGTAGAAGAGGGCAAAAAAGTGCCAGTATCTCACCTACAGCCATACCACATTGGATACGCCCAATCTCGTCTGATCTTGGAAGCTAAGCAGTGTTGGGCCTGGTTAGTACTTGGGTGGGAGACCACATGGGAACACCAGGTGCTGTAGGTTTTTTCCCATTAATGGCAAATTGTTTTTATTCTCTTGCTATTTAAATTGGAAACTTTTTATTTTTATTGCTAATACAGACATTTGGGACAGGTCAAACAGACACAATAGCCATCACCTAAAAACTTACCACACTGTTTAGGCCCAATTCCAACTGCTTTTGGCAGCTAAACAGTGTTGAGCCTCTTAAGTAGTTTAATTTGAGACCACCTGCTAATATCATGTCCTGTAGGTCTTTTTACATTACCAACACATGATTTTTTTCAGTAAGGCAATACAGTTAGGAAACTTTTTTATTAGCTTTCATGGTTATAGAAGTAGAAGAGGGGAAAAAAGTGCCGGTATCTCACCTACAGCCATACCACATTGGATACGCCCAATCTTGTCTGATCTTGGAAGCTAAGCAGTGTTGGGCCTGGTTAGTACTTGGGTGGGAGACCACATGGGAACACCAGGTTATGTAGGTTTTTTCCCATTAATGGCAAATTGTTTTTATTCTCTTGCTATTTAAATTGGAAACTTTTTATTTTTTATTGCCAATACAGACATTTGGGACAGGTCAAACAGACACAATAGCCATCACCTAAAAACTTACCACACTGTTTAGGCCCAATTCCAACTGCTTTTGGGAGCTAAACAGTGTTGAGCCTCTTTAGTAGTTTAATTTGAGACCACCTGCTAATATCATGTCCTGTAGGTCTTTTTACATTACCAACACATGATTTTTTTCAGTAAGGCAATACAGTTAGGAAACTTTTTTATTCGCTTACCTGGTTATAGAAGTAGAAGAGGGCAAAAAAGTGCCAGTATCTCACCTACAGCCATACCACATTGGATACGCCCAATCTCGTCTGATCTTGGAAGCTAAGCAGTGTTGGGCCTGTTTAGTACTTGGGTGGGAGACCACATGGGAACACCAGGTGCTGTAGGTTTTTTGCCATTAATGGCAAATTGTTTTTATTCTCTTGCTATTTAAATTGAAAACTTTTTATTTTTTATTGCCAATACAGACATTTGGGACAGGTAAAACAGACACAATAGCCATCACCTAAAAACTTACCACACTGTTTAGGCCCAATTCCAACTGCTTTTGGGAGCTAAACAGTGTTGAGCCTCTTTAGTAGTTTAATTTGAGACCACCTGCTAATATCATGTCCTGTAGGTCTTTTTACATTACCAACACATGATTTTTTTCAGTAATCCAATATAGTTAGGAAACTTTTTTATTAGCTTACCTGGTTATAGAAGTAGAAAAGGGCAAAAAAGTGCCTGTATCTCACCTGCAGCCATACCACATTGGATACGCCCAATCTCGTCTGATCTTGGAAGCTAAGCAGTGTTGGGCCTGGTTAGTACTTGGGTGGGAGACCACATGGGAACACCAGGTGCTGTAGGTTTTTCCCATTACTGGCAAATTGTTTTTATTCTCTAGCTTTTTAAATTGGAAACTTTTTTCTCTTTATTGACAGTACAGACATTTGGGACAGGTCAAACAGACACAATAGCCATCACCTAAAAACTTACCACACTGTTTAGGCCCAATTCCAACTGCTTTTGGCAGCTAAACAGTGTTGAGCCTCTTAAGTAGTTTAATTTGAGACCACCTGCTAATATCATGTCCTGTAGATCTTTTTACATTACCAACACATGATTTTTTTCAGTAAGGCAATACAGTTAGGAAACTTTTTTATTAGCTTTCCTGGTTATAGAAGTAGAAGAGGGCAAAAAAGTGCCAGTATCCCACCTACAGCCATACCACATTGGATAAGCCCAATCTCGTCTGATCTTGGAAGCTAAGCAGTGTTGGGCCTGGTTAGTACTTGGGTGGGAGACCACATGGGAACACCAGGTGCTGTAGGTTTTTTCCCATTAATGGCAAATTGTTTTTATTCTCTTGCTATTTAAATTGGAAACTTTTTATTTTTTATTGCCAATACAGACATTTGGGACAGGTCAAACAGACACAATAGCCATCACCTAAAAACTTACCACACTGTTTAGGCCCAATTCCAACTGCTTTTGGGAGCTAAACAGTGTTGAGCCTCTTTAGTAGTTTAATTTGAGACCACCTGCTAATATCATGTCCTGTAGGTCTTTTTACATTACCAAAACATGATTTTTTTCAGTAAGGCAATACAGTTAGGAAACTTTTTTATTAGCATACCTGGTTATAGAAGTAGAAGAGGGCAAAAAAGTGCCAGTATCCCACCTACAGCCATACCACATTGGATACGCCTAATCTCGTCTGATCTTGGAAGCTAAGCAGTGTTGGGCCTGGTTAGTACTTGGGTGGGAGACCACATGGGAACACCAGGTGCTGTAAGTTTTTTTCCCATTAATGGCAAATTGTTTTTATTCTCTTGCCATTTAAATTGGAAACTTTTTATTTTTTATTGCCAATACAGACATTTGGGACAGGTCAAACAGACACAATAGCCATCACCTAAAAACTTACCACACTGTTTAGGCCCAATTCCAACTGCTTTTGGCAGCTAAACAGTGTTGAGCCTCTTTAGTAGTTTAATTTGAGACCACCTGCTAATATCATGTCCTGTAGGTCTTTTTACATTACCAACACATGATTTTTTTCAGTAAGGCAATACAGTTAGGAAACTTTTTTATTCGCTTACCTGGTTATAGAAGTAGAAGAGGGCAAAAAAGTGCCAATATCTCAACTACAGGCATACCACATTGGATACGCCCAATCTCGTCTGATCTTGGAAGCTAAGCAGTGTTGGGCCTGGTTAGTACTTGAGTGGGAGACCACATGGGAACACCAGGTGCTGTAGGTTTTTTCCCATTAATGGCAAATTGTTTTTATTCTCTTGCTATTTAAATTGGAAACTTTTTATTTTTATTGCCAATACAGACATTTGGGACAGGTGAAACAGACACAATAGCCATCACCTAAAAACTTACCACACTGTTTAGGCCCAATTCCAACTGCATTTGGGAGCTAAACAGTGTTGAGCCTCTTTAGTAGTTTAATTTGAGACCACCTGCTAATATCATGTCCTGTAGGTCTTTTTACATTACCAACACATGATTTTTTTCAGTAAGCCAATATAGTTAGGAAACTTTTTTATTAGCTTACCTGGTTATAGAAGTAGAAGATGGCAAAAAAGTGCCTGTATCTCACCTACAGCCATACCACATTGGATACGCCCAATCTCGTCTGATCTTGGAAGCTAAGCAGTGTTGGGCCTGGTTAGTACTTGGGTGGGAGACCACATGGGAACACCAGGTGCTGTAGGTTTTTCCCATTACTGGCAAATTGTTTATATTCTCTAGCTTTTTAAATTGGAAACTTTTTTCTCTTTATTGACAGTACAGACATTTGGAAGAGGTCAAACAGACACAATAGCCATCACCTAAAAACTTACCACACTGTTTAGGCCCAATTCCAACTGCTTTTGGCAGCTAAACAGTGTTGAGCCTCTTAAGTAGTTTAATTTGAGACCACCTGCTAATATCATGTCCTGTAGGTCTTTTTACATTACCAACACATGTTTTTTTTTCAGTAAGGCAATACAGTTAGGAAACTTTTTTATTAGCTTTCCTGGTTATAGAAGTAGAAGAGGGCAAAAAAGTGCCGGTATCTCACCTACAGCCATACCACATTGGATACGCCCAATCTCGTCTGATCTTGGAAGCTAAGCAGTGTTGGGCCTGGTTAGTACTTGGGTGGGAGACCACATGGGAACACCAGGTGCTGTAGGTTTCTTCCCATTAATGGCTAATTGTTTTTATTCTCTTGCTATTTAAATTGGAAACTTTTTATTTTTATTGCCAATACAGACATTTGGGACAGGTCAAACAGACACAATAGCCATCACCTAAAAACTTACCACACTGTTTAGGCCCAATTCCAACTGCTTTTGACAGCTAAACAGTGTTGAGCCTCTTTAGTAGTTTAATTTGAGACCACATGCTAATATCATGTCCTGTAGTTCTTTATACATTACCAACACATGATTTTTTTCAGTAAGGCAATACAGTTAGGAAACTTTTTTATTAGCTTACCTGGTTATAGAAGTAGAAGAGGGCAAAAAAGTGCCAGTATCTCACCTACAGCCATACCACATTGGATATGCCCAATCTCGTCTGATCTTGGAAGCTAAGCAGTGTTGGGCCTGGTTAGTACTTGGGTGGGAGACCACATGGGAACACCAGGTTCTGTAGGTTTTTTCCCATTAATGGCAAATTGTTTTTATTCTCTTGCTATTTAAATTGGAAACTTTTTATTTTTTATTGCCAATACAGACATTTGGGACAGGTCAAACAGACACAATAGCCATCACCTAAAAACTTACCACACTGTTTAGGCCCAATTCCAACTGCTTTTGGGAGCTAAACAGTGTTGAGCCTCTTTAGTAGTTTAATTTGAGACCACCTGCTAATATCATGTCCTGTAGGTCTTTTTACATTACCAACACATGATTTTTTTCAGTAAGGCAATATAGTTAGGAAACTTTTTTATTCGCTTACCTGGTTATAGAAGTAGAAGAGGGCAAAAAAGTGCCAGTATCTCACCTGCAGCCATACCACATTGGATACGCCCAATCTCGTCTGATCTTGGAAGCTAAGCAGTGTTGGGCCTGGTTAGTACTTGGGTGGGAGACCACATGGGAACACCAGGTGCTGTAGGTTTTTCCCATTACTGGCAAATTGTTTTTATTCTCTAGCTTTTTAAATTGGAAACTTTTTTCTCTTTATTGACAGTACAGACATTTGGGACAGGTCAAACAGACACAATAGCCATCACCTAAAAACTTACCACACTGTTTAGGCCCAATTCCAACTGCTTTTGGCAGCTAAACAGTGTTGAGCCTCTTAAGTAGTTTAATTTGAGACCACCTGCTAATATCATGTCCTGTAGATCTTTTTACATTACCAACACATGATTTTTTTCAGTAAGGCAATACAGTTAGGAAACTTTTTTATTAGCTTTCCTGGTTATAGAAGTAGAAGAGGGCAAAAAAGTGCCAGTATCCCACCTACAGCCATACCACATTGGATAAGCCCAATCTCGTCTGATCTTGGAAGCTAAGCAGTGTTGGGCCTGGTTAGTACTTGGGTGGGAGACCACATGGGAACACCAGGTGCTGTAGGTTTTTTCCCATTAATGGCAAATTGTTTTTATTCTCTTGCTATTTAAATTGGAAACATTTTATTTTTTATTGCCAATACAGACATTTGGGACAGGTCAAACAGACACAATAGCCATCACCTAAAAACTTAAAACACTGTTTAGGCCCAATTCCAACTGCTTTTGGGAGCTAAACAGTGTTGAGCCTCTTTAGTAGTTTAATTTGAGACCACCTGCTAATATCATGTCCTGTAGGTCTTTTTACATTACCAAAACATGATTTTTTTCAGTAAGGCAATACAGTTAGGAAAGTTTTTTATTAGCTTACCTGGTTATAGAAGTAGAAGAGGGCAAAAAAGTGCCAGTATCCCACCTACAGCCATGCCACATTGGATACGCCTAATCTCGTCTGATCTTGGAAGCTAAGCAGTGTTGGGCCTGGTTAGTACTTGGGTGGGAGACCACATGGGAACACCAGGTGCTGTAAGTTTTTTTCCCATTAATGGCAAATTGTTTTTATTCTCTTGCTATTTAAATTGGAAACTTTTTATTTTTTATTGCCAATACAGACATTTGGGACAGGTCAAACAGACACAATAGCCATCACCTAAAAACTTACCACACTGTTTAGGCCCAATTCCAACTGCTTTTGGCAGCTAAACAGTGTTGAGCCTCTTTAGTAGTTTAATTTGAGACCACCTGCTAATATCATGTCCTGTAGGTCTTTTTACATTACCAACACATGATTTTTTTCAGTAAGGCAATACAGTTAGGAAACTTTTTTATTCGCTTACCTGGTTATAGAAGTAGAAGAGGGCAAAAAAGTGCCAATATCTCAACTACAGGCATACCACATTGGATACGCCCAATCTCGTCTGATCTTGGAAGCTAAGCAGTGTTGGGCCTGGTTAGTACTTGAGTGGGAGACCACATGGGAACACCAGGTGCTGTAGGTTTTTTCCCATTAATGGCAAATTGTTTTTATTCTCTTGCTATTTAAATTGGAAACTTTTTATTTTTATTGCCAATACAGACATTTGGGACAGGTCAAACAGACACAATAGCCATCACCTAAAAACTTACCACACTGTTTAGGCCCAATTCCAACTGCATTTGGGAGCTAAACAGTGTTGAGCCTCTTTAGTAGTTTAATTTGAGACCACCTGCTAATATCATGTCCTGTAGGTCTTTTTACATTACCAACACATGATTTTTTTCAGTAAGCCAATATAGTTAGGAAACTTTTTTATTAGCTTACCTGGTTATAGAAGTAGAAGATGGCAAAAAAGTGCCTGTATCTCACCTACAGCCATACCACATTGGATACGCCCAATCTCGTCTGATCTTGGAAGCTAAGCAGTGTTGGGCCTGGTTAGTACTTGGGTGGGAGACCACATGGGAACACCAGGTGCTGTAGGTTTTTCCCATTACTGGCAAATTGTTTATATTCTCTAGCTTTTTAAATTGGAAACTTTTTTCTCTTTATTGACAGTACAGACATTTGGAAGAGGTCAAACAGACACAATAGCCATCACCTAAAAACTTACCACACTGTTTAGGCCCAATTCCAACTGCTTTTGGCAGCTAAACAGTGTTGAGCCTCTTAAGTAGTTTAATTTGAGACCACCTGCTAATATCATGTCCTGTAGGTCTTTTTACATTACCAACACATGTTTTTTTTCAGTAAGGCAATACAGTTAGGAAACTTTTTTATTAGCTTTCCTGGTTATAGAAGTAGAAGAGGGCAAAAAAGTGCCGGTATCTCACCTACAGCCATATAACATTGGATACGCCCAATCTCGTCTGATCTTGGAAGCTAAGCAGTGTTGGGCCTGGTTAGTACTTGGGTGGGAGACCACATGGGAACACCAGGTGCTGTAGGTTTCTTCCCATTAATGGCTAATTGTTTTTATTCTCTTGCTATTTAAATTGGAAACTTTTTATTTTTATTGCCAATACAGACATTTGGGACAGGTCAAACAGACACAATAGCCATCACCTAAAAACTTACCACACTGTTTAGGCCCAATTCCAACTGCTTTTGGCAGCTAAACAGTGTTGAGCCTCTTTAGTAGTTTAATTTGAGACCACATGCTAATATCATGTCCTGTAGGTCTTTTTACATTACCAACACATGATTTTTTTCAGTAAGGCAATACAGTTAGGAAACTGTTTTATTAGCTTACCTGGTTATAGAAGTAGAAGAGGGCAAAAAAGTGCCAGTATCTCACCTACAGCCATACCACATTGGATACACCCAATCTCGTCTGATCTTGGAAGCTAAGCAGTGTTGGGCCTGGTTAGTACTTGGGTGGGAGACCACATGGGAACACCAGGTGCTGTAGGTTTTTTCCCATTAATGGCAAATTGTTTTTATTCTCTAGCTATTTAAATTGGAAACTTTTTATTTTTTATTGCCAATACAGACATTTGGGACAGGTCAAACAGACACAATAGCCATCACCTAAAAACTTACCACACTGTTTAGGCCCAATTCCAACTGCTTTTGGGAGCTAAACAGTGTTGATCCTCTTTAGTAGTTTAATTTGAGACCACGTGCTAATATCATGTCCTGTAGGTCTTTTTACATTACCAACACATGATTTTTTTCATTAAGGCAATACAGTTAGGAAACTTTTTTATTCGCTTACCTGGTTATAGAAGTAGAAGAGGGCAAAAAAGTGCCAGTATCTCACCTACAGCCATATTACATTGGATACGCCCAATCTCGTCTGATCTTGGAAGCTAAGCAGTGTTGGGCCTGTTTAGTACTTGGGTGGGAGACCACATGGGAACACCAGGTGCTGTAGGTTTTTTCCCATTAATGGCAAATTGTTTTTATTCTCTTACTATTTAAATTAAAAAACTTTTTATTTTTTATTGCCAATACAGACATTTGGGACAGGTCAAACAGACACAATAGCCATCACCTAAAAACTTACCACACTGTTTAGGCCCAATTCCAACTGCTTTTGGGAGCTAAACAGTGTTGAGCCTCTTTAGTAGTTTAATTTGAGACCACCTGCTAATATCATGTCCTGTAGGTCTTTTTACATTACCAACACATGATTTTTTTCAGTAAGCCAATATAGTTAGGAATCTTTTTTATTAGCTTACCTGGTTATAGAAGTAGAAGAGGGCAAAAATTGCCTGTATCTCACCTACAGCCATACCACATTGGATACGCCCAATCTCGTCTGATCTTGGAAGCTAAGCAGTGTTGGGCCTGGTTAGTACTTGGGTGGGAGACCACATGGGAACACCAGGTGCTGTAGGTTTTTCCCATTACTGGCAAATTGTTTTTATTCTCCAGCTTTTTAAATTGGAAACTTTTTTCTCTTTATTGACAGTACAGACATTTGGAAGAGGTCAAACAGACACAATAGCCATCACCTAAAAACTTACCACACTGTTTAGGCCCAATTCCAACTGCTTTTGGCAGCTAAACAGTGTTGAGCCTCTTTAGTAGTTTAATTTGAGACCACCTGCTAATATCATGTCCTGTAGGTCTTTTTACATTACCAACACATGATTTTTTTCAGTAAGGCAATACAGTTAGGAAACTTTTTTATTAGCTTACCTGGTTATAGAAGTAGAAGAGGGCAAAAAAGTGCCAGTATCTCACTTACAGCCATACCACATTGGATACGCCCAATCTCGTCTGATCTTGGAAGCTAAGCAGTGTTGGGACTGGTTAGTACTTGGGTGGGAGACCACATGGGAACACCAGGTGCTGTAGGTTTTTTCCCATTAATGGCAAATTGTTTTTATTCTCTTGCTATTTAAATTGGAAACTTTTTATTTTTATTGCCAATACAGACATTTGGGACAGGTCAAACAGACACAATAGCCATCACCTAAAAACTTACCACACTGTTTAGGCCCAATTCCAACTGCTTTTGGCAGCTAAACAGTGTTGAGCCTCTTTAGTAGTTTAATTTGAGACCACCTGCTAATATCATGTCCTGTAGGTCTTTTTACATTACCAACACATGATTTTTTTCAGTAAGACAATACAGTTAGGAAACTTTTTTATTAGTTTACCTGGTTATAGAAGTAGAAGAGGGCAAAAAAGTGCCTGTATCTCAACTACAGCCATACCACATTGGATACGCCCAATCTCGTCTGATCTTGGAAGCTAAGCAGTGTTGGGCCTGGTTAGTACTTGGGTGGGAGACCACATCGGAACACCAGGTGCTGTAGGATTTTTCCCATTAATGGCAAATTTTTTTATTCTCTTGCTATTTAAATTGGAAACTTTTTATTTTTATTGCCAATACAGACATTTGGGACAGGTCAAACAGACACAATAGCCATCACCTAAAAACTTACCACACTGTTTAGGCCCGATTCCAACTGCTTTTGGGAGCTAAACAGTGTTGAGCCTCTTTAGTAGTTTAATTTGAGACCACCTGCTAATATCATGTCCTGTAGGTCTTTTTACATTACCAACACATAATTTTTTTCAGTAAGCCAATATAGTTAGGAAACTTTTTTATTAGCTTACCTGGTTATAGAAGTAGAAGATGGCAAAAAAGTGCCTGTATCTCACCTACAGCCATACCACATTGGATATGCCCAATCTCGTCTGATCTTGGAAGCTAAGCAGTGTTGGGCCTGGTTAGAACTTGGGTGGGAGACCACATGGGAACACCAGGTGCTGTAGGTTTTTCCCATTACTGGCAAATTGTTTTTATTCTCCAGCTTTTTAAATTGGAAACTTTTTTCTCTTTATTGACAGTACAGACATTTGGGACAGGTCAAACAGACACAATAGCCATCACCTAAAAACTTACCACACTGTTTAGGCCCAATTCCAACTGCTTTTGGCAGCTAAATAGTGTTGAGCCTCTTAAGTAGTTTAATTTGAGACCACCTGCTAATATCATGTCCTGTAGGTCTTTTTACATTACCAACACATGATTTTTTTCAGTAAGGCAATACAGTTAGGAAACTTTTTTATTAGCTTTCCTGGTTATAGAAGTAGAAGAGGGCAAAAAAGTGCCGGTATCTCACCTACAGCCGTACCACATTGGATACGCCCAATCTCGTCTGATCTTGGAAGCTAAGCAGTGTTGGGCCTGGTTAGTACTTGGGTGGGAGACCACATGGGAACACCAGGTGCTGTAGGTTTTTTCCCATTAATGGCAAATTGTTTTTATTCTCTAGCTTTTTAAATTGGAAACTTTTTTCTCTTTATTGACAGTACAGATATTTGGAAGAGGTCAAACAGACACAATAGCCATCACCTAAAAACTTACCACACTGTTTAGGCCCAATTCCAACTGCTTTTGGCAGCTAAACAGTGTTGAGCCTCTTAAGTAGTTTAATTTGAGACCACCTGCTAATATCATGTCCTGTAGGTCTTTTTACATTGTCAACGCATGATTTTTTTCAGTAAGGCAATACAGTTAGGAAACTTTTTTATTAGCTTTCCTGGTTATAGAAGTAGAAGAGGGCAAAAAAGTGCCAGTATCTCACCTACAGCCATACCACATTGGATACGCCCAATCTCGTCTGATCTTGGAAGCTAAGCAGTGTTGGGCCTGGTTAGTACTTGGGTGGGAGACCACATGGGAACACCAGGTGCTGTAGGTTTTTTCCCATTAATGGCAAATTGTTTTTATTCTCTTGCTATTTTAATTGGAAACTTTTTATTTTTATTGCCAATACAGACATTTGGGACAGGTCAAACAGACACAATAGCCATCACCTAAAAACTTACCACACTGTTTAGGCCCAATTCCAACTGCTTTTGGCAGCTAAACAGTGTTGAGCCTCTTTAGTAGTTTAATTTGAGACCACATGCTAATATCATGTCCTGTAGGTCTTTTTACATTACCAACACATGATTTTTTTCAGTAAGCCAATATATTTAGGAAACTTTTTTAATAGCTTACCTGGTTATAGAAGTAGAAGAGGGCAAAAAAGTGCCTATATCTCACTTACAGCCATACCACATTGGATACGCCCAATCTCGTCTGATCTTGGAAGCTAAGCAGTGTTGGGCCTGGTTAGTACTTGGGTGGGAGACCACATGGGAACACCAGGTGCTGTAGGTTTTTCCCATTACTGGCAAATTGTTTTTATTCTCTAGCTTTTTAAATTGGAAACTTTTTTCTCTTTATTGACAGTACAGACATTTGGAAGAGGTCAAACAGACACAATAGCCATCACCTAAAAACTTACCACACTGTTTAGGCCCAATTCCAACTGCTTTTGGCAGCTAAACAGTGTTGAGCCTCTTTAGTAGTTTAATTTGAGACCACCTGCTAATATCATGTCCTGTAGGTCTTTTTACATTACCAACACATGATTTTTTTCAGTAAGACAATACAGTTAGGAAACTTTTTTATTAGCTTACCTGGTTATAGAAGTAGAAGAGGGCAAAAAAGTGCCGGTATCTCAACTACAGCCATACCATATTGGATACGCCCAATCTCGTCTGATCTTGGAAGCTAAGCAGTGTTGGGCCTGGTTAGTACTTGGGTGTTAGACCACATGGGAACACCAGGTGCTGTAGGTTTTTTCCCATTAATGGCAAATTGTTTTTATTCTCTTGCTATTTAAGTTGGAAACTTTTTATTTTTATTGCCAATACAGACATTTGGGACAGGTCAAACAGACACAATAGCCATCACCTAAAAACTTACCACACTGTTTAGGCCCAATTCCAACTGCTTTTGGGAGCTAAACAGTGTTGAGCCTCTTTAGTAGTTTAATTTGAGACCACCTGCTAATATCATGTCCTGTAGGTCTTTTTACATTACCAACACATAATTTTTTTCAGTAAGCCAACATAGTTAGGAAACTTTTTTATTAGCTTACCTGGTTATAGAAGTAGAAGATGGCAAAAAAGTGCCTGTTCCTCACCTACAGCCATACCACATTGGATACGCCCAATCTCGTCTGATCTTGGAAGCTAAGCAGTGTTGGGCCTGGTTAGTACTTGGGTGGGAGACCACATGGGAACACCAGGTGCTGTAGGTTTTTCCCATTACTGGCAAATTGTTTTTATTCTCCAGCTTTTTAAATTGGAAACTTTTTTCTCTTTATTGACAGTACAGACATTTGGGACAGGTCAAACAGACACAATAGCCATCACCTAAAAACTTACCACACTGTTTAGGCCCAATTCCAACTGCTTTTGGCAGCTAAATAGTGTTGAGCCTCTTAAGTAGTTTAATTTGAGACCACCTGCTAATATCATGTCCTGTAGGTCTTTTTACATTACCAACACATGATTTTTTTCAGTAAGGCAATACAGTTAGGAAACTTTTTTATTAGCTTTCCTGGTTATAGAAGTAGAAGAGGGCAAAAAAGTGCCGGTATCTCACCTACAGCCGTACCACATTGGATACGCCCAATCTCGTCTGATCTTGGAAGCTAAGCAGTGTTGGGCCTGGTTAGTACTTGGGTGGGAGACCACATGGGAACACCAGGTGCTGTAGGTTTTTTCCCATTAATGGCAAATTGTTTTTATTCTCTAGCTTTTTAAATTGGAAACTTTTTTCTCTTTATTGACAGTACAGACATTTGGAAGAGGTCAAACAGACACAATAGCCATCACCTAAAAACTTACCACACTGTTTAGGCCCAATTCCAACTGCTTTTGGCAGCTAAACAGTGTTGTGCCTCTTAAGTAGTTTAATTTGAGACCACCTGCTAATATCATGTCCTGTAGGTCTTTTTACATTGTCAACGCATGATTTTTTTCAGTAAGGCAATACAGTTAGGAAACTTTTTTATTAGCTTTCCTGGTTATAGAAGTAGAAGAGGGCAAAAAAGTGCCGGTATCTCACCTACAGCCATACTACATTGGATACGCCCAATCTCGTCTGATCTTGGAAGCTAAGCAGTGTTGGGCCTGGTTAGTACTTGGGTGGGAGACCACATGGGAACACCAGGTGCTGTAGGTTTTTTCCCATTAATGGCAAATTGTTTTTATTCTCTTGCTATTTTAATTGGAAACTTTTTATTTTTATTGCCAATACAGACATTTGGGACAGGTCAAACAGACACAATAGCCATCACCTAAAAACTTACCACACTGTTTAGGCCCAATTCCAACTGCTTTTGGCAGCTAAACAGTGTTGAGCCTCTTTAGTAGTTTAATTTGAGACCACATGCTAATATCATGTCCTGTAGGTCTTTTTACATTACCAACACATGATTTTTTTCAGTAAGGCAATACAGTTAGGAAACTTTTTTATTAGCTTACCTGGTTATAGAAGTAGAAGAGGGCAAAAAAGTGCCAGTATCTCACCTACAGCCATACCACATTGGATACGCCCAATCTCGTCTGATCTTGGAAGCTAAGCAGTGTTTGGCCTGGTTAGTACTTGGGTGGGAGACCACATGGGAACACCAGGTGCTGTAGGTTTTTTCCCATTAATGGCAAATTGTTTTTATTCTCTTGCTATTTAAATTGGAAACTTTTTATTTTTATTGCCAATACAGACATTTGGGACAGGTCAAACAGACACAATAGCCATCACCTAAAAACTTATAACACTGTTTAGGCCCAATTCCAACTGCTTTTCGGAGCTAAACAGTGTTGAGCCTCTTTAGTAGTTTAATTTGAGACCACCTGCTAATATCATGTCCTGTAGGTCTTTTTACATTACCAACACATGATTTTTTTCAGTAAGCCAATATATTTAGGAAACTTTTTTAATAGCTTACCTGGTTATAGAAGTAGAAGAGGGCAAAAAAGTGCCTGTATCTCACTTACAGCCATACCACATTGGATACGCCCAATCTCGTCTGATCTTGGAAGCTAAGCAGTGTTGGGCCTGGTTAGTACTTGGGTGGGAGACCACATGGGAACACCAGGTGCTGTAGGTTTTTCCCATTACTGGCAAATTGTTTTTATTCTCTAGCTTTTTAAATTGGAAACTTTTTTCTCTTTATTGACAGTACAGACATTTGGAAGAGGTCAAACAGACACAATAGCCATCACCTAAAAACTTACCACACTGTTTAGGCCCAATTCCAACTGCTTTTGGCAGCTAAACAGTGTTGAGCCTCTTTAGTAGTTTAATTTGAGACCACCTGCTAATATCATGTCCTGTAGGTCTTTTTACATTACCAACACATGATTTTTTTCAGTAAGACAATACAGTTAGGAAACTTTTTTATTAGCTTACCTGGTTATAGAAGTAGAAGAGGGCAAAAAAGTGCCGGTATCTCAACTACAGCCATACCACATTGGATACGCCCAATCTCGTCTGATCTTGGAATCTAAGCAGTGTTGGGCCTGGTTAGTACTTGGGTGTTAGACCACATGGGAACACCAGGTGCTGTAGGTTTTTTCCCATTAATGGCAAATTGTTTTTATTCTCTTGCTATTTAAGTTGGAAACTTTTTATTTTTATTGCCAATACAGACATTTGGGACAGGTCAAACAGACACAATAGCCATCACCTAAAAACTTACCACACTGTTTAGGCCCAATTCCAACTGCTTTTGGGAGCTAAACAGTGTTGAGCCTCTTTAGTAGTTTAATTTGAGACCACCTGCTAATATCATGTCCTGTAGGTCTTTTTACATTACCAACACATAATTTTTTTCAGTAAGCCAACATAGTTAGGAAACTTTTTTATTAGCTTACCTGGTTATAGAAGTAGAAGATGGCAAAAAAGTGCCTGTTTCTCACCTACAGCCATACCACATTGGATACGCCCAATCTCGTCTGATCTTGGAAGCTAAGCAGTGTTGGGCCTGGTTAGTACTTGGGTGGGAGACCACATGGGAACACCAGGTGCTGTAGGTTTTTCCCATTACTGGCAAATTGTTTTTATTCTCCAGCTTTTTAAATTGGAAACTTTTTTCGGTACTTATGTAGTAACTGGGCTGCCGATTTCTAAATCGGGTCGGATCGGGAGATCGCATCGCATCGCATGCGACCATGCGATTCGATGCGATGCGATGCGATGCGATGACCCGATTTTTCCATAGGAATCAATGTTAAAATGGACTGAGTCCATTTTAACATGGAATTCAATGGGAAAAATGGGTCCTTTTCATACCCCTACTATCCAAGTGGGCATGGAGTTGGATATAAACCTGTGGCGAGCGTAGCGAGCCACCGAGCCCGAAGCGTGGCGAGTTAAGCGAGCCCCGCGAGGGGACGAATACCGTCCCCTCGCGGGGCTCGCTTCGCTCGCCACGCTTCGGGCTCGGTGGCTCGCTACGCTCGCCACAGGTTTATATCCAACTCCATGCCCACTTGGATAGTAGGGGTATGAAAAGGACCCATTTTTCCATAGGAATCATTTTAACATTGATTCCTATGGAAAAATCGGGTCATCGCATCCGATATCGGATGCGATATCGGATGCGATGCGATGCGATATCGCATCGCATCGCATCTGATTGTATGCCTTAACTTAAGGCATACAATCAAAAAATCGGCAGCCCAGTTACTACATAAGTACCCTTTTTTCACTTTATTGACAGTACAGACATTTGGAAGAGGTCAAACAGACACAATAGCCATCACCTAAAAACTTACCACACTGTTTAGGCCCAATTCCAACTGCTTTTGGCAGCTAAACAGTGTTGAGCCTCTTAAGTAGTTTAATTTGAGACCACCTGCTAATATCATGTCCTGTAGGTCTTTTTACATTACCAACACATGATTTTTTTCAGTAAGGCAATACAGTTAGGAAACTTTTTTATTAGCTTTCCTGGTTATAGAAGTAGAAGAGGGCAAAAAAGTGCTGGTATCTCACCTACAGCCATACCACATTGGATACGCCCAATCTCGTCTGATCTTGGAAGCTAAGCAGTGTTGGGCCTGGTTAGTACTTGGGTGGGAGACCACATGGGAACACCAGGTGCTGTAGGTTTTTCCCATTACTGGCAAATTGTTTTTATTCTCCAGCTTTTTAAATTGGAAACTTTTTTCTCTTTATTGACAGTACAGACATTTGGAAGAGGTCAAACAGACACAATAGCCATCACCTAAAAACTTACCACACTGTTTAGGCCCAATTCCAACTGCTTTTGGCAGCTAAACAGTGTTGAGCCTCTTTAGTAGTTTAATTTGAGACCACCTGCTAATATCATGTCCTGTAGGTCTTTTTACATTACCAACACATGATTTTTTTCAGTAAGGCAATACAGTTAGGAAACTTTTTTATTAGCTTACCTGGTTATAGAAGTAGAAGAGGGCAAAAAAGTGCCAGTATCTCACTTACAGCCATACCACATTGGATACGCCCAATCTCGTCTGATCTTGGAAGCTAAGCAGTGTTGGGACTGGTTAGTACTTGGGTGGGAGACCACATGGGAACACCAGGTGCTGTAGGTTTTTTCCCATTAATGGCAAATTGTTTTTATTCTCTTGCTATTTAAATTGGAAACTTTTTATTTTTATTGCCAATACAGACATTTGGGACAGGTCAAACAGACACAATAGCCATCACCTAAAAACTTACCACACTGTTTAGGCCCAATTCCAACTGCTTTTGGCAGCTAAACAGTGTTGAGCCTCTTTAGTAGTTTAATTTGAGACCACCTGCTAATATCATGTCCTGTAGGTCTTTTTACATTACCAACACATGATTTTTTTCAGTAAGGCAATACAGTTAGGAAACTTTTTTATTAGCTTACCTGGTTATAGAAGTAGAAGAGGGCAAAACAGTGGCAGTATCTCACCTACAGCCATACCACATTGGATACGCCCAATCTCGTCTGATCTTGGAAGCTAAGCAGTGTTGGGCCTGGTTAGTACTTGGGTGGGAGACCACATGGGAACACCAGGTGCTGTAGGTTTTTTCCCATTAATGGCAAATTGTTTTTATTCTCTTGCTATTTAAATTGGAAACTATTTATTTTTATTGCCAATACAGACATTTGGGACAGGTCAAACAGACACAATAGCCATCACCTAAAAACTTACCACACTGTTTAGGCCCAATTCCAACTGCTTTTCGGAGCTAAACAGTGTTGAGCCTCTTTAGTAGTTTAATTTGAGACCACCTGCTAATATCATGTCCTGTGGGTCTTTTTACATTACCAACACATGATTTTTTTCAGTAAGCCAATACAGTTAGGAAACTTTTTTATTAGCTTACCTGGTTATAGAAGTAGAAGAGGGCAAAAAAGTGCCGTTATCTCAACTACAGCCATACCACATTGGATACGCCCAATCTCGTCTGATCTTGGAAACAAAGCAGTGTTGGGCCTGGTTAGTACTTGGGTGGGAGACCACATGGGAACACCAGGTGCTGTAGGTTTTTTCCCATTAATGGCAAATTGTTTTTATTCTCTTGCTATTTAAATTGGAAACTTTTTATTTTTATTGCCAATACAGACATTTGGGACAGGTCAAACAGACACAATAGCCATCACCTAAAAACGTACCACACTGTTTAGGCCCAATTCCAACTGCTTTTGGCAGCTAAACAGTGTTGAGCCTCTTTAGTAGTTTAATTTGAGACCACATGCTAATATCATGTCCTGTAGGTCTTTTTACATTACCAACGCATTATTTTTTTCAGTAAGGCAATACAGTTAGGAAACTTTTTTATTAGCTTTCCTGGTTATAGAAGTAGAAGAGGGCAAAAAAGTGCCGGTATCTCACCTACAGCCATACCACATTGGATACGCCCAATCTCGTCTGATCTTGGAAGCTAAGCAGTGTTGGGCCTGGTTAGTACTTGGGTGGGAGACCACATGGGAACACCAGGTGCTGTAGGTTTTTTTCCCATTAATGGCAAATTGTTTTTATTCTCTTGCTATTTAAATTGGAAACTTTTTATTTTTATTGCCAATACAGACATTTGGGACAGGTCAAACAGACACAATAGCCATCACCTAAAAACTTACCACACTGTTTAGGCCCAATTCCAACTGCTTTTGGCAGCTAAACAGTGTTGAGCCTCTTTAGTAGTTTAATTTGAGACCACATGCTAATATCATGTCCTGTAGGTCTTTTTACATTACCAACACATGATTTTTTTCAGTAAGGCAATACAGTTAGGAAACTTTTTTATTAGCTTACCTGGTTATAGAAGTAGAAGAGGGCAAAAAAGTGCCAGTATCTCACCTACAGCCATACCACATTGGATACGCCCAATCTCGTCTGATCTTGGAAGCTAAGCAGTGTTGGGCCTGGTTAGTACTTAGGTGGGAGACCACATGGGAACACCAGGTGCTGTAGGTATTTCCCATTACTGGCAAATTGTTTTTATTCTCTAGCTTTTTAAATTGGAAACTTTTTTCTCTTTATTGACAGTACAGATATTTGGAAGAGGTCAAACAGACACAATAGCCATCACCTAAAAACTTACCACACTGTTTAGGCCCAATTCCAACTGCTTTTGGCAGCTAAACAGTGTTGAGCCTCTTTAGTAGTTTAATTTGAGACCACCTGCTAATATCATGTCCTGTAGGTCTTTTTACATTACCAACACATGATTTTTTTCAGTAAGACAATACAGTTAGGAAACTTTTTTATTAGCTTACCTGGTTATAGAAGTAGAAGATTGCAAAAAAGTGCCGGTATCTCAACTACAGCCATACCACATTGGATACGCCCAATCTCGTCTGATCTTGGAAACAAAGCAGTGTTGGGCCTGGTTAGTACTTGGGTGGGAGACCACATGGGAACACCAGGTGCTGTAGGTTTTTTCCCATTAATGGCAAATTGTTTTTATTCTCTTGCTATTTAAATTGGAAACTTTTTATTTTTATTGCCAATACAGACATTTGGGACAGGTCAAACAGACACAATAGCCATCACCTAAAAATGTACCACACTGTTTAGGCCCAATTCCAACTGCTTTTGGCAGCTAAACAGTGTTGAGCCTCTTTAGTAGTTTAATTTGAGACCACATGCTAATATCATGTCCTGTAGGTCTTTTTACATTACCAACACATGATTTTTTTCAGTAAGGCAATACAGTTAGGAAACTTTTTTATTAGCTTACCTGGTTATAGAAGTAGAAGAGGGCAAAAAAGTGCCAGTATCGCACCTACAGCCATACCACATTGGATACGCCCAATCTCGTCTGATCTTGGAAGCTAAGCAGCGTTGGGCTTGGTTAGTACTTGGGTGGGAGACCACATGGGAACACCAGGTGCTGTAGGTTTTTTCCCATTAATGGCAAATTGTTTTTATTCTCTTGCTATTTAAATTGGAAACTTTTTATTTTTATTGCCAATACAGACATTTGGGACAGGTCAAACAGACACAATAGCCATCACCTAAAAACTTACCACACTGTTTAGGCCCAATTCCAACTGCTTTTGGGAGCTAAACAGTGTTGAGCCTCTTTAGTAGTTTAATTTGAGACCACCTGCTAATATCATGTCCTGTAGGTCTTTTTACATTACCAACACATAATTTTTTTCAGTAAGCCAACATAGTTAGGAAACTTTTTTATTAGCTTACCTGGTTATAGAAGTAGAAGATGGCAAAAAAGTGCCTGTATCTCACCTACAGCCATACCACATTGGATACGCCCAATCTCGTCTGATCTTGGAAGCTAAGCAGTGTTGGGCCTGGTTAGTACTTGGGTGGGAGACCACATGGGAACACCAGGTGCTGTAGGTTTTTCCCATTACTGGCAAATTGTTTTTATTCTCCAGCTTTTTAAATTGGAAACTTTTTTTCTCTTTATTGACAGTACAGACATTTGGAAGAGGTCAAACAGACACAATAGCCATCACCTAAAAACTTACCACACTGTTTAGGCCCAATTCCAACTGCTTTTGGCAGCTAAACAGTGTTGAGCCTCTTAAGTAGTTTAATTTGAGACCACCTGCTAATATCATGTCCTGTAGGTCTTTTTACATTACCAACACATGATTTTTTTCAGTTCGGCAATACAGTTAGGAAACTTTTTTATTAGCTTTCCTGGTTATAGAAGTAGAAGAGGGCAAAAAAGTGCTGGTATCTCACCTACAGCCATACCACATTGGATACGCCCAATCTCGTCTGATCTTGGAAGCTAAGCAGTGTTGGGCCTGGTTAGTACTTGGGTGGGAGACCACATGGGAACACCAGGTGCTGTAGGTTTTTCCCATTACTGGCAAATTGTTTTTATTCTCCAGCTTTTTAAATTGGAAACTTTTTTCTCTTTATTGACAGTACAGACATTTGGAAGAGGTCAAACAGACACAATAGCCATCACCTAAAAACTTACCACACTGTTTAGGCCCAATTCCAACTGCTTTTGGCAGCTAAACAGTGTTGAGCCTCTTAAGTAGTTTAATTTGAGACCACCTGCTAATATCATGTCCTGTAGGTCTTTTTACATTACCAACACATGATTTTTTTCAGTAAGGCAATACAGTTAGGAAACTTTTTTATTAGCATTCCAGGTTATAGAAGTAGAAGAGGGCAAAAAAGTGCCGGTATCTCACCTACAGCCATACCACATTGGATACGCCCAATCGCGTCTGATCTTGGAAGCTAAGCAGTGTTGGGCCTGGTTAGTACTTGGGTGGGAGACCACATGGGAACACCAGGTGCTGTAGGTTTTTCCCATTACTGGCAAATTGTTTTTATTCTCCAGCTTTTTAAATTGGAAACTTTTTTCTCTTTATTGACAGTACAGACATTTGGAAGAGGTCAAACAGACACAATAGCCATCACCTAAAAACTTACCACACTGTTTAGGCCCAATTCCAACTGCTTTTGGCAGCTAAACAGTGTTGAGCCTCTTAAGTAGTTTAATTTGAGACCACCTGCTAATATCATGTCCTGTAGGTCTTTTTACATTACCAACACATGATTTTTTTCAGTAAGGCAATACAGTTAGGAAACTTTTTTATTAGCTTTCCTGGTTATAGAAGTAGAAGAGGGCAAAAAAGTGCCGGTATCTCACCTACAGCCATACCACATTGGATACGCCCAATCTCGTCTGATCTTGGAAGCTAAGCAGTGTTGGGCCTGGTTAGTACTTGGGTGGGAGACCACATGGGAACACCAGGTGCTGTAGGTTTTTTCCCATTAATGGCAAATTGTTTTTATTCTCTTGCTATTTAAATTGGAAACTTTTTATTTTTATTGCCAATACAGACATTTGGGACAGGTCAAACAGACACAATAGCCATCACCTAAAAACTTACCACACTGTTTAGGCCCAATTCCAACTGCTTTTATCAGCTAAACAGTGTTGAGCCTCTTTAGTAGTTTAATTTGAGACCACCTGCTAATATCATGTCCTGTAGGTCTTTTTACATTACCAACACATGATTTTTTTCAGTAAGGCAATACAGTTAGGAAACTTTTTTATTAGCTTACCTGGTTATAGAAGTAGAAGAGGGCAAAAAAGTGCCAATATCTCACCTACAGCCATACCACATTGGATACGCCCAATCTCGTCTGAACTTGGAAGCTAAGCAGTGTTGGGCCTGGTTAGTACTTGGGTGGGAGACCACATGAGAACACCAGGTGCTGTAGGTTTTTTCCCATTAATGGCAAATTGTTTTTATTCTCTTGCTATTTAAATTGGAAACTTTTTATTTTTATTGCCAATACAGACATTTGGGACAGGTCAAACAGACACAATAGCCATCACCTAAAAACTTACCACACTGTTTAGGCCCAATTCCAACTGCTTTTTGCAGCTAAACAGTGTTGAGCCTCTTTAGTAGTTTAATTTGAGACCACCTGCTAATATCATGTCCTGTAGGTCTTTTTACATTACCAACACATGATTTTTTTCAGTAAGGCAATACAGTTAGGAAACTTTTTTATTAGCTTACCTGGTTATAGAAGTAGAAGAGGGCAAAAAAGTGCAAGTATCTCACCTACAGCCATACCACATTGGATACGCCCAATCTCGTCTGATCTTGGAAGCTAAGCAGTGTTGGGCCTGGTTAGTACTTGGGTGGGAGACCACATGGGAACACCAGGTGCTGTAGGTTTTTTCCCATTAATGGCAAATTGTTTTTATTCTCTTGCTATTTAAATTGGAAACTATTTATTTTTATTGCCAATACAGACATTTGGGACAGGTCAAACAGACACAATAGCCATCACCTAAAAACTTACCACACTGTTTAGGCCCAATTCCAACTGCTTTTCGGAGCTAAACAGTGTTGAGCCTCTTTAGTAGTTTAATTTGAGACCACCTGCTAATATCATGTCCTGTAGGTCTTTTTACATTACCAACACATGATTTTTTTCAGTAAGCCAATATAGTTAGGAAACTTTTTTATTAGCTTACCTGGTTATAGAAGTAGAAGAGGGCAAAAAAGTGCCTGTATCTCACTTACAGCCATACCACATTGGATACGCCTGATCTTGGAAGCTAAGCGGTGTTGGGCCTGGTTAGTTCTTGGGTGGGAGACCACATGGGAACACCAGGTGCTGTAGGTATTTCCCATTACTGGCAAATTTTTTTTATTCTCTAGCTTTTTAAATTGGAAACTTTTTTCTCTTTATTGACAGTACAGATATTTGGAAGAGGTCAAACAGACACAATAGCCATCACCTAAAAACTTACCACACTGTTTAGGCCCAATTCCAACTGCTTTTGGCAGCTAAACAGTGTTGAGCCTCTTTAGTAGTTTAATTTGAGACCACATGCTAATATCATGTCCTGTAGGTCTTTTTACATTACCAACACATGATTTTTTTCAGTAAGGCAATACAGTTAGGAAAATTTTTTATTAGCTTACCTGGTTATAGAAGTAGAAGAGGGCAAAAAAGTGCCAGTATCTCACCTACAGCCATACCACATTGGATACGCCCAATCTCGTCTGATCTTGGAAGCTAAGCAGTGTTGGGCCTGGTTAGTACTTGGGTGGGAGACCACATGGGAACACCAGGTGCTGTAGGTTTTTCCCATTACTGGCAAATTGTTTTTATTCTCTAGCTTTTTAAATTGGAAACTTTTTTCTCTTTATTGACAGTACAGACATTTGGAAGAGGTCAAACAGACACAATAGCCATCACCTAAAAACTTACCACACTGTTTAGGCCCAATTCCAACTGCTTTTGGCAGCTAAACAGTGTTGAGCCTCTTAAGTAGTTTAATTTGAGACCACCTGCTAATATCATGTCCTGTAGGTCTTTTTACATTACCAACGCATGATTTTTTTCAGTAAGGCAATACAGTTAGGAAACTTTTTTATTAGCTTTCCTGGTTATAGAAGTAGAAGAGGGCAAAAAAGTGCCGGTATCTCACCTACAGCCATACCACATTGGATACGCCCAATCTCGTCTGATCTTGGAAGCTAAGCAGTGTTGGGCCTGGTTAGTACTTGGGTGGGAGACCACATGGGAACACCAGGTGCTGTAGGTTTTTTCCCATTAATGGCAAATTGGTTTTATTCTCTTGCTATTTAAATTGGAAACTTTTTATTTTTATTGCCAATACAGACATTTGGGACAGGTCAAACAGACACAATAGCCATCACCTAAAAACTTACCACACTGTTTAGGCCCAATTCCAACTGCTTTTTGGAGCTAAACAGTGTTGAGCCTCTTTAGTACTTTAATTTGAGACCACCTGCTAATATCATGTCCTGTAGGTCTTTTTACATTACCAACACATGATTTTTTTCAGTAAGCCAATATAGTTAGGAAACTTTTTTAATAGCTTACCTGGTTATAGAAGTAGAAGAGGGCAAAAAAGTGCCTGTATCTCACTTACAGCCATACCACATTGGATACGCCCAATCTCGTCTGATCTTGGAAGCTAAGCAGTGTTGGGCCTGGTTAGTACTTGGGTGGGAGAACACATGGGAACACCAGGTGCTGTAGGTTTTTCCCATTACTGGCAAATTGTTTTTATTCTCTAGCTTTTTAAATTGGAAACTTTTTTCTCTTTATTGCCAATACAGACATTTGGAAGAGGTCAAACAGACACAATAGCCATCACCTAAAAACTTACCACACTGTTTAGGCCCAATTCCAACTGCTTTTGGCAGCTAAACAGTGTTGAGCCTCTTTAGTAGTTTAATTTGAGACCACCTGCTAATATCATGTCCTGTAGGTCTTTTTACATTACCAACACATGATTTTTTTCAGTAAGACAATACAGTTAGGAAATTTTTTTATTAGCTTACCTGGTTATAGAAGTAGAAGAGGGCAAAAAAGTGCCGGTATCTCAACTACAGCCATACCACATTGGATACGCCCAATCTCGTCTGATCTTGGAAGCTAAGCAGTGTTGGGCCTGGTTAGTACTTGGGTGGGAGACCACATGGGAACACCAGGTGCTGTAGGTTTTTTCCCATTAATGGCAAATTGTTTTTATTCTCTTGCTATTTAAATTGGAAACTTTTTATTTTTATTGCCAATACAGACATTTGGGACAGGTCAAACAGACACAATAGCCATCACCTAAAAACTTACCACACTGTTTAGGCCCAATTCCAACTGCTTTTGGGAGCTAAACAGTGTTGAGCCTCTTTAGTAGTTTAATTTGAGACCACCTGCTAATATCATGTCCTGTAGGTCTTTTTACATTACCAACACATAATTTTTTTCAGTAAGCCAATATAGTTAGGAAACTTTTTTATTAGCTTACCTGGTTATAGAAGTAGAAGATGGCAAAAAAGTGCCTGTATCTCGCCTACAGCCATATCACATTGGATGCGCCCAATCTCGTCTGATCTTGGAAGCTAAGCAGTGTTGGGCCTGGTTAGTACTTGGGTGGGAGACCACATGGGAACACCAGGTGCTGTAGGTTTTTCCCATTACTGGCAAATTGTTTTTATTCTCTAGCTTTTTAAATTGGAAACTTTTTTCTCTTTATTGACAGTACAGACATTTGGAAGAGGTCAAACAGACACAATAGCCATCACCTAAAAACTTACCACACTGTTTAGGCCCAATTCCAATTGCTTTTGGCAGCTAAACAGTGTTGAGCCTCTTAAGTAGTTTAATTTGAGACCACCTGCTAATATCATGTCCTGTAGGTCTTTTTACATTACCAACACATGATTTTTTTCAGTAAGGCAATACAGTTAGGAAACTTTTTTATTAGCTTTCCTGGTTATAGAAGTAGAAGAGGGCAAAAAAGTGCCGGTATGTCACCTACAGCCATACCACATTGGATACGCCCAATCTCGTCTGATCTTGGAAGCTAAGCAGTGTTGGGCCTGGTTAGTACTTGGGTGGGAGACCACATGGGAACACCAGGTGCTGTAGGTTTTTTCCCATTAATGGCAAATTGGTTTTATTCTCTTGCTATTTAAATTGGAAACTTTTTATTTTTATTGCCAATACAGACATTTTGGACAGGTCAAACAGACACAATAGCCAGCACCTAAAAACTTACCACACTGTTTAGGCCCAATTCCAACTGCTTTTGGCAGCTAAACAGTGTTGAGCCTCTTTAGTAGTTTAATTTGAGACCACCTGCTAATATCATGTCCTGTAGGTCTTTTTACATTACCAACACATGATTTTTTTCAGTAAGGCAATACAGTTAGGAAACTTTTTTATTAGCTTACCTGGTTATAGAAGTAGAAGAGGGCAAAAAAGTGCCAGTATCTCACCTACAGCCATACCACATTGGATACGCCCAATCTCGTCTGATCTTGTAAGCTAAGCAGTGTTGGGCCTGGTTAGTACTTGGGTGGGAGACCACATGGGAACACCAGGTGCTGTAGGTTTTTTCCCATTAATGGCAAATTGTTTTTATTCTCTTGCTATTTAAATTGGAAACTTTTTATTTTTATTGCCAATACAGACATTTGGAAGAGGTCAAACAGACACAATAGCCATCACCTAAAAACTTACCACACTGTTTAGGCCCAATTCCAACTGCTTTTGGCAGCTTAACAGTGTTGAGCCTCTTAAGTAGTTTAATTTGAGACCACCTGCTAATATCATGTCCTGTAGGTTTTTTTACATTACCAATGCATGCTTTTTTTCAGTTAGGCAATACAGTTAGGAAACTTTTTTATTAGCTTTCCTGGTTATAGAAGTAGAAGAGGGCAAAAAAGTGCCGGTATCTCACCTACAGCCATACCACATTGGATACGCCCAATCTCGTCTGATCTTGGAAGCTAAGCAGTGTTGGGCCTGGTTAGTACTTGGGTGGGAGACCACATGCGAACACCAGGTGCTGTAGGTTTTTTCCCATTAATGGCAAATTGTTTTTATTCTCTTGCTATTTAAATTGGAAACATTTTATTTTTATTGCCAATACAGACATTTGGGACAGGTCAAACAGACACAATAGCCATCACCTAAAAACTTACCACACTGTTTAGGCCCAATTCCAACTGCTTTTCGGAGCTAAACAGTGTTGAGCCTCTTTAGTAGTTTAATTTGAGACCACCTGCTAATATCATGTCCTGTAGGTCTTTTTACATTACCAACACATGATTTTTTTCAGTAAGCCAATATAGTTAGGAAACTTTTTTATTAGCTTACCTGGTTATAGAAGTAGAAGAGGGCAAAAAAGTGCCTGTATCTCACTTACAGCCATACCACATTGGATACTCCCAATCTCGTCTGATCTTGGAAGCTAAGCAGTGTTGGGCCTGGTTATAACTTGGGTGGGAGACCACATGGGAACACCAGGTGCTGTAGGTTTTTCCCATTACTGGCAAATTGTTTTTATTCTCTAGCTTTTTAAATTGGAAACTTTTTTCTCTTTATTGACAGTACAGACATTTGGAAGAGGTCAAACAGACACAATAGCCATCACCTAAAAACTTACCACACTGTTTAGGCCCAATTCCAACTGCTTTTGGCAGCTAAACAGTGTTGAGCCTCTTTAGTAGTTTAATTTGAGACCACCTGCTAATATCATGTCCTGTAGGTCTTTTTACATTACCAACACATGATTTTTTTCAGTAAGACAATACAGTTAGGAAACTTTTTTATTAGCTTACCTGGTTATAGAAGTAGAAGAGGGCAAAAAAGTGCCAGTATCTCAACTACAGCCATACCGCATTGGATACGCCCAATCTCGTCTGATCTTGGAAGCTAAGCAGTGTTGAGCCTGGTTAGTACTTGGGTGGGAGACCACATGGGAACACCAGGTGCTGTAGGTTTTTTCCCATTAATGGCAAATTGTTTTTATTCTCTTGCTATTTAAATTGGAAACTTTTTATTTTTATTGCCAATACAGACATTTGGGACAGGTCAAACAGACACAATAGCCATCACCTAAAAACGTACCACACTGTTTAGGCCCAATTCCAACTGCTTTTGGCAGCTAAACAGTGTTGAGCCTCTTTAGTAGTTTAATTTGAGACCACATGCTAATATCATGTCCTGTAGGTCATTTTACATTACCAACACATGATTTTTTTCTGTAAGGCAATACAGTTAGGAAACTTTTTTATTAGCTTACCTGGTTATAGAAGTAGAAGAGGGCAAAAAAGTGCCAGTATCTCACCTACAGCCATACCACATTGGATACGCCCAATATCGTCTGATCTTGGAAGCTAAGCTGTGTTGGGCCTGGTTAGTACTTGGGTGGGAGACCACATGGGAACACCAGGTGCTGTAGGTTTTTCCCATTAATGGCAAATTGTTTTTATTCTCTAGCTTTTTAAATTGGAAACTTTTTTCTCTTTATTGACAGTACAGACATTTGGAAGAGGTCAAACAGACACAATAGCCATCACCTAAAAACTGACCACACTGTTTAGGCCCAATTCCAACTGCTTTTGGCAGCTAAACAGTGTTGAGCCTCTTTAGTACTTTAATTTGAGACCACCTGCTAATATCATGTCCTGTAGGTCTTTTTACATTACCAACACATGATTTTTTTCAGTAAGGCAATACAGTTAGGAAACTTTTTTATTAGCTTACCTGGTTATAGAAGTAGAAGAGGGCAAAAAAGTGCCGGTATCTCACCTACAGCCATACCACGTTGGATACGCCCAATCTCGTCTGATCTTGGAAGCTAAGCAGTGTTGGGCCTGGTTAGTACTTGGGTGGGAGACCACATGGGAACACCAGGTGCTGTAGGTTTTTTCCCATTAATGGCAAATTGTTTTTATTCTCTTGCTATTTAAATTAGAAACTTTTTATTTTTATTGCCAATACAGACATTTGGGACAGGTCAAACAGACACAATAGCCATCACCTAAAAACGTACCACACTGTTTAGGCCCAATTCCAACTGCTTTTGGCAGCTAAACAGTGTTGAGCCTCTTTAGTAGTTTAATTTGAGACCACATGCTAATATCATGTCCTGTAGGTCATTTTACATTACCAACACATGATTTTTTTCTGTAAGGCAATACAGTTAGGAAACTTTTTTATTAGCTTACCTGGTTATAGAAGTAGAAGAGGGCAAAAAAGTGCCAGTATCTCACCTACAGCCATACCACATTGGATACGCCCAATCTCGTCTGATCTTGGAAGCTAAGCTGTGTTGGGCCTGGTTAGTACTTGGGTGGGAGACCACATGGGAACACCAGGTGCTGTAGGTTTTTCCCATTAGTGGCAAATTGTTTTTATTCTCTAGCTTTTTAAATTGGAAACTTTTTTCTCTTTATTGACAGTACAGACATTTGGAAGAGGTCAAACAGACACAATAGCCATCACCTAAAAACTTACCACACTGTTTAGGCCCAATTCCAACTGCTTTTGGCAGCTAAACAGTGTTGAGCCTCTTAAGTAGTTTAATTTGAGACCACCTGCTAATATCATGTCCTGTAGGTCTTTTTACATTACCAACGCATGATTTTTTTCAGTAAGTCAATACAGTTAGGAAACTTTTTTATTAGCTTTCCTGGTTATAGAAGTAGAAGAGGGCAAAAAAGTGCCAGTATCTCACCTACAGCCATACCACATTGGATACGCCCAATCTCGTCTGATCTTGGAAGCTAAGCAGTGTTGGGCCTGGTTAGTACTTGGGTGGGAGACCACATGGGAACACCAGGTGCTGTAGGTTTTTCCCATTACTGGCAAATTGTTTTTATTCTCCAGCTTTTTAAATTGGAAACTTTTTTCTCTTTATTGACAGTACAGACATTTGGAAGAGGTCAAACAGACACAATAGCCATCACCTAAAAACTTACCACACTGTTTAGGCCCAATTCCAACTGCTTTTGGCAGCTAAACAGTGTTGAGCCTCTTTAGTAGTTTAATTTGAGACCACCTGCTAATATCATGTCCTGTAGGTCTTTTTACATTACCAACACATGATTTTTTTCAGTAAGACAATACAGTTAGGAAACTTTTTTATTAGCTTACCTGGTTATAGAAGTAGAAGAGGGCAAAAAAGTGCCTGTATCTCAACTACAGCCATACCACATTGGATACGCCCAATCTCGTCTGATCTTGGAAGCTGGTTAGTACTTGGGTGGGAGACCACATGGGAACACCAGGTGCTGTAGGTTTTTTCCCATTAATGGCAAATTGTTTTTATTCTCTTGCAATTTAAATTGGAAACTTTTTATTTTTATTGCCAATACAGACATTTGGGACAGGTCAAACAGACACAATAGCCATCACCTAAAAACTTACCACACTGTTTAGGCCCAATTCCAACTGCTTTTGGGAGCTAAACAGTGTTGAGCCTCTTTAGTAGTTTAATTTGAGACCACCTGCTAATATCATGTCCTGTAGGTCTTTTTACATTACCAACACATAATTTTTTTCAGTAAGCCAATATAGTTAGGAAACTTTTTTATTAGCTTACCTGGTTATAGAAGTAGAAGATGGCAAAAAAGTGCCGGTATCTCACCTACAGCCATACCACATTGGATACGCCCAATCTCGTCTGATCTTGGAAGCTAAGCAGTGTTGGGCCTGGTTAGTACTTGGGTGGGAGACCACATGGGAACACCAGGTGCTGTAGGTTTTTTCCCATTAATGGCAAATTGTTTTTATTCTCTTGCTATTTAAATTGGAAACTTTTTATTATTATTGCCAATACAGACATTTGGGACAGGTCAAACAGACACAATAGCCATCACCTAAAAACTTACCACACTGTTTAGGCCCAATTCCAACTGCTTTTGGCAGCTAAACAGTGTTGAGCCTCTTTAGTAGTTTAATTTGAGACCACCTGCTAATATCATGTCCTGTAGGTCTTTTTACATTACCAACACATGATTTTTTTCAGTAAGGCAATACAGTTAGGAAACTTTTTATTAGCTTACCTGGTTATAGAAGTAGAAGAGGGCAAAAAAGTGCCAGTATCTCACCTACAGCCATACCACATTGGATACGCCCAATCTCGTCTGATCTTGGAAGCTAAGCAGTGTTGGGCCTGGTTAGTACTTGGGTGGGAGACCACATGGGAACACCAGGTGCTGTAGGTATTTCCCATTACTGGCAAATTGTTTTTATTCTCTAGCTTTTTAAATTGGAAACTTTTTTCTCTTTATTGACAGTACAGATATTTGGAAGAGGTCAAACAGACACAATAGCCATCACCTAAAAACTTACCACACTGTTTAGGCCCAATTCCAACTGCTTTTGGCAGCTAAACAGTGTTGAGCCTCTTTAGTAGTTTAATTTGAGACCACCTGCTAATATCATGTCCTGTAGGTCTTTTTACATTACCAACACATGATTTTTTTCAGTAAGACAATACAGTTAGGAAACTTTTTTATTAGCTTACCTGGTTATAGAAGTAGAAGAGGGCAAAAAAGTGCCGGTATCTAAACTACAGCCATACCACATTGGATACGCCCAATTTCGTCTGATCTTGGAAGCTAAGCAGTGTTGGGCCTGGTTAGTACTTGGGTGGGAGACCACATGGGAACACCAGGTGCTGTAGGTTTTTTCCCATTAATGGCAAATTGTTTTTATTCTCTTGCAATTTAAATTGGAAACTTTTTATTTTTATTGCCAATACAGACATTTGGGACAGGTCAAACAGACACAATAGCCATCACCTAAAAACTTACCACACTGTTTAGGCCCAATTCCAACTGCTTTTGGGAGCTAAACAGTGTTGAGCCTCTTTAGTAGTTTAATTTGACACCACCTGCTAATATCATGTCCTGTAGGTCTTTTTACATTACCAACACATAATTTTTTTCAGTAAGCCAATATAGTTAGGAAACTTTTTTATTAGCTTACCTGGTTATAGAAGTAGAAGATGGCAAAAAAGTGCCTGTATCTCACCTACAGCCATACCACATTGGATACGCCTAATCTCGTCTGATCTTGGAAGCTAAAAAGTGTTGGGCCTGGTTAGTACTTGGGTGGGAGACCACATGGGAACACCAGGTGCTGTAGGTTTTTCCCATTACTGGCAAATTGTTTTTATTCTCCAGCTTTTTAAATTGGAAACTTTTTTCTCTTTATTGACAGTACAGACATTTGGAAGAGGTCAAACAGACACAATAGCCATCACCTAAAAACTTACCACACTGTTTAGGCCCAATTCCAACTGCTTTTGGCAGCTAAACAGTGTTGAGCCTCTTAAGTAGTTTAATTTGAGACCACCTGCTAATATCATGTCCTGTAGGTCTTTTTACATTATCAACACATGATTTTTTTCAGTAAGGCAATACAGTTAGGAAACTTTTTTATTAGCTTTCCTGGTTATAGAAGTAGAAGAGGGCAAAAAAGTGCCGGTATCTCACCTACAGCCATACCACATTGGATACGCCCAATCTCGTCTGATCTTGGAAGCTAAGCAGTGTTGGGCCTGGTTAGTACTTGGGTGGGAGACCACATGGGAACACCAGGTGCTGTAGGTTTTTTCCCATTAATGGCAAATTGTTTTTATTCTCTTGCTATTTAAATTGGAAACTTTTTATTTTTATTGCCAATACAGACATTTGGGACAGGTCAAACAGACACAATAGCCATCACCTAAAAACTTACCACACTGTTTAGGCCCAATTCCAACTGCTTTTGGCAGCTAAACAGTGTTGAGCCTCTTTAGTAGTTTAATTTGAGACCACCTGCTAATATCATGTCCTGTAGGTCTTTTTACATTACCAACACATGATTTTTTTCAGTAAGGCAATACAGTTAGGAAACTTTTTTATTAGCTTACCTGGTTATAGAAGTAGAAGAGGGCAAAAAAGTGCCAGTATCTCACCTACAGCCATACCACATTGGATACGCTCAATCTCGTCTGATCTTGGAAGCTAAGCAGTGTTGGGCCTGGTTAGTACTTGGGTGGGAGACCACATGGGAACACCAGGTGCTGTAGGTATTTCCCATTACTGGCAAGTTGTTTTTATTCTCTAGCTTTTTAAATTGGAAACTTTTTTCTCTTTATTGACAGTACAAATATTTGGAAGAGGTCAAACAGACACAATAGCCATCACCTAAAAACTTACCACACTGTTTAGGCCCGATTCCAACTGCTTTTGGCAGCTAAACAGTGTTGAGCCTCTTTAGTAGTTTAATTTGAGACCACCTGCTAATATCATGTCCTGTAGGTCTTTTTACATTACCAACACATGATTTTTTTCAGTAAGACAATACAGTTAGGAAACTTTTTTATTAGCTTACCTGGTTATAGAAGTAGAAGAGGGCTAAAAAGTGCAGGAATCTCAACTACAGCCATACCACATTGGATACGCCCAATCTCGTCTGATCTTGGAAGCTAAGCAGTGTTGGGCCTGGTTAGTACTTGGGTGGGAGACCACATGGGAACACCAGGTGCTGTAGGTTTTTTCCCATTAATGGCAAATTGTTTTTATTCTCTTGCTATTTAAATTGGAAACTTTTTATTTTTATTGCCAATACAGACATTTGGGACAGGTCAAACAGACACAATAGCCATCACCTAAAAACTTACCACACTGTTTAGGCCCAATTCCAACTGCTTTTGGGAGCTAAACAGTGTTGAGCCTCTTAAGTAGTTTAATTTGAGACCACCTGCTAATATCATGTCCTGTAGGTCTTTTTACATTACCAACACATGATTTTTTTCAGTAAGGCAATACAGTTAGGAAACTTTTTTATTAGCTTACCTGGTTATAGAAGTAGAAGTGGGCAAAAAAGTGCCAGTGTCTCACCTACAGCCATACCACATTGGATACGCCCAATCTCGTCTGATCTTGGAAGCTAAGCAGTGTTGGGCCTGGTTAGTACTTGGGTGGGAGACCACATGGGAACACCAGGTGCTGTAGGTATTTCCCATTACTGGCAAATTGTTTTTATTCTCTAGCTTTTTAAATTGGAAACTTTTTTCTCTTTATTGACAGTACAGATATTTGGAAGAGGTCAAACAGACACAATAGCCATCACCTAAAAACGTACCACACTGTTTAGGCCCAATTCCAACTGCTTTTGGCAGCTAAACAGTGTTGAGCCTCTTTAGTAGTTTAATTTGAGACCACCTGCTAATATCATGTCCTGTAGGTCTTTTTACATTACCAACACATGATTTTTTTCAGTAAGACAATACAGTTAGGAAACTTTTTTATTAGCTTACCTGGTTATAGAAGTAGAAGAGGGCAAAAAAGTGCCGGTATCTCAACTACAGCCATACCACATTGGATACGCCCAATCTCGTCTGATCTTGGAAGCTAAGCAGTGTTGGGCCTGGTTAGTACTTGGGTGGGAGACCACATGGGAACACCAGGTGCTGTAGGTTTTTTCCCATTAATGGCAAATTGTTTTTATTCTCTTGCAATTTAAATTGGAAACTTTTTATTTTTATTGCCAATACAGACATTTGGGACAGGTCAAACAGACACAATAGCCATCACCTAAAAACTTACCACACTGTTTAGGCCCAATTCCAACTGCTTTTGGGAGCTAAACAGTGTTGAGCCTCTTTAGTAGTTTAATTTGAGACCACCTGCTAATATCATGTCCTGTAGGTCTTTTTACATTACCAACACATAATTTTTTTCAGTAAGCCAATATAGTTAGGAAACTTTTTTATTAGCTTACCTGGTTATAGAAGTAGAAGATGGCAAAAAAGTGCCTGTATCTCACCTACAGCCATACCACATTGGATACGCCTAATCTGGTCTGATCTTGGAAGCTTAACAGTGTTGGGCCTGGTTAGTACTTGGGTGGGAGACCACATGGGAACACCAGGTGCTGTAGGTTTTTCCCATTACTGGCAAATTGTTTTTATTCTCCAGCTTTTTAAATTGGAAACTTTTTTCTCTTTATTGACAGTACAGACATTTGGAAGAGGTCAAACAGACACAATAGCCATCACCTAAAAACTTACCACACTGTTTAGGCCCAATTCCAACTGCTTTTGGCAGCTAAACAGTGTTGAGCCTCTTAAGTAGTTTAATTTGAGACCACCTGCTAATATCATGTCCTGTAGGTCTTTTTACATTACCAACACATGATTTTTTTCAGTAAGGCAATACAGTTAGGAAACTTTTTTATTAGCTTTCCTGGTTATAGAAGTAGAAGAGGTCAAAAAAGTGCCGGTATCTCACCTACAGCCATACCACATTGGATACGCCCAATCTCGTCTGATCTTGGAAGCTAAGCAGTGTTGGGCCTGGTTAGTACTTGGGTGGGAGACCACATGGGAACACCAGGTGCTGTAGGTTTTTTCCCATTAATGGCAAATTGTTTTTATTCTCTTGCTATTTAAATTGGAAACTTTTTATTTTTATTGCCAATACAGACATTTGGGACAGGTCAAACAGACACAATAGCCATCACCTAAAAACTTACCACACTGTTTAGGCCCAATTCCAACTGCTTTTGGCAGCTAAACAGTGTTGAGCCTCTTTAGTAGTTTAATTTGAGACCACCTGCTAATATCATGTCCTGTAGGTCTTTTTACATTACCAACACATGATTTTTTTCAGTAAGGCAATACAGTTAGGAAACTTTTTTATTAGCTTACCTGGTTATAGAAGTAGAAGAGGGCAAAAAAGTGCCAGTATCTCACCTACAGCCATACCACATTGGATACGCCCAATCTCGTCTGATCTTGGAAGCTAAGCAGTGTTGGGCCTGGTTAGTACTTGGGTGGGAGACCACATGGGAACACCAGGTGCTGTAGGTTTTTTCCCATTAATGGCAAATTGTTTTTATTCTCTTGCTATTTAAATTGGAAACTTTTTATTTTTATTGCCAATACAGACATTTGGGACAGGTCAAACAGACACAATAGCCATCACCTAAAAACTTACCACACTGTTTAGGCCCAATTCCAACTGCTTTTGGGAGCTAAACAGTGTTGAGCCTCTTAAGTAGTTTAATTTGAGACCACCTGCTAATATCATGTCCTGTAGGTCTTTTTACATTACCAACACATGATTTTTTTCAGTAAGGCAATACAGTTAGGAAACTTTTTTATTAGCTTACCTGGTTATAGAAGTAGAAGAGGGCAAAAAAGTGCCAGTATCTCAACTACAGCCATACCACATTGGATACGCCCAATCTCGTCTGATCTTGGAAGCTAAGCTGTGTTGGGCCTGGTTAGTACTTGGGTGGGAGACCACATGGGAACACCAGGTGCTGTAGGTTTTTCCCATTAGTGGCAAATTGTTTTTATTCTCTAGCTTTTTAAATTGGAAACTTTTTTCTCTTTATTGACAGTACAGACATTTGGAAGAGGTCAAACAGACACAATAGCCATCACCTAAAAACTTACCACACTGTTTAGGCCCAATTCCAACTGCTTTTGGCAGCTAAACAGTGTTGAGCCTCTTAAGTAGTTTAATTTGAGACCACCTGCTAATATCATGTCCTGTAGGTCTTTTTACATTACCAACGCATGATTTTTTTCAGTAAGGCAATACAGTTAGGAAACTTTTTTATTAGCTTTCATGGTTATAGAAGTAGAAGAGGGCAAAAAAGTGCCGGTATCTCACCTACAGCCATACCACATTGGATACGCCCAATCTCGTCTGATCTTGGAAGCTAAGCAGTGTTGGGCCTGGTTAGTACTTGGGTGGGAGACCACATGGGAACACCAGGTGCTGTAGGTTTTTTCCCATTAATGGCAAATTGTTTTTATTCTCTTGCTATTTAAATTGGAAACTTTTTATTATTATTGCCAATACAGACATTTGGGACAGGTCAAACAGACACAATAGCCATCACCTAAAAACTTACCACACTGTTTAGGCCCAATTCCAACTGCTTTTGGCAGCTAAACAGTGTTGAGCCTCTTTAGTAGTTTAATTTGAGACCACCTGCTAATATCATGTCCTGTAGGTCTTTTTACCTTACCAACACATGATTTTTTTCAGTAAGGCAATACAGTTAGGAAACTTTTTTATTAGCTTACCTGGTTATAGAAGTAGAAGAGGGCAAAAAAGTGCCAGTATCTCACCTACAGCCATACCACATTGGATACGCCCAATCTCGTCTGATCTTGGAAGCTAAGCAGTGTTGGGCCTGGTTAGTACTTGGGTGGGAGACCACATGGGAACACCAGGTGCTGTAGGTATTTCCCATTACTGGCAAATTGTTTTTATTCTCTAGCTTTTTAAATTGGAAACTTTTTTCTCTTTATTGACAGTACAGATATTTGGAAGAGGTCAAACAGACACAATAGCCATCACCTAAAAACTTACCACACTGTTTAGGCCCAATTCCAACTGCTTTTGGCAGCTAAACAGTGTTGATCCTCTTTAGTAGTTTAATTTGAGACCACCTGCTAATATCATGTCCTGTAGGTCTTTTTACATTACCAACACATGATTTTTTTCAGTAAGACAATACAGTTAGGAAACTTTTTTATTAGCTTACCTGGTTATAGAAGTAGAAGAGGGCAAAAAAGTGCCGGTATCTCAACTACAGCCATACCACATTGGATACGCCCAATCTCGTCTGATCTTGGAAGCTAAGCAGTGTTGGGCCTGGTTAGTACTTGGGTGGGAGACCACATGGGAACACCAGGTGCTGTAGGTTTTTTCCCATTAATGGCAAATTGTTTTTATTCTCTTGCTATTTAAATTGGAAACTTTTTATTATTATTGCCAATACAGACATTTGGGACAGGTCAAACAGACACAATAGCCATCACCTAAAAACTTACCACACTGTTTAGGCCCAATTCCAACTGCTTTTGGCAGCTAAACAGTGTTGAGCCTCTTTAGTAGTTTAATTTGAGACCACCTGCTAATATCATGTCCTGTAGGTCTTTTTACATTACCAACACATGATTTTTTTCAGTAAGGCAATACAGTTAGGAAACTTTTTTATTAGCTTACCTGGTTATAGAAGTAGAAGAGGGCAAAAAAGTGCCAGTATCTCACCTACAGCCATACCACATTGGATACGCCCAATCTCGTCTGATCTTGGAAGCTAAGCAGTGTTGGGCCTGGTTAGTACTTGGGTGGGAGACCACATGGGAACACCAGGTGCTGTAGGTATTTCCCATTACTGGCAAATTGTTTTTATTCTCTAGCTTTTTAAATTGGAAACTTTTTTCTCTTTATTGACAGTACAGATATTTGGAAGAGGTCAAACAGACACAATAGCCATCACCTAAAAACTTACCACACTGTTTAGGCCCAATTCCAACTGCTTTTGGCAGCTAAACAGTGTTGAGCCTCTTTAGTAGTTTAATTTGAGACCACCTGCTAATATCATGTCCTGTAGGTCTTTTTACATTACCAACACATGATTTTTTTCAGTAAGACAATACAGTTAGGAAACTTTTTTATTAGCTTACCTGGTTATAGAAGTAGAAGAGGGCAAAAAAGTGCCGGTATCTCAACTACAGCCATACCACATTGGATACGCCCAATTTCGTCTGATCTTGGAAGCTAAGCAGTGTTGGGCCTGGTTAGTACTTGGGTGGGAGACCACATGGGAACACCAGGTGCTGTAGGTTTTTTCCCATTAATGGCAAATTGTTTTTATTCTCTTGCAATTTAAATTGGAAACTTTTTATTTTTATTGCCAATACAGACATTTGGGACAGGTCAAACAGACACAATAGCCATCACCTAAAAACTTACCACACTGTTTAGGCCCAATTCCAACTGCTTTTGGGAGCTAAACAGTGTTGAGCCTCTTTAGTAGTTTAATTTGAGACCACCTGCTAATATCATGTCCTGTAGGTCTTTTTACATTACCAACACATAATTTTTTTCAGTAAGCCAATATAGTTAGGAAACTTTTTATTAGCTTACCTGGTTATAGAAGTAGAAGATGGCAAAAAAGTGCCTGTATCTCACCTACAGCCATACCACATTGGATACGCCTAATCTCGTCTGATCTTGGAAGCTAAAAAGTGTTGGGCCTGGTTAGTACTTGGGTGGGAGACCACATGGGAACACCAGGTGCTGTAGGTTTTTCCCATTACTGGCAAATTGTTTTTATTCTCCAGCTTTTTAAATTGGAAACTTTTTTCTCTTTATTGACAGTACAGACATTTGGAAGAGGTCAAACAGACACAATAGCCATCACCTAAAAACTTACCACACTGTTTAGGCCCAATTCCAACTGCTTTTGGCAGCTAAACAGTGTTGAGCCTCTTAAGTAGTTTAATTTGAGACCACCTGCTCATATCATGTCCTGTAGGTCTTTTTACATTATCAACACATGATTTTTTTCAGTAAGGCAATACAGTTAGGAAACTTTTTTATTAGCTTTCCTGGTTATAGAAGTAGAAGAGGGCAAAAAAGTGCCGGTATCTCACCTACAGCCATACCACATTGGATACGCCCAATCTCGTCTGATCTTGGAAGCTAAGCAGTGTTGGGCCTGGTTAGTACTTGGGTGGGAGACCACATGGGAACACCAGGTGCTGTAGGTTTTTTCCCATTAATGGCAAATTGTTTTTATTCTCTTGCTATTTAAATTGGAAACTTTTTATTTTTATTGCCAATACAGACATTTGGGACAGGTCAAACAGACACAATAGCCATCACCTAAAAACTTACCACACTGTTTAGGCCCAATTCCAACTGCTTTTGGGAGCTAAACAGTGTTGAGCCTCTTAAGTAGTTTAATTTGAGACCACCTGCTAATATCATGTCCTGTAGGTCTTTTTACATTACCAACACATGATTTTTTTCAGTAAGGCAATACAGTTAGGAAACTTTTTTATTAGCTTACCTGGTTATAGAAGTAGAAGTGGGCAAAAAAGTGCCAGTATCTCACCTACAGCCATACCACATTGGATACGCCCAATCTCGTCTGATCTTGGAAGCTAAGCAGTGTTGGGCCTGGTTAGTACTTGGGTGGGAGACCACATGGGAACACCAGGTGCTGTAGGTTTTTTCCCATTAATGGCAAATTGTTTTTATTCTCTTGCTATTTAAATTGGAAACTTTTTATTTTTATTGCCAATACAGACATTTGGGACAGGTCAAACAGACACAATAGCCATCACCTAAAAACTTACCACACTGTTTAGGCCCAATTCCAACTGCTTTTGGGAGCTAAACAGTGTTGAGCCTCTTAAGTAGTTTAATTTGAGACCACCTGCTAATATCATGTCCTGTAGGTCTTTTTACATTACCAACACATGATTTTTTTCAGTAAGGCAATACAGTTAGGAAACTTTTTTATTAGCTTACCTGGTTATAGAAGTAGAAGAGGGCAAAAAAGTGCCAGTATCTCAACTACAGCCATACCACATTGGATACGCCCAATCTCGTCTGATCTTGGAAGCTAAGCTGTGTTGGGCCTGGTTAGTACTTGGGTGGGAGACCACATGGGAACACCAGGTGCTGTAGGTTTTTCCCATTAGTGGCAAATTGTTTTTATTCTCTAGCTTTTTAAATTGGAAACTTTTTTCTCTTTATTGACAGTACAGACATTTGGAAGAGGTCAAACAGACACAATAGCCATCACCTAAAAACTTACCACACTGTTTAGGCCCAATTCCAACTGCTTTTGGCAGCTAAACAGTGTTGAGCCTCTTAAGTAGTTTAATTTGAGACCACCTGCTAATATCATGTCCTGTAGGTCTTTTTACATTACCAACGCATGATTTTTTTCAGTAAGGCAATACAGTTAGGAAACTTTTTTATTAGCTTTCCTGGTTATAGAAGTAGAAGAGGGCAAAAAAGTGCCGGTATCTCACCTACAGCCATACCACATTGGATACGCCCAATCTCGTCTGATCTTGGAAGCTAAGCAGTGTTGGGCCTGGTTAGTACTTGGGTGGGAGACCACATGGGAACACCAGGTGCTGTAGGTTTTTTCCCATTAATGGCAAATTGTTTTTATTCTCTTGCTATTTAAATTGGAAACTTTTTATTATTATTGCCAATACAGACATTTGGGACAGGTCAAACAGACACAATAGCCATCACCTAAAAACTTACCACACTGTTTAGGCCCAATTCCAACTGCTTTTGGCAGCTAAACAGTGTTGAGCCTCTTTAGTAGTTTAATTTGAGACCACCTGCTAATATCATGTCCTGTAGGTCTTTTTACCTTACCAACACATGATTTTTTTCAGTAAGGCAATACAGTTAGGAAACTTTTTTATTAGCTTACCTGGTTATAGAAGTAGAAGAGGGCAAAAAAGTGCCAGTATCTCACCTACAGCCATACCACATTGGATACGCCCAATCTCGTCTGATCTTGGAAGCTAAGCAGTGTTGGGCCTGGTTAGTACTTGGGTGGGAGACCACATGGGAACACCAGGTGCTGTAGGTATTTCCCATTACTGGCAAATTGTTTTTATTCTCTAGCTTTTTAAATTGGAAACTTTTTTCTCTTTATTGACAGTACAGATATTTGGAAGAGGTCAAACAGACACAATAGCCATCACCTAAAAACTTACCACACTGTTTAGGCCCAATTCCAACTGCTTTTGGCAGCTAAACAGTGTTGATCCTCTTTAGTAGTTTAATTTGAGACCACCTGCTAATATCATGTCCTGTAGGTCTTTTTACATTACCAACACATGATTTTTTTCAGTAAGACAATACAGTTAGGAAACTTTTTTATTAGCTTACCTGGTTATAGAAGTAGAAGAGGGCAAAAAAGTGCCGGTATCTCAACTACAGCCATACCACATTGGATACGCCCAATCTCGTCTGATCTTGGAAGCTAAGCAGTGTTGGGCCTGGTTAGTACTTGGGTGGGAGACCACATGGGAACACCAGGTGCTGTAGGTTTTTTCCCATTAATGGCAAATTGTTTTTATTCTCTTGCTATTTAAATTGGAAACTTTTTATTATTATTGCCAATACAGACATTTGGGACAGGTCAAACAGACACAATAGCCATCACCTAAAAACTTACCACACTGTTTAGGCCCAATTCCAACTGCTTTTGGCAGCTAAACAGTGTTGAGCCTCTTTAGTAGTTTAATTTGAGACCACCTGCTAATATCATGTCCTGTAGGTCTTTTTACATTACCAACACATGATTTTTTTCAGTAAGGCAATACAGTTAGGAAACTTTTTTATTAGCTTACCTGGTTATAGAAGTAGAAGAGGGCAAAAAAGTGCCAGTATCTCACCTACAGCCATACCACATTGGATACGCCCAATCTCGTCTGATCTTGGAAGCTAAGCAGTGTTGGGCCTGGTTAGTACTTGGGTGGGAGACCACATGGGAACACCAGGTGCTGTAGGTATTTCCCATTACTGGCAAATTGTTTTTATTCTCTAGCTTTTTAAATTGGAAACTTTTTTCTCTTTATTGACAGTACAGATATTTGGAAGAGGTCAAACAGACACAATAGCCATCACCTAAAAACTTACCACACTGTTTAGGCCCAATTCCAACTGCTTTTGGCAGCTAAACAGTGTTGAGCCTCTTTAGTAGTTTAATTTGAGACCACCTGCTAATATCATGTCCTGTAGGTCTTTTTACATTACCAACACATGATTTTTTTCAGTAAGACAATACAGTTAGGAAACTTTTTTATTAGCTTACCTGGTTATAGAAGTAGAAGAGGGCAAAAAAGTGCCGGTATCTCAACTACAGCCATACCACATTGGATACGCCCAATTTCGTCTGATCTTGGAAGCTAAGCAGTGTTGGGCCTGGTTAGTACTTGGGTGGGAGACCACATGGGAACACCAGGTGCTGTAGGTTTTTTCCCATTAATGGCAAATTGTTTTTATTCTCTTGCAATTTAAATTGGAAACTTTTTATTTTTATTGCCAATACAGACATTTGGGACAGGTCAAACAGACACAATAGCCATCACCTAAAAACTTACCACACTGTTTAGGCCCAATTCCAACTGCTTTTGGGAGCTAAACAGTGTTGAGCCTCTTTAGTAGTTTAATTTGAGACCACCTGCTAATATCATGTCCTGTAGGTCTTTTTACATTACCAACACATAATTTTTTTCAGTAAGCCAATATAGTTAGGAAACTTTTTATTAGCTTACCTGGTTATAGAAGTAGAAGATGGCAAAAAAGTGCCTGTATCTCACCTACAGCCATACCACATTGGATACGCCTAATCTCGTCTGATCTTGGAAGCTAAAAAGTGTTGGGCCTGGTTAGTACTTGGGTGGGAGACCACATGGGAACACCAGGTGCTGTAGGTTTTTCCCATTACTGGCAAATTGTTTTTATTCTCCAGCTTTTTAAATTGGAAACTTTTTTCTCTTTATTGACAGTACAGACATTTGGAAGAGGTCAAACAGACACAATAGCCATCACCTAAAAACTTACCACACTGTTTAGGCCCAATTCCAACTGCTTTTGGCAGCTAAACAGTGTTGAGCCTCTTAAGTAGTTTAATTTGAGACCACCTGCTCATATCATGTCCTGTAGGTCTTTTTACATTATCAACACATGATTTTTTTCAGTAAGGCAATACAGTTAGGAAACTTTTTTATTAGCTTTCCTGGTTATAGAAGTAGAAGAGGGCAAAAAAGTGCCGGTATCTCACCTACAGCCATACCACATTGAATACGCCCAATCTCGTCTGATCTTGGAAGCTAAGCAGTGTTGGGCCTGGTTAGTACTTGGGTGGGAGACCACATGGGAACACCAGGTGCTGTAGGTTTTTTCCCATTAATGGCAAATTGTTTTTATTCTCTTGCTATTTAAATTGGAAACTTTTTATTTTTATTGCCAATACAGACATTTGGGACAGGTCAAACAGACACAATAGCCATCACCTAAAAACTTACCACACTGTTTAGGCCCAATTCCAACTGCTTTTGGGAGCTAAACAGTGTTGAGCCTCTTAAGTAGTTTAATTTGAGACCACCTGCTAATATCATGTCCTGTAGGTCTTTTTACATTACCAACACATGATTTTTTTCAGTAAGGCAATACAGTTAGGAAACTTTTTTATTAGCTTACCTGGTTATAGAAGTAGAAGTGGGCAAAAAAGTGCCAGTATCTCACCTACAGCCATACCACATTGGATACGCCCAATCTCGTCTGATCTTGGAAGCTAAGCAGTGTTGGGCCTGGTTAGTACTTGGGTGGGAGACCACATGGGAACACCAGGTGCTGTAGGTATTTCCCATTACTGGCAAATTGTTTTTATTCTCTAGCTTTTTAAATTGGAAACTTTTTTCTCTTTATTGACAGTACAGATATTTGGAAGAGGTCAAACAGACACAATAGCCATCACCTAAAAACTTACCACACTGTTTAGGCCCAATTCCAACTGCTTTTGGCAGCTAAACAGTGTTGAGCCTCTTTAGTAGTTTAATTTGAGACCACCTGCTAATATCAAGTCCTGTAGGTCTTTTTACATTACCAACACATGATTTTTTTCAGTAAGACAATACAGTTAGGAAACTTTTTTATTAGCTTACCTGGTTATAGAAGTAGAAGAGGGCAAAAAAGTGCCGGTATCTCAACTACAGCCATACCACATTGGATACGCCCAATCTCGTCTGATCTTGGAAGCTAAGCAGTGTTGGGCCTGGTTAGTACTTGGGTGGGAGACCACATGGGAACACCAGGTGCTGTAGGTTTTTTCCCATTAATGGCAAATTGTTTTTATTCTCTTGCAATTTAAATTGGAAACTTTTTATTTTTATTGCCAATACAGACATTTGGGACAGGTCAAACAGACACAATAGCCATCACCTAAAAACTTACCACACTGTTTAGGCCCAATTCCAACTGCTTTTGGGAGCTAAACAGTGTTGAGCCTCTTTAGTAGTTTAATTTGAGACCACCTGCTAATATCATGTCCTGTAGGTCTTTTTACATTACCAACACATAATTTTTTTCAGTAAGCCAATATAGTTAGGAAACTTTTTTATTAGCTTACCTGGTTATAGAAGTAGAAGATGGCAAAAAAGTGCCTGTATCTCACCTACAGCCATACCACATTGGATACGCCTAATCTGGTCTGATCTTGGAAGCTAAACAGTGTTGGGCCTGGTTAGTACTTGGGTGGGAGACCACATGGGAACACCAGGTGCTGTAGGTTTTTCCCATTACTGGCAAATTGTTTTTATTCTCCAGCTTTTTAAATTGGAAACTTTTTTCTCTTTATTGACAGTACAGACATTTGGAAGAGGTCAAACAGACACAATAGCCATCACCTAAAAACTTACCACACTGTTTAGGCCCAATTCCAACTGCTTTTGGCAGCTAAACAGTGTTGAGCCTCTTAAGTAGTTTAATTTGAGACCACCTGCTAATATCATGTCCTGTAGGTCTTTTTACATTACCAACACATGATTTTTTTCAGTAAGGCAATACAGTTAGGAAACTTTTTTATTAGCTTTCCTGGTTATAGAAGTAGAAGAGGGCAAAAAAGTGCCGGTATCTCGCCTACAGCCATACCACATTGGATACGCCCAATCTCGTCTGATCTTGGAAGCTAAGCAGTGTTGGGCCTGGTTAGTACTTGGGTGGGAGACCACATGGGAACACCAGGTGCTGTAGGTTTTTTCCCATTAATGGCAAATTGTTTTTATTCTCTTGCTATTTAAATTGGAAACTTTTTATTTTTATTGCCAATACAGACATTTGGGACAGGTCAAACAGACACAATAGCCATCACCTAAAAACTTACCACACTGTTTAGGCCCAATTCCAACTGCTTTTGGGAGCTAAACAGTGTTGAGCCTCTTAAGTAGTTTAATTTGAGACCACCTGCTAATATCATGTCCTGTAGGTCTTTTTACATTACCAACACATGATTTTTTCAGTAAGGCAATACAGTTAGGAAACTTTTTTATTAGCTTACCTGGTTATAGAAGTAGAAGAGGGCAAAAAAGTGCCAGTATCTCACCTACAGCCATACCACGTTGGATACGCCCAATCTCGTCTGATCTTGGAAGCTAAGCTGTGTTGGGCCTGGTTAGTACTTGGGTGGGAGACCACATGGGAACACCAGGTGCTGTAGGTTTTTCCCATTAGTGGCAAATTGTTTTTATTCTCTAGCTTTTTAAATTGGAAACTTTTTTCTCTTTATTGACAGTACAGACATTTGGAAGAGGTCAAACAGACACAATAGCCATCACCTAAAAACTTACCACACTGTTTAGGCCCAATTCCAACTGCTTTTGGCAGCTAAACAGTGTTGAGCCTCTTAAGTAGTTTAATTTGAGACCACCTGCTAATATCATGTCCTGTAGGTCTTTTTACATTACCAACGCATGATTTTTTTCAGTAAGGCAATACAGTTAGGAAACTTTTTTATTAGCTTTCCTGGTTATAGAAGTAGAAGAGGGCAAAAAAGTGCCGGTATCTCACCTACAGCCATACCACATTGGATACGCCCAATCTCGTCTGATCTTGGAAGCTAAGCAGTGTTGGGCCTGGTTAGTACTTGGGTGGGAGACCACATGGGAACACCAGGTGCTGTAGGTTTTTTCCCATTAATGGCAAATTGTTTTTATTCTCTTGTTATTTAAATTGGAAACTTTTTATTTTTATTGCCAATACAGACATTTGGGACAGGTCAAACAGACACAATAGCCATCACCTAAAAACTTACCACACTGTTTAGGCCCAATTCCAACTGCTTTTGGCAGCTAAACAGTGTTGAGCCTCTTTAGTAGTTTAATTTGAGACCACATGCTAATATCATGTCCTGTAGGTCTTTTTACATTACCAACACATGATTTTTTTCAGTAAGGCAATACAGTTAGGAAACTTTTTTATTAGCTTACATGGTTATAGAAGTAGAAGAGGGCAAAAAAGTGCCAGTATCTCACCTACAGCCATACCACATTGGATACGCCCAATCTCGTCTGATCTTGGAAGCTAAGCAGTGTTGGGCCTGGTTAGTACTTGGGTGGGAGACCACATGGGAACACCAGGTGCTGTAGGTTTTTCCCATTACTGGCAAATTGTTTTTATTCTCTAGCTTTTTAAATTGGAAACTTTTTTCTCTTTATTGACAGTACAGACATTTGGAAGAGGTCAAACAGACACAATAGCCATCACCTAAAAACTTACCACACTGTTTAGGCCCAATTCCAACTGCTTTTGGCAGCTAAACAGTGTTGAGCCTCTTTAGTAGTTTAATTTGAGACCACCTGCTAATATCATGTCCTGTAGGTCTTTTTACATTACCAACACATGATTTTTTTCAGTAAGACAATACAGTTAGGAAACTTTTTTATTAGCTTACCTGGTTATAGAAGTAGAAGAGGGCAAAAAAGTGCCTGTATCTCAACTACAGCCATACCAAATTGGATACGCCCAATCTCGTCTGATCTTGGAAGCTAAGCAGTGTTGGGCCTGGTTAGTACTTGGGTGGGAGACCACATGGGAACACCAGGTGCTGTAGGTTTTTTCCCATTAATGGCAAATTGTTTTTATTCTCTTGCTATTTAAATTAGAAACTTTTTATTTTTATTGCCAATACAGACATTTGGGACAGGTCAAACAGACACAATAGCCATCACCTAAAAACGTACCACACTGTTTAGGCCCAATTCCAACTGCTTTTGGCAGCTAAACAGTGTTGAGCCTCTTTAGTAGTTTAATTTGAGACCACATGCTAATATCATGTCCTGTAGGTCATTTTACATTACCAACACATGATTTTTTTCTGTAAGGCAATACAGTTAGGAAACTTTTTTATTAGCTTACCTGGTTATAGAAGTAGAAGAGGGCAAAAAAGTGCCAGTATCTCACCTACAGCCATACCACATTGGATACGCCCAATCTCGTCTGATCTTGGAAGCTAATCTGTATTGGGCCTTGTTAGTACTTGGGTGGGAGACCACATGGGAACACCAGGTGCTGTAGGTTTTTCCCATTAGTGGCAAATTGTTTTTATTCTCTAGCTTTTTAAATTGGAAACTTTTTTCTCTTTATTGACAGTACAGACATTTGGAAGAGGTCAAACAGACACAATAGCCATCACCTAAAAACTTACCACACTGTTTAGGCCCAATTCCAACTGCTTTTGGCAGCTAAACAGTGTTGAGCCTCTTTAGTAGTTTAATTTGAGACCACCTGCTAATATCATGTCCTGTAGGTCTTTTTACATTACCAACACATGATTTTTTTCAGTAAGGCAATACAGTTAGGAAACTTTTTTATTAGCTTACCTGGTTATAGAAGTAGAAGAGGGCAAAAAAGTGCCGGTATCTCACCTACAGCCATACCAGGTTGGATACGCTCAATCTCGTCTGATCTTGGAAGCTAAGCAGTGTTGGGCCTGGTTAGTACTTGGGTGGGAGACCACATGGGAACACCAGGTGCTGTAGGTTTTTTCCCATTAATGGCAAATTGTTTTTATTCTCTTGCTATTTAAATTAGAAACTTTTTATTTTTATTGCCAATACAGACATTTGGGACAGGTCAAACAGACACAATAGCCATCACCTAAAAACGTACCACACTGTTTAGGCCCAATTCCAACTGCTTTTGGCAGCTAAACAGTGTTGAGCCTCTTTAGTAGTTTAATTTGAGACCACATGCTAATATCATGTCCTGTAGGTCATTTTACATTACCCACACATGATTTTTTTCTGTAAGGCAATACAGTTAGGAAACTTTTTTATTAGCTTACCTGGTTATAGAAGTAGAAGAGGGCAAAAAAGTGCCAGTATCTCACCTACAGCCATACCACATTGGATACGCCCAATCTCGTCTGATCTTGGAAGCTAAGCTGTGTTGGGCCTGGTTAGTACTTGGGTGGGAGACCACATGGGAACACCAGGTGCTGTAGGTTTTTCCCATTAGTGGCAAATTGTTTTTATTCTCTAGCTTTTTAAATTGGAAACTTTTTTCTCTTTATTGACAGTACAGACATTTGGAAGAGGTCAAACAGACACAATAGCCATCACCTAAAAACTTACCACACTGTTTAGGCCCAATTCCAACTGCTTTTGGCAGCTAAACAGTGTTGAGCCTCTTAAGTAGTTTAATTTGAGACCACCTGCTAATATCATGTCCTGTAGGTCTTTTTACATTACCAACGCATGATTTTTTTCAGTAAGGCAATACAGTTAGGAAACTTTTTTATTAGCTTTCCTGGTTATAGAAGTAGAAGAGGGCAAAAAAGTGCCGGTATCTCACCTACAGCCATACCACATTGGATACGCCCAATCTCGTCTGATCTTGGAAGCTAAGCAGTGTTGGGCCTGGTTAGTACTTGGGTGGGAGACCACATGGGAACACCAGGTGCTGTAGGTTTTTTCCCATTAATGGCAAATTGTTTTTATTCTCTTGTTATTTAAATTGGAAACTTTTTATTTTTATTGCCAATACAGACATTTGGGACAGGTCAAACAGACACAATAGCCATCACCTAAAAACTTACCACACTGTTTAGGCCCAATTCCAACTGCTTTTGGCAGCTAAACAGTGTTGAGCCTCTTTAGTAGTTTAATTTGAGACCACATGCTAATATCATGTCCTGTAGGTCTTTTTACATTACCAACACATGATTTTTTTCAGTAAGGCAATACAGTTAGGAAACTTTTTTATTAGCTTACCTGGTTATAGAAGTAGAAGAGGGCAAAAAAGTGCCAGTATCTCACCTACAGCCATACCACATTGGTTACGCTCAATCTCGTCTGATCTTGGAAGCTAAGCAGTGTTGGGCCTGGTTAGTACTTGGGTGGGAGACCACATGGGAACACCAGGTGCTGTAGGTTTTTTCCCATTAATGGCAAATTGTTTTTATTCTCTTGCTATTTAAATTGGAAACTTTTTATTTTTATTGCCAATACAGACATTTGGGACAGGTCAAACAGACACAATAGCCATCACCTAAAAACTTACCACACTGTTTAGGCCCAATTCCAACTGCTTTTCGGAGCTAAACAGTGTTGAGCCTCTTTAGTAGTTTAATTTGAGACCACCTGCTAATATCATGTCCTGTAGGTCTTTTTACATTACCAACACATGATTTTTTTCAGTAAGCCAATATAGTTAGGAAACTTTTTTAATAGCTTACCTGGTTATAGAAGTAGAAGAGGGCAAAAAAGTGCCTGTATCTCCCTTACAGCCATACCACATTGGATACGCCCAATCTCGTCTGATCTTGGAAGCTAAGCAGTGTTGGGCCTGGTTAGTACTTGGGTGGGAGACCACATGGGAACACCAGGTGCTGTAGGTTTTTCCCATTACTGGCAAATTGTTTTTATTCTCTAGCTTTTTAAATTGGAAACTTTTTTCTCTTTATTGACAGTACAGACATTTGGAAGAGGTCAAACAGACACAATAGCCATCACCTAAAAACTTACCACACTGTTTAGGCCCAATTCCAACTGCTTTTGGCAGCTAAACAGTGTTGAGCCTCTTAAGTAGTTTAATTTGAGACCACCTGCTAATATCATGTCCTGTAGGTCTTTTTACATTACCAACACATGATTTTTTTCAGTAAGGCAATACAGTTAGGAAACTTTTTTATTAGCTTTCCTGGTTATAGAAGTAGAAGAGGGCAAAAAAGTGCCGGTATCTCACCTACAGTCATACCACATTGGATACGCCCAATCTCGTCTGATCTTGGAAGCTAAGCAGTGTTGGGCCTGGTTAGTACTTGGGTGGGAGACCACATGGGAACACCAGGTGCTGTAGGTTTTTTCCCATTAATGGCAAATTGTTTTTATTCTCTTGCTATTTAAATTGGAAACTTTTTATTATTATTGCCAATACAGACATTTGGGACAGGTCAAACAGACACAATAGCCATCACCTAAAAACTTACCACACTGTTTAGGCCCAATTCCAACTGCTTTTGGCAGCTAAACAGTGTTGAGCCTCTTTAGTAGTTTAATTTGAGACCACCTGCTAATATCATGTCCTGTAGGTCTTTTTACATTACCAACACATGATTTTTTTCAGTAAGGCAATACAGTTAGGAAACTTTTTTATTAGCTTACCTGGTTATAGAAGTAGAAGAGGGCAAAAAAGTGCCAGTATCTCACCTACAGCCATACCACATTGGATACGCCCAATCTCGTCTGATCTTGGAAGCTAAGCAGTGTTGGGCCTGGTTAGTACTTGGGTGGGAGACCACATGGGAACACCAGGTGCTGTAGGTATTTCCCATTACTGGCAAATTGTTTTTATTCTCTAGCTTTTTAAATTGGAAACTGTTTTCTCTTTATTGACAGTACAGATATTTGGAAGAGGTCAAACAGACACAATAGCCATCACATAAAAACTTACCACACTGTTTAGGCCCAATTCCAACTGCTTTTGGCAGCTAAACAGTGTTGAGCCTCTTTAGTAGTTTAATTTGAGACCACCTGCTAATATCATGTCCTGTAGGTCTTTTTACATTACCAACACATGATTTTTTTCAGTAAGACAATACAGTTAGGAAACTTTTTTATTAGCTTACCTGGTTATAGAAGTAGAAGAGGGCAAAAAAGTGCCGGTATCTCAACTACAGCCATACCACATTGGATACGCCCAATCTCGTCTGATCTTGGAAGCTAAGCAGTGTTGGGCCTGGTTAGTACTTGGGTGGGAGACCACATGGGAACACCAGGTGCTGTAGGTTTTTTCCCATTAATGGCAAATTGTTTTTATTCTCTTGCTATTTAAATTGGAAACTTTTTATTATTATTGCCAATACAGACATTTGGGAAAGGTCAAACAGACACAATAGCCATCACCTAAAAACTTACCACACTGTTTAGGCCCAATTCCAACTGCTTTTGGCAGCTAAACAGTGTTGAGCCTCTTTAGTAGTTTAATTTGAGACCACCTGCTAATATCATGTCCTGTAGGTCTTTTTACATTACCAACACATGATTTTTTTCAGTAAGGCAATACAGTTAGGAAACTTTTTTATTAGCTTACCTGGTTATAGAAGTAGAAGAGGGCAAAAAAGTGCCAGTATCTTACCTACAGCCATACCACATTGGATACGCCCAATCTCGTCTGATCTTGGAAGCTAAGCAGTGTTGGGCCTGGTTAGTACTTGGGTGGGAGACCACATGGGAACACCAGGTGCTGTAGGTATTTCCCATTACTGGCAAATTGTTTTTATTCTCTAGCTTTTTAAATTGGAAACTTTTTTCTCTTTATTGACAGTACAGATATTTGGAAGAGGTCAAACAGACACAATAGCCATCACATAAAAACTTACCACACTGTTTAGGCCCAATTCCAACTGCTTTTGGCAGCTAAACAGTGTTGAGCCTCTTTAGTAGTTTAATTTGAGACCACCTGCTAATATCATGTCCTGTAGGTCTTTTTACATTACCAACACATGATTTTTTTCAGTAAGACAATACAGTTAGGAAACTTTTTTATTAGCTTACCTGGTTATAGAAGTAGAAGAGGGCAAAAAAGTGCCTGTATCTCAACTACAGCCATACCACATTGGATACGCCCAATCTCGTCTGATCTTGGAAGCTAAGCAGTGTTGGGCCTGGTTAGTACTTGGGTGGGAGACCACATGGGAACACCAGGTGCTGTAGGTTTTTTCCCATTAATGACAAATTGTTTTTATTCTCTTGCAATTTAAATTGGAAACTTTTTATTTTTATTGCCAATACAGACATTTGGGACAGGTCAAACAGACACAATAGCCATCACCTAAAAACTTACCACACTGTTTAGGCCCAATTCCAACTGCTTTTGGGAGCTAAACAGTGTTGAGCCTCTTTAGTAGTTTAATTTGAGACCACCTGCTAATATCATGTCCTGTAGGTCTTTTTACATTACCAACACATAATTTTTTTCAGTAAGCCAATATAGTTAGGAAAGTTTTTTATTAGCTTACCTGGTTATAGAAGTAGAAGATGGCAAAAAAGTGCCTGTATCTCACTTACAGCCATACCACATTGGATACGCCTAATCTCGTCTGATCTTGGAAGCTAAACAGTTTTGGGCCTGGTTAGTACTTGGGTGGGAGACCACATGGGAACACCAGGTGCTGTAGGTTTTTCCCATTACTGGCAAATTGTTTTTATTCTCCAGCTTTTTAAATTGGAAACTTTTTTCTCTTTATTGACAGTACAGACATTTGGAAGAGGTCAAACAGACACAATAGCCATCACCTAAAAACTTACCACACTGTTTAGGCCCAATTCCAACTGCTTTTGGCAGCTAAACAGTGTTGAGCCTCTTAAGTAGTTTAATTTGAGACCACCTGCTAATATCATGTCCTGTAGGTCTTTTTACATTACCAACACATGATTTTTTTCAGTAAGGCAATACAGTTAGGAAACTTTTTTATTAGCTTTCCTGGTTATAGAAGTAGAAGAGGGCAAAAAAGTGCCGGTATCTCACCTACAGCCATACCACATTGGATACGCCCAATCTCGTCTGATCTTGGAAGCTAAGCAGTGTTGGGCCTGGTTAGTACTTGGGTGGGAGACCACATGGGAACACCAGGTGCTGTAGGTTTTTTCCCATTAATGGCAAATTGTTTTTATTCTCTTGCTATTTAAATTGGAAACTTTTTATTATTATTGCCAATACAGACATTTGGGACAGGTCAAACAGACACAATAGCCATCACCTAAAAACTTACCACACTGTTTAGGCCCAATTCCAACTGCTTTTGGGAGCTAAACAGTGTTGAGCCTCTTTAGTAGTTTAATTTGAGACAACCTGCTAATATCATGTCCTGTAGGTCTTTTTACATTACCAACACATAATTTTTTTCAGTAAGCCAATATAGTTAGGAAACTTTTTTATTAGCTTACCTGGTTATAGAAGTAGAAGATGGCAAAAAAGTGCCTGTATCTCACCTACAGCCATACCACATTGGATACGCCTAATCTCGTCTGATCTTGGAAGCTAAACAGTGTTGGGCCTGGTTAGTACTTGGGTGGGAGACCACATGGGAACACCAGGTGCTGTAGGTTTTTCCCATTACTGGCAAATTGTTTTTATTCTCCAGCTTTTTAAATTGGAAACTTTTTTCTCTTTATTGACAGTACAGACATTTGGAAGAGGTCAAACAGACACAATAGCCATCACCTAAAAACTTACCACACTGTTTAGGCCCAATTCCAACTGCTTTTGGCAGCTTAACAGTGTTGAGCCTCTTAAGTAGTTTAATTTGAGACCACCTGCTAATATCATGTCCTGTAGGTTTTTTTACATTACCAATGCATGATTTTTTTCAGTAAGGCAATACAGTTAGGAAACTTTTGTATTAGCTTTCCTGGTTATAGAAGTAGAAGAGGGCAAAAAAGTGCCGGTATCTCACCTACAGCCATACCACATTGGATACGCCCAATCTCGTCTGATCTTGGAAGCTAAGCAGTGTTGGGCCTGGTTAGTACTTGGGTGGGAGACCACATGCGAACACCAGGTGCTGTAGGTTTTTTCCCATTAATGGCAAATTGTTTTTATTCTCTTGCTATTTAAATTGGAAACTTTTTATTTTTATTGCCAATACAGACATTTGGGACAGGTCAAACAGACACAATAGCCATCACCTAAAAACTTACCACACTGTTTAGGCCCAATTCCAACTGCTTTTCGGAGCTAAACAGTGTTGAGCCTCTTTAGTAGTTTAATTTGAGACCACCTGCTAATATCATGTCCTGTAGGTCTTTTTACATTACCAACACATGATTTTTTTCAGTAAGCCAATATAGTTAGGAAACTTTTTTATTAGCTTACCTGGTTATAGAAGTAGAAGAGGGCAAAAAAGTGCCTGTATCTCACTTACAGCCATACCACATTGGATACGCCCAATCTCGTCTGATCTTGGAAGCTAAACAGTGTTGGGCCTGGTTAGTACTTGGGTGGGAGACCACATGGGAACACCAGGTGCTGTAGGTTTTTCCCATTACTGGCAAATTGTTTTTATTCTCTAGCTTTTTAAATTGGAAACTTTTTTCTCTTTATTGACAGTACAGACATTTGGAAGAGGTCAAACAGACACAATAGCCATCACCTAAAAACTTACCACACTGTTTAGGCCCAATTCCAACTGCTTTTGGCAGCTAAACAGTGTTGAGCCTCTTTAGTAGTTTAATATGAGACCACCTGCTAATATCATGTCCTGTAGGTCTTTTTACATTACCAACACATGATTTTTTTCAGTAAGACAATGCAGTTAGGAAACTTTTTTATTAGCTTACCTGGTTATAGAAGTAGAAGAGGGCAAAAAAGTGCCAGTATCTCAACTACAGCCATACCACATTGGATACGCCCAATCTCGTCTGATCTTGGAAGCTAAGCAGTGTTGGGCCTGGTTAGTACTTGGGTGGGAGACCACATGGGAACACCAGGTGCTGTAGGTTTTTTCCCATTAATGGCAAATTGTTTTTATTCTCTTGCTATTTAAATTGGAAACTTTTTATTTTTATTGCCAATACAGACATTTGGGACAGGTCAAACAGACACAATAGCCATCACCTAAAAACTTACCACACTGTTTAGGCCCAATTCCAACTGCTTTTGGCAGCTAAACAGTGTTGAGCCTCTTTAGTAGTTTAATTTGAGACCACCTGCTAATATCATGTCCTGTAGGTCTTTTTACATTACCAACACATGATTTTTTTCAGTAAGGCAATACAGTTAGGAAACTTTTTTATTAGCTTACCTGGTTATAGAAGTAGAAGAGGGCAAAAAAGTGCCGGTATCTCACCTACAGCCATACCACGTTGGATACGCCCAATCTCGTCTGATCTTGGAAGCTAAGCTGTGTTGGGCCTGGTTAGTACTTGGGTGGGAGACCACATGGGAACACCAGGTGCTGTAGGTTTTTCCCATTAGTGGCAAATTGTTTTTATTCTCTAGCTTTTTAAATTGGAAACTTTTTTCTCTTTATTGACAGTACAGACATTTGGAAGAGGTCAAACAGACACAATAGCCATCACCTAAAAACTTACCACACTGTTTAGGCCCAATTCCAACTGCTTTTGGCAGCTAAACAGTGTTGAGCCTCTTTAGTAGTTTAATTTGAGACCACCTGCTAATATCATGTCCTGTAGGTCTTTTTACATTACCAACACATGATTTTTTTCAGTAAGGCAATACAGTTAGGAAACTTTTTTATTAGCTTACCTGGTTATAGAAGTAGAAGAGGGCAAAAAAGTGCCGGTATCTCACCTACAGCCATACCACGTTGGATACGCCCAATCTCGTCTGATCTTGGAAGCTAAGCAGTGTTGGGCCTGGTTAGTACTTGGGTGGGAGACCACATGGGAACACCAGGTGCTGTAGGTTTTTTCCCATTAATGGCAAATTGTTTTTATTCTCTTGCTATTTAAATTAGAAACTTTTTATTTTTATTGCCAATACAGACATTTGGGACAGGTCAAACAGACACAATAGCCATCACCTAAAAACTTACCACACTGTTTAGGCCCAATTACAACTGCTTTTGGCAGCTAAACAGTGTTGAGCCTCTTTAGTAGTTTAATTTGAGACCACATGCTAATATCATGTCCTGTAGGTCTTTTTACATTACCAACACATGATTTTTTTCAGTAAGGCAATACAGTTAGGAAACTTTTTTATTAGCTTACCTGGTTATAGAAGTAGAAGAGGGCAAAAAAGTGCCAGTATCTCACCTACAGCCATACCACATTGGTTACGCCCAATCTCGTCTGATCTTGGAAGCTAAGCAGTGTTGGGCCTGGTTAGTACTTGGGTGGGAGACCACATGGGAACACCAGGTGCTGTAGGTTTTTTCCCATTAATGGCAAATTGTTTTTATTCTCTTGCTATTTAAATTGGAAACTTTTTATTTTTATTGCCAATACAGACATTTGGGACAGGTCAAACAGACACAATAGCCATCACCTAAAAACTTACCACACTGTTTAGGCCCAATTCCAACTGCTTTTCGGAGCTAAACAGTGTTGAGCCTCTTTAGTAGTTTAATTTGAGACCACCTGCTAATATCATGTCCTGTAGGTCTTTTTACATTACCAACACATGATTTTTTTCAGTAAGCCAATATAGTTAGGAAACTTTTTTAATAGCTTACCTGGTTATAGAAGTAGAAGAGGGCAAAAAAGTGCCTGTATCTCCCTTACAGCCATAACACATTGGATACGCCCAATCTCGTCTGATCTTGGAAGCTAAGCAGTGTTGGGCCTGGTTAGTACTTGGGTGGGAGACCACATGGGAACACCAGGTGCTGTAGGTATTTCCCATTACTGGCAAATTGTTTTTATTCTCTAGCTTTTTAAATTGGAAACTTTTTTCTCTTTATTGACAGTACAAATATTTGGAAGAGGTCAAACAGACACAATAGCCATCACCTAAAAACTTACCACACTGTTTAGGCCCAATTCCAACTACTTTTGGCAGCTAAACAGTGTTGAGCCTCTTTAGTAGTTTAATTTGAGACCACCTGCTAATATCATGTCCTGTAGGTCTTTTTACATTACCAACACATGATTTTTTTCAGTAAGACAATACAGTTAGGAAACTTTTTTATTAGCTTACCTGGTTATAGAAGTAGAAGAGGGCTAAAAAGTGCCGGTATCTCAACTACAGCCATACCACATTGGATACGCCCAATCTCGTCTGATCTTGGAAGCTAAGCAGTGTTGGGCCTGGTTAGTACTTGGGTGGGAGACCACATGGGAACACCAGGTGCTGTAGGTTTTTTCCCATTAATGGCAAATTGTTTTTATTCTCTTGCTATTTAAATTGGAAACTTTTTATTTTTATTGCCAATACAGACATTTGGGACAGGTCAAACAGACACAATAGCCATCACCTAAAAACTTACCACACTGTTTAGGCCCAATTCCAACTGCTTTTGGGAGCTAAACAGTGTTGAGCCTCTTAAGTAGTTTAATTTGAGACCACCTGCTAATATCATGTCCTGTAGGTCTTTTTACATTACCAACACATGATTTTTTTCAGTAAGGCAATACAGTTAGGAAACTTTTTTATTAGCTTACCTGGTTATAGAAGTAGAAGAGGGCAAAAAAGTGCCAGTATCTCACCTACAGCCATACCACATTGGATACGCCCAATCTCGTCTGATCTTGGAAGCTAAGCTGTGTTGGGCCTGGTTAGTACTTGGGTGGGAGACCACATGGGAACACCAGGTGCTGTAGGTTTTTCCCATTAGTGGCAAATTGTTTTTATTCTCTAGCTTTTTAAATTGGAAACTTTTTTCTCTTTATTGACAGTACAGACATTTGGAATAGGTCAAACAGACACAATAGCCATCACCTAAAAACTTACCACACTGTTTAGGCCCAATTCCAACTGCTTTTGGCAGCTAAACAGTGTTGAGCCTCTTAAGTAGTTTAATTTGAGACCACCTGCTAATATCATGTCCTGTAGGTCTTTTTACATTACCAACGCATGATTTTTTTCAGTAAGGCAATACAGTTAGGAAACTTTTTTATTAGCTTTCCTGGTTATAGAAGTAGAAGAGGGCAAAAAAGTGCCGGTATCTCACCTACAGCCATACCACATTGGTTACGCCCAATCTCGTCTGATCTTGGAAGCTAAGCAGTGTTGGGCCTGGTTAGTACTTGGGTGGGAGACCACATGGGAACACCAGGTGCTGTAGGTTTTTTCCCATTAATGGCAAATTGTTTTTATTCTCTTGTTATTTAAATTGGAAACTTTTTATTTTTATTGCCAATACAGACATTTGGGACAGGTCAAACAGACACAATAGCCATCACCTAAAAACTTACCACACTGTTTAGGCCCAATTCCAACTGCTTTTGGCAGCTAAACAGTGTTGAGCCTCTTTAGTAGTTTAATTTGAGACCACCTGCTAATATCATGTCCTGTAGGTCTTTTTACATTACCAACACATGATTTTTTTCAGTAAGGCAATACAGTTAGGAAACTTTTTTATTAGCTTACCTGGTTATAGAAGTAGAAGAGGGCAAAAAAGTGCCAGTATCTCACCTAAGCCATACCACATTGGATACGCCCAATCTCGTCTGATCTTGGAAGCTAAGCAGTGTTGGGCCTGGTTAGTACTTGGGTGGGAGACCACATGGGAACACCAGGTGCTGTAGGTTTTTTCCCATTAATGGCAAATTGTTTTTATTCTCTTGCTATTTAAATTGGAAACTTTTTATTTTTATTGCCAATACAGACATTTGGGACAGGTCAAACAGACACAATAGCCATCACCTAAAAACTTACCACACTGTTTAGGCCCAATTCCAACTGCTTTTCGGAGCTAAACAGTGTTGAGCCTCTTTAGTAGTTTAATTTGAGACCACCTGCTAATATCATGTCCTGTAGGTCTTTTTACATTACCAACACGTGATTTTTTTCAGTAAGCCAATATAGTTAGGAAACTTTTTTAATAGCTTACCTGGTTATAGAAGTAGAAGAGGGCAAAAAAGTGCCTGTATCTCCCTTACAGCCATACCACATTGGATACGCCCAATCTCGTCTGATCTTGGAAGCTAAGCAGTGTTGGGCCTGGTTAGTACTTGGGTGGGAGACCACATGGGAACACCAGGTGCTGTAGGTTTTTCCCATTACTGGCAAATTGTTTTTATTCTCTAGCTTTTTAAATTGGAAACTTTTTTCTCTTTATTGACAGTACAGACATTTGGGACAGGTCAAACAGACACAATAGCCATCACCTAAAAACTTACCACACTGTTTAGGCCCAATTCCAACTGCTTTTGGCAGCTAAACAGTGTTGAGCCTCTTTAGTAGTTTAATTTGAGACCACCTGCTAATATCATGTCCTGTAGGTCTTTTTACATTACCAACACATGATTTTTTTCAGTAAGACAATACAGTTAGGAAACTTTTTTATTAGCTTACCTGGTTATAGAAGTAGAAGAGGGCAAAAAAGTGCCTGTATCTCAACTACAGCCATGGCAAATTGGATACGCCCAATCTCGTCTGATCTTGGAAGCTAAGCAGTGTTGGGCCTGGTTAATACTTGGGTGGGAGACCACATGGGAAAACCAGGTGCTGTAGGTTTTTTCCCATTAATGGCAAATTGTTTTTATTCTCTTGCAATTTAAATTGGAAACTTTTTATTTTTATTGCCAATACAGACATTTGGGACAGGTCAAACAGACACAATAGCCATCACCTAAAAACTTACCACACTGTTTAGGCCCAATTCCAACTGCTTTTGGGAGCTAAACAGTGTTGAGCCTCTTTAGTAGTTTAATTTGAGACCACCTGCTAATATCATGTCCTGTAGGTCTTTTTACATTACCAACACATAATTTTTTTCAGTAAGCCAATATAGTTAGGAAACTTTTTTATTAGCTTACCTGGTTATAGAAGTAGAAGATGGCAAAAAAGTGCCTGTATCTCACCTACAGCCATACCACATTGGATACGCCTAATCTCGTCTGATCTTGGAAGCTAAACAGTGTTGGGCCTGGTTAGTAATTGGGTGGGAGACCACATGGGAACACCAGGTGCTGTAGGTTTTTCCCATTACTGGCAAATTGTTTTTATTCTCCAGCTTTTTAAATTGGAAACTTTTTTCTCTTTATTGACAGTACAGACATTTGGAAGAGGTCAAACAGACACAATAGCCATCACCTAAAAACTTACCACACTGTTTAGGCCCAATTCCAACTGCTTTTGGCAGCTAAACAGTGTTGAGCATCTTAAGTAGTTTAATTTGAGACCACCTGCTAATATCATGTCCTGTAGGTCTTTTTACATTACCAACACATGATTTTTTTCAGTAAGGCAATACAGTTAGGAAACTTTTTTATTAGCTTTCCTGGTTATAGAAGTAGAAGAGGGCAAAAAAGTGCCGGTATCTCACCTACAGCCATACCACATTGGATACGCAGAATCTCGTCTGATATTGGAAGCTAAGCAGTGTTGGGCCTGGTTAGTACTTGGGTGGGAGACCACATGGGAACACCAGGTGCTGTAGGTTTTTTCCCATTAATGGCAAATTGTTTTTATTCTCTTGCTATTTAAATTGGAAACTTTTTATTATTATTGCCAATACAGACATTTGGGACAGGTCAAACAGACACAATAGCCATCACCTAAAAACTTACCACACTGTTTAGGCCCAATTCCAACTGCTTTTGGGAGCTAAACAGTGTTGAGCCTCTTTAGTAGTTTAATTTGAGACCACCTGCTAATATCATGTCCTGTAGGTCTTTTTACATTACCAACACATAATTTTTTTCAGTAAGCCAATATAGTTAGGAAACTTTTTTATTAGCTTACCTGGTTATAGAAGTAGAAGATGGCAAAAAAGTGCCTGTATCTCACCTACAGCCATACCACATTGGATACGCCTACTCTCGTCTGATCTTGGAAGCTAAACAGTGTTGGGCCTGGTTAGTACTTGGGTGGGAGACCACATGGGAACACCAGGTGCTGTAGGTTTTTCCCATTACTGGCAAATTGTTTTTATTCTCCAGCTTTTTAAATTGGAAACTTTTTTCTCTTTATTGACAGTACAGACATTTGGAAGAGGTCAAACAGACACAATAGCCATCACCTAAAAACTTACCACACTGTTTAGGCCCAATTCCAACTGCTTTTGGCAGCTAAACAGTGTTGAGCCTCTTTAGTAGTTTAATTTGAGACCACCTGCTAATATCATGTCCTGTAGGTCTTTTTACATTACCAACACATGATTTTTTTCAGTAAGACAATACAGTTAGGAAACTTTTTTATTAGCTTACCTGGTTATAGAAGTAGAAGAGGGCAAAAAAGTGCCTGTATCTCAACTACAGCCATGGCAAATTGGATACGCCCAATCTCGTCTGATCTTGGAAGCTAAGCAGTGTTGGGCCTGGTTAATACTTGGGTGGGAGACCACATGGGAAAACCAGGTGCTGTAGGTTTTTTCCCATTAATGGCAAATTGTTTTTATTCTCTTGCTATTTAAATTGGAAACTTTTTATTTTTATTGCCAATACAGACATTTGGGACAGGTCAAACAGACACAATAGCCATCACCTAAAAACTTACCACACTGTTTAGGCCCAATTCCAACTGCTTTTCGGAGCTAAACAGTGTTGAGCCTCTTTAGTAGTTTAATTTGAGACCACCTGCTAATATCATGTCCTGTAGGTCTTTTTACATTACCAACACGTGATTTTTTTCAGTAAGCCAATATAGTTAGGAAACTTTTTTAATAGCTTACCTGGTTATAGAAGTAGAAGAGGGCAAAAAAGTGCCTGTATCTCCCTTACAGCCATACCACATTGGATACGCCCAATCTCGTCTGATCTTGGAAGCTAAGCAGTGTTGGGCCTGGTTAGTACTTGGGTGGGAGACCACATGGGAACACCAGGTGCTGTAGGTTTTTCCCATTACTGGCAAATTGTTTTTATTCTCTAGCTTTTTAAATTGGAAACTTTTTTCTCTTTATTGACAGTACAGACATTTGGGACAGGTCAAACAGACACAATAGCCATCACCTAAAAACTTACCACACTGTTTAGGCCCAATTCCAACTGCTTTTGGCAGCTAAACAGTGTTGAGCCTCTTTAGTAGTTTAATTTGAGACCACCTGCTAATATCATGTCCTGTAGGTCTTTTTACATTACCAACACATGATTTTTTTCAGTAAGACAATACAGTTAGGAAACTTTTTTATTAGCTTACCTGGTTATAGAAGTAGAAGAGGGCAAAAAAGTGCCTGTATCTCAACTACAGCCATGGCAAATTGGATACGCCCAATCTCGTCTGATCTTGGAAGCTAAGCAGTGTTGGGTCTGGTTAATACTTGGGTGGGAGACCACATGGGAAAACCAGGTGCTGTAGGTTTTTTCCCATTAATGGCAAATTGTTTTTATTCTCTTGCAATTTAAATTGGAAACTTTTTATTTTTATTGCCAATACAGACATTTGGGACAGGTCAAACAGACACAATAGCCATCACCTAAAAACTTACCACACTGTTTAGGCCCAATTCCAACTGCTTTTGGGAGCTAAACAGTGTTGAGCCTCTTTAGTAGTTTAATTTGAGACCACCTGCTAATATCATGTCCTGTAGGTCTTTTTACATTACCAACACATAATTTTTTTCAGTAAGCCAATATAGTTAGGAAACTTTTTTATTAGCTTACCTGGTTATAGAAGTAGAAGATGGCAAAAAAGTGCCTGTATCTCACCTACAGCCATACCACATTGGATACGCCTAATCTCGTCTGATCTTGGAAGCTAAACAGTGTTGGGCCTGGTTAGTAATTGGGTGGGAGACCACATGGGAACACCAGGTGCTGTAGGTTTTTCCCATTACTGGCAAATTGTTTTTATTCTCTTGCTATTTAAATTGGAAACTTTTTATTATTATTGCCAATACAGACATTTGGGACAGGTCAAACAGACACAATAGCCATCACCTAAAAACTTACCACACTGTTTAGGCCCAATTCCAACTGCTTTTGGGAGCTAAACAGTGTTGAGCCTCTTTAGTAGTTTAATTTGAGACCACCTGCTAATATCATGTCCTGTAGGTCTTTTTACATTACCAACACATAATTTTTTTCAGTAAGCCAATATAGTTAGGAAACTTTTTTATTAGCTTACCTGGTTATAGAAGTAGAAGATGGCAAAAAAGTGCCTGTATCTCACCTACAGCCATACCACATTGGATACGCCTACTCTCGTCTGATCTTGGAAGCTAAACAGTGTTGGGCCTGGTTAGTACTTGGGTGGGAGACCACATGGGAACACCAGGTGCTGTAGGTTTTTCCCATTACTGGCAAATTGTTTTTATTCTCCAGCTTTTTAAATTGGAAACTTTTTTCTCTTTATTGACAGTACAGACATTTGGAAGAGGTCAAACAGACACAATAGCCATCACCTAAAAACTTACCACACTGTTTAGGCCCAATTCCAACTGCTTTTGGCAGCTAAACAGTGTTGAGCCTCTTAAGTAGTTTAATTTGAGACCACCTGCTAATATCATGTCCTGTAGGTCTTTTTACATTACCAACACATGATTTTTTTCAGTAAGGCAATACAGTTAGGAAACTTTTTTATTAGCTTTCCTGGTTATAGAAGTAGAAGAGGGCAAAAAAGTGCCAGTATCTCACCTACAGCCATACCACATTGGATATGCCCAATCTCGTCTGATCTTGGAAGCTAAGCAGTGTTGGGCCTGGTTAGTACTTGGGTGGGAGACCACATGGGAACACCAGGTGCTGTAGGTTTTTTCCCATTAATGGCAAATTGTTTTTATTCTCTTGCTATTTAAATTGGAAACTTTTTATTTTTATTGCCAATACAGACATTTGGGACAGGTCAAACAGACACAATAGCCATCACCTAAAAACTTACCACACTGTTTAGGCCCAATTCCAACTGCTTTTGGCAGCTAAACAGTGTTGAGCCTCTTTAGTAGTTTAATTTGAGACCACCTGCTAATATCATGTCCTGTATGTCTTTTTACATTACCAACACATGATTTTTTTCAGTAAGGCAATACAGTTAGGAAACTTTTTTATTAGCTTACCTGGTTATAGAAGTAGAAGAGGGCAAAAAAGTGCCAGTATCTCACCTACAGCCATACCACATTGGATACGCCCAATCTCGTCTGATCTTGGAAGCTAAGCAGTGTTGGGCCTGGTTAGTACTTGGGTGGGAGACCACATGGGAACACCAGGTGCTGTAGGTTTTTTCCCATTAATGGCAAATTGTTTTTATTCTCTTGTTATTTAAATTGGAAACTTTTTAATTTTATTGCCAATACAGACATTTGGGACAGGTCAAACAGACACAATAGCCATCACCTAAAAACTTACCACACTGTTTAGGCCCAATTCCAACTGCTTTTGGCAGCTAAACAGTGTTGAGCCTCTTTAGTAGTTTAATTTGAGACCACCTGCTAATATCATGTCCTGTAGGTCTTTTTACATTACCAACACATGATTTTTTTCAGTAAGGCAATACAGTTAGGAAACTTTTTTATTAGCTTACCTGGTTATAGAAGTAGAAGAGGGCAAAAAAGTGCCAGTATCTCACCTACAGCCATACCACATTGGATACGCCCAATCTCGTCTGATCTTGGAAGCTAAGCAGTGTTGGGCCTGGTTAGTACTTGGGTGGGAGACCACATGGGAACACCAGGTGCTGTAGGTTTTTTCCCATTAATGGCAAATTGTTTTTATTCTCTTGCTATTTAAATTGGAAACTTTTTATTTTTATTGCCAATACAGACATTTGGGACAGGTCAAACAGACACAATAGCCATCACCTAAAAACTTACCACACTGTTTAGGCCCAATTCCAACTGCTTTTCGGAGCTAAACAGTGTTGAGCCTCTTTAGTAGTTTAATTTGAGACCACCTGCTAATATCATGTCCTGTAGGTCTTTTTACATTACCAACACATGATTTTTTTCAGTAAGCCAATATAGTTAGGAAACTTTTTTAATAGCTTACCTGGTTATAGAAGTAGAAGAGGGCAAAAAAGTGCCTGTATCTCCCTTACAGCCATACCACATTGGATACGCCCAATCTCGTCTGATCTTGGAAGCTAAGCAGTGTTGGGCCTGGTTAGTACTTGGGTGGGAGACCACATGGGAACACCAGGTGCTGTAGGTTTTTCCCATTACTGGCAAATTGTTTTTATTCTCTAGCTTTTTAAATTGGAAACTTTTTTCTCTTTATTGACAGTACAGACATTTGGAAGAGGTCAAACAGACACAATAGCCATCACCTAAAAACTTACCACACTGTTTAGGCCCAATTCCAACTGCTTTTGGCAGCTAAACAGTGTTGAGCCTCTTTAGTAGTTTAATTTGAGACCACCTGCTAATATCATGTCCTGTAGGTCTTTTTACATTACCAACACATGATTTTTTTCAGTAAGACAATACAGTTAGGAAACTTTTTTATTAGCTTACCTGGTTATAGAAGTAGAAGAGGGCAAAAAAGTGCCTGTATCTCAACTACAGCCATGGCAAATTGGATACGCCCAATCTCGTCTGATCTTGGAAGCTAAGCAGTGTTGGGCCTGGTTAATACTTGGGTGGGAGACCACATGGGAACACCAGGTGCTGTAGGTTTTTTCCCATTAATGGCAAATTGTTTTTATTCTCTTGCAATTTAAATTGGAAACTTTTTATTTTTATTGCCAATACAGACATTTGGGACAGGTCAAACAGACACAATAGCCATCACCTAAAAACTTACCACACTGTTTAGGCCCAATTCCAACTGCTTTTGGGAGCTAAACAGTGTTGAGCCTCTTTAGTAGTTTAATTTGAGACCACCTGCTAATATCATGTCCTGTAGGTCTTTTTACATTACCAACACATAATTTTTTTCAGTAAGCCAATATAGTTAGGAAACTTTTTTATTAGCTTACCTGGTTATAGAAGTAGAAGATGGCAAAAAAGTGCCTGTATCTCACCTACAGCCATACCACATTGGATACGCCTAATCTCGTCTGATCTTGGAAGCTAAACAGTGTTGGGCCTGGTTAGTACTTGGGTGGGAGACCACATGGGAACACCAGGTGCTGTAGGTTTTTCCCATTACTGGCAAATTGTTTTTATTCTCCAGCTTTTTAAATTGGAAACTTTTTTCTCTTTATTGACAGTACAGACATTTGGAAGAGGTCAAACAGACACAATAGCCATCACCTAAAAACTTACCACACTGTTTAGGCCCAATTCCAACTGCTTTTGGCAGCTAAACAGTGTTGAGCCTCTTAAGTAGTTTAATTTGAGACCACCTGCTAATATCATGTCCTGTAGGTCTTTTTACATTACCAACACATGATTTTTTTCAGTAAGGCAATACAGTTAGGAAACTTTTTTATTAGCTTTCCTGGTTATAGAAGTAGAAGAGGGCAAAAAAGTGCCGGTATCTCACCTACAGCCATACCACATTGGATACGCAGAATCTCGTCTGATATTGGAAGCTAAGCAGTGTTGGGCCTGGTTAGTACTTGGGTGGGAGACCACATGGGAACACCAGGTGCTGTAGGTTTTTTCCCATTAATGGCAAATTGTTTTTATTCTCTTGCTATTTAAATTGGAAACTTTTTATTATTATTGCCAATACAGACATTTAGGACAGGTCAAACAGACACAATAGCCATCACCTAAAAACTTACCACACTGTTTAGGCCCAATTCCAACTGCTTTTGGGAGCTAAACAGTGTTGAGCCTCTTTAGTAGTTTAATTTGAGACCACCTGCTAATATCATGTCCTGTAGGTCTTTTTACATTACCAACACATAATTTTTTTCAGTAAGCCAATATAGTTAGGAAACTTTTTTATTAGCTTACCTGGTTATAGAAGTAGAAGATGGCAAAAAAGTGCCTGTATCTCACCTACAGCCATACCACATTGGATACGCCTACTCTCGTCTGATCTTGGAAGCTAAACAGTGTTGGGCCTGGTTAGTACTTGGGTGGGAGACCACATGGGAACACCAGGTGCTGTAGGTTTTTCCCATTACTGGCAAATTGTTTTTATTCTCCAGCTTTTTAAATTGGAAACTTTTTTCTCTTTATTGACAGTACAGACATTTGGAAGAGGTCAAACAGACACAATAGCCATCACCTAAAAACTTACCACACTGTTTAGGCCCAATTCCAACTGCTTTTGGCAGCTAAACAGTGTTGAGCCTCTTAAGTAGTTTAATTTGAGACCACCTGCTAATATCATGTCCTGTAGGTCTTTTTACATTACCAACACATGATTTTTTTCAGTAAGGCAATACAGTTAGGAAACTTTTTTATTAGCTTTCCTGGTTATAGAAGTAGAAGAGGGCAAAAAAGTGCCGGTATCTCACCTACAGCCATACCACATTGGATACGCCCAATCTCGTCTGATCTTGGAAGCTAAGCAGTGTTGGGCCTGGTTAGTACTTGGGTGGGAGACCACATGGGAACACCAGGTGCTGTAGGTTTTTTCCCATTAATGGCAAATTGTTTTTATTCTCTTGCTATTTAAATTGGAAACTTTTTATTTTTATTGCCAATACAGACATTTGGGACAGGTCAAACAGACACAATAGCCATCACCTAAAAACTTACCACACTGTTTAGGCCCAATTCCAACTGCTTTTGGCAGCTAAACAGTGTTGAGCCTCTTTAGTAGTTTAATTTGAGACCACCTGCTAATATCATGTCCTGTAGGTCTTTTTACATTACCAACACATGATTTTTTTCAGTAAAGCAATACAGTTAGGAAACTTTTTTATTAGCTTACCTGGTTATAGAAGTAGAAGAGGGCAAAAAAGTGCCAGTATCTCACCTACAGCCATACCACATTGGATACGCCCAATCTCGTCTGATCTTGGAAGCTAAGCAGTGTTGGGCCTGGTTAGTACTTGGGTGGGAGACCACATGGGAACACCAGGTGCTGTAGGTATTTCCCATTACTGGCAAATTGTTTTTATTCTCTAGCTTTTTAAATTGGAAACTTTTTTCTCTTTATTGACAGTACAAATATTTGGAAGAGGTCAAACAGACACAATAGCCATCACCTAAAAACTTACCACACTGTTTAGGCCCAATTCCAACTGCTTTTGGCAGCTAAACAGTGTTGAGCCTCTTTAGTAGTTTAATTTGAGACCACCTGCTAATATCATGTCCTGTAGGTCTTTTTACATTACCAACACATGATTTTTTTCAGTAAGACGATACAGTTAGGAAACTTTTTTATTAGCTTACCTGGTTATAGAAGTAGAAGAGGTCTAAAAAGTGCCGGTATCTCAACTACAGCCATACCACATTGGATACGCCCAATCTCGTCAGATCTTGGAAGCTAAGCAGTGTTGGGCCTGGTTAGTACTTGGGTGGGAGACCACATGGGAACACCAGGTGCTGTAGGTTTTTTCCCATTAATGGCAAATTGTTTTTATTCTCTTGCTATTTAAATTGGAAACTTTTTATTTTTATTGCCAATACAGACATTTGGGACAGGTCAAACCGACACAATAGCCATCACCTAAAAACTTACCACACTGTTTAGGCCCAATTCCAACTGCTTTTGGGAGCTAAACAGTGTTGAGCCTCTTAAGTAGTTTAATTTGAGACCACCTGCTAATATCATGTCCTGTAGGTCTTTTTACATTACCAACACATGATTTTTTTCAGTAAGGCAATACAGTTAGGAAACTTTTTTATTAGCTTACCTGGTTATAGAAGTAGAAGAGGGCAAAAAAGTGCCAGTATCTCACCTACAGCCATACCACATTGGATACGCCCAATCTCGTCTGATCTTGGAAGCTAAGCTGTGTTGGGCCTGGTTAGTACTTGGGTGGGAGACCACATGGGAACACCAGGTGCTGTAGGTTTTTCCCATTAGTGGCAAATTGTTTTTATTCTCTAGCTTTTTAAATTGGAAACTTTTTTCTCTTTATTGACAGTACAGACATTTGGAAGAGGTCAAACAGACACAATAGCCATCACCTAAAAACTTACCCCACTGTTTAGGCCCAATTCCAACTGCTTTTGGCAGCTAAACAGTGTTGAGCCTCTTAAGTAGTTTAATTTGAGACCACCTGCTAATATCATGTCCTGTAGGTCTTTTTACATTACCAACGCATGATTTTTTTCAGTAAGGCAATACAGTTAGGAAACTTTTTTATTAGCTTTCCTGGTTATAGAAGTAGAAGAGGGCAAAAAAGTGCCGGTATCTCACCTACAGCCATACCACATTGGATACGCCCAATCTCGTCTGATCTTGGAAGCTAAGCAGTGTTGGGCCTGGTTAGTACTTGGGTGGGAGACCACATGGGAACACCAGGTGCTGTAGGTTTTTTCCCATTAATGGCAAATTGTTTTTATTCTCTTGTTATTTAAATTGGAAACTTTTTATTTTTATTGCCAATACAGACATTTGGGACAGGTCAAACAGACACAATAGCCATCACCTAAAAACTTACCACACTGTTTAGGCCCAATTCCAACTGCTTTTGGCAGCTAAACAGTGTTGAGCCTCTTTAGTAGTTTAATTTGAGACCACATGCTAATATCATGTCCTGTAGGTCTTTTTACATTACCAACACATGATTTTTTTCAGTAAGGCAATACAGTTAGGAAACTTTTTTATTAGCTTACCTGGTTATAGAAGTAGAAGAGGGCAAAAAAGTGCCAGTATCTCACCTACAGCCATACCACATTGGATACGCCCAATCTCGTCTGATCTTGGAAGCTAAGCAGTGTTGGGCCTGGTTAGTACTTGGGTGGGAGACCACATGGGAACACCAGGTGCTGTAGGTTTTTTCCCATTAATGGCAAATTGTTTTTATTCTCTTGTTATTTAAATTGGAAACTTTTTATTTTTATTGCCAATACAGACATTTGGGACAGGTCAAACAGACACAATAGCCATCACCTAAAAACTTACCACACTGTTTAGGCCCAATTCCAACTGCTTTTGGCAGCTAAACAGTGTTGAGCCTCTTTAGTAGTTTAATTTGAGACCACCTGCTAATATCATGTCCTGTAGGTCTTTTTACATTACCAACACATGATTTTTTTCAGTAAGGCAATACAGTTAGGAAACTTTTTTATTAGCTTACCTGGTTATAGAAGTAGAAGAGGGCAAAAAAGTGCCAGTATCTCACCTACAGCCATACCACATTGGATACGCCCAATCTCGTCTGATCTTGGAAGCTAAGCAGTGTTGGGCCTGGTTAGTACTTGGGTGGGAGACCACATGGGAACACCAGGTGCTGTAGGTTTTTTCCCATTAATGGCAAATTGTTTTTATTCTCTTGCTATTTAAATTGGAAACTTTTTATTTTTATTGCCAATACAGACATTTGGGACAGGTCAAACAGACACAATAGCCATCACCTAAAAACTTACCACACTGTTTAGGCCCAATTCCAACTGCTTTTCGGAGCTAAACAGTGTTGAACCTCTTTAGTAGTTTAATTTGAGACCACCTGCTAATATCATGTCCTGTAGGTCTTTTTACATTACCAACACATGATTTTTTTCAGTAAGCCAATATAGTTAGGAAACTTTTTTAATAGCTTACCTGGTTATAGAAGTAGAAGAGGGCAAAAAAGTGCCTGTATCTCCCTTACAGCCATACCACATTGGATACGCCCAATCTCGTCTGATCTTGGAAGCTAAGCAGTGTTGGGCCTGGTTAGTACTTGGGTGGGAGACCACATGGGAACACCAGGTGCTGTAGGTTTTTCCCATTACTGGCAAATTGTTTTTATTCTCTAGCTTTTTAAATTGGAAACTTTTTTCTCTTTATTGACAGTACAGACATTTGGAAGAGGTCAAACAGACACAATAGCCATCACCTAAAAACTAACCACACTGTTTAGGCCCAATTCCAACTGCTTTTGGCAGCTAAACAGTGTTGAGCCTCTTTAGTAGTTTAATTTGAGACCACCTGCTAATATCATGTCCTGTAGGTCTTTTTACATTACCAACACATGATTTTTTTCAGTAAGACAATACAGTTAGGAAACTTTTTTATTAGCTTACCTGGTTATAGAAGTAGAAGAGGGCAAAAAAGTGCCGGTATCTCACCTACAGCCATACCACATTGGATACGCAGAATCTCGTCTGATATTGGAAGCTAAGCAGTGTTGGGCCTGGTTAGTACTTGGGTGGGAGACCACATGGGAACACCAGGTGCTGTAGGTTTTTTCCCATTAATGGCAAATTGTTTTTATTCTCTTGCTATTTAAATTGGAAACTTTTTATTATTATTGCCAATACAGACATTTGGGACAGGTCAAACAGACACAATAGCCATCACCTAAAAACTTACCACACTGTTTAGGCCCAATTCCAACTGCTTTTGGGAGCTAAACAGTGTTGAGCCTCTTTAGTAGTTTAATTTGAGACCACCTGCTAATATCATGTCCTGTAGGTCTTTTTACATTACCAACACATAATTTTTTTCAGTAAGCCAATATAGTTAGGAAACTTTTTTATTAGCTTACCTGGTTATAGAAGTAGAAGATGGCAAAAAAGTGCCTGTATCTCACCTACAGCCATACCACATTGGATACGCCTACTCTCGTCTGATCTTGGAAGCTAAACAGTGTTGGGCCTGGTTAGTACTTGGGTGGGAGACCACATGGGAACACCAGGTGCTGTAGGTTTTTCCCATTACTGGCAAATTGTTTTTATTCTCCAGCTTTTTAAATTGGAAACTTTTTTCTCTTTATTGACAGTACAGACATTTGGAAGAGGTCAAACAGACACAATAGCCATCACCTAAAAACTTACCACACTGTTTAGGCCCAATTCCAACTGCTTTTGGCAGCTAAACAGTGTTGAGCCTCTTAAGTAGTTTAATTTGAGACCACCTGCTAATATCATGTCCTGTAGGTCTTTTTACATTACCAACACATGATTTTTTTCAGTAAGGCAATACAGTTAGGAAACTTTTTTATTAGCTTTCCTGGTTATAGAAGTAGAAGAGGGCAAAAAAGTGCCGGTATCTCACCTACAGCCATACCACATTGGATACGCCCAATCTCGTCTGATCTTGGAAGCTAAGCAGTGTTGGGCCTGGTTAGTACTTGGGTGTGAGACCACATGGGAACACCAGGTGCTGTAGGTTTTTTCCCATTAATGGCAAATTGTTTTTATTCTCTTGCTATTTAAATTGGAAACTTTTTATTTTTATTGCCAATACAGACATTTGGGACAGGTCAAACAGACACAATAGCCATCACCTAAAAACTTACCACACTGTTTAGGCCCAATTCCAACTGCTTTTGGCAGCTAAACAGTGTTGAGCCTCTTTAGTAGTTTAATTTGAGACCACCTGCTAATATCATGTCCTGTAGGTCTTTTTACATTACCAACACATGATTTTTTTCAGTAAGGCAATACAGTTAGGAAACTTTTTTATTAGCTTACCTGGTTATAGAAGTAGAAGAGGGCAAAAAAGTGCCAGTATCTCACCTACAGCCATACCACATTGGATACGCCCAATCTCGTCTGATCTTGGAAGCTAAGCAGTGTTGGGCCTGGTTAGTACTTGGGTGGGAGACCACATGGGAACACCAGGTGCTGTAGGTATTTCCCATTACTGGCAAATTGTTTTTATTCTCTAGCTTTTTAAATTGGAAACTTTTTTCTCTTTATTGACAGTACAAATATTTGGAAGAGGTCAAACAGACACAATAGCCATCACCTAAAAACTTACCACACTGTTTAGGCCCAATTCCAACTGCTTTTGGCAGCTAAACAGTGTTGAGCCTCTTTAGTAGTTTAATTTGAGACCACCTGCTAATATCATGTCCTGTAGGTCTTTTTACATTACCAACACATGATTTTTTTCAGTAAGACTATACAGTTAGGAAACTTTTTTATTAGCTTACCTGGTTATAGAAGTAGAAGAGGGCTAAAAAGTGCCGGTATCTCAACTACAGCCATACCACATTGGATACGCCCAATCTCGTCTGATCTTGGAAGCTAAGCAGTGTTGGGCCTGGTTAGTACTTGGGTGGGAGACCACATGGGAACACCAGGTGCTGTAGGTTTTTTCCCATTAATGGCAAATTGTTTTTATTCTCTTGCTATTTAAATTGGAAACTTTTTATTTTTATTGCCAATACAGACATTTGGGACAGGTCAAACCGACACAATAGCCATCACCTAAAAACTTACCACACTGTTTAGGCCCAATTCCAACTGCTTTTGGGAGCTAAACAGTGTTGAGCCTCTTAAGTAGTTTAATTTGAGACCACCTGCTAATATCATGTCCTGTAGGTCTTTTTACATTACCAACACATGATTTTTTTCAGTAAGGCAATACAGTTAGGAAACTTTTTTATTAGCTTACCTGGTTATAGAAGTAGAAGAGGGCAAAAAAGTGCCAGTATCTCACCTACAGCCATACCACATTGGATACGCCCAATCTCGTCTGATCTTGGAAGCTAAGCTGTGTTGGGCCTGCTTAGTACTTGGGTGGGAGACCACATGGGAACACCAGGTGCTGTAGGTTTTTCCCATTAGTGGCAAATTGTTTTTATTCTCTAGCTTTTTAAATTGGAAACTTTTTTCTCTTTATTGACAGTACAGACATTTGGAAGAGGTCAAACAGACACAATAGCCATCACCTAAAAACTTACCACACTGTTTAGGCCCAATTCCAACTGCTTTTGGCAGCTAAACAGTGTTGAGCCTCTTAAGTAGTTTAATTTGAGACCACCTGCTAATATCATGTCCTGTAGGTCTTTTTACATTACCAACGCATGATTTTTTTCAGTAAGGCAATACAGTTAGGAAACTTTTTTATTAGCTTTCCTGGTTATAGAAGTAGAAGAGGGCAAAAAAGTGCCGGTTTCTCACCTACAGCCATACCACATTGGATACGCCCAATCTCGTCTGATCTTGGAAGCTAAGCAGTGTTGGGCCTGGTTAGTACTTGGGTGGGAGACCACATGGGAACACCAGGTGCTGTAGGTTTTTTCCCATTAATGGCAAATTGTTTTTATTCTCTTGTTATTTAAATTGGAAGCTTTTTATTTTTATTGCCAATACAGACATTTGGGACAGGTCAAACAGACACAATAGCCATCACCTAAAAACTTACCACACTGTTTAGGCCCAATTTCAACTGCTTTTGGCAGCTAAACAGTGTTGAGCCTCTTTAGTAGTTTAATTTGAGACCACATGCTAATATCATGTCCTGTAGGTCTTTTTACATTACCAACACATGATTTTTTTCAGTAAGGCAATACAGTTAGGAAACTTTTTTATTAGCTTACCTGGTTATAGAAGTAGAAGAGGGCAAAAAAGTGCCAGTATCTCACCTACAGCCATACCACATTGGATACGCCCAATCTCGTCTGATCTTGGAAGCTAAGCAGTGTTGGGCCTGGTTAGTACTTGGGTGGGAGACCACATGGGAACACCAGGTGCTGTAGGTTTTTTCCCATTAATGGCAAATTGTTTTTATTCTCTTGCTATTTAAATTGGAAACTTTTTATTTTTATTGCCAATACAGACATTTGGGACAGGTCAAACAGACACAATAGCCATAACCTAAAAACTTACCACACTGTTTAGGCCCAATTCCAACTGCTTTTGGGAGCTAAACAGTGTTGAGCCTCTTTAGTAGTTTAATTTGAGACCACCTGCTAATATCATGTCCTGTAGGTCTTTTTACATTACCAACACATAATTTTTTTCAGTAAGCCAATATAGTTAGGAAACTTTTTTAATAGCTTACCTGGTTATAGAAGTAGAAGAGGGCAAAAAAGTGCCTGTATCTCCCTTACAGCCATACCACATTGGATACGCCCAATCTCGTCTGATCTTGGAAGCTAAGCAGTGTTGGGCCTGGTTAGTACTTGGGTGGGAGACCACATGGGAACACCAGATGCTGTAGGTTTTTCCCATTACTGGCAAATTGTTTTTATTCTCTAGCTTTTTAAATTGGAAACTTTTTTCTCTTTATTGCCAATACAGACATTTGGAAGAGGTCAAACAGACACAATAGCCATCACCTAAAAACTTACCACACTGTTTAGGCCCAATTCCAACTGCTTTTGGCAGCTAAACAGTGTTGAGCCTCTTTAGTAGTTTAATTTGAGACCACCTGCTAATATCATGTCCTGTAGGTCTTTTTACATTACCAACACATGATTTTTTTCAGTAAGACAATACAGTTAGGAAACTTTTTTATTAGCTTACCTGGTTATAGAAGTAGAAGAGGGCAAAAAAGTGCCTGTATCTCAACTACAGCCATACCACATTGGATACGCCCAATCTCGTCTGATCTTGGAAGCTAAGCAGTGTTGGGCCTGGTTAGTACTTGGGTGGGAGACCACATGGGAACACCAGGTGCTGTAGGTTTTTTCCCATTAATGGCAAATTGTTTTTATTCTCTTGCAATTTAAATTGGAAACTTTTTATTTTTATTGCCAATACAGACATTTGGGACAGGTCAAACAGACACAATAGCCATCACCTAAAAACTTACCACACTGTTTAGGCCCAATTCCAACTGCTTTTGGGAGCTAAACAGTGTTGAGCCTCTTTAGTAGTTTAATTTGAGACCACCTGCTAATATCATGTCCTGTAGGTCTTTTTACATTACCAACACATAATTTTTTTTCAGTAAGCCAATATAGTTAGGAAACTTTTTTATTAGCTTACCTGGTTATAGAAGTAGAAGATGGCAAAAAAGTGCCTGTATCTCACCTACAGCCATACCACATTGGATACGCCTAATCTCGTCTGATCTTGGAAGCTAAACAGTGTTGGGCCTGGTTAGTACTTGGGTGGGAGACCACATGGGAACACCAGGTGCTGTAGGTTTTTCCCATTACTGGCAAATTGTTTTTATTCTCCAGCTTTTTAAATTGGAAACTTTTTTCTCTTTATTGACAGTACAGACATTTGGAAGAGGTCAAACAGACACAATAGCCATCACCTAAAAACTTACCACACTGTTTAGGCCCAATTCCAACTGCTTTTGGCAGCTAAACAGTGTTGAGCCTCTTAAGTAGTTTAATTTGAGACCACCTGCTAATATCATGTCCTGTAGGTATTTTTACATTACCAACACATGATTTTTTTCAGTAAGGCAATACAGTTAGGAAACTTTTTTATTAGCTTTCCTGGTTATAGAAGTAGAAGAGGGCAAAAAAGTGCCGGTATCTCACCTACAGCCATACCACATTGGATACGCCCAATCTCGTCTGATCTTGGAAGCTAAGCAGTGTTGGGCCTGGTTAGTACTTGGGTGGGAGACCACATGGGAACACCAGGTGCTGTAGGTTTTTTCCCATTAATGGCAAATTGTTTTTATTCTCTTGCTATTTAAATTGGAAACTTATTATTATTATTGCCAATACAGACATTTGGGACAGGTCAAACAGACACAATAGCCATCACCTAAAAACTTATCACACTGTTTAGGCCCAATTCCAACTGCTTTTGGCAGCTAAACAGTGTTGAGCCTCTTTAGTAGTTTAATTTGAGACAACTGCTAATATCATGTCCTGTAGGTCTTTTTACATTACCAACACATGATTTTTTTCAGTAAGGCAATACAGTTAGGAAACTTTTTTATTAGCTTACCTGGTTATAGAAGTAGAAGAGGGCAAAAAAGTGCCAGTATCTCACCTACAGCCATACCACATTGGATACGCCCGATATCGTCTGATCTTGGAAGCTAAGCAGTGTTGGGCCTGGTTAGTACTTGGGTGGGAGACCACATGGGAACACCAGGTGCTGTAGGTATTTCCCATTACTGGCAAATTGTTTTTATTCTCTAGCTTTTTAAATTGGAAACTTTTTATTTTTATTGCCAATACAGACATTTGGGACAGGTCAAACAGACACAATAGCCATCACCTAAAAACTTACCACACTGTTTAGGCCCAATTCCAACTGCTTTTGGCAGCTAAACAGTGTTGAGCCTCTTTAGTAGTTTAATTTGAGACCACCTGCTAATATCATGTCCTGTAGGTCTTTTTACATTACCAACACATGATTTTTTTCAGTAAGACAATACAGTTAGGAAACTTTTTTATTAGCTTACCTGGTTATAGAAGTAGAAGAGGGCAAAAAAGTGCCGGTATCTCAACTACAGCCATACCACATTGGATACGCCCAATCTCGTCTGATCTTGGAAGCTAAGCAGTGTTGGGCCTGGTTAGTACTTGGGTGGGAGACCACATGGGAACACCAGGTGCTGTAGGTATTTCCCATTACTGGCAAATTGTTTTTATTCTCTAGCTTTTTAAATTGGAAACTTTTTATTTTTATTGCCAATACAGACATTTGGGACAGGTCAAACAGACACAATAGCCATCACCTAAAAACTTACCACACTGTTTAGGCCCAATTCCAACTGCTTTTGGCAGCTAAACAGTGTTGAGCCTCTTTAGTAGTTTAATTTGAGACCACCTGCTAATATCATGTCCTGTAGGTCTTTTTACATTACCAACACATGATTTTTTTCAGTAAGACAATACAGTTAGGAAACTTTTTTATTAGCTTACCTGGTTATAGAAGTAGAAGAGGGCAAAAAAGTGCCGGTATCTCAACTACAGCCATACCACATTGGATACGCCCAATCTCGTCTGATCTTGGAAGCTAAGCAGTGTTGGGCCTGGTTAGTACTTGGGTGGGAGACCACATGGGAACACCAGGTGCTGTAGGTTTTTTCCCATTAATGGCAAATTGTTTTTATTCTCTTGCTATTTAAATTGGAAACTTATTATTATTATTGCCAATACAGACATTTGGGACAGGTCAAACAGACACAATAGCCATCACCTAAAAACTTATCACACTGTTTAGGCCCAATTCCAACTGCTTTTGGCAGCTAAACAGTGTTGAGCCTCTTTAGTAGTTTAATTTGAGACCACCTGCTAATATCATGTCCTGTAGGTCTTTTTACATTACCAACACATGATTTTTTTCAGTAAGGCAATACAGTTAGGAAACTTTTTTATTAGCTTACCTGGTTATAGAAGTAGAAGAGGGCAAAAAAGTGCCAGTATCTCACCTACAGCCATACCACATTGGATACGCCCGATATCGTCTGATCTTGGAAGCTAAGCAGTGTTGGGCCTGGTTAGTACTTGGGTGGGAGACCACATGGGAACACCAGGTGCTGTAGGTATTTCCCATTACTGGCAAATTGTTTTTATTCTCTAGCTTTTTAAATTGGAAACTTTTTATTTTTATTGCCAATACAGACATTTGGGACAGGTCAAACAGACACAATAGCCATCACCTAAAAACTTACCACACTGTTTAGGCCCAATTCCAACTGCTTTTGGCAGCTAAACAGTGTTGAGCCTCTTTAGTAGTTTAATTTGAGACCACCTGCTAATATCATGTCCTGTAGGTCTTTTTACATTACCAACACATGATTTTTTTCAGTAAGACAATACAGTTAGGAAACTTTTTTATTAGCTTACCTGGTTATAGAAGTAGAAGAGGGCAAAAAAGTGCCGGTATCTCAACTACAGCCATACCACATTGGATACGCCCAATCTCGTCTGATCTTGGAAGCTAAGCAGTGTTGGGCCTGGTTAGTACTTGGGTGGGAGACCACATGGGAACACCAGGTGCTGTAGGTTTTTTCCCATTAATGGCAAATTGTTTTTATTCTCTTGCAATTTAAATTGGAAACTTTTTATTTTTATTGCCAATACAGACATTTGGGACAGGTCAAACAGACACAATAGCCATCACCTAAAAACTTACCACACTGTTTAGGCCCAATTCCAACTGCTTTTGGGAGCTAAACAGTGTTGAGCCTCTTTAGTAGTTTAATTTGAGACCACCTGCTAATATCATGTCCTGTAGGTCTTTTTACATTACCAACACATAATTTTTTTCAGTAAGCCAATATAGTTAGGAAACTTTTTTATTAGCTTACCTGGTTATAGAAGTAGAAGATGGCAAAAAAGTGCCTGTATCTCACCTACAGCCATACCACATTGGATACGCCTAATCTCGTCTGATCTTGGAAGCTAAACAGTGTTGGGCCTGGTTAGTACTTGGGTGGGAGACCACATGGGAACACCAGGTGCTGTAGGTTTTTCCCATTACTGGCAAATTGTTTTTATTCTCCAGCTTTTTAAATTGGAAACTTTTTTCTCTTTATTGACAGTACAGACATTTGGAAGAGGTCAAACAGACACAATAGCCATCACCTAAAAACTTACCACACTGTTTAGGCCCAATTCCAACTGCTTTTGGCAGCTAAACAGTGTTGAGCCTCTTAAGTAGTTTAATTTGAGACCACCTGCTAATATCATGTCCTGTAGGTCTTTTTACATTACCAACACATGATTTTTTTCAGTAAGGCAATACAGTTAGGAAACTTTTTTATTAGCTTTCCTGGTTATAGAAGTAGAAGAGGGCAAAAAAGTGCCGGTATCTCACCTACAGCCATACCACATTGGATACGCCCAATCTCGTCTGATCTTGGAAGCTAAGCAGTGTTGTGCCTGGTTAGTACTTGGTTGGGAGACCACATGGGAACACCAGGTGCTGTAGGTTTTTTCCAATTAATGGCAAATTGTTTTTATTCTCTTGCTATTTAAATTGGAAACTTTTTATTTTTATTGCCAATACAGACATTTGGGACAGGTCAAACAGACACAATAGCCATCACCTAAAAACTTACCACACTGTTTAGGCCCAATTCCAACTGCTTTTGGCAGCTAAACAGTGTTGAGCCTCTTTAGTAGTTTAATTTGAGACCACCTGCTAATATCATGTCCTGTAGGTCTTTTTACATTACCAACACATGATTTTTTTCAGTAAGGCAATACAGTTAGGAAACTTTTTTATTAGCTTACCTGGTTATAGAAGTAGAAGAGGGCAAAAAAGTGCCAGTATCTCACCTACAGCCTTACCACATTGGATACGCCCAATCTCGTCTGATCTTGGAAGCTAAGCAGTGTTGGGCCTGGTTAGTACTTGGGTGGGAGACCACATGGGAACACCAGGTGCTGTAGGTATTTCCCATTACTGGCAAATTGTTTTTATTCTCTAGCTTTTTAAATTGGAAACTTTTTTCTCTTTATTGACAGTACAGATATTTGGAAGAGGTCAAACAGACACAATAGCCATCACCTAAAAACTTACCACACTGTTTAGGCCCAATTCCAACTGCTTTTGGCAGCTAAACAGTGTTGAGCCTCTTTAGTAGTTTAATTTGAGACCACCTGCTAATATCATGTCCTGTAGGTCTTTTTACATTACCAACACATGATTTTTTTCAGTAAGACAATACAGTTAGGAAACTTTTTTATTAGCTTACCTGGTTATAGAAGTAGAAGAGGGCTAAAAAGTGCCGGTATCTCAACTACAGCCATACCACATTGGATACGCCCAATCTCGTCTGATCTTGGAAGCTAAGTAGTGTTGGGCCTGATTAGTACTTGGGTGGGAGACCACATGGGAACACCAGGTGCTGTAGGTTTTTTCCCATTAATGGCAAATTGTTTTTATTCTCTTGCTATTTAAATTGGAAACTTTTTATTTTTTTGCCAATACAGACATTTGGGACAGGTCAAACAGACACAATAGCCATCACCTAAAAACTTAGCACACTGTTTAGGCCCAATTCCAACTGCTTTTGGGAGCTAAACAGTGTTGAGCCTCTTAAGTAGTTTAATTTGAGACCACCTGCTAATATCATGTCCTGTAGGTCTTTTTACATTACCAACACATGATTTTTTTCAGTAAGGCAATACAGTTAGGAAACTTTTTTATTAGCTTTCCTGGTTATAGAAGTAGAAGAGGGCAAAAAAGTGCCTGTATCTCACCTACAGCCATACCACATTGGATACGCCCAATCTCGTCTGATCTTGGAAGCTAAGCAGTGTTTAGCCTGGTTAGTACTTGGGTGGGAGACCACATGGGAACACCAGGTGCTGTAGGTTTTTCCCATTACTGGCAAATTGTTTTTATTCTCCAGCTTTTTAAATTGGAAACTTTTTTCTCTTTATTGACAGTACAGACATTTGGAAGAGGTCAAACAGACACAATAGCCATCACCTAAAAACTTACCACACTGTTTAGGCCCAATTCCAACTGCTTTTGGCAGCTAAACAGTGTTGAGCCTCTTAAGTAGTTTAATTTGAGACCACCTGCTAATATCATGTCCTGTAGGTCTTTTTACATTACCAACACATGATTTTTTTCAATAAGGCAATACAGTTAGGAAACTTTTTTATTAGCTTTCCTGGTTATAGAAGTAGAAGAGGGCAAAAAAGTGCATGTATCTCACCTACAGCCATACCACATTGGATACGCCCAATCTCGTCTGATCTTGGAAGCTAAGCAGTGTTGGGCCTGGTTAGTACTTGGGTAGGAGACCACATGGGAACACCAGGTGCTGTAGGTATTTCCCATTACTTGCAAATTGTTTTTATTCTCTAGCTTTTTAAATTGGAAACTTTTTTCTCTTTATTGACAGTACAGATATTTGGAAGAGGTCAAACAGACACAATAGCCATCACCTAAAAACTTACCACACTGTTTAGGCCCAATTCCAACTGCTTTTGGCAGCTAAACAGTGTTGAGCCTCTTTAGTAGTTTAATTTGAGACCACCTGCTAATATCATGTCCTGTAGGTCTTTTTACATTACCAACACATGATTTTTTTCAGTAAGACAATACAGTTAGGAAACTTTTTTATTAGCTTACCTGGTTATAGAAGTAGAAGAGGGCAAAAAAGTGCCGGTATCTCAACTACAGCCATACCACATTGGATACGCCCAATCTCGTCTGATCTTGGAAGCTAAGCAGTGTTGGGCCTGGTTAGTACTTGGGTGGGAGACCACATGGGAACACCAGGTGCTGTAGGTTTTTTCCCATTAATGGCAAATTGTTTTTATTCTCTTGCTATTTAAATTGGAAACTTTTTATTTTTATTGCCAATACAGACATTTGGGACAGGTCAAACAGACACAATAGCCATCACCTAAAAACTTACCACACTGTTTAGGCCCAATTCCAACTGCTTTTGGGAGCTAAACAGTGTTGAGCCTCTTTAGTAGTTTAATTTGAGACCACCTGCTAATATCATGTCCTGTAGGTCTTTTTACATTACCAACACATAATTTTTTTCAGTAAGCCAATATAGTTAGGAAACTTTTTTATTAGCTTACCTGGTTATAGAAGTAGAAGATGGCAAAAAAGTGCCTGTATCTCACCTACAGCCATACCACATTGGATACGCCCAATCTCGTCTGATCGTGGAAGCTAAGCAGTGTTGGGCCTGGTTAGTACTTGGGTGGGAGACCACATGGGAACACCAGGTGCTGTAGGTTTTTCCCATTACTGGCAAATTGTTTATATTCTCTAGCTTTTTAAATTGGAAACTTTTTTCTCTTTATTGACAGTACAGACATTTGGAAGAGGTCAAACAGACACAATAGCCATCACCTAAAAACTTACCACACTGTTTAGGCCCAATTCCAACTGCTTTTGGCAGCTAAACAGTTTTGAGCCTCTTAAGTAGTTTAATTTGAGACCACCTGCTAATATCATGTCCTGTAGGTCTTTTTACATTACCAACGCATGATTTTTTTCAGTAAGGCAATACAGTTAGGAAACTTTTTTTATTAGCTTTCCTGGTTATAGAAGTAGAAGAGGGCAAAAAAGTGCCGGTATCTCACCTACAGCCATACCACATTGGATACGCCCAATCTCGTCTGATCTTGGAAGCTAAGCAGTGTTGGGCCTGGTTAGTACTTGGGTGGGAGACCACATGGGAACACCAGGTGCTGTAGGTTTTTTCCCATTAATGGCAAATTGTTTTTATTCTCTTGCTATTTAAATTGGAAACTTTTTATTTTTATTGCCAATACAGACATTTGGGACAGGTCAAACAGACACAATAGCCATCACCTAAAAACTTACCACACTGTTTAGGCCCAATTCCAACTGCTTTTGGCAGCTAAACAGTGTTGAGCCTCTTTAGTAGTTTAATTTGAGACCACATGCTAATATCATGTCCTGTAGGTCTTTTTACATTACCAACACATGATTTTTTTCAGTAAGCCAATATAGTTAGGAAACTTTTTTATTAGCTTACCTGGTTATAGAAGTAGAAGAGGGCAAAAAAGTGCCTATATCTCACCTACAGCCATACCACATTGGATACGCCCAATCTCGTCTGATCTTGGAAGCTAAGCAGTGTTGGGCCTGGTTAGTACTTGGGTGGGAGACCACATGGGAACACCAGGTGCTGTAGGTTTTTCCCATTACTGGCAAATTGTTTTTATTCTCTAGCTTTTTAAATTGAAAACTTTTTTCTCTTTATTGACAGTACAGACATTTGGAAGAGGTCAAACAGACACAATAGCTATCACCTAAAAACTTACCACACTGTTTAGGCCCAATTCCAACTGATTTTGGCAGCTAAACAGTGTTAAGCCTCTTTAGTAGTTTAATTTGAGACCACCTGCTAATATCATGTCCTTAAGGTCTTTTTACATTACCAACACATGATTTTTTTCAGTAAGGCAATACAGTTAGGAAACTTTTTAATTAGCTTACCTGGTTATAGAAGTAGAAGAGGGCAAAAAAATGCCGGTATCTCAACTACAGCCATACCACATTGGATACGCCCAATCTCGTCTGATCTTGGAAGTTAAGCAGTGTTGGGCCTGGTTAGTACTTGGGTGGGAGACCACATGGGAGCACCAGGTGCTGTAGGTTTTTTCCCATTAATGGCAAATTGTTTTTATTCTCTTGCTATTTAAATTGGAAACTTTTTATTTTTATTGCCAATACAGACATTTGGGACAGGTCAAACAGACACAATAGCCATCACCTAAAAACTTACCACACTGTTTAGGCCCAATTCCAAATGCTTTTGGGAGCTAAACAGTGTTGAGCCTCTTTAATAGTTTAATTTGAGACCACCTGCTAATATCATGTCCTGTAGGTCTTTTTACATTACCAACACATGATTTTTTTCAGTAAGCCAATATAGTTAGGAAACTTTTTTATTAGCTTACCTGGTTATAGAAGTAGAAGATGGCAAAAAACTGCCTGTATCTCACCTACAGCCCTACCACATTGGATACGCCTGATCTTGGAAGCAAAGCAGTGTTGGGCCTGGTTAGTACTTGGGTGGGAGACCACATGGGAACACCAGGTGCTGTAGGTTTTTCCCATTACTGGCAAATTGTTTTTATTCTCCAGCTTTTTAAATTGGAAACTTTTTTCTCTTTATTGACAGTACAGACATTTGGAAGAGGTCAAACAGACACAATAGCCATCACCTAAAAACTTACCACACTGTTTAGGCCCAATTCCAACTGCTTTTGGCAGCTAAACAGTGTTGAGCCTCTTAAGTAGTTTAATTTGAGACCACCTGCTAATATCATGTCCTGTAGGTCTTTTTACATTACCAACACATGATTTTTTTCAGTAAGGCAATACAGTTAGGAAACTTTTTGGTACTTATGTAATATCTGGGCTCCCGTTTTTCTTATGAGACCGCGTCCCCTCGCGGGGCTCGCTACGCTCGCCACGCTTCAGGCACGGTGGCTCGCTGCGCTCGCCACACTATATAAAATCAACTCCATGCGTAGTTGGATAGTAGGGGTATGAAAAAATGGTGTGCATTTAACATGGGAGCCCAGATAATACATAAGTACCAACTTTTTTATTAGCTTTCCTGGTTAAAGAAGTAGAAGAGGGCAAAAAAAGTGCCAGTATTTCACCTACAGCCATACCACATTGGATACGCCCAATCTCGTCTGATCTTGGAAGCTAAGCAGTGTTGTGCCTGGTTAGTACTTGGGTGGGAGACCACATGGGAACACCAGGTGCTGTAGGTTTTTTCCCATTAATGGCAAATTGTTTTTATTCTCTTGCTATTTAAATTGGAAACTTTTTATTTTTATTGCCAATACAGACATTTTGGACAGGTCAAACAGACACAATAGCCATCATCTAAAAACTTACCACACTGTTTAGGCCCAATTCCAACTGCTTTTGGCAGCTAAACAGTGTTGAGCCTCTTTAGTAGTTTAATTTGAGACCACCTGCTAATATCATGTCCTGTAGGTCTTTTTACATTACCAACACATGATTTTTTTCAGTAAGGCAATACAGTTAGGAAACTTTTTTATTAGCTTACCTGGTTATAGAAGTAGAAGAGGGCAAAAAAGTGCCTGTATCTCAACTACAGCCATACCACATTGGATACGCCCAATCTCATCTGATCTTGGAAGCTAAGCAGTGTTGGGCCTGGTTATTACTTGGGTGGGAGACCACATGGGAACACCAGGTGCTTTAGGTTTTTTCCATTACTGGCAAATTGTTTATATTCTCTAGCTTTTTAAATTGGAAACTTTTTTCTCTTTATTGACAGTACAGACATTTGGAAGAGGTCAAACAGACACAATAGCCATCACCTAAAAACTTACCACACTGTTTAGGCCCAATTCCAACTGCTTTTGGCAGCTAAACAGTGTTGAGCCTCTTAAGTAGTTTAATTTGAGACCACCTGCTAATATCATGTCCTGTAGGTCTTTTTACATTACCAACACATGATTTTTTTCAGTAAGGCAATACAGTTAGGAAACTTTTTTATTAGCTTTCCTGGTTATAGAAGTAGAAGAGGGCAAAAAAGTGCCGGTATCTGGCCTACAGCCATACCACATTGGATACGCCCAATCTCGTCTGATCTTGGAAGCTAAGCAGTGTTGGGCCTGGTTAGTACTTGGGTGGGAGACCACATGGGAACACCAGGTGCTGTAGGTTTTTTCCCATTAATGGCAATTTTTTTTTATTCTCTTGCTATTTAAATTGGAAACTTTTTATTTTTATTGCCAATACAGACATTTGGGACAGGTCAAACAGACACAATAGCCATCACCTAAAAACTTACCACACTGTTTAGGCCCAATTTCAACTGCTTTTGGCAGCTAAACAGTGTTGAGCCTCTTTAGTAGTTTAATTTGAGACCACCTGCTAATATCATGTCCTGTAGGTCTTTTTACATTACCAACACATGATTTTTTTCAGTAAGGCAATACAGTTAGGAAACTTTTTTATTCGCTTACCTGGTTATAGAAGTAGAAGAGGGCAAAAAAGTGCCAGTACCTCACCTACAGCCATACCACATTGGATATGCCCAATCTCGTCTGATCTTGGAAGCTAAGCAGTGTTGGGCCTGGTTAGTACTTGGGTGGGAGACCACATGGGAACACCAGGTGCTGTAGGTTTTTTCCCATTAATGGCAATTTGTTTTTATTCTCTTGCTATTTAAATTGGAAACTTTTTATTTTTATTGCCAATACAGACATTTGCGACAGGTCAACCAGACACAATAGCCATCACCTAAAAACTTACCACACTGTTTAGGCCCAATTCCAACTGCTTTTGGCAGCTAAACAGTGTTGAGCCTCTTTAGTAGTTTAATTTGAGACCACCTGCTAATATCATGTCCTGTAGGTCTTTTTACATTACCAACACATGATTTTTTTCAGTAAGGCAATACAGTTAGGAAACGTTTTTATTAGCTTACCTGGTTATAGAAGTAGAAAAGGGCAAAAAAGTGACGGTATCTCAACTACAGCCATACCACATTGGATACGCCCAATCTCGTCTGATCTTGGAAGCTAAGCAGTGTTGGGCCTGGTTAGTACTTGGGTGGGAGACCACATGGGAACACCAGGTGCTGTAGGTTTTTTCCCATTAATGGCAAATTGTTTTTATTCTCTTGCTATTTAAATTGGAAACTTTTTATTTTTATTGCCAATACAGACATTTGGGACAGGTCAAACAGACACAATAGCCATCACCTAAAAACTTACCACACTGTTTAGGCCCAATTCCAACTGCTTTTGGAAGCTAAACAGTGTTGAGCCTCTTTAGTAGTTTAATTTGAGACCACCTGCTAATATCATGTCCTGTAGGTCTTTTTACATTACCAACACATGATTTTTTTCAGTAAGCCAATATAGTTAGGAAACTTTTTTATTAGCTTACCTGGTTATAGAAGTAGAAGATGGCAAAAAAGTGCCTGTATCTCACCTACAGCCATACCACATTGGATACGCCCAATCTCGTCTGATCTTGGAAGCTAAACAGTGTTGGGCCAGGTTAGTACTTGGGTGGGAGACCACATGGGGACACCAGGTGCTGTAGGTTTTTTCCATTACTGGCAAATTGTTTATATTCTCTAGCTTTTTAAATTGGAAACTTTTTTCTCTTTATTGACAGTACAGACATTTGGAAGAGGTCAAACAGACACAATAGCCATCACCTAAAAACTTACCACACTGTTTAAGCCCAATTCCAACTGCTTTTGGCAGCTAAACAGTGTTGAGCCTCTTAAGTAGTTTAATTTGAGACCACCTGCTAATATCATGTCCTGTAGGTATTTTTACATTACCAACACATGATTTTTTTCAGTAAGGCAATACAGTTAGGAAACTTTTTTATTAGCTTTCCTGGTTATAGAAGTAGAAGAGGGCAAAAAAGTGCCGGTATCTGACCTACAGCCGTACCACATTGGATACGCCCAATCTCGTCTGATCTTGGAAGCTAAGCAGTGTTGGGCCTGGTTAGTACTTGGGTGGGAGACCACATGGGAACACCAGGTGCTGTAGGTTTTTTACCATTAATGGCAATTTTTTTTTATTCTCTTGCTATTTAAATTGGAAACTTTTTATTTTTATTGCCAATACAGACATTTGGGACAGGTCAAACAGACACAATAGCCATCACCTAAAAACTTACCACACTGTTTAGGCACAATTCCAACTGCTTTTGGCAGCTAAACAGTGTTGAGCCTCTTTAGTAGTTTAATTTGAGACCACCTGCTAATATCATGTCCTGTAGGTCTTTTTACATTACCAACACATGATTTTTTTCAGTAAGGCAATACAGTTAGGAAACTTTTTTATTAGCTTACCTGGTTATAGAAGTAGAAAAGGGCAAAAAAGTGACGGTATCTCAACTACAGCCATACCACATTGGATACGCCCAATCTCGTCTGATCTTGGAAGCTAAGCAGTGTTGGGCCTGGTTAGTACTTGGGTGGGAGACCACATGGGAACACCAGGTGCTGTAGGTTTTTTCCCATTAATGGCAAATTGTTTTTATTCTCTTGCTATTTAAATTGGAAACTTTTTATTTTTATTGCCAATACAGACATTTGGGACAGGTCAAACAGACACAATAGCCATCACCTAAAAACTTACCACACTGTTTAGGCCCAATTCCAACTGCTTTTGGAAGCTAAACAGTGTTGAGCCTCTTTAGTAGTTTAATTTGAGACCACCTGCTAATATCATGTCCTGTAGGTCTTTTTACATTACCAACACATGATTTTTTTCAGTAAGCCAATATAGTTAGGAAACTTTTTTATTAGCTTACCTGGTTATAGAAGTAGAAGATGGCAAAAAAGTGCCTGTATCTCACCTACAGCCATACCACATTGGATATGCCCAATCTAGTCTGATCTTGGAAGCTAAGCAGTGTTGGGCCTGGTTAGTATTTGGGTGGGAGACCACATGGGAACACCAGGTGCTGTAGGCTTTTTCCCATTAATTGCAAATTGTTTTTATTCTCTTGCTATTTAAATTGGAAACTTTTTATTTTTTATTGCCAATACAGACATTTGGGACAGGTCAAACAGACACAATAGCCATCACCTAAAAACTTTTCCACACTGTTTAGGCCCAATTCCAACTGCTTTTGGGAGCTAAACAGTGTTGAGCCTCTTTAGTAGTTTAATTTGAGACCACCTGCTAATATCATGTCCTGTAGGTCTTTTTACATTACCAACACATGATTTTTTTCAGTAAGGCAATACAGTTAGGAAACTTTTTTATTCGCTTACCTGGTTATAGAAGTAGAAGAGGGCAAAAAAGTGACGGTATCTCAACTACAGCCATACCACATTGGATACGCCCAATCTCGTCTGATCTTGGAAGCTAAGCAGTGTTGGGCCTGGTTAGTACTTGGGTGGGAGACCACATGGGAACACCAGGTGCTGTAGGTTTTTTCCCATTAATGGCAAATTGTTTTTATTCTCTTGCTATTTAAATTGGAAACTTTTTATTTTTATTGCCAATACAGACATTTGGGACAGGTCAAACAGACACAATAGCCATCACCTAAAAACTTACCACACTGTTTAGGCCCAATTCCAACTGCTTTTGGGAGCTAAACAGTGTTGAGCCTCTTTAGTAGTTTAATTTGAGACCACCTGCTAATATCATGTCCTGTAGGTCTTTTTACATTACCAACACATGATTTTTTTCAGTAAGCCAATATAGTTAGGAAACTTTTTTATTCGCTTACCTGGTTATAGAAGTAGAAGAGGGCAAAAAAAGTGCCTGTATCTCACCTACAGCCATACCACATTTGAAACGCCCAATCTCGTCTGATCTTGGAAGCTAAGCAGCGTTGGGCCTGGTTAGTACTTGGGTGGGAGACCATATGGGAACACCAGGTGCTGTAGGTTTTTCCCATTACTGGCAAATTGTTTTTATTCTCTAGCTTTTTAAATTGGAAACTTTTTTCTCTTTATTGACAGTACAGACATTTGGAAGAGGTCAAACAGACACAATAGCCATCACCAAAAAACTTACCACACTGTTTAGGCCCAATTCCAACTGCTTTTGGCAGCTAAACAGTGTTGAGCCTCTTTAGTAGTTTAATTTGAGACCACCTGCTAATATCATGTCCTGTAGGTCTTTTTACATTACCAACACATGATTTTTTTCAGTAAGGCAATACAGTTAGGAAACTTTTTTATTAGCTTTCCTGGTTATAGAAGTAGAAGAGGGCAAAAAAGTGCCGGTATCTCACCTATAGCCATACCACATTGGATACGCCCAATCTCGTCTGATCTTGGAAGCTAAGCAGTGTTGGGCCTGGTTAGTACTTGGGTGGGAGACCACATGGGAACACCAGGTGCTGTAGGTTTTTTCCCATTAATGGCAAATTGTTTTTATTCTCTTGCTATTTAAATTGGAAACTTTTTATTTTTATTGCCAATACAGACATTTGGGACAGGTCAAACAGACACAATAGCCATCACCTAAAAACTTACCACACTGTTTAGGCCCAATTCCAACTGCTTTTGGCAGCTAAACAGTGTTGAGCCTCTTAAGTAGTTTAATTTGAGACCACCTGCTAATATCATGTCCTGTAGGTCTTTTTACATTACCAACACATGATTTTTTTCAGTAAGGCAATACAGTTAGGAAACTTTTTTATTAGCTTTCCTGGTTATAGAAGTAGAAGAGGGCAAAAAAGTGCCGGTATCTGACCTACAGCCGTACCACATTGGATACGCCCAATCTCGTCTGATCTTGGAAGCTAAGCAGTGTTGGGCCTGGTTAGTACTTGGGTGGGAGACCACATGGGAACACCAGGTGCTGTAGGTTTTTTCCCATTAATGGCAATTTTTTTTATTCTCTTGCTATTTAAATTGGAAACTTTTTATTTTTATTGCCAATACAGACATTTGGGACAGGTCAAACAGACACAATAGCCATCACCTAAAAACTTACCACACTGTTTAGGTCCAATTCCAACTGCTTTTGGCAGCTAAACAGTGTTGAGCCTCTTTAGTAGTTTAATTTGAGACCACCTGCTAATATCATGTCCTGTAGGTCTTTTTACATTACCAACACATGATTTTTTTCAGTAAGGCAATACAGTTAGGAAACTTTTTTATTAGCTTACCTGGTTATAGAAGTAGAAAAGGGCAAAAAAGTGACGGTATCTCAACTACAGCCATACCACATTGGATACGCCCTATCTCGTCTGATCTTGGAAGCTAAGCAGTGTTGGGCCTGGTTAGTACTTGGGTGGGAGACCACATGGGAACACCAGGTGCTGTAGGTTTTTTCCCATTAATGGCAAATTGTTTTTATTCTCTTGCTATTTAAATTGGAAACTTTTTATTTTTATTGCCAATACAGACATTTGGGACAGGTCAAACAGACACAATAGCCATCACCTAAAAACTTACCACACTGTTTAGGCCCAATTCCAACTGCTTTTGGGAGCTAAACAGTGTTGAGCCTCTTTAGTAGTTTAATTTGAGACCACCTGCTAATATCATGTCCTGTAGGTCTTTTTACATTACCAACACATGATTTTTTTCAGTAAGCCAATATAGTTAGGAAACTTTTTTATTCGCTTACCTGGTTATAGAAGTAGAAGAGGGCAAAAAAAGTGCCTGTATCTCACCTACAGCCATACCACATTTGAAACGCCCAATCTCGTCTGATCTTGGAAGCTAAGCAGCGTTGGGCCTGGTTAGTACTTGGGTGGGAGACCATATGGGAACACCAGGTGCTGTAGGTTTTTCCCATTACTGGCAAATTGTTTTTATTCTCTAGCTTTTTAAATTGGAAACTTTTTTCTCTTTATTGACAGTACAGACATTTGGAAGAGGTCAAACAGACACAATAGCCATCACCAAAAAACTTACCACACTGTTTAGGCCCAATTCCAACTGCTTTTGGCAGCTAAACAGTGTTGAGCCTCTTTAGTAGTTTAATTTGAGACCACCTGCTAATATCATGTCCTGTAGGTCTTTTTACATTACCAACACATGATTTTTTTCAGTAAGGCAATACAGTTAGGAAACTTTTTTATTAGCTTTCCTGGTTATAGAAGTAGAAGAGGGCAAAAAAGTGCCGGTATCTCACCTATAGCCATACCACATTGGATACGCCCAATCTCGTCTGATCTTGGAAGCTAAGCAGTGTTGGGCCTGGTTAGTACTTGGGTGGGAGACCACATGGGAACACCAGGTGCTGTAGGTTTTTTCCCATTAATGGCAAATTGTTTTTATTCTCTTGCTATTTAAATTGGAAACTTTTTATTTTTATTGCCAATACAGACATTTGGGACAGGTCAAACAGACACAATAGCCATCACCTAAAAACTTACCACACTGTTTAGGCCCAATTCCAACTGCTTTTGGCAGCTAAACAGTGTTGAGCCTCTTAAGTAGTTTAATTTGAGACCACCTGCTAATATCATGTCCTGTAGGTCTTTTTACATTACCAACACATGATTTTTTTCAGTAAGGCAATACAGTTAGGAAACTTTTTTATTAGCTTTCCTGGTTATAGAAGTAGAAGAGGGCAAAAAAGTGCCGGTATCTGACCTACAGCCGTACCACATTGGATACGCCCAATCTCGTCTGATCTTGGAAGCTAAGCAGTGTTGGGCCTGGTTAGTACTTGGGTGGGAGACCACATGGGAACACCAGGTGCTGTAGGTTTTTTCCCATTAATGGCAATTTTTTTTATTCTCTTGCTATTTAAATTGGAAACTTTTTATTTTTATTGCCAATACAGACATTTGGGACAGGTCAAACAGACACAATAGCCATCACCTAAAAACTTACCACACTGTTTAGGTCCAATTCCAACTGCTTTTGGCAGCTAAACAGTGTTGAGCCTCTTTAGTAGTTTAATTTGAGACCACCTGCTAATATCATGTCCTGTAGGTCTTTTTACATTACCAACACATGATTTTTTTCAGTAAGGCAATACAGTTAGGAAACTTTTTTATTAGCTTACCTGGTTATAGAAGTAGAAAAGGGCAAAAAAGTGACGGTATCTCAACTACAGCCATACCACATTGGATACGCCCTATCTCGTCTGATCTTGGAAGCTAAGCAGTGTTGGGCCTGGTTAGTACTTGGGTGGGAGACCACATGGGAACACCAGGTGCTGTAGGTTTTTTCCCATTAATGGCAAATTGTTTTTATTCTCTTGCTATTTAAATTGGAAACTTTTTATTTTTATTGCCAATACAGACATTTGGGACAGGTCAAACAGACACAATAGCCATCACCTAAAAACTTACCACACTGTTTAGGCACAATTCCAACTGCTTTTGGAAGCTAAACAGTGTTGAGCCTCTTTAGTAGTTTAATTTGAGACCACCTGCTAATATCATGTCCTGTAGGTCTTTTTACATTACCAACACATGATTTTTTTCAGTAAGCCAATATAGTTAGGAAACTTTTTTATTAGCTTACCTGGTTATAGAAGTAGAAGATGGCAAAAAAGTGCCTGTATCTCACCTACAGCCATACCACATTGGATATGCCCAATCTCGTCTGATCTTGGAAGCTAAACAGTGTTGGGCCTGGTTAGTACTTGGGTGGGAGACCACATGGGAACACCAGGTGCTGTAGGTTTTTTCCATTACAGGCAAATTGTTTATATTCTCTAGCTTTTTAAATTGGAAACTTTTTTCTCTTTATTGACAGTACAGACATTTGGAAGAGGTCAAACAGACACAATAGCCATCACCTAAAAACTTACCACACTGTTTAGGCCCAATTCCAACTGCTTTTGGCAGCTAAACAGTGTTGAGCCTCTTAAGTAGTTTAATTTGAAACCACCTGCTAATATCATGTCCTGTAGGTCTTTTTACATTACCAACACATGATTTTTTTCAGTAAGGCAATACAGTTAGGAAACTTTTTTATTAGCTTTCCTGGTTATAGAAGTAGAAGAGGGCAAAAAAGTGCCGGTATCTGACCTACAGCCATACCACATTGGATACGCCCAATCTCGTCTGATCTTGGAAGCTAAGCAGTGTTGGGCCTGGTTTGTACTTGGGTGGGAGACCACATGGGAACACCAGGTGCTGTAGGCTTTTTCCCATTAATGGCAAATTGTTTTTATTCTCTTGCTATTTAAATTGGAAACTTTTTATTTTTTATTGCCAATACAGACTTTTGGGACAGGTCAAACAGACACAATAGCCATCACCTAAAAACTTACCACACTGTTTAGGCCCAATTCCAACTGCTTTTGGGAGCTAAACAGTGTTGAGCCTCTTTAGTAGTTTAATTTGAGACCACCTGCTAATATCATGTCCTGTAGGTCTTTTTACATTACCAACACATGATTTTTTTCAGTAAGGCAATACAGTTAGGAAACTTTTTTATTCGCTTACCTGGTTATAGAAGTAGAAGAGGGCAAAAAAGTGACGGTATCTCAACTACAGCCATACCACATTTGATACGCCCAATCTCGTCTGATCTTGGAAGCTAAGCAGTGTTGGGCCTGGTTAGTACTTGGGTGGGAGACCACATGGGAACACCAGGTGCTGTAGGTTTTTTCCCATTAATGGCAAATTGTTTTTATTCTCTTGCTATTTAAATTGGAAACTTTTTATTTTTATTGCCAATACAGACATTTGGGACAGGTCAAACAGACACAATAGCCATCACCTAAAAACTTACCACACTGTTTAGGCCCAATTCCAACTGCTTTTGGGAGCTAAACAGTGTTGAGCCTCTTTAGTAGTTTAATTTGAGACCACCTGCTAATATCATGTCCTGTAGGTCTTTTTACATTACCAACACATGATTTTTTTCAGTAAGCCAATATAGTTAGGAAACTTTTTTATTCGCTTACCTGGTTATAGAAGTAGAAGAGGGCAAAAAAAGTGCCTGTATCTCACCTACAGCCATACCACATTCGAAACGCCCAATCTCGTCTGATCTTGGAAGCTAAGCAGCGTTGGGCCTGGTTAGTACTTGGGTGGGAGACCACATGGGAACACCAGGTGCTGTAGGTTTTTCCCATTACTGGCAAATTGTTTTTATTCTCTAGCTTTTTAAATTGGAAACTTTTTTCTCTTTATTGACAGTACAGACATTTGGAAGAGGTCAAACAGACACAATAGCCATCACCAAAAAACTTACCACACTGTTTAGGCCCAATTCCAACTGCTTTTGGCAGCTAAACAGTGTTGAGCCTCTTTAGTAGTTTAATTTGAGACCACCTGCTAATATCATGTCCTGTAGGTCTTTTTACATTACCAACACATGATTTTTTTCAGTAAGGCAATACAGTTAGGAAACTTTTTTATTAGCTTACCTGGTTATAGAAGTAGAGGAGGGCAAAAAAGTGCCGGTATCTCACCTACAGCCATACCACATTGGATACGCCCAATCTCGTCTGATCTTGGATGCTAAGCAGTGTTGGGCCTGGTTAGTACTTGGGTGGGAGACCACATGGGAACACTAGGTGCTGTAGGTTTTTTCCCATTAATGGCAAATTGTTTTTATTCTCTTGCTATTTAAATTGGAAACTTTTTATTTTTATTGCCAATACAGACATTTGGGACAGGTCAAACAGACACAATAGCCATCACCTAAAAACTTACCACACTGTTTAGGCCCAATTCCAACTGCTTTTGGGAGCTAAACAGTGTTGAGCCTCTTTAGTAGTTTAATTTGAGACCACCTGCTAATATCATGTCCTGTAGGTCTTTTTACATTACCAACACATGATTTTTTTCAGTAAGCCAATATAGTTAGGAAACTTTTTTATTAGCTTACCTGGTTATAGAAGTAGAAGAGGGCAAAAAAGTGCCGGTATCTCACCTACAGCCATACCACATTGGATACGCCCAATCTCGTCTGATCTTGGAAGCTAAGCAGTGTTGGGCCTGGTTAGTACTTGGGTGGGAGACCACATGGGAACACCAGGTGCTGTAGGTTTTTCCCATTACTGGCAAATTGTTTTTATTCTCCAGCTTTTTAAATTGGAAACTTTTTTCTCTTTATTGACAGTACAGACATTTGGAAGAGGTCAAACAGACACAATAGCCATCACCTAAAAACTTACCACACTGTTTAGGCCCAATTCCAACTGCTTTTGGCAGCTAAACAGTGTTGAGCCTCTTAAGTAGTTTAATTTGAGACCACCTGCTAATATCATGTCCTGTAGGTCTTTTTACATTACCAACACATGATTTTTTTCAGAAAGGCAATACAGTTAGGAAACTTTTTTATTAGCTTTCCTGGTTATAGAAGTAGAAGAGGGCAAAAAAGTGCCGGTATCTCACCTACAGCCATACCACATTGGATACGCCCAATCTCGTCTGATCTTGGAAGCTAAGCAGTGTTGGGCCTGGTTAGTACTTGGGTGGGAGACCACATGGGAACACCAGGTGCTGTAGGTTTTTTCCCATTAATGGCAAATTGTTTTTATTCTCTTGCTATTTAAATTGGAAACTTTTTATTTTTATTGCCAATACAGACATTTGGGACAGGTCAAACAGACACAATAGCCATCACCTAAAAACTTACCACACTGTTTAGGCCCAATTCCAACTGCTTTTGGCAGCTAAACAGTGTTGAGCCTCTTTAGTAGTTTAATTTGAGACCACTTGCTAATATCATGTCCTGTAGGTCTTTTTACATTACCAACACATGATTTTTTTCAGTAAGGCAATACAGTTAGGAAACTTTTTTATTAGCTTACCTGGTTATAGAAGTAGAAGAGGGCAAAAAAGTGCTAGTATCTCACCTACAGCCATACCACATTGGATACGCCCAATCTCATCTGATCTTGGAAGCTAAGCAGTGTTGGCCCTGGTTAGTACTTGGGTGGGAGACCACATGGGAACACCAGGTGCTGTAGGTTTTTTCCCATTAATGGCAAATTGTTTTTATTCTCTTGCTATTTAAATTGGAAACTTTTTATTTTTTATTGCCAATACAGACATTTGGGACAGGTCAAACAGACACAATAGCCATCACCTAAAAACTTACCACACTGTTTAGGCCCAATTCCAACTGCTTTTGGGAGCTAAACAGTGTTGAGCCTTTTTAGTAGTTTAATTTGAGACCACCTGCTAATATCATGTCCTGTAGGTCTTTTTACATTACCAACACATGATTTTTTTCAGTAAGGCAATACAGTTAGGAAACTTTTTTATTAGCTTACATGGTTATAGAAGTAGAAGAGGGCAAAAAAGTGCCAGTATCTCACCTACAGCCATACCACATTGGATACGCCCAATCTCGTCTGATCTTGGAAGCTAAGCAGTGTTGGGCCTGGTTAGTACTTGGGTGGGAGACCACATGGGAACACCAGGTGCTGTAGGTGTTTTCCCATTAATGGCAAATTGTTTTTATTCTCTTGCTATTTAAATTGGAAACTTTTTATTTTTATTGCCAATACAGACATTTGGGACAGGTTTAACAGACACAATAGCCATCACCTATAAACTTACCACACTGTTTAGGCCCAATTCCAACTGCTTTTGGCAGCTAAACAGTGTTGAGCCTCTTAAGTAGTTTAATTTGAGACCACCTGCTAATATCATGTCCTGTAGGTCTTTTTACATTACCAACACATGATTTTTTTCAGTAAGGCAATACAGTTAGGAAACTTTTTTATTAGCTTTCCTGGTTATAGAAGTAGAAGAGGGGAAAAAAGTGCCGGTATCTCACCTACAGCCATACCACATTGGATACGCCCAATCTCGTCTGATCTTGGAAGCTAAGCAGTGTTGGGCCTGGTTAGTACTTGGGTGGGAGACCACATGGGAACACCAGGTGCTGTAGGTTTTTTCCCATTAATGGCAAATTGTTTTTATTCTCTAGCTTTTTAAATTGGAAACTTTTTTCTCTTTATTGACAGTACAGACATTTGGAAGAGGTCAAACAGACACAATAGCCATCACCTAAAAACTTACCACACTGTTTAGGCCCAATTCCAACTGCTTTTGGCAGCTAAACAGTGTTGAGCCTCTTAAGTAGTTTAATTTGAGACCACCTGCTAATATCATGTCCTTTAGGTCTTTTTACATTACCAACGCATGATTTTTTTTAGTAAGGCAATACAGTTAGGAAACTTTTTTATTAGCTTTCCTGGTTATAGAAGTAGAAGAGGGCAAAAAAGTGCCGGTATCTCACCTACAGCCATACCACATTGGATACGCCCAATCTCGTCTGATCTTGGAAGCTAAGCAGTGTTGGGCCTGGTTAGTACTTGGGTGGGAGACCACATGGGAACACCAGGTGCTGTAGGTTTTTTCCCATTAATGGCAAATTGTTTTTATTCTCTTGCTATTTAAATTGGAAACTTTTTATTTTTATTGCCAATACAGACATTTGGGACAGGTCAAACAGACACAATAGCCATCACCTAAAAACTTACCACACTGTTTAGGCCCAATTCCAACTGCTTTTGGGAGCTAAACAGTGTTGAGCCTCTTTAGTAGTTTAATTTGAGACCACCTGCTAATATCATGTCCTGTAGGTCTTTTTACATTACCAACACATGATTTTTTTCAGTAAGCCAATATAGTTAGGAAACTTTTTTATTAGCTTACCTGGTTATAGAAGTAGAAGATGGCAAAAAAGTGCCTGTAACTCACCTACAGCCATACCACATTGGATACGCCCAATCTCGTCTGATCTTGGAAGCTAAGCAGTGTTGGGCCTGATTAGTACTTGGGTGGGAGACCAAATGGGAACACCATGTGCTGTAGGTTTTTCCCATTACTGGCAAATTGTTTATATTCTCTAGCTTTTTAAATTGGAAACTTTTTTCTCTTTATTGACAGTACAGACATTTGGAAGAGGTCAAACAGACAAAATAGCCATCACCTAAAAACTTACCACACTGTTTAGGCCCAATTCCAACTGCTTTTGGCAGCTAAACAGTGTTGAGCCTCTTAAGTAGTTTAATTTGAGACCACCTGCTAATATCATGTCCTGTAGGTCTTTTTACATTACCAACGCATGATTTTTTTCAGTAAGGCAATACAGTTAGGAAACTTTTTTATTAGCTTTCCTGGTTATAGAAGTAGAAGAGGGCAAAAAAGTGCTGGTATCTCACCTACAGCCATACCACATTGGATACGCCAAATCTTGTCTGATCTTGGAAGCTAAGCAGTGTTGGGCCTGGATAGTACGTGGGTGGGAGACCACATGGGAACACCAGGTGCTGTAGGTTTTTTCCCATTAATGGCAAATTGTTTTTATTCTCTTGCTATTTAAATTGGAAACTTTTTATTTTTATTGCCAATACAGACATTTGGGACAGGTCAAACAGACACAATAGCCATCACCTAAAAACTTACCACACTGTTTAGGCCCAATTCCAACTGCTTTTGACAGCTAAACAGTGTTGAGCCTCTTTAGTAGTTTAATTTGAGACCACATGCTAATATCATGTCCTGTAGTTCTTTATACATTACCAACACATGATTTTTTTCAGTAAGGCAATACAGTTAGGAAACTTTTTTATTAGCTTACCTGGTTATAGAAGTAGAAGAGGGCAAAAAAGTGCCAGTATCTCACCTACAGCCATACCACATTGGATATGCCCAATCTCGTCTGATCTTGGAAGCTAAGCAGTGTTGGGCCTGGTTAGTACTTGGGTGGGAGACCACATGGGAACACCAGGTTATGTAGGTTTTTTCCCATTAATGGCAAATTGTTTTTATTCTCTTGCTATTTAAATTGGAAACTTTTTATTTTTTATTGCCAATACAGACATTTGGGACAGGTCAAACAGACACAATAGCCATCACCTAAAAACTTACCACACTGTTTAGGCCCAATTCCAACTGCTTTTGGGAGCTAAACAGTGTTGAGCCTCTTTAGTAGTTTAATTTGAGACCACCTGCTAATATCATGTCCTTTAGGTGTTTTTACATTACCAACACATGATTTTTTTCAGTAAGGCAATACAGTTAGGAAACTTTTTTATTCGCTTACCTGGTTATAGAAGTAGAAGAGGGCAAAAAAGTGCCAGTATCTCACCTACAGCCATACCACATTGGATACGCCCAATCTCGTCTGATCTTGGAAGCTAAGCAGTGTTGGGCCTGTTTAGTACTTGGGTGGGAGACCACATGGGAACACCAGGTGCTGTAGGTTTTTTGCCATTAATGGCAAATTGTTTTTATTCTCTTGCTATTTAAATTGAAAACTTTTTATTTTTTATTGCCAATACAGACATTTGGGACAGGTAAAACAGACACAATAGCCATCACCTAAAAACTTACCACACTGTTTAGGCCCAATTCCAACTGCTTTTGGGAGCTAAACAGTGTTGAGCCTCTTTAGTAGTTTAATTTGAGACCACCTGCTAATATCATGTCCTGTAGGTCTTTTTACATTACCAACACATGATTTTTTTCAGTAATCCAATATAGTTAGGAAACTTTTTTATTAGCTTACCTGGTTATAGAAGTAGAAAAGGGCAAAAAAGTGCCTGTATCTCACCTGCAGCCATACCACATTGGATACGCCCAATCTCGTCTGATCTTGGAAGCTAAGCAGTGTTGGGCCTGGTTAGTACTTGGGTGGGAGACCACATGGGAACACCAGGTGCTGTAGGTTTTTCCCATTACTGGCAAATTGTTTTTATTCTCTAGCTTTTTAAATTGGAAACTTTTTTCTCTTTATTGACAGTACAGACATTTGGGACAGGTCAAACAGACACAATAGCCATCACCTAAAAACTTACCACACTGTTTAGGCCCAATTCCAACTGCTTTTGGCAGCTAAACAGTGTTGAGCCTCTTAAGTAGTTTAATTTGAGACCACCTGCTAATATCATGTCCTGTAGATCTTTTTACATTACCAACACATGATTTTTTTCAGTAAGGCAATACAGTTAGGAAACTTTTTTATTAGCTTTCCTGGTTATAGAAGTAGAAGAGGGCAAAAAAGTGCCAGTATCCCACCTACAGCCATACCACATTGGATAAGCCCAATCTCGTCTGATCTTGGAAGCTAAGCAGTGTTGGGCCTGGTTAGTACTTGGGTGGGAGACCACATGGGAACACCAGGTGCTGTAGGTTTTTTCCCATTAATGGCAAATTGTTTTTATTCTCTTGCTATTTAAATTGGAAACTTTTTATTTTTTATTGCCAATACAGACATTTGGGACAGGTCAAACAGACACAATAGCCATCACCTAAAAACTTACCACACTGTTTAGGCCCAATTCCAACTGCTTTTGGGAGCTAAACAGTGTTGAGCCTCTTTAGTAGTTTAATTTGAGACCACCTGCTAATATCATGTCCTGTAGGTCTTTTTACATTACCAAAACATGATTTTTTTCAGTAAGGCAATACAGTTAGGAAACTTTTTTATTAGCTTACCTGGTTATAGAAGTAGAAGAGGGCAAAAAAGTGCCAGTATCCCACCTACAGCCATACCACATTGGATACGCCTAATCTCGTCTGATCTTGGAAGCTAAGCAGTGTTGGGCCTGGTTAGTACTTGGGTGGGAGACCACATGGGAACACCAGGTGCTGTAAGTTTTTTTCCCATTAATGGCAAATTGTTTTTATTCTCTTGCTATTTAAATTGGAAACTTTTTATTTTTTATTGCCAATACAGACATTTGGGACAGGTCAAACAGACACAATAGCCATCACCTAAAAACTTACCACACTGTTTAGGCCCAATTCCAACTGCTTTTGGCAGCTAAACAGTGTTGAGCCTCTTTAGTAGTTTAATTTGAGACCACCTGCTAATATCATGTCCTGTAGGTCTTTTTACATTACCAACACATGATTTTTTTCAGTAAGGCAATACAGTTAGGAAACTTTTTTATTCGCTTACCTGGTTATAGAAGTAGAAGAGGGCAAAAAAGTGCCAATATCTCAACTACAGGCATACCACATTGGATACGCCCAATCTCGTCTGATCTTGGAAGCTAAGCAGTGTTGGGCCTGGTTAGTACTTGAGTGGGAAACCACATGGGAACACCAGGTGCTGTAGGTTTTTTCCCATTAATGGCAAATTGTTTTTATTCTCTTGCTATTTAAATTGGAAACTTTTTATTTTTATTGCCAATACAGACATTTGGGACAGGTCAAACAGACACAATAGCCATCACCTAAAAACTTACCACACTGTTTAGGCCCAATTCCAACTGCATTTGGGAGCTAAACAGTGTTGAGCCTCTTTAGTAGTTTAATTTGAGACCACCTGCTAATATCATGTCCTGTAGGTCTTTTTACATTACCAACACATGATTTTTTTCAGTAAGCCAATATAGTTAGGAAACTTTTTTATTAGCTTACCTGGTTATAGAAGTAGAAGATGGCAAAAAAGTGCCTGTATCTCACCTACAGCCATACCACATTGGATACGCCCAATCTCGTCTGATCTTGGAAGCTAAGCAGTGTTGGGCCTGGTTAGTACTTGGGTGGGAGACCACATGGGAACACCAGGTGCTGTAGGTTTTTTCCCATTACTGGCAAATTGTTTATATTCTCTAGCTTTTTAAATTGGAAACTTTTTTCTCTTTATTGACAGTACAGACATTTGGAAGAGGTCAAACAGACACAATAGCCATCACCTAAAAACTTACCACACTGTTTAGGCCCAATTCCAACTGCTTTTGGCAGCTAAACAGTGTTGAGCCTCTTAAGTAGTTTAATTTGAGACCACCTGCTAATATCATGTCCTGTAGGTCTTTTTACATTACCAACACATGTTTTTTTTTCAGTAAGGCAATACAGTTAGGAAACTTTTTTATTAGCTTTCCTGGTTATAGAAGTAGAAGAGGGCAAAAAAGTGCCGGTATCTCACCTACAGCCATACCACATTGGATACGCCCAATCTCGTCTGATCTTGGAAGCTAAGCAGTGTTGGGCCTGGTTAGTACTTGGGTGGGAGACCACATGGGAACACCAGGTGCTGTAGGTTTCTTCCCATTAATGGCTAATTGTTTTTATTCTCTTGCTATTTAAATTGGAAACTTTTTATTTTTATTGCCAATACAGACATTTGGGACAGGTCAAACAGACACAATAGCCATCACCTAAAAACTTACCACACTGTTTAGGCCCAATTCCAACTGCTTTTGACAGCTAAACAGTGTTGAGCCTCTTTAGTAGTTTAATTTGAGACCACATGCTAATATCATGTCCTGTAGTTCTTTATACATTACCAACACATGATTTTTTTCAGTAAGGCAATACAGTTAGGAAACTTTTTTATTAGCTTACCTGGTTATAGAAGTAGAAGAGGGCAAAAAAGTGCCAGTATCTCACCTACAGCCATACCACATTGGATATGCCCAATCTCGTCTGATCTTGGAAGCTAAGCAGTGTTGGGCCTGGTTAGTACTTGGGTGGGAGACCACATGGGAACACCAGGTTCTGTAGGTTTTTTCCCATTAATGGCAAATTGTTTTTATTCTCTTGCTATTTAAATTGGAAACTTTTTATTTTTTATTGCCAATACAGACATTTGGGACAGGTCAAACAGACACAATAGCCATCACCTAAAAACTTACCACACTGTTTAGGCCCAATTCCAACTGCTTTTGGGAGCTAAACAGTGTTGAGCCTCTTTAGTAGTCTATTTTGAGACCACCTGCTAATATCATGTCCTGTAGGTCTTTTTACATTACCAACACATGATTTTTTTCAGTAAGGCAATATAGTTAGGAAACTTTTTTATTCGCTTACCTGGTTATAGAAGTAGAAGAGGGCAAAAAAGTGCCAGTATCTCACCTACAGCCATACCACATTGGATACGCCCAATCTCGTCTGATCTTGGAAGCTAAGCAGTGTTGGGCCTGTTTAGTACTTGGGTGGGAGACCACATGGGAACACCAGGTGCTGTAGGTTTTTTGCCATTAATGGCAAATTGTTTTTATTCTCTTGCTATTTAAATTGAAAACTTTTTATTTTTTATTGCCAATACAGACATTTGGGACAGGTAAAACAGACACAATAGCCATCACCTAAAAACTTACCACACTGTTTAGGCCCAATTCCAACTGCTTTTGGGAGCTAAACAGTGTTGAGCCTCTTTAGTAGTTTAATTTGAGACCACCTGCTAATATCATGTCCTGTAGGTCTTTTTACATTACCAACACATGATTTTTTTCAGTAATCCAATATAGTTAGGAAACTTTTTTATTAGCTTACCTGGTTATAGAAGTAGAAAAGGGCAAAAAAGTGCCTGTATCTCACCTGCAGCCATACCACATTGGATACGCCCAATCTCGTCTGATCTTGGAAGCTAAGCAGTGTTGGGCCTGGTTAGTACTTGGGTGGGAGACCACATGGGAACACCAGGTGCTGTAGGTTTTTCCCATTACTGGCAAATTGTTTTTATTCTCTAGCTTTTTAAATTGGAAACTTTTTTCTCTTTATTGACAGTACAGACATTTGGGACAGGTCAAACAGACACAATAGCCATCACCTAAAAACTTACCACACTGTTTAGGCCCAATTCCAACTGCTTTTGGCAGCTAAACAGTGTTGAGCCTCTTAAGTAGTTTAATTTGAGACCACCTGCTAATATCATGTCCTGTAGATCTTTTTACATTACCAACACATGATTTTTTTCAGTAAGGCAATACAGTTAGGAAACTTTTTTATTAGCTTTCCTGGTTATAGAAGTAGAAGAGGGCAAAAAAGTGCCAGTATCCCACCTACAGCCATACCACATTGGATAAGCCCAATCTCGTCTGATCTTGGAAGCTAAGCAGTGTTGGGCCTGGTTAGTACTTGGGTGGGAGACCACATGGGAACACCAGGTGCTGTAGGTTTTTTCCCATTAATGGCAAATTGTTTTTATTCTCTTGCTATTTAAATTGGAAACTTTTTATTTTTTATTGCCAATACAGACATTTGGGACAGGTCAAACAGACACAATAGCCATCACCTAAAAACTTACCACACTGTTTAGGCCCAATTCCAACTGCTTTTGGGAGCTAAACAGTGTTGAGCCTCTTTAGTAGTTTAATTTGAGACCACCTGCTAATATCATGTCCTGTAGGTCTTTTTACATTACCAAAACATGATTTTTTTCAGTAAGGCAATACAGTTAGGAAAGTTTTTTATTAGCTTACCTGGTTATAGAAGTAGAAGAGGGCAAAAAAGTGCCAGTTTCCCACCTACAGCCATACCACATTGGATACGCCTAATCTCGTCTGATCTTGGAAGCTAAGCAGTGTTGGGCCTGGTTAGTACTTGGGTGGGAGACCACATGGGAACACCAGGTGCTGTAAGTTTTTTTCCCATTAATGGCAAATTGTTTTTATTCTCTTGCTATTTAAATTGGAAACTTTTTATTTTTTATTGCCAATACAGACATTTGGGACAGGTCAAACAGACACAATAGCCATCACCTAAAAACTTACCACACTGTTTAGGCCCAATTCCAACTGCTTTTGGCAGCTAAACAGTGTTGAGCCTCTTTAGTAGTTTAATTTGAGACCACCTGCTAATATCATGTCCTGTAGGTCTTTTTACATTACCAACACATGATTTTTTTCAGTAAGGCAATACAGTTAGGAAACTTTTTTATTCGCTTACCTGGTTATAGAAGTAGAAGAGGGCAAAAAAGTGCCAATATCTCAACTACAGGCATACCACATTGGATACGCCCAATCTCGTCTGATCTTGGAAGCTAAGCAGTGTTGGGCCTGGTTAGTACTTGAGTGGGAGACCACATGGGAACACCAGGTGCTGTAGGTTTTTTCCCATTAATGGCAAATTGTTTTTATTCTCTTGCTATTTAAATTGGAAACTTTTTATTTTTATTGCCAATACAGACATTTGGGACAGGTCAAACAGACACAATAGCCATCACCTAAAAACTTACCACACTGTTTAGGCCCAATTCCAACTGCATTTGGGAGCTAAACAGTGTTGAGCCTCTTTAGTAGTTTAATTTGAGACCACCTGCTAATATCATGTCCTGTAGGTCTTTTTACATTACCAACACATGATTTTTTTCAGTAAGCCAATATAGTTAGGAAACTTTTTTATTAGCTTACCTGGTTATAGAAGTAGAAGATGGCAAAAAAGTGCCTGTATCTCACCTACAGACATACCACATTGGATACGCCCAATCTCGTCTGATCTTGGAAGCTAAGCAGTGTTGGGCCTGGTTAGTACTTGGGTGGGAGACCACATGGGAACACCAGGTGCTGTAGGTTTTTCCCATTACTGGCAAATTGTTTATATTCTCTAGCTTTTTAAATTGGAAACTTTTTTCTCTTTATTGACAGTACAGACATTTGGAAGAGGTCAAACAGACACAATAGCCATCACCTAAAAACTTACCACACTGTTTAGGCCCAATTCCAACTGCTTTTGGCAGCTAAACAGTGTTGAGCCTCTTAAGTAGTTTAATTTGAGACCACCTGCTAATATCATGTCCTGTAGGTCTTTTTACATTACCAACACATGTTTTTTTTCAGTAAGGCAATACAGTTAGGAAACTTTTTTATTAGCTTTCCTGGTTATAGAAGTAGAAGAGGGCAAAAAAGTGCCGGTATCTCACCTACAGCCATACCACATTGGATACGCCCAATCTCGTCTGATCTTGGAAGCTAAGCAGTGTTGGGCCTGGTTAGTACTTGGGTGGGAGACCACATGGGAACACCAGGTGCTGTAGGTTTCTTCCCATTAATGGCTAATTGTTTTTATTCTCTTGCTATTTAAATTGGAAACTTTTTATTTTTATTGCCAATACAGACATTTGGGACAGGTCAAACAGACACAATAGCCATCACCTAAAAACTTACCACACTGTTTAGGCCCAATTCCAACTGCTTTTGGCAGCTAAACAGTGTTGAGCCTCTTTAGTAGTTTAATTTGAGACCACATGCTAATATCATGTCCTGTAGGTCTTTTTACATTACCAACACATGATTTTTTTCAGTAAGGCAATACAGTTAGGAAACTGTTTTATTAGCTTACCTGGTTATAGAAGTAGAAGAGGGCAAAAAAGTGCCAGTATCTCACCTACAGCCATACCACATTGGATACACCCAATCTCGTCTGATCTTGGAAGCTAAGCAGTGTTGGGCCTGGTTAGTACTTGGGTGGGAGACCACATGGGAACACCAGGTGCTGTAGGTTTTTTCCCATTAATGGCAAATTGTTTTTATTCTCTAGCTATTTAAATTGGAAACTTTTTATTTTTTATTGCCAATACAGACATTTGGGACAGGTCAAACAGACACAATAGCCATCACCTAAAAACTTACCACACTGTTTAGGCCCAATTCCAACTGCTTTTGGGAGCTAAACAGTGTTGAGCCTCTTTAGTAGTTTAATTTGAGACCACGTGCTAATATCATGTCCTGTAGGTCTTTTTACATTACCAACACATGATTTTTTTCATTAAGGCAATACAGTTAGGAAACTTTTTTATTCGCTTACCTGGTTATAGAAGTAGAAGAGGGCAAAAAAGTGCCAGTATCTCACCTACAGCCATATTACATTGGATACGCCCAATCTCGTCTGATCTTGGAAGCTAAGCAGTGTTGGGCCTGTTTAGTACTTGGGTGGGAGACCACATGGGAACACCATGTGCTGTAGGTTTTTTCCCATTAATGGCAAATTGTTTTTATTCTCTTACTATTTAAATTAAAAAACTTTTTATTTTTTATTGCCAATACAGACATTTGGGACAGGTCAAACAGACACAATAGCCATCACCTAAAAACTTACCACACTGTTTAGGCCCAATTCCAACTGCTTTTGGGAGCTAAACAGTGTTGAGCCTCTTTAGTAGTTTAATTTGAGACCACCTGCTAATATCATGTCCTGTAGGTCTTTTTACATTACCAACACATGATTTTTTTCAGTAAGCCAATATAGTTAGGAATCTTTTTTATTAGCTTACCTGGTTATAGAAGTAGAAGAGGGCAAAAAAGTGCCTGTATCTCACCTACAGCCATACCACATTGGATACGCCCAATCTCGTCTGATCTTGGAAGCTAAGCAGTGTTGGGCCTGGTTAGTACTTGGGTGGGAGACCACATGCTGTAGGTTTTTCCCATTACTGGCAAATTGTTTATATTCTCTAGCTTTTTAAATTGGAAACTTTTTTCTCTTTATTGACAGTACAGACATTTGGAAGAGGTCAAACAGACACAATAGCCATCACCTAAAAACTTACCACACTGTTTAGGCCCAATTCCAACTGCTTTTGGCAGCTAAAGAGTGTTGAGCCTCTTAAGTAGTTTAATTTAAGACCACCTGCTAATATCATGTCCTGTAGGTCTTTTTACATTACCAACACATGATTTTTTTCAGTAAGGCAATACAGTTAGGAAACTTTTTTATTAGCTTTCCTGGTTATAGAAGTAGAAGAGGGCAAAAAAGTGCCAGTATCTCACCTAAAGCCATACCACATTGGATACGCCCAATCTCGTCTGATCTTGGAAACAAAGCAGTGTTGGGCCTGGTTTGTACTTGGGTGGGAGACCACATGGGAACACCAGGTGCTGTAGGTTTTTTCCCATTAATGGCAAATTGTTTTTATTCTCTAGCTATTTAAATTGGAAACTTTTTATTTTTTATTGCCAATACAGACATTTGGGACAGGTCAAACAGACACAATAGCCATCACCTAAAAACTTACCACACTGTTTAGGCCCAATTCCAACTGCTTTTGGGAGCTAAACAGTTTTGAGCCTCTTTAGTAGTTTAATTTGAGACCACCTGCTAATATCATGTCCTGTAGGTCTTTTTACATTACCAACACATGATTTTTTTCAGTAAGGCAATACAGTTAGGAAACTTTTTTATTCGCTTACCTGGTTATAGAAGTAGAAGAGGGCAAAAAAGTGCCAGTATGTCATCTACAGCCATACCACATTGGATACGCCCAATCTCGTCTGATCTTGGAAGCTAAGCAGTGTTGGGCCTGTTTAGTACTTGGGTGGGAGACCACATGGGAACACCAGGTGCTGTAGGTTTTTTCCCATTAATGGCAAATTGTTTTTATTCTCTTGCTATTTAAATTGAAAACTTTTTATTTTTTATTGCCAATACAGACATTTGGGACAGGTCAAACAGACACAATAGCCATCACCTAAAAATTTACCACACTGTTTAGGCCCAATTCCAACTGCTTTTGGGAGCTAAACAGTGTTGAGCCTCTTTAGTAGTTTAATTTGAGAACAACTGCTAATATCATGTCCTGTAGGTCTTTTTACATTACCAACACATGATTTTTTTTCAGTAAGCCAATATAGTTAGGAAACTTTTTTATTAGCTTACCTGGTTATAGAAGTAGAAGAGGGAAAAAAAGTGCCTGTATCTCACCTACAGCCATACCACATTGGATACGCCCAGTCTCGTCTGATCTTGGAAGCTAAGCAGTGTTGGGCCTGGTTAGTACTTGGGTGGGAGACCACATGGGAACACCAGGTGCTGTAGGTTTTTCCCATTACTGGCAAATTGTTTTTATTCTCTAGCTTTTTAAATTGGAAACTTTTTTCTCTTTATTGACAGTACAGACATTTGGAAGAGGTCAAACAGACACAATAGTCATCACCTAAAAACTTACCACACTGTTTAGGCCCAATTCCAACTGCTTTTGGCAGCTAAACAGTGTTGAGCCTCTTTAGTAGTTTAATTTGAGACCACCTGCTAATATCATGTCCTGTAGGTCTTTTTACATTACCAACACATGATTTTTTTTCAGTAAGACAATATAGTTAGGAAACTTTTTTATTAGCTTACCTGGTTATAGAAGTAGAAGAGGGCAAAAAAGTGCCTGTATCTCACCTACAGCCATACCACATTGGATACGCCCAATCTCGTCTGATCTTGGAAGCTAAGCAGTGTTGGGCCTGGTTAGTACTTGGGTGGGAGACCACATGGGAACACCAGGTGCTGTAGGTTTTTCCCATTACTGGCAAATTGTTTTTATTCTCTAGCTTTTTAAATTGGAAACTTTTTTCTCTTTATTGACAGTACAGACATTTGGAAGAGGTCAAACAGACACAATAGCCATCACCTAAAAACTTACCACACTGTTTAGGCCCAATTCCAACTGCTTTTGGCAGCTAAACAGTGTTGAGCCTCTTAAGTAGTTTAATTTGAGACCACCTGCTAATATCATGTCCTGTAGGTCTTTTTACATTACCAACGCATGATTTTTTTTCAGTAAGGCAATACAGTTAGGAAACTTTTTTATTAGCTTTCCTGGTTATAGAAGTAGAAGAGGGCAAAAAAGTGCCGGTATCTCACCTACAGCCATACCACATTGGATACGCCCAATCTCGTCTGATCTTGGAAGCTAAGCAGTGTTGGGCCTGGTTAGTACTTGGGTGGGAGACCACATGGGAACACCAGGTGCTGTAGGTTTTTTCCCATTAATGGCAAATTGTTTTTATTCTCTTGCTATTTAAATTGGAAACTTTTTATTTTTTATTGCCAATACAGACATTTGGGACAGGTAAAACAGACACAATAGCCATCACCTAAAAACTTACCACACTGTTTAGGCCCAATTCCAACTGCTTTTGGGAGCTAAACAGTGTTGAGCCTCTTTAGTAGTTTAATTTGAGACCACCTGCTAATATCATGTCCTGTAGGTCTTTTTACATTACCAACACATGATTTTTTTCAGTAATCCAATATAGTTAGGAAACTTTTTTATTAGCTTACCTGGTTATAGAAGTAGAAAAGGGCAAAAAAGTGCCTGTATCTCACCTGCAGCCATACCACATTGGATACGCCCAATCTCGTCTGATCTTGGAAGCTAAGCAGTGTTGGGCCTGGTTAGTACTTGGGTGGGAGACCACATGGGAACACCAGGTGCTGTAGGTTTTTCCCATTACTGGCAAATTGTTTTTATTCTCTAGCTTTTTAAATTGGAAACTTTTTTCTCTTTATTGACAGTACAGACATTTGGGACAGGTCAAACAGACACAATAGCCATCACCTAAAAACTTACCACACTGTTTAGGCCCAATTCCAACTGCTTTTGGCAGCTAAACAGTGTTGAGCCTCTTAAGTAGTTTAATTTGAGACCACCTGCTAATATCATGTCCTGTAGATCTTTTTACATTACCAACACATGATTTTTTTCAGTAAGGCAATACAGTTAGGAAACTTTTTTATTAGCTTTCCTGGTTATAGAAGTAGAAGAGGGCAAAAAAGTGCCAGTATCCCACCTACAGCCATACCACATTGGATAAGCCCAATCTCGTCTGATCTTGGAAGCTAAGCAGTGTTGGGCCTGGTTAGTACTTGGGTGGGAGACCACATGGGAACACCAGGTGCTGTAGGTTTTTTCCCATTAATGGCAAATTGTTTTTATTCTCTTGCTATTTAAATTGGAAACTTTTTATTTTTTATTGCCAATACAGACATTTGGGATAGGTCAAACAGACACAATAGCCATCACCTAAAAACTTACCACACTGTTTAGGCCCAATTCCAACTGCTTTTGGGAGCTAAACAGTGTTGAGCCTCTTTAGTAGTTTAATTTGAGACCACCTGCTAATATCATGTCCTGTAGGTCTTTTTACATTACCAAAACATGATTTTTTTCAGTAAGGCAATACAGTTAGGAAAGTTTTTTATTAGCTTACCTGGTTATAGAAGTAGAAGAGGGCAAAAAAGTGCCAGTTTCCCACCTACAGCCATACCACATTGGATACGCCTAATCTCGTCTGATCTTGGAAGCTAAGCAGTGTTGGGCCTGGTTAGTACTTGGGTGGGAGACCACATGGGAACACCAGGTGCTGTAAGTTTTTTTCCCATTAATGGCAAATTGTTTTTATTCTCTTGCTATTTAAATTGGAAACTTTTTATTTTTTATTGCCAATACAGACATTTGGGACAGGTCAAACAGACACAATAGCCATCACCTAAAAACTTACCACACTGTTTAGGCCCAATTCCAACTGCTTTTGGCAGCTAAACAGTGTTGAGCCTCTTTAGTAGTTTAATTTGAGACCACCTGCTAATATCATGTCCTGTAGGTCTTTTTACATTACCAACACATGATTTTTTTCAGTAAGGCAATACAGTTAGGAAACTTTTTTATTCGCTTACCTGGTTATAGAAGTAGAAGAGGGCAAAAAAGTGCCAATATCTCAACTACAGGCATACCACATTGGATACGCCCAATCTCGTCTGATCTTGGAAGCTAAGCAGTGTTGGGCCTGGTTAGTACTTGAGTGGGAGACCACATGGGAACACCAGGTGCTGTAGGTTTTTTCCCATTAATGGCAAATTGTTTTTATTCTCTTGCTATTTAAATTGGAAACTTTTTATTTTTATTGCCAATACAGACATTTGGGACAGGTCAAACAGACACAATAGCCATCACCTAAAAACTTACCACACTGTTTAGGCCCAATTCCAACTGCATTTGGGAGCTAAACAGTGTTGAGCCTCTTTAGTAGTTTAATTTGAGACCACCTGCTAATATCATGTCCTGTAGGTCTTTTTACATTACCAACACATGATTTTTTTCAGTAAGCCAATATAGTTAGGAAACTTTTTTATTAGCTTACCTGGTTATAGAAGTAGAAGATGGCAAAAAAGTGCCTGTATCTTACCTACAGCCATACCACATTGGATACGCCCAATCTCGTCTGATCTTGGAAGCTAAGCAGTGTTGGGCCTGGTTAGTACTTGGGTGGGAGACCACATGGGAACACCAGGTGCTGTAGGTTTTTCCCATTACTGGCAAATTGTTTATATTCTCTAGCTTTTTAAATTGGAAACTTTTTTCTCTTTATTGACAGTACAGACATTTGGAAGAGGTCAAACAGACACAATAGCCATCACCTAAAAACTTACCACACTGTTTAGGCCCAATTCCAACTGCTTTTGGCAGCTAAACAGTGTTGAGCCTCTTAAGTAGTTTAATTTGAGACCACCTGCTAATATCATGTCCTGTAGGTCTTTTTACATTACCAACACATGTTTTTTTTCAGTAAGGCAATACAGTTAGGAAACTTTTTTATTAGCTTTCCTGGTTATAGAAGTAGAAGAGGGCAAAAAAGTGCCGGTATCTCACCTACAGCCATACCACATTGGATACGCCCAATCTCGTCTGATCTTGGAAGCTAAGCAGTGTTGGGCCTGGTTAGTACTTGGGTGGGAGACCACATGGGAACACCAGGTGCTGTAGGTTTCTTCCCATTAATGGCTAATTGTTTTTATTCTCTTGCTATTTAAATTGGAAACTTTTTATTTTTATTGCCAATACAGACATTTGGGACAGGTCAAACAGACACAATAGCCATCACCTAAAAACTTACCACACTGTTTAGGCCCAATTCCAACTGCTTTTGGCAGCTAAACAGTGTTGAGCCTCTTTAGTAGTTTAATTTGAGACCACATGCTAATATCATGTCCTGTAGGTCTTTTTACATTACCAACACATGATTTTTTTCAGTAAGGCAATACAGTTAGGAAACTGTTTTATTAGCTTACCTGGTTATAGAAGTAGAAGAGGGCAAAAAAGTGCCAGTATCTCACCTACAGCCATACCACATTGGATACACCCAATCTCGTCTGATCTTGGAAGCTAAGCAGTGTTGGGCCTGGTTAGTACTTGGGTGGGAGACCACATGGGAACACCAGGTGCTGTAGGTTTTTTCCCATTAATGGCAAATTGTTTTTATTCTCTAGCTATTTAAATTGGAAACTTTTTATTTTTTATTGCCAATACAGACATTTGGGACAGGTCAAACAGACACAATAGCCATCACCTAAAAACTTACCACACTGTTTAGGCCCAATTCCAACTGCTTTTGGGAGCTAAACAGTGTTGAGCCTCTTTAGTAGTTTAATTTGAGACCACGTGCTAATATCATGTCCTGTAGGTCTTTTTACATTACCAACACATGATTTTTTTCATTAAGGCAATACAGTTAGGAAACTTTTTTATTCGCTTACCTGGTTATAGAAGTAGAAGAGGGCAAAAAAGTGCCAGTATCTCACCTACAGCCATATTACATTGGATACGCCCAATCTCGTCTGATCTTGGAAGCTAAGCAGTGTTGGGCCTGTTTAGTACTTGGGTGGGAGACCACATGGGAACACCATGTGCTGTAGGTTTTTTCCCATTAATGGCAAATTGTTTTTATTCTCTTACTATTTAAATTAAAAAACTTTTTATTTTTTATTGCCAATACAGACATTTGGGACAGGTCAAACAGACACAATAGCCATCACCTAAAAACTTACCACACTGTTTAGGCCCAATTCCAACTGCTTTTGGGAGCTAAACAGTGTTGAGCCTCTTTAGTAGTTTAATTTGAGACCACCTGCTAATATCATGTCCTGTAGGTCTTTTTACATTACCAACACATGATTTTTTTCAGTAAGCCAATATAGTTAGGAATCTTTTTTATTAGCTTACCTGGTTATAGAAGTAGAAGAGGGCAAAAAAGTGCCTGTATCTCACCTACAGCCATACCACATTGGATACGCCCAATCTCGTCTGATCTTGGAAGCTAAGCAGTGTTGGGCCTGGTTAGTACTTGGGTGGGAGACCACATGCTGTAGGTTTTTCCCATTACTGGCAAATTGTTTATATTCTCTAGCTTTTTAAATTGGAAACTTTTTTCTCTTTATTGACAGTACAGACATTTGGAAGAGGTCAAACAGACACAATAGCCATCACCTAAAAACTTACCACACTGTTTAGGCCCAATTCCAACTGCTTTTGGCAGCTAAAGAGTGTTGAGCCTCTTAAGTAGTTTAATTTAAGACCACCTGCTAATATCATGTCCTGTAGGTCTTTTTACATTACCAACACATGATTTTTTTCAGTAAGGCAATACAGTTAGGAAACTTTTTTATTAGCTTTCCTGGTTATAGAAGTAGAAGAGGGCAAAAAAGTGCCAGTATCTCACCTAAAGCCATACCACATTGGATACGCCCAATCGCGTCTGATCTTGGAAACAAAGCAGTGTTGGGCCTGGTTTGTACTTGGGTGGGAGACCACATGGGAACACCAGGTGCTGTAGGTTTTTTCCCATTAATGGCAAATTGTTTTTATTCTCTAGCTATTTAAATTGGAAACTTTTTATTTTTTATTGCCAATACAGACATTTGGGACAGGTCAAAAAGACACAATAGCCATCACCTAAAAACTTACCACACTGTTTAGGCCCAATTCCAACTGCTTTTGGGAGCTAAACAGTTTTGAGCCTCTTTAGTAGTTTAATTTGAGACCACCTGCTAATATCATGTCCTGTAGGTCTTTTTACATTACCAACACATGATTTTTTTCAGTAAGGCAATACAGTTAGGAAACTTTTTTATTCGCTTACCTGGTTATAGAAGTAGAAGAGGGCAAAAAAGTGCCAGTATGTCATCTACAGCCATACCACATTGGATACGCCCAATCTCGTCTGATCTTGGAAGCTAAGCAGTGTTGGGCCTGTTTAGTACTTGGGTGGGAGACCACATGGGAACACCAGGTGCTGTAGGTTTTTTCCCATTAATGGCAAATTGTTTTTATTCTCTTGCTATTTAAATTGAAAACTTTTTATTTTTTATTGCCAATACAGACATTTGGGACAGGTCAAACAGACACAATAGCCATCACCTAAAAATTGACCACACTGTTTAGGCCCAATTCCAACTGCTTTTGGGAGCTAAACAGTGTTGAGCCTCTTTAGTAGTTTAATTTGAGAACAACTGCTAATATCATGTCCTGTAGGTCTTTTTACATTACCAACACATGATTTTTTTTCAGTAAGCCAATATAGTTAGGAAACTTTTTTATTAGCTTACCTGGTTATAGAAGTAGAAGAGGGAAAAAAAGTGCCTGTATCTCACCTACAGCCATACCACATTGGATACGCCCAGTCTCGTCTGATCTTGGAAGCTAAGCAGTGTTGGGCCTGGTTAGTACTTGGGTGGGAGACCACATGGGAACACCAGGTGCTGTAGGTTTTTCCCATTACTGGCAAATTGTTTTTATTCTCTAGCTTTTTAAATTGGAAACTTTTTTCTCTTTATTGACAGTACAGACATTTGGAAGAGGTCAAACAGACACAATAGCCATCACCTAAAAACTTACCACACTGTTTAGGCCCAATTCCAACTGCTTTTGGCAGCTAAACAGTGTTGAGCCTCTTTAGTAGTTTAATTTGAGACCACCTGCTAATATCATGTCCTGTAGGTCTTTTTACATTACCAACACATGATTTTTTTTCAGTAAGACAATATAGTTAGGAAACTTTTTTATTAGCTTACCTGGTTATAGAAGTAGAAGAGGGCAAAAAAGTGCCTGTATCTCACCTACAGCCATACCACATTGGATACGCCCAATCTCGTCTGATCTTGGAAGCTAAGCAGTGTTGGGCCTGGTTAGTACTTGGGTGGGAGACCACATGGGAACACCAGGTGCTGTAGGTTTTTCCCATTACTGGCAAATTGTTTTTATTCTCTAGCTTTTTAAATTGGAAACTTTTTTCTCTTTATTGACAGTACAGACATTTGGAAGAGGTCAAACAGACACAATAGCCATCACCTAAAAACTTACCACACTGTTTAGGCCCAATTCCAACTGCTTTTGGCAGCTAAACAGTGTTGAGCCTCTTAAGTAGTTTAATTTGAGACCACCTGCTAATATCATGTCCTGTAGGTCTTTTTACATTACCAACGCATGATTTTTTTTCAGTAAGGCAATACAGTTAGGAAACTTTTTTATTAGCTTTCCTGGTTATAGAAGTAGAAGAGGGCAAAAAAGTGCCGGTATCTCACCTACAGCCATACCACATTGGATACGCCCAATCTCGTCTGATCTTGGAAGCTAAGCAGTGTTGGGCCTGGTTAGTACTTGGGTGGGAGACCACATGGGAACACCAGGTGCTGTAGGTTTTTTCCCATTAATGGCAAATTGTTTTTATTCTCTTGCTATTTAAATTGGAAACTTTTTATTTTTTATTGCCAATACAGACATTTGGGACAGGTCAAACAGACACAATAGCCATCACCTAAAAACTTACCACACTGTTTAGGCCCAATTCCAACTGCTTTTGGCAGCTAAACAGTGTTGAGCCTCTTTAGTAGTTTAATTTGAGACCACCTGCTAATATCATGTCCTGTAGGTCTTTTTACATTACCAACACATGATTTTTTTCAGTAAGGCAATACAGTTAGGAAACTTTTTTATTCGCTTACCTGGTTATAGAAGTAGAAGAGGGCAAAAAAGTGCCAATATCTCAACTACAGGCATACCACATTGGATACGCCCAATCTCGTCTGATCTTGGAAGCTAAGCAGTGTTGGGCCTGGTTAGTACTTGAGTGGGAGACCACATGGGAACACCAGGTGCTGTAGGTTTTTTCCCATTAATGGCAAATTGTTTTTATTCTCTTGCTATTTAAATTGGAAACTTTTTATTTTTATTGCCAATACAGACATTTGGGACAGGTCAAACAGACACAATAGCCATCACCTAAAAACTTACCACACTGTTTAGGCCCAATTCCAACTGCATTTGGGAGCTAAACAGTGTTGAGCCTCTTTAGTAGTTTAATTTGAGACCACCTGCTAATATCATGTCCTGTAGGTCTTTTTACATTACCAACACATGATTTTTTTCAGTAAGCCAATATAGTTAGGAAACTTTTTTATTAGCTTACCTGGTTATAGAAGTAGAAGATGGCAAAAAAGTGCCTGTATCTCACCTACAGCCATACCACATTGGATACGCCTGATCTTGGAAGCTAAGCAGTGTTGGGCCTGGTTAGTACTTGGGTGGGAGACCACATGGGAACACCAGGTGCTGTAGGTTTTTCCCATTACTGGCAAATTGTTTATATTCTCTAGCTTTTTAAATTGGAAACTTTTTTCTCTTTATTGACAGTACAGACATTTGGAAGAGGTCAAACAGACACAATAGCTATCACCTAAAAACTTACCACACTGTTTAGGCCCAATTCCAACTGCTTTTGGCAGCTAAACAGTGTTGAGCCTCTTAAGTAGTTTAATTTGAGACCACCTGCTAATATCATGTCCTGTAGGTCTTTTTACATTACCAACACATGTTTTTTTTCAGTAAGGCAATACAGTTAGGAAACTTTTTTATTAGCTTTCCTGGTTATAGAAGTAGAAGATTGCAAAAAAGTGCCGGTATCTCACCTACAGCCATACCACATTGGATACGCCCAATCTCGTCTGATCTTGGAAGCTAAGCAGTGTTGGGCCTGGTTAGTACTTGGGTGGGAGACCACATGGGAACACCAGGTGCTGTAGGTTTCTTCCCATTAATGGCTAATTGTTTTTATTCTCTTGCTATTTAAATTGGAAACTTTTTATTTTTATTGCCAATACAGACATTTGGGACAGGTCAAACAGACACAATAGCCATCACCTAAAAACTTACCACACTGTTTAGGCCCAATTCCAACTGCTTTTGGCAGCTAAACAGTGTTGAGCCTCTTTAGTAGTTTAATTTGAGACCACATGCTAATATCATGTCCTGTAGGTCTTTTTACATTACCAACACATGATTTTTTTCAGTAAGGCAATACAGTTAGGAAACTGTTTTATTAGCTTACCTGGTTATAGAAGTAGAAGAGGGCAAAAAAGTGCCAGTATCTCACCTACAGCCATACCACATTGGATACGCCCAATCTCGTCTGATCTTGGAAGCTAAGCAGTGTTGGGCCTGGTTAGTACTTGGGTGGGAGACCACATGGGAACACCAGGTGCTGTAGGTTTTTTCCCATTAATGGCAAATTGTTTTTATTCTCTAGCTATTTAAATTGGAAACTTTTTATTTTTTATTGCCAATACAGACATTTGGGACAGGTCAAACAGACACAATAGCCATCACCTAAAAACTTACCACACTGTTTAGGCCCAATTCCAACTGCTTTTGGGAGCTAAACAGTGTTGAGCCTCTTTAGTAGTTTAATTTGAGACCACCTGCTAATATCATGTCCTGTAGGTCTTTTTACATTACCAACACATGATTTTTTTCAGTAAGCCAATATAGTTAGGAATCTTTTTTATTAGCTTACCTGGTTATAGAAGTAGAAGAGGGCAAAAAAGTGCCTGTATCTCACCTACAGCCATACCACATTGGATACGCCCAATCTCGTCTGATCTTGGAAGCTAAGCAGTGTTGGGCCTGGTTAGTACTTGGGTGGGAGACCACATGCTGTAGGTTTTTCCCATTACTGGCAAATTGTTTATATTCTCTAGCTTTTTAAATTGGAAACTTTTTTCTCTTTATTGACAGTACAGACATTTGGAAAAGGTCAAACAGACACAATAGCCATCACCTAAAAACTTACCACACTGTTTAGGCCCAATTCCAACTGCTTTTGGCAGCTAAACAGTGTTGAGCCTCTTTAGTAGTTTAATTTGAGACCACCTGCTAATATCATGTCCTGTAGGTCTTTTTACATTACCAACACATGATTTTTTTCAGTAAGGCAATACAGTTAGGAAACTTTTTTATTCGCTTACCTGGTTATAGAAGTAGAAGAGGGCAAAAAAGTGCCAGTATGTCATCTACAGCTATACCACATTGGATACGCCCAATCTCGTCTGATCTTGGAAGCTAAGCAGTGTTGGGCCTGTTTAGTACTTGGGTGGGAGACCACATGGGAACACCAGGTGCTGTAGGTTTTTTCCCATTAATGGCAAATTGTTTTTATTCTCTTGCTATTTAAATTGAAAACTTTTTATTTTTTATTGCCAATACAGACATTTGGGACAGGTCAAACAGACACAATAGCCATCACCTAAAAACTTACCACACTGTTTAGGCCCAATTCCAACTGCTTTTGGGAGCTAAACAGTGTTGAGCCTCTTTAGTAGTTTAATTTGAGACCAACTGCTAATATCATGTCCTGTAGGTCTTTTTACATTACCAACACATGATTTTTTTTCAGTAAGCCAATATAGTTAGGAAACTTTTTTATTAGCTTACCTGGTTATAGAAGTAGAAGAGGGAAAAAAAGTGCCTGTATCTCACCTACAGCCATACCACATTGGATACGCCCAGTCTCGTCTGATCTTGGAAGCTAAGCAGTGTTGGGCCTGGTTAGTACTTGGGTGGGAGACCACATGGGAACACCAGGTGCTGTAGGTTTTTCCCATTACTGTCAAATTGTTTTTATTCTCTAGCTTTTTAAATTGGAAACTTTTTTCTCTTTATTGACAGTACAGACATTTGGAAGAGGTCAAACAGACACAATAGCCATCACCTAAAAACTTACCACACTGTTTAGGCCCAATTCCAACTGCTTTTGGCAGCTAAACAGTGTTGAGCCTCTTTAGTAGTTTAATTTGAGACCACCTGCTAATATCATGTCCTGAAGGTCTTTTTACATTACCAACACATGATTTTTTTTCAGTAAGCCAATATAGTTAGGAAACTTTTTTATTAGCTTACCTGGTTATAGAAGTAGAAGAGGGCAAAAAAGTGCCTGTATCTCACCTACAGCCATACCACATTGGATACGCCCAATCTCGTCTGATCTTGGAAGCTAAGCAGTGTTGGGCCTGGTTAGTACTTGGGTGGGAGACCACATGGGAACACCAGGTGCTGTAGGTTTTTCCCATTACTGGCAAATTGTTTTTATTCTCTAGCTTTTTAAATTGGAAACTTTTTTCTCTTTATTGACAGTACAGACATTTGGAAGAGGTCAAACAGACACAATAGCCATCACCTAAAAACTTACCACACTGTTTAGGCCCAATTCCAACTGCTTTTGGCAGCTAAACAGTGTTGAGCCTCTTAAGTAGTTTAATTTGAGACCACCTGCTAATATCATGTCCTGTAGGTCTTTTTACATTACCAACGCATGATTTTTTTTCAGTAAGGCAATACAGTTAGGAAACTTTTTTATTAGCTTTCCTGGTTATAGAAGTAGAAGAGGGCAAAAAAGTGCCGGTATCTCACCTACAGCCATACCACATTGGATACGCCCAATCTCGTCTGATCTTGGAAGCTAAGCCGTGTTGGGCCTGGTTAGTACTTGGGTGGGAGACCACATGGGAACACCAGGTGCTGTAGGTTTTTTCCCATTAATGGCAAATTGTTTTTATTCTCTTGCTATTTAAATTGGAAACTTTTTATTTTTATTGCCAATACAGACATTTGGGACAGGTCAAAAAGACACAATAGCCATCACCTAAAAACTTACCACACTGTTTAGGCCCAATTCCAACTGCTTTTCGGAGCTAAACAGTGTTGAGCCTCTTTAGTAGTTTAATTTGAGACCACCTGCTAATATCATGTCCTGTAGGTCTTTTTACATTACCAACACATGATTTTTTTCAGTAAGCCAATATAGTTAGGAAACTTTTTTATGAGCTTACCTGGTTATAGAAGTAGAAGAGGGCAAAAAAGTGCCTGTATCTCACTTACAGCCATACCACATTGGATACGCCCAATCTCGTCTGATCTTGGAAGCTAAGCAGTGTTGGGCCTGGTTAGTACTTGGGTGGGAGACCACATGGGAACACCAGGTGCTGTAGGTTTTTCCCATTACTGGCAAATTGTTTTTATTCTCTAGCTTTTTAAATTGGAAACTTTTTTCTCTTTATTGACAGTACAGACATTTGGAAGAGGTCAAACAGACACAATAGCCATCACCTAAAAACTTACCACACTGTTTAGGCCCAATTCCAACTGCTTTTGGCAGCTAAACAGTGTTGAGCCTCTTTAGTAGTTTAATTTGAGACCACCTGCTAATATCATGTCCTGTAGGTCTTTTTACATTACCAACACATGATTTTTTTCAGTAAGACAATACAGTTAGGAAACTTTTTTATTAGTTTACCTGGTTATAGAAGTAGAAGAGGGCAAAAAAGTGCATGTATCTCAACTACAGCCATACCACATTGGATACGCCCAATCTCGTCTGATCTTGGAAGCTAAGCAGTGTTGGGCCTGGTTAGTACTTGGGTGGGAGACCACATCGGAACACCAGGTGCTGTAGGATTTTTCCCATTAATGGCAAATTGTTTTTATTCTCTTGCTATTTAAATTGGAAACTTTTTATTTTTATTGCCAATACAGACATTTGGGACAGGTCAAACAGACACAATAGCCATCACCTAAAAACTTACCACACTGTTTAGGCCCGATTCCAACTGCTTTTGGGAGCTAAACAGTGTTGAGCCTCTTTAGTAGTTTAATTTGAGACCACCTGCTAATATCATGTCCTGTAGGTCTTTTTACATTACCAACACATAATTTTTTTCAGTAAGCCAATATAGTTAGGAAACTTTTTTATTAGCTTACCTGGTTATAGAAGTAGAAGATGGCAAAAAAGTGCCTGTATCTCACCTACAGCCATACCACATTGGATACGCCCAATCTCGTCTGATCTTGGAAGCTAAGCAGTGTTGGGCCTGGTTAGTAATTGGGTGGGAGACCACATGGGAACACCAGGTGCTGTAGGTTTTTCCCATTACTGGCAAATTGTTTTTATTCTCCAGCTTTTTAAATTGGAAACTTTTTTCTCTTTATTGACAGTACAGACATTTGGGACAGGTCAAACAGACACAATAGCCATCACCTAAAAACTTACCACACTGTTTAGGCCCAATTCTAACTGCTTTTGGCAGCTAAATAGTGTTGAGCCTCTTAAGTAGTTTAATTTGAGACCACCTGCTAATATCATGTCCTGTAGGTTTTTTTACATTACCAACACATGATTTTTTTCAGTAAGCTAATACAGTTAGGAAACTTTTTTATTAGCTTTCCTGGTTATAGAAGTAGAAGAGGGCAAAAAAGTGCCGGTATCTCACCTACAGCCGTACCACATTGGATACGCCCAATCTCGTCTGATCTTGGAAGCTAAGCAGTGTTGGGCCTGGTTAGTACTTGGGTGGGAGACCACATGGGAACACCAGGTGCTGTAGGTTTTTTCCCATTAATGGCAAATTGTTTTTATTCTCTAGCTTTTTAAATTGGAAACTTTTTTCTCTTTATTGACAGTACAGACATTTGGAAGAGGTAAAACAGACACAATAGCCATCACCTAAAAACTTACCACACTGTTTAGGCCCAATTCCAACTGCTTTTGGCAGCTAAACAGTGTTGAGCCTCTTAAGTAGTTTAATTTGAGACCACCTGCTAATATCATGTCCTGTAGGTCTTTTTACATTACCAACGCATGATTTTTTTTCAGTAAGGCAATACAGTTAGGAAACTTTTTTATTAGCTTTCCTGGTTATAGAAGTAGAAGAGGGCAAAAAAGTGCCGGTATCTCACCTACAGCCATACCACATTGGATACGCCCAATCACGTCTGATCTTGGAAGCTAAGCAGTGTTGGGCCTGGTTAGTACTTGGGTGGGAGACCACATGGGAACACCAGGTGCTGTAGGTTTTTTCCCATTAATGGCAAATTGTTTTTATTCTCTTGCTATTTAAATTGGAAACTTTTTATTTTTATTGCCAATACAGACATTTGGGACAGGTCAAACAGACACAATAGCCATCACCTAAAAACTTACCACACTGTTTAGGCCCAATTCCAACTGCTTTTCGGAGCTAAACATTGTTGAGCCTCTTTAGTAGTTTAATTTGAGACCACCTGCTAATATCATGTCCTGTAGGTCTTTTTACATTACCAACACATGATTTTTTTCAGTAAGCCAATATAGTTAGGAAACTTTTTTATGAGCTTACCTGGTTATAGAAGTAGAAGAGGGCAAAAAAGTGCCTGTATCTCACTTACAGCCATACCACATTGGATACGCCCAATCTCGTCGGATCTTGGAAGCTAAGCAGTGTTGGGCCTGGTTAGTACTTGGGTGGGAGACCACATGGGAACACCAGGTGCTGTAGGGTTTTCCCATTACTGGCAAATTGTTTTTATTCTCTAGCTTTTTAAATTGGAAACTTTTTTCTCTTTATTGACAGTACAGACATTTGGAAGAGGTCAAACAGACACAATAGCCATCACCTAAAAACTTACCACACTGTTTAGGCCCAATTCCAACTGCTTTTGGCAGCTAAACAGTGTTGAGCCTCTTTAGTAGTTTAATTTGAGACCACCTGCTAATATCATGTCCTGTAGGTCTTTTTACATTACCAACACATGATTTTTTTCAGTAAGACAATACAGTTAGGAAACTTTTTTATTAGTTTACCTGGTTATAGAAGTAGAAGAGGGCAAAAAAGTGCCTGTATCTCAACTACAGCCATACCACATTGGATACGCCCAATCTCGTCTGATCTTGGAAGCTAAGCAGTGTTGGGCCTGGTTAGTACTTGGGTGGGAGACCACATCGGAACACCAGGTGCTGTAGGATTTTTCCCATTAATGGCAAATTGTTTTTATTCTCTTGCTATTTAAATTGGAAACTTTTTATTTTTATTGCCAATACAGACATTTGGGACAGGTCAAACAGACACAATAGCCATCACCTAAAAACTTACCACACTGTTTAGGCCCGATTCCAACTGCTTTTGGGAGCTAAACAGTGTTGAGCCTCTTTAGTAGTTTAATTTGAGACCACCTGCTAATATCATGTCCTGTAGGTCTTTTTACATTACCAACACATAATTTTTTTCAGTAAGCCAATATAGTTAGGAAACTTTTTTATTAGCTTACCTGGTTATAGAAGTAGAAGATGGCAAAAAAGTGCCTGTATCTCACCTACAGCCATACCACATTGGATACGCCCAATCTCGTCTGATCTTGGAAGCTAAGCAGTGTTGGGCCTGGTTAGTACTTGGGTGGGAGACCACATGGGAACACCAGGTGCTGTAGGTTTTCCCCATTACTGGCAAATTGTTTTTATTCTCCAGCTTTTTAAATTGGAAACTTTTTTCTCTTTATTGACAGTACAGACATTTGGGACAGGTCAAACAGACACAATAGCCATCACCTAAAAACTTACCACACTGTTTAGGCCCAATTCCAACTGCTTTTGGCAGCTAAATAGTGTTGAGCCTCTTAAGTAGTTTAATTTGAGACCACCTGCTAATATCATGTCCTGTAGGTCTTTTTACATTACCAACACATGATTTTTTTCAGTAAGGCAATACAGTTAGGAAACTTTTTTATTAGCTTTCCTGGTTATAGAAGTAGAAGAGGGCAAAAAAGTGCCAGTATCTCACCTACAGCCGTACCACATTGGATACGCCCAATCTCGTCTGATCTTGGAAGCTAAGCAGTGTTGGGCCTGGTTAGTACTTGGGTGGGAGACCACATGGGAACACCAGGTGCTGTAGGTTTTTTCCCATTAATGGCAAATTGTTTTTATTCTCTAGCTTTTTAAATTGGAAACTTTTTTCTCTTTATTGACAGTACAGATATTTGGAAGAGGTCAAACAGACACAATAGCCATCACCTAAAAACTTACCACACTGTTTAGGCCCAATTCCAACTGCTTTTGGCAGCTAAACAGTGTTGAGCCTCTTAAGTAGTTTAATTTGAGACCACCTGCTAATATCATGTCCTGTAGGTCTTTTTACATTGTCAACGCATGATTTTTTTCAGTAAGGCAATACAGTTAGGAAACTTTTTTATTAGCTTTCCTGGTTATAGAAGTAGAAGAGGGCAAAAAAGTGCCGGTATCTCACCTACAGCCATACCACATTGGATACGCCCAATCTCGTCTGATCTTGGAAGCTAAGCAGTGTTGGGCCTGGTTAGTACTTGGGTGGGAGACCACATGGGAACACCAGGTGCTGTAGGTTTCTTCCCATTAATGGCTAATTGTTTTTATTCTCTTGCTATTTAAATTGGAAACTTTTTATTTTTATTGCCAATACAGACATTTGGAAGAGGTCAAACAGACACAATAGCTATCACCTAAAAACTTACCACACTGTTTAGGCCCAATTCCAACTGCTTTTGGCAGCTAAACAGTGTTGAGCCTCTTAAGTAGTTTAATTTGAGACCACCTGCTAATATCATGTCCTGTAGGTCTTTTTACATTACCAACACATGTTTTTTTTCAGTAAGGCAATACAGTTAGGAAACTTTTTTATTAGCTTTCCTGGTTATAGAAGTAGAAGATTGCAAAAAAGTGCCGGTATCTCACCTACAGCCATACCACATTGGATACGCCCAATCTCGTCTGATCTTGGAAGCTAAGCAGTGTTGGGCCTGGTTAGTACTTGGGTGGGAGACCACATGGGAACACCAGGTGCTGTAGGTTTCTTCCCATTAATGGCTAATTGTTTTTATTCTCTTGCTATTTAAATTGGAAACTTTTTATTTTTATTGCCAATACAGACATTTGGGACAGGTCAAACAGACACAATAGCCATCACCTAAAAACTTACCACACTGTTTAGGCCCAATTCCAACTGCTTTTGGCAGCTAAACAGTGTTGAGCCTCTTTAGTAGTTTAATTTGAGACCACATGCTAATATCATGTCCTGTAGGTCTTTTTACATTACCAACACATGATTTTTTTCAGTAAGGCAATACAGTTAGGAAACTGTTTTATTAGCTTACCTGGTTATAGAAGTAGAAGAGGGCAAAAAAGTGCCAGTATCTCACCTACAGCCATACCACATTGGATACGCCCAATCTCGTCTGATCTTGGAAGCTAAGCAGTGTTGGGCCTGGTTAGTACTTGGGTGGGAGACCACATGGGAACACCAGGTGCTGTAGGTTTTTTCCCATTAATGGCAAATTGTTTTTATTCTCTAGCTATTTAAATTGGAAACTTTTTATTTTTTATTGCCAATACAGACATTTGGGACAGGTCAAACAGACACAATAGCCATCACCTAAAAACTTACCACACTGTTTAGGCCCAATTCCAACTGCTTTTGGGAGCTAAACAGTGTTGAGCCTCTTTAGTAGTTTAATTTGAGACCACGTGCTAATATCATGTCCTGTAGGTCTTTTTACATTACCAACACATGATTTTTTTCAGTAAGGCAATACAGTTAGGAAACTTTTTTATTCGCTTACCTGGTTATAGAAGTAGAAGAGGGCAAAAAAGTGCCAGTATCTCACCTACAGCCATACCACATTGGATACGCCCAATCTCGTCTGATCTTGGAAGCTAAGCAGTGTTGGGCCTGTTTAGTACTTGGGTGGGAGACCACATGGGAACACCAGGTGCTGTAGGTTTTTTCCCATTAATGGCAAATTGTTTTTATTCTCTTACTATTTAAATTAAAAAACTTTTTATTTTTTATTGCCAATACAGACATTTGGGACAGGTCAAACAGACACAATAGCCATCACCTAAAAACTTACCACACTGTTTAGGCCCAATTCCAACTGCTTTTGGGAGCTAAACAGTGTTGAGCCTCTTTAGTAGTTTAATTTGAGACCACCTGCTAATATCATGTCCTGTAGGTCTTTTTACATTACCAACACATGATTTTTTTCAGTAAGCCAATATAGTTAGGAATCTTTTTTATTAGCTTACCTGGTTATAGAAGTAGAAGAGGGCAAAAAAGTGCCTGTATCTCACCTACAGCCATACCACATTGGATACGCCCAATCTCGTCTGATCTTGGAAGCTAAACAGTGTTGGGCCTGGTTAGTACTTGGGTGGGAGACCACATGCTGTAGGTTTTTCCCATTACTGGCAAATTGTTTATATTCTCTAGCTTTTTAAATTGGAAACTTTTTTCTCTTTATTGACAGTACAGACATTTGGAAGAGGTCAAACAGACACAATAGCCATCACCTAAAAACTTACCACACTGTTTAGGCCCAATTCCAACTGCTTTTGGCAGCTAAACAGTGTTGAGCCTCTTTAGTAGTTTAATTTGAGACCACCTGCTAATATCATGTCCTGTAGGTCTTTTTACATTACGAACACATGATTTTTTTCAGTAAGGCAATACAGTTAGGAAACTTTTTTATTCGCTTACCTGGTTATAGAAGTAGAAGAGGGCAAAAAAGTGCCAGTATGTCATCTACAGCTATACCACATTGGATACGCCCAATCTCGTCTGATCTTGGAAACAAAGCAGTGTTGGGCCTGGTTTGTACTTGGGTGGGAGACCACATGGGAACACCAGGTGCTGTAGGTTTTTTCCCATTAATGGCAAATTGTTTTTATTCTCTAGCTATTTAAATTGGAAACTTTTTATTTTTTATTGCCAATACAGACATTTGGGACAGGTCAAACAGACACAATAGCCATCACCTAAAAACTTACCACACTGTTTAGGCCCAATTCCAACTGCTTTTGGGAGCTAAACAGTTTTGAGCCTCTTTAGTAGTTTAATTTGAGACCACCTGCTAATATCATGTCCTGTAGGTCTTTTTACATTACCAACACATGATTTTTTTCAGTAAGGCAATACAGTTAGGAAACTTTTTTATTCGCTTACCTGGTTATAGAAGTAGAAGAGGGCAAAAAAGTGCCAGTATGTCATCTACAGCCATACCACATTGGATACGCCCAATCTCGTCTGATCTTGGAAGCTAAGCAGTGTTGGGCCTGTTTAGTACTTGGGTGGGAGACCACATGGGAACACCAGGTGCTGTAGGTTTTTTCCCATTAATGGCAAATTGTTTTTATTCTCTTGCTATTTAAATTGAAAACTTTTTATTTTTTATTGCCAATACAGACATTTGGGACAGGTCAAACAGACACAATAGCCATCACCTAAAAACTTACCACACTGTTTAGGCCCAATTCCAACTGCTTTTGGGAGCTAAACAGTGTTGAGCCTCTTTAGTAGTTTAATTTGAGAACAACTGCTAATATCATGTCCTGTAGGTCTTTTTACATTACCAACACATGATTTTTTTTCAGTAAGCCAATATAGTTAGGAAACTTTTTTATTAGCTTACCTGGTTATAAAAGTAGAAGAGGGAAAAAAAGTGCCTGTATCTCACCTACAGCCATACCACATTGGATACGCCCAGTCTCGTCTGATCTTGGAAGCTAAGCAGTGTTGGGCCTGGTTAGTACTTGGGTGGGAGACCACATGGGAACACCAGGTGCTGTAGGTTTTTCCCATTACTGGCAAATTGTTTTTATTCTCTAGCTTTTTAAATTGGAAACTTTTTTCTCTTTATTGACAGTACAGACATTTGGAAGAGGTCAAACAGACACAATAGCCATCACCTAAAAACTTACCACACTGTTTAGGCCCAATTCCAACTGCTTTTGGCAGCTAAACAGTGTTGAGCCTCTTTAGTAGTTTAATTTGAGACCACCTGCTAATATCATGTCCTGTAGGTCTTTTTACATTACCAACACATGATTTTTTTTCAGTAAGCCAATATAGTTAGGAAACTTTTTTATTAGCTTACCTGGTTATAGAAGTAGAAGAGGGCAAAAAAGTGCCTGTATCTCACCTACAGCCATACCACATTGGATACGCCCAATCTCGTCTGATCTTGGAAGCTAAGCAGTGTTGGGCCTGGTTAGTACTTGGGTGGGAGACCACATGGGAACACCAGGTGCTGTAGGTTTTTACCATTACTGGCAAATTGTTTTTATTCTTTAGCTTTTTAAATTGGAAACTTTTTTCTCTTTATTGACAGTACAGACATTTGGAAGAGGTCAAACAGACACAATAGCCATCACCTAAAAACTTACCACACTGTTTAGGCCCAATTCCAACTGCTTTTGGCAGCTAAACAGTGTTGAGCCTCTTAAGTAGTTTAATTTGAGACCACCTGCTAATATCATGTCCTGTAGGTCTTTTTACATTACCAACGCATGATTTTTATTCAGTAAGGCAATACAGTTAGGAAACTTTTTTATTAGCTTTCCTGGTTATAGAAGTAGAAGAGGGCAAAAAAGTGCCGGTATCTCACCTACAGCCATACCACATTGGATACGCCCAATCTCGTCTGATCTTGGAAGTTAAGCAGTGTTGGGCCTGGTTAGTACTTGGGTGGGAGACCACATGGGAACACCAGGTGCTGTAGGTTTTTTCCCATTAATGGCAAATTGTTTTTATTCTCTTGCTATTTAAATTGGAAACTTTTTATTTTTTATTGCCAATACAGACATTTGGGACAGGTCAAACAGACACAATAGCCATCACCTAAAAACTTACCACACTGTTTAGGCCCAATTCCAACTGCTTTTGGCAGCTAAACAGTGTTGAGCCTCTTTAGTAGTTTAATTTGAGACCACCTGCTAATATCATGTCCTGTAGGTCTTTTTACATTACCAACACATGATTTTTTTCAGTAAGGCAATACAGTTAGGAAACTTTTTTATTCGCTTACCTGGTTATAGAAGTAGAAGAGGGCAAAAAAGTGCCAATATCTCAACTACAGGCATACCACATTGGATACGCCCAATCTCGTCTGATCTTGGAAGCTAAGCAGTGTTGGGCCTGGTTAGTACTTGAGTGGGAGACCACGGGAACACCAGGTGCTGTAGGTTTTTTCCCATTAATGGCAAATTGTTTTTATTCTCTTGCTATTTAAATTGGAAACTTTTTATTTTTATTGCCAATACAGACATTTGGGACAGGTCAAACAGACACAATAGCCATCACCTAAAAACTTACCACACTGTTTAGGCCCAATTCCAACTGCATTTGGGAGCTAAACAGTGTTGAGCCTCTTTAGTAGTTTAATTTGAGACCACCTGCTAATATCATGTCCTGTAGGTCTTTTTACATTACCAACACATGATTTTTTTCAGTAAGCCAATATAGTTAGGAAACTTTTTTATTAGCTTACCTGGTTATAGAAGTAGAAGATGGCAAAAAAGTGCCTGTATCTCACCTACAGCCATACCACATTGGATACGCCCAATCTCGTCTGATCTTGGAAGCTAAGCAGTGTTGGGCCTGGTTAGTACTTGGGTGGGAGACCACATGGGAACACCAGGTGCTGTAGGTTTTTCCCATTACTGGCAAATTGTTTATATTCTCTAGCTTTTTAAATTGGAAACTTTTTTCTCTTTATTGACAGTACAGACATTTGGAAGAGGTCAAACAGACACAATAGCTATCACCTAAAAACTTACCACACTGTTTAGGCCCAATTCCAACTGCTTTTGGCAGCTAAACAGTGTTGAGCCTCTTAAGTAGTTTAATTTGAGACCACCTGCTAATATCATGTCCTGTAGGTCTTTTTACATTACCAACACATGTTTTTTTTCAGTAAGGCAATACAGTTAGGAAACTTTTTTATTAGCTTTCCTGGTTATATAAGTAGAAGATTGCAAAAAAGTGCCGGTATCTCACCTACAGCCATACCACATTGGATACGCCCAATCTCGTCTGATCTTGGAAGCTAAGCAGTGTTGGGCCTGGTTAGTACTTGGGTGGGAGACCACATGGGAACACCAGGTGCTGTAGGTTTCTTCCCATTAATGGCTAATTGTTTTTATTCTCTTGCTATTTAAATTGGAAACTTTTTATTTTTATTGCCAATACAGACATTTGGGACAGGTCAAACAGACACAATAGCCATCACCTAAAAACTTACCACACTGTTTAGGCCCAATTCCAACTGCTTTTGGCAGCTAAACAGTGTTGAGCCTCTTTAGTAGTTTAATTTGAGACCACATGCTAATATCATGTCCTGTAGGTCTTTTTACATTACCAACACATGATTTTTTTCAGTAAGGCAATACAGTTAGGAAACTGTTTTATTAGCTTACCTGGTTATAGAAGTAGAAGAGGGCAAAAAAGTGCCAGTATCTCACCTACAGCCATACCACATTGGATACGCCCAATCTCGTCTGATCTTGGAAGCTAAGCAGTGTTGGGCCTGGTTAGTACTTGGGTGGGAGACCACATGGGAACACCAGGTGCTGTAGGTTTTTTCCCATTAATGGCAAATTGTTTTTATTCTCTAGCTATTTAAATTGGAAACTTTTTATTTTTTATTGCCAATACAGACATTTGGGACAGGTCAAACAGACACAATAGCCATCACCTAAAAACTTACCACACTGTTTAGGCCCAATTCCAACTGCTTTTGGGAGCTAAACAGTGTTGAGCCTCTTTAGTAGTTTAATTTGAGACCACGTGCTAATATCATGTCCTGTAGGTCTTTTTACATTACCAACACATGATTTTTTTCAGTAAGGCAATACAGTTAGGAAACTTTTTTATTCGCTTACCTGGTTATAGAAGTAGAAGAGGGCAAAAAAGTGCCAGTATCTCACCTACAGCCATACCACATTGGATACGCCCAATCTCGTCTGATCTTGGAAGCTAAGCAGTGTTGGGCCTGTTTAGTACTTGGGTGGGAGACCACATGGGAACACCAGGTGCTGTAGGTTTTTTCCCATTAATGGCAAATTGTTTTTATTCTCTTACTATTTAAATTAAAAAACTTTTTATTTTTTATTGCCAATACAGACATTTGGGACAGGTCAAACAGACACAATAGCCATCACCTAAAAACTTACCACACTGTTTAGGCCCAATTCCAACTGCTTTTGGGAGCTAAACAGTGTTGAGCCTCTTTAGTAGTTTAATTTGAGACCACCTGCTAATATCATGTCCTGTAGGTCTTTTTACATTACCAACACATGATTTTTTTCAGTAAGCCAATATAGTTAGGAATCTTTTTTATTAGCTTTCCTGGTTATAGAAGTAGAAGAGGGCAAAAAAGTGCCTGTATCTCACCTACAGCCATACCACATTGGATACGCCCAATCTCGTCTGATCTTGGAAGCTAAGCAGTGTTGGGCCTGGTTAGTACTTGGGTGGGAGACCACATGCTGTAGGTTTTTCCCATTACTGGCAAATTGTTTATATTCTCTAGCTTTTTAAATTGGAAACTTTTTTCTCTTTATTGACAGTACAGACATTTGGAAGAGAGAAAAACAGACACAATAGCCATCACCTAAAAACTTACCACACTGTTTAGGCCCAATTCCAACTGCTTTTGGCAGCTAAACAGTGTTGAGCCTCTTTAGTAGTTTAATTTGAGACCACCTGCTAATATCATGTCCTGTAGGTCTTTTTACATTACCAACACATGATTTTTTTCAGTAAGGCAATACAGTTAGGAAACTTTTTTATTCGCTTACCTGGTTATAGAAGTAGAAGAGGGCAAAAAAGTGCCAGTATGTCATCTACAGCTATACCACATTGGATACGCCCAATCTCGTCTGATCTTGGAAGCTAAGCAGTGTTGGGCCTGTTTAGTACTTGGGTGGGAGACCACATGGGAACACCAGGTGCTGTAGGTTTTTTCCCATTAATGGCAAATTGTTTTTATTCTCTTGCTATTTAAATTGAAAACTTTTTATTTTTTATTGCCAATACAGACATTTGGGACAGGTCAAACAGACACAATAGCCATCACCTAAAAACTTACCACACTGTTTAGGCCCAATTCCAACTGCTTTTGGGAGCTAAACAGTGTTGAGCCTCTTTAGTAGTTTAATTTGAGACCAACTGCTAATATCATGTCCTGTAGGTCTTTTTACATTACCAACACATGATTTTTTTTCAGTAAGCCAATATAGTTAGGAAACTTTTTTATTAGCTTACCTGGTTATAGAAGTAGAAGAGGGAAAAAAAGTGCCTGTATCTCACCTACAGCCATACCACATTGGATACGCCCAGTCTCGTCTGATCTTGGAAGCTAAGCAGTGTTGGGCCTGGTTAGTACTTGGGTGGGAGACCACATGGGAACACCAGGTGCTGTAGGTTTTTCCCATTACTGTCAAATTGTTTTTATTCTCTAGCTTTTTAAATTGGAAACTTTTTTCTCTTTATTGACAGTACAGACATTTGGAAGAGGTCAAACAGACACAATAGCCATCACCTAAAAACTTACCACACTGTTTAGGCCCAATTCCAACTGCTTTTGGCAGCTAAACAGTGTTGAGCCTCTTTAGTAGTTTAATTTGAGACCACCTGCTAATATCATGTCCTGTAGGTCTTTTTACATTACCAACACATGATTTTTTTTCAGTAAGCCAATATAGTTAGGAAACTTTTTTATTAGCTTACCTGGTTATAGAAGTAGAAGAGGGCAAAAAAGTGCCTGTATCTCACCTACAGCCATACCACATTGGATACGCCCAATCTCGTCTGATCTTGGAAGCTAAGCAGTGTTGGGCCTGGTTAGTACTTGGGTGGGAGACCACATGGGAACACCAGGTGCTGTAGGTTTTTCCCATTACTGGCAAATTGTTTTTATTCTCTAGCTTTTTAAATTGGAAACTTTTTTCTCTTTATTGACAGTACAGACATTTGGAAGAGGTCAAACAGACACAATAGCCATCACCTAAAAACTTACCACACTGTTTAGGCCCAATTCCAACTGCTTTTGGCAGCTAAACAGTGTTGAGCCTCTTAAGTAGTTTAATTTGAGACCACCTGCTAATATCATGTCCTGTAGGTCTTTTTACATTACCAACGCATGATTTTTTTTCAGTAAGGCAATACAGTTAGGAAACTTTTTTATTAGCTTTCCTGGTTATAGAAGTAGAAGAGGGCAAAAAAGTGCCGGTATCTCACCTACAGCCATACCACATTGGATACGCCCAATCTCGTCTGATCTTGGAAGCTAAGCCGTGTTGGGCCTGGTTAGTACTTGGGTGGGAGACCACATGGGAACACCAGGTGCTGTAGGTTTTTTCCCATTAATGGCAAATTGTTTTTATTCTCTTGCTATTTAAATTGGAAACTTTTTATTTTTATTGCCAATACAGACATTTGGGACAGGTCAAACAGACACAATAGCCATCACCTAAAAACTTACCACACTGTTTAGGCCCAATTCCAACTGCTTTTCGGAGCTAAACAGTGTTGAGCCTCTTTAGTAGTTTAATTTGAGACCACCTGCTAATATCATGTCCTGTAGGTCTTTTTACATTACCAACACATGATTTTTTTCAGTAAGCCAATATAGTTAGGAAACTTTTTTATGAGCTTACCTGGTTATAGAAGTAGAAGAGGGCAAAAAAGTGCCTGTATCTCACTTACAGCCATACCACATTGGATACGCCCAATCTCGTCTGATCTTGGAAGCTAAGCAGTGTTGGGCCTGGTTAGTACTTGGGTGGGAGACCACATGGGAACACCAGGTGCTGTAGGTTTTTCCCATTACTGGCAAATTGTTTTTATTCTCTAGCTTTTTAAATTGGAAACTTTTTTCTCTTTATTGACAGTACAGACATTTGGAAGAGGTCAAACAGACACAATAGCCATCACCTAAAAACTTACCACACTGTTTAGGCCCAATTCCAACTGCTTTTGGCAGCTAAACAGTGTTGAGCCTCTTTAGTAGTTTAATTTGAGACCACCTGCTAATATCATGTCCTGTAGGTCTTTTTACATTACCAACACATGATTTTTTTCAGTAAGACAATACAGTTAGGAAACTTTTTTATTAGTTTACCTGGTTATAGAAGTAGAAGAGGGCAAAAAAGTGCCTGTATCTCAACTACAGCCATACCACATTGGATACGCCCAATCTCGTCTGATCTTGGAAGCTAAGCAGTGTTGGGCCTGGTTAGTACTTGGGTGGGAGACCACATCGGAACACCAGGTGCTGTAGGATTTTTCCCATTAATGGCAAATTGTTTTTATTCTCTTGCTATTTAAATTGGAAACTTTTTATTTTTATTGCCAATACAGACATTTGGGACAGGTCAAACAGACACAATAGCCATCACCTAAAAACTTACCACACTGTTTAGGCCCGATTCCAACTGCTTTTGGGAGCTAAACAGTGTTGAGCCTCTTTAGTAGTTTAATTTGAGACCACCTGCTAATATCATGTCCTGTAGGTCTTTTTACATTACCAACACATAATTTTTTTCAGTAAGCCAATATAGTTAGGAAACTTTTTTATTAGCTTACCTGGTTATAGAAGTAGAAGATGGCAAAAAAGTGCCTGTATCTCACCTACAGCCATACCACATTGGATACGCCCAATCTCGTCTGATCTTGGAAGCTAAGCAGTGTTGGGCCTGGTTAGTAATTGGGTGGGAGACCACATGGGAACACCAGGTGCTGTAGGTTTTTCCCATTACTGGCAAATTGTTTTTATTCTCCAGCTTTTTAAATTGGAAACTTTTTTCTCTTTATTGACAGTACAGACATTTGGGACAGGTCAAACAGACACAATAGCCATCACCTAAAAACTTACCACACTGTTTAGGCCCAATTCTAACTGCTTTTGGCAGCTAAATAGTGTTGAGCCTCTTAAGTAGTTTAATTTGAGTCCACCTGCTAATATCATGTCCTGTAGGTTTTTTTACATTACCAACACATGATTTTTTTCAGTAAGCTAATACAGTTAGGAAACTTTTTTATTAGCTTTCCTGGTTATAGAAGTAGAAGAGGGCAAAAAAGTGCCGGTATCTCACCTACAGCCGTACCACATTGGATACGCCCAATCTCGTCTGATCTTGGAAGCTAAGCAGTGTTGGGCCTGGTTAGTACTTGGGTGGGAGACCACATGGGAACACCAGGTGCTGTAGGTTTTTTCCCATTAATGGCAAATTGTTTTTATTCTCTAGCTTTTTAAATTGGAAACTTTTTTCTCTTTATTGACAGTACAGACATTTGGAAGAGGTAAAACAGACACAATAGCCATCACCTAAAAACTTACCACACTGTTTAGGCCCAATTCCAACTGCTTTTGGCAGCTAAACAGTGTTGAGCCTCTTAAGTAGTTTAATTTGAGACCACCTGCTAATATCATGTCCTGTAGGTCTTTTTACATTACCAACGCATGATTTTTTTTCAGTAAGGCAATACAGTTAGGAAACTTTTTTATTAGCTTTCCTGGTTATAGAAGTAGAAGAGGGCAAAAAAGTGCCGGTATCTCACCTACAGCCATACCACATTGGATACGCCCAATCACGTCTGATCTTGGAAGCTAAGCAGTGTTGGGCCTGGTTAGTACTTGGGTGGGAGACCACATGGGAACACCAGGTGCTGTAGGTTTTTTCCCATTAATGGCAAATTGTTTTTATTCTCTTGCTATTTAAATTGGAAACTTTTTATTTTTATTGCCAATACAGACATTTGGGACAGGTCAAACAGACACAATAGCCATCACCTAAAAACTTACCACACTGTTTAGGCCCAATTCCAACTGCTTTTCGGAGCTAAACAGTGTTGAGCCTCTTTAGTAGTTTAATTTGAGACCACCTGCTAATATCATGTCCTGTAGGTCTTTTTACATTACCAACACATGATTTTTTTCAGTAAGCCAATATAGTTAGGAAACTTTTTTATGAGCTTACCTGGTTATAGAAGTAGAAGAGGGCAAAAAAGTGCCTGTATCTCACTTACAGCCATACCACATTGGATACGCCCAATCTCGTCTGATCTTGGAAGCTAAGCAGTGTTGGGCCTGGTTAGTACTTGGGTGGGAGACCACATGGGAACACCAGGTGCTGTAGGTTTTTCCCATTACTGGCAAATTGTTTTTATTCTCTAGCTTTTTAAATTGGAAACTTTTTTCTCTTTATTGACAGTACAGACATTTGGAAGAGGTCAAACAGACACAATAGCCATCACCTAAAAACTTACCACACTGTTTAGGCCCAATTCCAACTGCTTTTGGCAGCTAAACAGTGTTGAGCCTCTTTAGTAGTTTAATTTGAGACCACCTGCTAATATCATGTCCTGTAGGTCTTTTTACATTACCAACACATGATTTTTTTCAGTAAGACAATACAGTTAGGAAACTTTTTTATTAGTTTACCTGGTTATAGAAGTAGAAGAGGGCAAAAAAGTGCCTGTATCTCAACTACAGCCATACCACATTGGATACGCCCAATCTCGTCTGATCTTGGAAGCTAAGCAGTGTTGGGCCTGGTTAGTACTTGGGTGGGAGACCACATCGGAACACCAGGTGCTGTAGGATTTTTCCCATTAATGGCAAATTGTTTTTATTCTCTTGCTATTTAAATTGGAAACTTTTTATTTTTATTGCCAATACAGACATTTGGGACAGGTCAAACAGACACAATAGCCATCACCTAAAAACTTACCACACTGTTTAGGCCCGATTCCAACTGCTTTTGGGAGCTAAACAGTGTTGAGCCTCTTTAGTAGTTTAATTTGAGACCACCTGCTAATATCATGTCCTGTAGGTCTTTTTACATTACCAACACATAATTTTTTTCAGTAAGCCAATATAGTTAGGAAACTTTTTTATTAGCTTACCTGGTTATAGAAGTAGAAGATGGCAAAAAAGTGCCTGTATCTCACCTACAGCCATACCACATTGGATACGCCCAATCTCGTCTGATCTTGGAAGCTAAGCAGTGTTGGGCCTGGTTAGTACTTGGGTGGGAGACCACATGGGAACACCAGGTGCTGTAGGTTTTTCCCATTACTGGCAAATTGTTTTTATTCTCCAGCTTTTTAAATTGGAAACTTTTTTCTCTTTATTGACAGTACAGACATTTGGGACAGGTCAAACAGACACAATAGCCATCACCTAAAAACTTACCACACTGTTTAGGCCCAATTCCAACTGCTTTTGGCAGCTAAATAGTGTTGAGCCTCTTAAGTAGTTTAATTTGAGACCACCTGCTAATATCATGTCCTGTAGGTCTTTTTACATTACCAACACATGATTTTTTTCAGTAAGGCAATACAGTTAGGAAACTTTTTTATTAGCTTTCCTGGTTATAGAAGTAGAAGAGGGCAAAAAAGTGCCGGTATCTCACCTACAGCCGTACCACATTGGATACGCCCAATCTCGTCTGATCTTGGAAGTTAAGCAGTGTTGGGCCTGGTTAGTACTTGGGTGGGAGACCACATGGGAACACCAGGTGCTGTAGGTTTTTTCCCATTAATGGCAAATTGTTTTTATTCTCTAGCTTTTTAAATTGGAAACTTTTTTCTCTTTATTGACAGTACAGATATTTGGAAGAGGTCAAACAGACACAATAGCCATCACCTAAAAACTTACCACACTGTTTAGGCCCAATTCCAACTGCTTTTGGCAGCTAAACAGTGTTGAGCCTCTTAAGTAGTTTAATTTGAGACCACCTGCTAATATCATGTCCTGTAGGTCTTTTTACATTGTCAACGCATGATTTTTTTCAGTAAGGCAATACAGTTAGGAAACTTTTTTATTAGCTTTCCTGGTTATAGAAGTAGAAGAGGGCAAAAAAGTGCCGGTATCTCACCTACAGCCATACTACATTGGATACGCCCAATCTCGTCTGATCTTGGAAGCTAAGCAGTGTTGGGCCTGGTTAGTACTTGGGTGGGAGACCACATGGGAACACCAGGTGCTGTAGGTTTTTTCCCATTAATGGCAAATTGTTTTTATTCTCTTGCTATTTTAATTGGAAACTTTTTATTTTTATTGCCAATACAGACATTTGGGACAGGTCAAACAGACACAATAGCCATCACCTAAAAACTTACCACACTGTTTAGGCCCAATTCCAACTGCTTTTGGCAGCAAAACAGTGTTGAGCCTCTTTAGTAGTTTAATTTGAGACCACATGCTAATATCATGTCCTGTAGGTCTTTTTACATTACCAACACATGATTTTTTTCAGTAAGGCAATACAGTTAGGAAACTTTTTTATTAGCTTACCTGGTTATAGAAGTAGAAGAGGGCAAAAAAGTGCCAGTATCTCACCTACAGCCATACCACATTGGATACGCCCAATCTCGTCTGATCTTGGAAGCTAAGCAGTGTTTGGCCTGGTTAGTACTTGGGTGGGAGACCACATGGGAACACCAGGTGCTGTAGGTTTTTTCCCATTAATGGCAAATTGTTTTTATTCTCTTGCTATTTAAATTGGAAACTTTTTATTTTTATTGCCAATACAGACATTTGGGACAGGTCAAACAGACACAATAGCCATCACCTAAAAACTTACCACACTGTTTAGGCCCAATTCCAACTGCTTTTCGGAGCTAAACAGTGTTGAGCCTCTTTAGTAGTTTAATTTGAGACCACCTGCTAATATCATGTCCTGTAGGTCTTTTTACATTACCAACACATGATTTTTTTCAGTAAGCCAATATATTTAGGAAACTTTTTTAATAGCTTACCTGGTTATAGAAGTAGAAGAGGGCAAAAAAGTGCCTATATCTCACTTACAGCCATACCACATTGGATACGCCCAATCTCGTCTGATCTTGGAAGCTAAGCAGTGTTGGGCCTGGTTAGTACTTGGGTGGGAGACCACATGGGAACACCAGGTGCTGTAGGTTTTTCCCATTACTGGCAAATTGTTTTTATTCTCTAGCTTTTTAAATTGGAAACTTTTTTCTCTTTATTGACAGTACAGACATTTGGAAGAGGTCAAACAGACACAATAGCCATCACCTAAAAACTTACCACACTGTTTAGGCCCAATTCCAACTGCTTTTGGCAGCTAAACAGTGTTGAGCCTCTTTAGTAGTTTAATTTGAGACCACCTGCTAATATCATGTCCTGTAGGTCTTTTTACATTACCAACACATGATTTTTTTCAGTAAGACAATACAGTTAGGAAACTTTTTTATTAGCTTACCTGGTTATAGAAGTAGAAGAGGGCAAAAAAGTGCCGGTATCTCAACTACAGCCATACCATATTGGATACGCCCAATCTCGTCTGATCTTGGAAGCTAAGCAGTGTTGGGCCTGGTTAGTACTTGGGTGTTAGACCACATGGGAACACCAGGTGCTGTAGGTTTTTTCCCATTAATGGCAAATTGTTTTTATTCTCTTGCTATTTAAGTTGGAAACTTTTTATTTTTATTGCCAATACAGACATTTGGGACAGGTCAAACAGACACAATAGCCATCACCTAAAAACTTACCACACTGTTTAGGCCCAATTCCAACTGCTTTTGGGAGCTAAACAGTGTTGAGCCTCTTTAGTAGTTTAATTTGAGACCACCTGCTAATATCATGTCCTGTAGGTCTTTTTACATTACCAACACATAATTTTTTTCAGTAAGCCAACATAGTTAGGAAACTTTTTTATTAGCTTACCTGGTTATAGAAGTAGAAGATGGCAAAAAAGTGCCTGTTTCTCACCTACAGCCATACCACATTGGATACGCCCAATCTCGTCTGATCTTGGAAGCTAAGCAGTGTTGGGCCTGGTTAGTACTTGGGTGGGAGACCACATGGGAACACCAGGTGCTGTAGGTTTTTCCCATTACTGGCAAATTGTTTTTATTCTCCAGCTTTTTAAATTGGAAACTTTTTTCTCTTTATTGACAGTACAGACATTTGGGACAGGTCAAACAGACACAATAGCCATCACCTAAAAACTTACCACACTGTTTAGGCCCAATTCCAACTGCTTTCGGCAGCTAAATAGTGTTGAGCCTCTTAAGTAGTTTAATTTGAGACCACCTGCTAATATCATGTCCTGTAGGTCTTTTTACATTACCAACACATGATTTTTTTCAGTAAGGCAATACAGTTAGGAAACTTTTTTATTAGCTTTCCTGGTTATAGAAGTAGAAGAGGGCAAAAAAGTGCCGGTATCTCACCTACAGCCGTACCACATTGGATACGCCCAATCTCGTCTGATCTTGGAAGCTAAGCAGTGTTGGGCCTGGTTAGTACTTGGGTGGGAGACCACATGGGAACACCAGGTGCTGTAGGTTTTTTCCCATTAATGGCAAATTGTTTTTATTCTCTAGCTTTTTAAATTGGAAACTTTTTTCTCTTTATTGACAGTACAGACATTTGGAAGAGGTCAAACAGACACAATAGCCATCACCTAAAAACTTACCACACTGTTTAGGCCCAATTCCAACTGCTTTTGGCAGCTAAACAGTGTTGAGCCTCTTAAGTAGTTTAATTTGAGACCACCTGCTAATATCATGTCCTGTAGGTCTTTTTACATTGTCAACGCATGATTTTTTTCAGTAAGGCAATACAGTTAGGAAACTTTTTTATTAGCTTTCCTGGTTATAGAAGTAGAAGAGGGCAAAAAAGTGCCGGTATCTCACCTACAGCCATACTACATTGGATACGCCCAATCTTGTCTGATCTTGGAAGCTAAGCAGTGTTGGGCCTGGTTAGTACTTGGGTGGGAGACCACATGGGAACACCAGGTGCTGTAGGTTTTTTCCCATTAATGGCAAATTGTTTTTATTCTCTTGCTATTTTAATTGGAAACTTTTTATTTTTATTGCCAATACAGACATTTGGGACAGGTCAAACAGACACAATAGCCATCACCTAAAAACTTACCACACTGTTTAGGCCCAATTCCAACTGCTTTTGGCAGCTAAACAGTGTTGAGCCTCTTTAGTAGTTTAATTTGAGACCACATGCTAATATCATGTCCTGTAGGTCTTTTTACATTACCAACACATGATTTTTTTCAGTAAGGCAATACAGTTAGGAAACTTTTTTATTAGCTTACCTGGTTATAGAAGTAGAAGAGGGCAAAAAAGTGCCAGTATCTCACCTACAGCCATACCACATTGGATACGCCCAATCTCGTCTGATCTTGGAAGCTAAGCAGTGTTTGGCCTGGTTAGTACTTGGGTGGGAGACCACATGGGAACACCAGGTGCTGTAGGTTTTTTCCCATTAATGGCAAATTGTTTTTATTCTCTTGCTATTTAAATTGGAAACTTTTTATTTTTATTGCCAATACAGACATTTGGGACAGGTCAAACAGACACAATAGCCATCACCTAAAAACTTACCACACTGTTTAGGCCCAATTCCAACTGCTTTTCGGAGCTAAACAGTGTTGAGCCTCTTTAGTAGTTTAATTTGAGACCACCTGCTAATATCATGTCCTGTAGGTCTTTTTACATTACCAACACATGATTTTTTTCAGTAAGCCAATATATTTAGGAAACTTTTTTAATAGCTTACCTGGTTATAGAAGTAGAAGAGGGCAAAAAAGTGCCTGTATCTCACTTACAGCCATACCACATTGGATACGCCCAATCTCGTCTGATCTTGGAAGCTAAGCAGTGTTGGGCCTGGTTAGTACTTGGGTGGGAGACCACATGGGAACACCAGGTGCTGTAGGTTTTTCCCATTACTGGCAAATTGTTTTTATTCTCTAGCTTTTTAAATTGGAAACTTTTTTCTCTTTATTGACAGTACAGACATTTGGAAGAGGTCAAACAGACACAATAGCCATCACCTAAAAACTTACCACACTGTTTAGGCCCAATTCCAACTGCTTTTGGCAGCTAAACAGTGTTGAGCCTCTTTAGTAGTTTAATTTGAGACCACCTGCTAATATCATGTCCTGTAGGTCTTTTTACATTACCAACACATGATTTTTTTCAGTAAGACAATACAGTTAGGAAACTTTTTTATTAGCTTACCTGGTTATAGAAGTAGAAGAGGGCAAAAAAGTGCCGGTATCTCAACTACAGCCATACCACATTGGATACGCCCAATCTCGTCTGATCTTGGAAGCTAAGCAGTGTTGGGCCTGGTTAGTACTTGGGTGTTAGACCACATGGGAACACCAGGTGCTGTAGGTTTTTTCCCATTAATGGCAAATTGTTTTTATTCTCTTGCTATTTAAGTTGGAAACTTTTTATTTTTATTGCCAATACAGACATTTGGGACAGGTCAAACAGACACAATAGCCATCACCTAAAAACTTACCACACTGTTTAGGCCCAATTCCAACTGCTTTTGGGAGCTAAACAGTGTTGAGCCTCTTTAGTAGTTTAATTTGAGACCACCTGCTAATATCATGTCCTGTAGGTCTTTTTACATTACCAACACATAATTTTTTTCAGTAAGCCAACATAGTTAGGAAACTTTTTTATTAGCTTACCTGGTTATAGAAGTAGAAGATGGCAAAAAAGTGCCTGTTTCTCACCTACAGCCATACCACATTGGATACGCCCAATCTCGTCTGATCTTGGAAGCTAAGCAGTGTTGGGCCTGGTTAGTACTTGGGTGGGAGACCACATGGGAACACCAGGTGCTGTAGGTTTTTCCCATTACTGGCAAATTGTTTTTATTCTCCAGCTTTTTAAATTGGAAACTTTTTTCTCTTTATTGACAGTACAGACATTTGGAAGAGGTCAAACAGACACAATAGCCATCACCTAAAAACTTACCACACTGTTTAGGCCCAATTCCAACTGCTTTTGGCAGCTAAACAGTGTTGAGCCTCTTTAGTAGTTTAATTTGAGACCACCTGCTAATATCATGTCCTGTAGGTCTTTTTACATTACCAACACATAATTTTTTTCAGTAAGCCAACATAGTTAGGAAACTTTTTTATTAGCTTACCTGGTTATAGAAGTAGAAGATGGCAAAAAAGTGCCTGTTTCTCACCTACAGCCATACCACATTGGATACGCCCAATCTCGTCTGATCTTGGAAGCTAAGCAGTGTTGGGCCTGGTTAGTACTTGGGTGGGAGACCACATGGGAACACCAGGTGCTGTAGGTTTTTCCCATTACTGGCAAATTGTTTTTATTCTCTAGCTTTTTAAATTGGAAACTTTTTTCTCTTTATTGACAGTACAGACATTTGGAAGAGGTCAAACAGACACAATAGCCATCACCTAAAAACTTACCACACTGTTTAGGCCCAATTCCAACTGCTTTTGGCAGCTAAACAGTGTTGAGCCTCTTTAGTAGTTTAATTTGAGACCACCTGCTAATATCATGTCCTGTAGGTCTTTTTACATTACCAACACATGATTTTTTTCAGTAAGACAATACAGTTAGGAAACTTTTTTATTAGTTTACCTGGTTATAGAAGTAGAAGAGGGCAAAAAAGTGCCTGTATCTCAACTACAGCCATACCACATTGGATACGCCCAATCTCGTCTGATCTTGGAAGCTAAGCAGTGTTGGGCCTGGTTAGTACTTGGGTGGGAGACCACATCGGAACACCAGGTGCTGTAGGATTTTTCCCATTAATGGCAAATTGTTTTTATTCTCTTGCTATTTAAATTGGAAACTTTTTATTTTTATTGCCAATACAGACATTTGGGACAGGTCAAACAGACACAATAGCCATCACCTAAAAACTTACCACACTGTTTAGGCCCGATTCCAACTGCTTTTGGGAGCTAAACAGTGTTGAGCCTCTTTAGTAGTTTAATTTGAGACCACCTGCTAATATCATGTCCTGTAGGTCTTTTTACATTACCAACACATAATTTTTTTCAGTAAGCCAATATAGTTAGGAAACTTTTTTATTAGCTTACCTGGTTATAGAAGTAGAAGATGGCAAAAAAGTGCCTGTATCTCACCTACAGCCATACCACATTGGATACGCCCAATCTCGTCTGATCTTGGAAGCTAAGCAGTGTTGGGCCTGGTTAGTACTTGGGTGGGAGACCACATGGGAACACCAGGTGCTGTAGGTTTTTCCCATTACTGGCAAATTGTTTTTATTCTCCAGCTTTTTAAATTGGAAACTTTTTTCTCTTTATTGACAGTACAGACATTTGGGACAGGTCAAACAGACACAATAGCCATCACCTAAAAACTTACCACACTGTTTAGGCCCAATTCCAACTGCTTTTGGCAGCTAAATAGTGTTGAGCCTCTTAAGTAGTTTAATTTGAGACCACCTGCTAATATCATGTCCTGTAGGTCTTTTTACATTACCAACACATGATTTTTTTCAGTAAGGCAATACAGTTAGGAAACTTTTTTATTAGCTTTCCTGGTTATAGAAGTAGAAGAGGGCAAAAAAGTGCCGGTATCTCACCTACAGCCGTACCACATTGGATACGCCCAATCTCGTCTGATCTTGGAAGTTAAGCAGTGTTGGGCCTGGTTAGTACTTGGGTGGGAGACCACATGGGAACACCAGGTGCTGTAGGTTTTTTCCCATTAATGGCAAATTGTTTTTATTCTCTAGCTTTTTAAATTGGAAACTTTTTTCTCTTTATTGACAGTACAGATATTTGGAAGAGGTCAAACAGACACAATAGCCATCACCTAAAAACTTACCACACTGTTTAGGCCCAATTCCAACTGCTTTTGGCAGCTAAACAGTGTTGAGCCTCTTAAGTAGTTTAATTTGAGACCACCTGCTAATATCATGTCCTGTAGGTCTTTTTACATTGTCAACGCATGATTTTTTTCAGTAAGGCAATACAGTTAGGAAACTTTTTTATTAGCTTTCCTGGTTATAGAAGTAGAAGAGGGCAAAAAAGTGCCGGTATCTCACCTACAGCCATACTACATTGGATACGCCCAATCTCGTCTGATCTTGGAAGCTAAGCAGTGTTGGGCCTGGTTAGTACTTGGGTGGGAGACCACATGGGAACACCAGGTGCTGTAGGTTTTTTCCCATTAATGGCAAATTGTTTTTATTCTCTTGCTATTTTAATTGGAAACTTTTTATTTTTATTGCCAATACAGACATTTGGGACAGGTCAAACAGACACAATAGCCATCACCTAAAAACTTACCACACTGTTTAGGCCCAATTCCAACTGCTTTTGGCAGCAAAACAGTGTTGAGCCTCTTTAGTAGTTTAATTTGAGACCACATGCTAATATCATGTCCTGTAGGTCTTTTTACATTACCAACACATGATTTTTTTCAGTAAGGCAATACAGTTAGGAAACTTTTTTATTAGCTTACCTGGTTATAGAAGTAGAAGAGGGCAAAAAAGTGCCAGTATCTCACCTACAGCCATACCACATTGGATACGCCCAATCTCGTCTGATCTTGGAAGCTAAGCAGTGTTTGGCCTGGTTAGTACTTGGGTGGGAGACCACATGGGAACACCAGGTGCTGTAGGTTTTTTCCCATTAATGGCAAATTGTTTTTATTCTCTTGCTATTTAAATTGGAAACTTTTTATTTTTATTGCCAATACAGACATTTGGGACAGGTCAAACAGACACAATAGCCATCACCTAAAAACTTACCACACTGTTTAGGCCCAATTCCAACTGCTTTTCGGAGCTAAACAGTGTTGAGCCTCTTTAGTAGTTTAATTTGAGACCACCTGCTAATATCATGTCCTGTAGGTCTTTTTACATTACCAACACATGATTTTTTTCAGTAAGCCAATATATTTAGGAAACTTTTTTAATAGCTTACCTGGTTATAGAAGTAGAAGAGGGCAAAAAAGTGCCTATATCTCACTTACAGCCATACCACATTGGATACGCCCAATCTCGTCTGATCTTGGAAGCTAAGCAGTGTTGGGCCTGGTTAGTACTTGGGTGGGAGACCACATGGGAACACCAGGTGCTGTAGGTTTTTCCCATTACTGGCAAATTGTTTTTATTCTCTAGCTTTTTAAATTGGAAACTTTTTTCTCTTTATTGACAGTACAGACATTTGGAAGAGGTCAAACAGACACAATAGCCATCACCTAAAAACTTACCACACTGTTTAGGCCCAATTCCAACTGCTTTTGGCAGCTAAACAGTGTTGAGCCTCTTTAGTAGTTTAATTTGAGACCACCTGCTAATATCATGTCCTGTAGGTCTTTTTACATTACCAACACATGATTTTTTTCAGTAAGACAATACAGTTAGGAAACTTTTTTATTAGCTTACCTGGTTATAGAAGTAGAAGAGGGCAAAAAAGTGCCGGTATCTCAACTACAGCCATACCATATTGGATACGCCCAATCTCGTCTGATCTTGGAAGCTAAGCAGTGTTGGGCCTGGTTAGTACTTGGGTGTTAGACCACATGGGAACACCAGGTGCTGTAGGTTTTTTCCCATTAATGGCAAATTGTTTTTATTCTCTTGCTATTTAAGTTGGAAACTTTTTATTTTTATTGCCAATACAGACATTTGGGACAGGTCAAACAGACACAATAGCCATCACCTAAAAACTTACCACACTGTTTAGGCCCAATTCCAACTGCTTTTGGGAGCTAAACAGTGTTGAGCCTCTTTAGTAGTTTAATTTGAGACCACCTGCTAATATCATGTCCTGTAGGTCTTTTTACATTACCAACACATAATTTTTTTCAGTAAGCCAACATAGTTAGGAAACTTTTTTATTAGCTTACCTGGTTATAGAAGTAGAAGATGGCAAAAAAAGTGCCTGTTTCTCACCTACAGCCATACCACATTGGATACGCCCAATCTCGTCTGATCTTGGAAGCTAAGCAGTGTTGGGCCTGGTTAGTACTTGGGTGGGAGACCACATGGGAACACCAGGTGCTGTAGGTTTTTTCCCATTAATGGCAAATTGTTTTTATTCTCTAGCTTTTTAAATTGGAAACTTTTTTCTCTTTATTGACAGTACAGACATTTGGAAGAGGTCAAACAGACACAATAGCCATCACCTAAAAACTTACCACACTGTTTAGGCCCAATTCCAACTGCTTTTGGCAGCTAAACAGTGTTGAGCCTCTTAAGTAGTTTAATTTGAGACCACCTGCTAATATCATGTCCTGTAGGTCTTTTTACATTGTCAACGCATGATTTTTTTCAGTAAGGCAATACAGTTAGGAAACTTTTTTATTAGCTTTCCTGGTTATAGAAGTAGAAGAGGGCAAAAAAGTGCCGGTATCTCACCTACAGCCATACTACATTGGATACGCCCAATCTTGTCTGATCTTGGAAGCTAAGCAGTGTTGGGCCTGGTTAGTACTTGGGTGGGAGACCACATGGGAACACCAGGTGCTGTAGGTTTTTTCCCATTAATGGCAAATTGTTTTTATTCTCTTGCTATTTTAATTGGAAACTTTTTATTTTTATTGCCAATACAGACATTTGGGACAGGTCAAACAGACACAATAGCCATCACCTAAAAACTTACCACACTGTTTAGGCCCAATTCCAACTGCTTTTGACAGCTAAACAGTGTTGAGCCTCTTTAGTAGTTTAATTTGAGACCACATGCTAATATCATGTCCTGTAGGTCTTTTTACATTACCAACACATGATTTTTTTCAGTAAGGCAATACAGTTAGGAAACTTTTTTATTAGCTTACCTGGTTATAGAAGTAGAAGAGGGCAAAAAAGTGCCAGTATCTCACCTACAGCCATACCACATTGGATACGCCCAATCTCGTCTGATCTTGGAAGCTAAGCAGTGTTTGGCCTGGTTAGTACTTGGGTGGGAGACCACATGGGAACACCAGGTGCTGTAGGTTTTTTCCCATTAATGGCAAATTGTTTTTATTCTCTTGCTATTTAAATTGGAAACTTTTTATTTTTATTGCCAATACAGACATTTGGGACAGGTCAAACAGACACAATAGCCATCACCTAAAAACTTACCACACTGTTTAGGCCCAATTCCAACTGCTTTTCGGAGCTAAACAGTGTTGAGCCTCTTTAGTAGTTTAATTTGAGACCACCTGCTAATATCATGTCCTGTAGGTCTTTTTACATTACCAACACATGATTTTTTTCAGTAAGCCAATATATTTAGGAAACTTTTTTAATAGCTTACCTGGTTATAGAAGTAGAAGAGGGCAAAAAAGTGCCTGTATCTCACTTACAGCCATACCACATTGGATACGCCCAATCTCGTCTGATCTTGGAAGCTAAGCAGTGTTGGGCCTGGTTAGTACTTGGGTGGGAGACCACATGGGAACACCAGGTGCTGTAGGTTTTTCCCATTACTGGCAAATTGTTTTTATTCTCTAGCTTTTTAAATTGGAAACTTTTTTCTCTTTATTGACAGTACAGACATTTGGAAGAGGTCAAACAGACACAATAGCCATCACCTAAAAACTTACCACACTGTTTAGGCCCAATTCCAACTGCTTTTGGCAGCTAAACAGTGTTGAGCCTCTTTAGTAGTTTAATTTGAGACCACCTGCTAATATCATGTCCTGTAGGTCTTTTTACATTACCAACACATGATTTTTTTCAGTAAGACAATACAGTTAGGAAACTTTTTTATTAGCTTACCTGGTTATAGAAGTAGAAGAGGGCAAAAAAGTGCCGGTATCTCAACTACAGCCATACCACATTGGATACGCCCAATCTCGTCTGATCTTGGAAGCTAAGCAGTGTTGGGCCTGGTTAGTACTTGGGTGTTAGACCACATGGGAACACCAGGTGCTGTAGGTTTTTTCCCATTAATGGCAAATTGTTTTTATTCTCTTGCTATTTAAGTTGGAAACTTTTTATTTTTATTGCCAATACAGACATTTGGGACAGGTCAAACAGACACAATAGCCATCACCTAAAAACTTACCACACTGTTTAGGCCCAATTCCAACTGCTTTTGGGAGCTAAACAGTGTTGAGCCTCTTTAGTAGTTTAATTTGAGACCACCTGCTAATATCATGTCCTGTAGGTCTTTTTACATTACCAACACATAATTTTTTTCAGTAAGCCAACATAGTTAGGAAACTTTTTTATTAGCTTACCTGGTTATAGAAGTAGAAGATGGCAAAAAAGTGCCTGTTTCTCACCTACAGCCATACCACATTGGATACGCCCAATCTCGTCTGATCTTGGAAGCTAAGCAGTGTTGGGCCTGGTTAGTACTTGGGTGGGAGACCACATGGGAACACCAGGTGCTGTAGGTTTTTCCCATTACTGGCAAATTGTTTTTATTCTCCAGCTTTTTAAATTGGAAACTTTTTTCTCTTTATTGACAGTACAGACATTTGGAAGAGGTCAAACAGACACAATAGCCATCACCTAAAAACTTACCACACTGTTTAGGCCCAATTCCAACTGCTTTTGGCAGCTAAACAGTGTTGAGCCTCTTAAGTAGTTTAATTTGAGACCACCTGCTAATATCATGTCCTGTAGGTCTTTTTACATTACCAACACATGATTTTTTTCAGTAAGGCAATACAGTTAGGAAACTTTTTTATTAGCTTTCCTGGTTATAGAAGTAGAAGAGGGCAAAAAAGTGCCGGTATCTCACCTACAGCCATACCACATTGGATACGACCAATCTCGTCTGATCTTGGAAGCTAAGCAGTGTTGGGCCTGGTTAGTACTTGGGTGGGAGACCACATGGGAACACCAGGTGCTGTAGGTTTTTTCCCATTAATGGCAAATTGTTTTTATTCTCTTGCTATTTAAATTGGAAACTTTTTATTTTTATTGCCAATACAGACATTTGGGACAGGTCAAACAGACACAATAGCCATCACCTAAAAACTTACCACACTGTTTAGGCCCAATTCCAACTACTTTTATCAGCTAAACAGTGTTGAGCCTCTTTAGTAGTTTAATTTGAGACCACCTGCTAATATCATGTCCTGTAGGTCTTTTTACATTACCAACACATGATTTTTTTCAGTAAGACAATACAGTTAGGAAACTTTTTTATTAGCTTACCTGGTTATAGAAGTAGAAGAGGGCAAAAAAGTGCCGGTATCTCAACTACAGCCATACCACATTGGATACGCCCAATCTCGTCTGATCTTGGAAGCTAAGCAGTGTTGGGCCTGGTTAGTACTTGGGTGTTAGACCACATGGGAACACCAGGTGCTGTAGGTTTTTTCCCATTAATGGCAAATTGTTTTTATTCTCTTGCTATTTAAATTGGAAACTATTTATTTTTATTGCCAATACAGACATTTGGGACAGGTCAAACAGACACAATAGCCATCACCTAAAAACTTACCACACTGTTTAGGCCCAATTCCAACTGCTTTTCGGAGCTAAACAGTGTTGAGCCTCTTTAGTTGTTTAATTTGAGACCACCTGCTAATATCATGTCCTGTAGGTCTTTTTACATTACCAACACATGATTTTTTTCAGTAAGCCAATATAGTTAGGAAACTTTTTTATTAGCTTACCTGGTTATAGAAGTAGAAGAGGGCAAAAAAGTGCCTGTATCTCACTTACAGCCATACCACATTGGATACGCCTGATCTTGGAAGCTAAGCGGTGTTGGGCCTGGTTAGTACTTGGGTGGGAGACCACATGGGAACACCAGGTGCTGTAGGTATTTCCCATTACTGGCAAATTGTTTTTATTCTCTAGCTTTTTAAATTGGAAACTTTTTTCTCTTTATTGACAGTACAGATATTTGGAAGAGGTCAAACAGACACAATAGCCATCACCTAAAAACTTACCACACTGTTTAGGCCCAATTCCAACTGCTTTTGGCAGCTAAACAGTGTTGAGCCTCTTTAGTAGTTTAATTTGAGACCACCTGCTAATATCATGTCCTGTAGGTCTTTTTACATTACCAACACATGATTTTTTTCAGTAAGACAATACAGTTAGGAAACTTTTTTATTAGCTTACCTGGTTATAGAAGTAGAAGATTGCAAAAAAGTGCCGTTATCTCAACTACAGCCATACCACATTGGATACGCCCAATCTCGTCTGATCTTGGAAACAAAGCAGTGTTGGGCCTGGTTAGTACTTGGGTGGGAGACCACATGGGAACACCAGGTGCTGTAGGTTTTTTCCCATTAATGGCAAATTGTTTTTATTCTCTTGCTATTTAAATTGGAAACTTTTTATTTTTATTGCCAATACAGACATTTGGGACAGGTCAAACAGACACAATAGCCATCACCTAAAAACGTACCACACTGTTTAGGCCCAATTCCAACTGCTTTTGGCAGCTAAACAGTGTTGAGCCTCTTTAGTAGTTTAATTTGAGACCACATGCTAATATCATGTCCTGTAGGTCTTTTTACATTACCAACACATGATTTTTTTCAGTAAGGCAATACAGTTAGGAAACTTTTTTATTAGCTTACCTGGTTATAGAAGTAGAAGAGGGCAAAAAAGTGCCAGTATCTCACCTACAGCCATACCACATTGGATACGCCCAATCTTGTCTGATCTTGGAAGCTAAGCAGTGTTGGGCCTGGTTAGTACTTGGGTGGGAGACCACATGGGAACACCAGGTGCTGTAGGTATTTCCCATTACTGGCAAATTGTTTTTATTCTCTAGCTTTTTAAATTGGAAACTTTTTTCTCTTTATTGACAGTACAGACATTTGGAAGAGGTCAAACAGACACAATAGCCATCACCTAAAAACTTACCACACTGTTTAGGCCCAATTCCAACTGCTTTTGGCAGCTAAACAGTGTTGAGCCTCTTAAGTAGTTTAATTTGAGACCACCTGCTAATATCATGTCCTGTAGGTCTTTTTACATTACCAACGCATGATTTTTTTTCAGTAAGGCAATACAGTTAGGAAACTTTTTTATTAGCTTTCCTGGTTATAGAAGTAGAAGAGGGCAAAAAAGTGCCGGTATCTCACCTACAGCCATACCACATTGGATACGCCCAATCTCGTCTGATCTTGGAAGCTAAGCAGTGTTGGGCCTAGTTAGTACTTGGGTGGGAGACCACATGGGAACACCAGGTGCTGTAGGTTTTTTCCCATTAATGGCAAATTGTTTTTATTCTCTTGCTATTTAAATTGGAAACTTTTTATTTTTTATTGCCAATACAGACATTTGGGACAGGTCAAACAGACACAATAGCCATCACCTAAAAACTTACCACACTGTTTAGGCCCAATTCCAACTGCTTTTGGCAGCTAAACAGTGTTGAGCCTCTTTAGTAGTTTAATTTGAGACCACCTGCTAATATCATGTCCTGTAGGTCTTTTTACATTACCAACACATGATTTTTTTCAGTAAGGCAATACAGTTAGGAAACTTTTTTATTCGCTTACCTGGTTATAGAAGTAGAAGAGGGCAAAAAAGTGCCAATATCTCAACTACAGGCATACCACATTGGATACGCCCAATCTCGTCTGATCTTGGAAGCTAAGCAGTGTTGGGCCTGGTTAGTACTTGAGTGGGAGACCACATGGGAACACCAGGTGCTGTAGGTTTTTTCCCATTAATGGCAAATTGTTTTTATTCTCTTGCTATTTAAATTGGAAACTTTTTATTTTTATTGCCAATACAGACATTTGGGACAGGTCAAACAGACACAATAGCCATCACCTAAAAACTTACCACACTGTTTAGGCCCAATTCCAACTGCATTTGGGAGCTAAACAGTGTTGAGCCTCTTTAGTAGTTTAATTTGAGACCACCTGCTAATATCATGTCCTGTAGGTCTTTTTACATTACCAACACATGATTTTTTTCAGTAAGCCAATATAGTTAGGAAACTTTTTTATTAGCTTACCTGGTTATAGAAGTAGAAGATGGCAAAAAAGTGCCTGTATCTCACCTACAGCCATACCACATTGGATACGCCTGATCTTGGAAGCTAAGCAGTGTTGGGCCTGGTTAGTACTTGGGTGGGAGACCACATGGGGACACCAGGTGCTGTAGGTTTTTCCCATTACTGGCAAATTGTTTATATTCTCTAGCTTTTTAAATTGGAAACTTTTTTCTCTTTATTGACAGTACAGACATTTGGAAGAGGTCAAACAGACACAATAGCTATCACCTAAAAACTTACCACACTGTTTAGGCCCAATTCCAACTGCTTTTGGCAGCTAAACAGTGTTGAGCCTCTTAAGTAGTTTAATTTGAGACCACCTGCTAATATCATGTCCTGTAGGTCTTTTTACATTACCAACACATGTTTTTTTTCAGTAAGGCAATACAGTTAGGAAACTTTTTTATTAGCTTTCCTGGTTATAGAAGTAGAAGATTGCAAAAAAGTGCCGGTATCTCACCTACAGCCATACCACATTGGATACGCCCAATCTCGTCTGATCTTGGAAGCTAAGCAGTGTTGGGCCTGGTTAGTACTTGGGTGGGAGACCACATGGGAACACCAGGTGCTGTAGGTTTCTTCCCATTAATGGCTAATTGTTTTTATTCTCTTGCTATTTAAATTGGAAACTTTTTATTTTTATTGCCAATACAGACATTTGGGACAGGTCAAACAGACACAATAGCCATCACCTAAAAACTTACCACACTGTTTAGGCCCAATTCCAACTGCTTTTGGCAGCTAAACAGTGTTGAGCCTCTTTAGTAGTTTAATTTGAGACCACATGCTAATATCATGTCCTGTAGGTCTTTTTACATTACCAACACATGATTTTTTTCAGTAAGGCAATACAGTTAGGAAACTGTTTTATTAGCTTACCTGGTTATAGAAGTAGAAGAGGGCAAAAAAGTGCCAGTATCTCACCTACAGCCATACCACATTGGATACGCCCAATCTCGTCTGATCTTGGAAGCTAAGCAGTGTTGGGCCTGGTTAGTACTTGGGTGGGAGACCACATGGGAACACCAGGTGCTGTAGGTTTTTTCCCATTAATGGCAAATTGTTTTTATTCTCTAGCTATTTAAATTGGAAACTTTTTATTTTTTATTGCCAATACAGACATTTGGGACAGGTCAAACAGACACAATAGCCATCACCTAAAAACTTACCACACTGTTTAGGCCCAATTCCAACTGCTTTTGGGAGCTAAACAGTGTTGAGCCTCTTTAGTAGTTTAATTTGAGACCACGTGCTAATATCATGTCCTGTAGGTCTTTTTACATTACCAACACATGATTTTTTTCAGTAAGGCAATACAGTTAGGAAACTTTTTTATTCGCTTACCTGGTTATAGAAGTAGAAGAGGGCAAAAAAGTGCCAGTATCTCACCTACAGCCATACCACATTGGATACGCCCAATCTCGTCTGATCTTGGAAGCTAAGCAGTGTTGGGCCTGTTTAGTACTTGGGTGGGAGACCACATGGGAACACCAGGTGCTGTAGGTTTTTTCCCATTAATGGCAAATTGTTTTTATTCTCTTACTATTTAAATTAAAAAACTTTTTATTTTTTATTGCCAATACAGACATTTGGGACAGGTCAAACAGACACAATAGCCATCACCTAAAAACTTACCACACTGTTTAGGCCCAATTCCAACTGCTTTTGGGAGCTAAACAGTGTTGAGCCTCTTTAGTAGTTTAATTTGAGACCACCTGCTAATATCATGTCCTGTAGGTCTTTTTACATTACCAACACATGATTTTTTTCAGTAAGCCAATATAGTTAGGAATCTTTTTTATTAGCTTACCTGGTTATAGAAGTAGAAGAGGGCAAAAAAGTGCCTGTATCTCACCTACAGCCATACCACATTGGATACGCCCAATCTCGTCTGATCTTGGAAGCTAAACAGTGTTGGGCCTGGTTAGTACTTGGGTGGGAGACCACATGCTGTAGGTTTTTCCCATTACTGGCAAATTGTTTATATTCTCTAGCTTTTTAAATTGGAAACTTTTTTCTCTTTATTGACAGTACAGACATTTGGAAGAGGTCAAACAGACACAATAGCCATCACCTAAAAACTTACCACACTGTTTAGGCCCAATTCCAACTGCTTTTGGCAGCTAAACAGTGTTGAGCCTCTTTAGTAGTTTAATTTGAGACCACCTGCTAATATCATGTCCTGTAGGTCTTTTTACATTACCAACACATGATTTTTTTCAGTAAGGCAATACAGTTAGGAAACTTTTTTATTCGCTTACCTGGTTATAGAAGTAGAAGAGGGCAAAAAAGTGCCAGTATGTCATCTACAGCTATACCACATTGGATACGCCCAATCTCGTCTGATCTTGGAAGCTAAGCAGTGTTGGGCCTGTTTAGTACTTGGGTGGGAGACCACATGGGAACACCAGGTGCTGTAGGTTTTTTCCCATTAATGGCAAATTGTTTTTATTCTCTTGCTATTTAAATTAAAAAACTTTTTATTTTTTATTGCCAATACAGACATTTGGGACAGGTCAAACAGACACAATAGCCATCACCTAAAAACTTACCACACTGTTTAGGCCCAATTCCAACTGCTTTTGGGAGCTAAACAGTGTTGAGCCTCTTTAGTAGTTTAATTTGAGACCACCTGCTAATATCATGTCCTGTAGGTCTTTTTACATTACCAACACATGATTTTTTTCAGTAAGCCAATATAGTTAGGAATCTTTTTTATTAGCTTACCTGGTTATAGAAGTAGAAGAGGGCAAAAAAGTGCCTGTCTCTCACCTACAGCCATACCACATTGGATACGCCCAATCTCGTCTGATCTTGGAAGCTAAGCAGTGTTGGGCCTGGTTAGTACTTGGGTGGGAGACCACATGCTGTAGGTTTTTCCCATTACTGGCAAATTGTTTATATTCTCTAGCTTTTTAAATTGGAAACTTTTTTCTCTTTATTGACAGTACAGACATTTGGAAGAGGTCAAACAGACACAATAGCCATCACCTAAAAACTTACCACACTGTTTAGGCCCAATTCCAACTGCTTTTGGCAGCTAAAGAGTGTTGAGCCTCTTAAGTAGTTTAATTTAAGACCACCTGCTAATATCATGTCCTGTAGGTCTTTTTACATTACCAACACATGATTTTTTTCAGTAAGGCAATACAGTTAGGAAACTTTTTTATTAGCTTTCCTGGTTATAGAAGTAGAAGAGGGCAAAAAAGTGCCAGTATCTCACCTAAAGCCATACCACATTGGATACGCCCAATCTCGTCTGATCTTGGAAACAAAACAGTGTTGGGCCTGGTTTGTACTTGGGTGGGAGACCACATGGGAACACCAGGTGCTGTAGGTTTTTTCCCATTAATGGCAAATTGTTTTTATTCTCTAGCTATTTAAATTGGAAACTTTTTATTTTTTATTGCCAATACAGACATTTGGGACAGGTCAAACAGACACAATAGCCATCACCTAAAAACTTACCACACTGTTTAGGCCCAATTCCAACTGCTTTTGGGAGCTAAACAGTTTTGAGCCTCTTTAGTAGTTTAATTTGAGACCACCTGCTAATATCATGTCCTGTAGGTCTTTTTACATTACCAACACATGATTTTTTTCAGTAAGGCAATACAGTTAGGAAACTTTTTTATTCGCTTACCTGGTTATAGAAGTAGAAGAGGGCAAAAAAGTGCCAGTATGTCATTTACAGCCATACCACATTGGATACGCCCAATCTCGTCTGATCTTGGAAGCTAAGCAGTGTTGGGCCTGTTTAGTACTTGGGTGGGAGACCACATGGGAACACCAGGTGCTGTAGGTTTTTTCCCATTAATGGCAAATTGTTTTTATTCTCTTGCTATTTAAATTGAAAACTTTTTATTTTTTATTGCCAATACAGACATTTGGGACAGGTCAAACAGACACAATAGCCATCACCTAAAAACTTACCACACTGTTTAGGCCCAATTCCAACTGCTTTTGGGAGCTAAACAGTGTTGAGCCTCTTTAGTAGTTTAATTTGAGAACAACTGCTAATATCATGTCCTGTAGGTCTTTTTACATTACCAACACATGATTTTTTTTCAGTAAGCCAATATAGTTAGGAAACTTTTTTATTAGCTTACCTGGTTATAGAAGTAGAAGAGGGAAAAAAAGTGCCTGTATCTCACCTACAGCCATACCACATTGGATACGCCCAGTCTCGTCTGATCTTGGAAGCTAAGCAGTGTTGGGCCTGGTTAGTACTTGGGTGGGAGACCACATGGGAACACCAGGTGCTGTAGGTTTTTCCCATTACTGGCAAATTGTTTTTATTCTCTAGCTTTTTAAATTGGAAACTTTTTTCTCTTTATTGACAGTACAGACATTTGGAAGAGGTCAAACAGACACAATAGCCATCACCTAAAAACTTACCACACTGTTTAGGCCCAATTCCAACTGCTTTTGGCAGCTAAACAGTGTTGAGCCTCTTTAGTAGTTTAATTTGAGACCACCTGCTAATATCATGTCCTGTAGGTCTTTTTACATTACCAACACATGATTTTTTTTCAGTAAGCCAATATAGTTAGGAAACTTTTTTATTAGCTTACCTGGTTATAGAAGTAGAAGAGGGCAAAAAAGTGCCTGTATCTCACCTACAGCCATACCACATTGGATACGCCCAATCTCGTCTGATCTTGGAAGCTAAGCAGTGTTGTGCCTGGTTAGTACTTGGGTGGGAGACCACATGGGAACACCAGGTGCTGTAGGTTTTTCCCATTACTGGCAAATTGTTTTTATTCTTTAGCTTTTTAAATTGGAAACTTTTTTCTCTTTATTGACAGTACAGACATTTGGAAGAGGTCAAACAGACACAATAGCCATCACCTAAAAACTTACCACACTGTTTAGGCCCAATTCCAACTGCTTTTGGCAGCTAAACAGTGTTGAGCCTCTTAAGTAGTTTAATTTGAGACCACCTGCTAATATCATGTCCTGTAGGTCTTTTTACATTACCAACGCATGATTTTTATTCAGTAAGGCAATACAGTTAGGAAACTTTTTTATTAGCTTTCCTGGTTATAGAAGTAGAAGAGGGCAAAAAAGTGCCGGTATCTCACCTACAGCCATACCACATTGGATACGCCCAATCTCGTCTGATCTTGGAAGCTAAGCAGTGTTGGGCCTGGTTAGTACTTGGGTGGGAGACCACATGGGAACACCAGGTGCTGTAGGTTTTTTCCCATTAATGGCAAATTGTTTTTATTCTCTTGCTATTTAAATTGGAAACTTTTTATTTTTTATTGCCAATACAGACATTTGGGACAGGTCAAACAGACACAATAGCCATCACCTAAAAACTTACCACACTGTTTAGGCCCAATTCCAACTGCTTTTGGCAGCTAAACAGTGTTGAGCCTCTTTAGTAGTTTAATTTGAGACCACCTGCTAATATCATGTCCTGTAGGTCTTTTTACATTACCAACACATGATTTTTTTCAGTAAGGCAATACAGTTAGGAAACTTTTTTATTCGCTTACCTGGTTATAGAAGTAGAAGAGGGCAAAAAAGTGCCAATATCTCAACTACAGGCATACCACATTGGATACGCCCAATCTCGTCTGATCTTGGAAGCTAAGCAGTGTTGGGCCTGGTTAGTACTTGAGTGGGAGACCACATGGGAACACCAGGTGCTGTAGGTTTTTTCCCATTAATGGCAAATTGTTTTTATTCTCTTGCTATTTAAATTGGAAACTTTTTATTTTTATTGCCAATACAGACATTTGGGACAGGTCAAACAGACACAATAGCCATCACCTAAAAACTTACCACACTGTTTAGGCCCAATTCCAACTGCATTTGGGAGCTAAACAGTGTTGAGCCTCTTTAGTAGTTTAATTTGAGACCACCTGCTAATATCATGTCCTGTAGGTCTTTTTACATTACCAACACATGATTTTTTTCAGTAAGCCAATATAGTTAGGAAACTTTTTTATTAGCTTACCTGGTTATAGAAGTAGAAGATGGCAAAAAATTGCCTGTATCTCACCTACAGCCATACCACATTGGATACGCCCAATCTCGTCTGATCTTGGAAGCTAAGCAGTGTTGGGCCTGGTTAGTACTTGGGTGGGAGACCACATGGGAACACCAGGTGCTGTAGGTTTTTCCCATTACTGGCAAATTGTTTATATTCTCTAGCTTTTTAAATTGGAAACTTTTTTCTCTTTATTGACAGTACAGACATTTGGAAGAGGTCAAACAGACACAATAGCTATCACCTAAAAACTTACCACACTGTTTAGGCCCAATTCCAACTGCTTTTGGCAGCTAAACAGTGTTGAGCCTCTTAAGTAGTTTAATTTGAGACCACCTGCTAATATCATGTCCTGTAGGTCTTTTTACATTACCAACACATGTTTTTTTTCAGTAAGGCAATACAGTTAGGAAACTTTTTTATTAGCTTTCCTGGTTATAGAAGTAGAAGATTGCAAAAAAGTGCCGGTATCTCACCTACAGCCATACCACATTGGATACGCCCAATCTCGTCTGATCTTGGAAGCTAAGCAGTGTTGGGCCTGGTTAGTACTTGGGTGGGAGACCACATGGGAACACCAGGTGCTGTAGGTTTCTTCCCATTAATGGCTAATTGTTTTTATTCTCTTGCTATTTAAATTGGAAACTTTTTATTTTTATTGCCAATACAGACATTTGGGACAGGTCAAACAGACACAATAGCCATCACCTAAAAACTTACCACACTGTTTAGGCCCAATTCCAACTGCTTTTGGCAGCTAAACAGTGTTGAGCCTCTTTAGTAGTTTAATTTGAGACCACATGCTAATATCATGTCCTGTAGGTCTTTTTACATTACCAACACATGATTTTTTTCAGTAAGGCAATACAGTTAGGAAACTGTTTTATTAGCTTACCTGGTTATAGAAGTAGAAGAGGGCAAAAAAGTGCCAGTATCTCACCTACAGCCTTACCACATTGGATACGCCCAATCTCGTCTGATCTTGGAAGCTAAGCAGTGTTGGGCCTGGTTAGTACTTGGGTGGGAGACCACATGGGAACACCAGGTGCTGTAGGTTTTTTCCCATTAATGGCAAATTGTTTTTATTCTCTAGCTATTTAAATTGGAAACTTTTTATTTTTTATTGCCAATACAGACATTTGGGACAGGTCAAACAGACACAATAGCCATCACCTAAAAACTTACCACACTGTTTAGGCCCAATTCCAACTGCTTTTGGGAGCTAAACAGTGTTGAGCCTCTTTAGTAGTTTAATTTGAGACCACGTGCTAATATCATGTCCTGTAGGTCTTTTTACATTACCAACACATGATTTTTTTCAGTAAGGCAATACAGTTAGGAAACTTTTTTATTCGCTTACCTGGTTATAGAAGTAGAAGAGGGCAAAAAAGTGCCAGTATCTCACCTACAGCCATACCACATTGGATACGCCCAATCTCGTCTGATCTTGGAAGCTAAGCAGTGTTGGGCCTGTTTAGTACTTGGGTGGGAGACCACATGGGAACACCAGGTGCTGTAGGTTTTTTCCCATTAATGGCAAATTGTTTTTATTCTCTTACTATTTAAATTAAAAAACTTTTTATTTTTTATTGCCAATACAGACATTTGGGACAGGTCAAACAGACACAATAGCCATCACCTAAAAACTTACCACACTGTTTAGGCCCAATTCCAACTGCTTTTGGGAGCTAAACAGTGTTGAGCCTCTTTAGTAGTTTAATTTGAGACCACCTGCTAATATCATGTCCTGTAGGTCTTTTTACATTACCAACACATGATTTTTTTCAGTAAGCCAATATAGTTAGGAATCTTTTTTATTAGCTTACCTGGTTATAGAAGTAGAAGAGGGCAAAAAAGTGCCTGTATCTCACCTACAGCCATACCACATTGGATACGCCCAATCTCGTCTGATCTTGGAAGCTAAGCAGTGTTGGGCCTGGTTAGTACTTGGGTGGGAGACCACATGCTGTAGGTTTTTCCCATTACTGGCAAATTGTTTATATTCTCTAGCTTTTTAAATTGGAAACTTTTTTCTCTTTATTGACAGTACAGACATTTGGAAGAGGTCAAACAGACACAATAGCCATCACCTAAAAACTTACCACACTGTTTAGGCCCAATTCCAACTGCTTTTGGCAGCTAAACAGTGTTGAGCCTCTTTAGTAGTTTAATTTGAGACCACCTGCTAATATCATGTCCTGTAGGTCTTTTTACATTACCAACACATGATTTTTTTCAGTAAGGCAATACAGTTAGGAAACTTTTTTATTCGCTTACCTGGTTATAGAAGTAGAAGAGGGCAAAAAAGTGCCAGTATGTCATCTACAGCTATACCACATTGGATACGCCCAATCTCGTCTGATCTTGGAAGCTAAGCAGTGTTGGGCCTGTTTAGTACTTGGGTGGGAGACCACATGGGAACACCAGGTGCTGTAGGTTTTTTCCCATTAATGGCAAATTGTTTTTATTCTCTTGCTATTTAAATTGAAAACTTTTTATTTTTTATTGCCAATACAGACATTTGGGACAGGTCAAACAGACACAATAGCCATCACCTAAAAACTTACCACACTGTTTAGGCCCAATTCCAACTGCTTTTGGGAGCTAAACAGTGTTGAGCCTCTTTAGTAGTTTAATTTGAGACCAACTGCTAATATCATGTCCTGTAGGTCTTTTTACATTACCAACACATGATTTTTTTTCAGTAAGCCAATATAGTTAGGAAACTTTTTTATTAGCTTACCTGGTTATAGAAGTAGAAGAGGGAAAAAAAGTGCCTGTATCTCACCTACAGCCATACCACATTGGATACGCCCAGTCTCGTCTGATCTTGGAAGCTAAGCAGTGTTGGGCCTGGTTAGTACTTGGGTGGGAGACCACATGGGAACACCAGGTGCTGTAGGTTTTTCCCATTACTGTCAAATTGTTTTTATTCTCTAGCTTTTTAAATTGGAAACTTTTTTCTCTTTATTGACAGTACAGACATTTGGAAGAGGTCAAACAGACACAATAGCCATCACCTAAAAACTTACCACACTGTTTAGGCCCAATTCCAACTGCTTTTGGCAGCTAAACAGTGTTGAGCCTCTTTAGTAGTTTAATTTGAGACCACCTGCTAATATCATGTCCTGTAGGTCTTTTTACATTACCAACACATGATTTTTTTTCAGTAAGCCAATATAGTTAGGAAACTTTTTTATTAGCTTACCTGGTTATAGAAGTAGAAGAGGGCAAAAAAGTGCCTGTATCTCACCTACAGCCATACCACATTGGATACGCCCAATCTCGTCTGATCTTGGAAGCTAAGCAGTGTTGGGCCTGGTTAGTACTTGGGTGGGAGACCACATGGGAACACCAGGTGCTGTAGGTTTTTCCCATTACTGGCAAATTGTTTTTATTCTCTAGCTTTTTAAATTGGAAACTTTTTTCTCTTTATTGACAGTACAGACATTTGGAAGAGGTCAAACAGACACAATAGCCATCACCTAAAAACTTACCACACTGTTTAGGCCCAATTCCAACTGCTTTTGGCAGCTAAACAGTGTTGAGCCTCTTAAGTAGTTTAATTTGAGACCACCTGCTAATATCATGTCCTGTAGGTCTTTTTACATTACCAACGCATGATTTTTTTTCAGTAAGGCAATACAGTTAGGAAACTTTTTTATTAGCTTTCCTGGTTATAGAAGTAGAAGAGGGCAAAAAAGTGCCGGTATCTCACCTACAGCCATACCACATTGGATACGCCCAATCTCGTCTGATCTTGGAAGCTAAGCCGTGTTGGGCCTGGTTAGTACTTGGGTGGGAGACCACATGGGAACACCAGGTGCTGTAGGTTTTTTCCCATTAATGGCAAATTGTTTTTATTCTCTTGCTATTTAAATTGGAAACTTTTTATTTTTATTGCCAATACAGACATTTGGGACAGGTCAAACAGACACAATAGCCATCACCTAAAAACTTACCACACTGTTTAGGCCCAATTCCAACTGCTTTTCGGAGCTAAACAGTGTTGAGCCTCTTTAGTAGTTTAATTTGAGACCACCTGCTAATATCATGTCCTGTAGGTCTTTTTACATTACCAACACATGATTTTTTTCAGTAAGCCAATATAGTTAGGAAACTTTTTTATGAGCTTACCTGGTTATAGAAGTAGAAGAGGGCAAAAAAGTGCCTGTATCTCACTTACAGCCATACCACATTGGATACGCCCAATCTCGTCTGATCTTGGAAGCTAAGCAGTGTTGGGCCTGGTTAGTACTTGGGTGGGAGACCACATGGGAACACCAGGTGCTGTAGGTTTTTCCCATTACTGGCAAATTGTTTTTATTCTCTAGCTTTTTAAATTGGAAACTTTTTTCTCTTTATTGACAGTACAGACATTTGGAAGAGGTCAAACAGACACAATAGCCATCACCTAAAAACTTACCACACTGTTTAGGCCCAATTCCAACTGCTTTTGGCAGCTAAACAGTGTTGAGCCTCTTTAGTAGTTTAATTTGAGACCACCTGCTAATATCATGTCCTGTAGGTCTTTTTACATTACCAACACATGATTTTTTTCAGTAAGACAATACAGTTAGGAAACTTTTTTATTAGTTTACCTGGTTATAGAAGTAGAAGAGGGCAAAAAAGTGCCTGTATCTCAACTACAGCCATACCACATTGGATACGCCCAATCTCGTCTGATCTTGGAAGCTAAGCAGTGTTGGGCCTGGTTAGTACTTGGGTGGGAGACCACATCGGAACACCAGGTGCTGTAGGATTTTTCCCATTAATGGCAAATTGTTTTTATTCTCTTGCTATTTAAATTGGAAACTTTTTATTTTTATTGCCAATACAGACATTTGGGACAGGTCAAACAGACACAATAGCCATCACCTAAAAACTTACCACACTGTTTAGGCCCGATTCCAACTGCTTTTGGGAGCTAAACAGTGTTGAGCCTCTTTAGTAGTTTAATTTGAGACCACCTGCTAATATCATGTCCTGTAGGTCTTTTTACATTACCAACACATAATTTTTTTCAGTAAGCCAATATAGTTAGGAAACTTTTTTATTAGCTTACCTGGTTATAGAAGTAGAAGATGGCAAAAAAGTGCCTGTATCTCACCTACAGCCATACCACATTGGATACGCCCAATCTCGTCTGATCTTGGAAGCTAAGCAGTGTTGGGCCTGGTTAGTAATTGGGTGGGAGACCACATGGGAACACCAGGTGCTGTAGGTTTTTCCCATTACTGGCAAATTGTTTTTATTCTCCAGCTTTTTAAATTGGAAACTTTTTTCTCTTTATTGACAGTACAGACATTTGGGACAGGTCAAACAGACACAATAGCCATCACCTAAAAACTTACCACACTGTTTAGGCCCAATTCTAACTGCTTTTGGCAGCTAAATAGTGTTGAGCCTCTTAAGTAGTTTAATTTGAGACCACCTGCTAATATCATGTCCTGTAGGTTTTTTTACATTACCAACACATGATTTTTTTCAGTAAGCTAATACAGTTAGGAAACTTTTTTATTAGCTTTCCTGGTTATAGAAGTAGAAGAGGGCAAAAAAGTGCCGGTATCTCACCTACAGCCGTACCACATTGGATACGCCCAATCTCGTCTGATCTTGGAAGCTAAGCAGTGTTGGGCCTGGTTAGTACTTGGGTGGGAGACCACATGGGAACACCAGGTGCTGTAGGTTTTTTTCCCATTAATGGCAAATTGTTTTTATTCTCTAGCTTTTTAAATTGGAAACTTTTTTCTCTTTATTGACAGTACAGACATTTGGAAGAGGTAAAACAGACACAATAGCCATCACCTAAAAACTTACCACACTGTTTAGGCCCAATTCCAACTGCTTTTGGCAGCTAAACAGTGTTGAGCCTCTTAAGTAGTTTAATTTGAGACCACCTGCTAATATCATGTCCTGTAGGTCTTTTTACATTACCAACGCATGATTTTTTTTCAGTAAGGCAATACAGTTAGGAAACTTTTTTATTAGCTTTCCTGGTTATAGAAGTAGAAGAGGGCAAAAAAGTGCCGGTATCTCACCTACAGCCATACCACATTGGATACGCCCAATCACGTCTGATCTTGGAAGCTAAGCAGTGTTGGGCCTGGTTAGTACTTGGGTGGGAGACCACATGGGAACACCAGGTGCTGTAGGTTTTTTCCCATTAATGGCAAATTGTTTTTATTCTCTTGCTATTTAAATTGGAAACTTTTTATTTTTATTGCCAATACAGACATTTGGGACAGGTCAAACAGACACAATAGCCATCACCTAAAAACTTACCACACTGTTTAGGCCCAATTCCAACTGCTTTTCGGAGCTAAACAGTGTTGAGCCTCTTTAGTAGTTTAATTTGAGACCACCTGCTAATATCATGTCCTGTAGGTCTTTTTACATTACCAACACATGATTTTTTTCAGTAAGCCAATATAGTTAGGAAACTTTTTTATGAGCTTACCTGGTTATAGAAGTAGAAGAGGGCAAAAAAGTGCCTGTATCTCACTTACAGCCATACCACATTGGATACGCCCAATCTCGTCTGATCTTGGAAGCTAAGCAGTGTTGGGCCTGGTTAGTACTTGGGTGGGAGACCACATGGGAACACCAGGTGCTGTAGGTTTTTCCCATTACTGGCAAAACTTACCACACTGTTTAGGCCCAATTCCAACTGCTTTTGGCAGCTAAACAGTGTTGAGCCTCTTTAGTAGTTTAATTTGAGACCACCTGCTAATATCATGTCCTGTAGGTCTTTTTACATTACCAACACATGATTTTTTTCAGTAAGACAATACAGTTAGGAAACTTTTTTATTAGTTTACCTGGTTATAGAAGTAGAAGAGGGCAAAAAAGTGCCTGTATCTCAACTACAGCCATACCACATTGGATACGCCCAATCTCGTCTGATCTTGGAAGCTAAGCAGTGTTGGGCCTGGTTAGTACTTGGGTGGGAGACCACATCGGAACACCAGGTGCTGTAGGATTTTTCCCATTAATGGCAAATTGTTTTTATTCTCTTGCTATTTAAATTGGAAACTTTTTATTTTTATTGCCAATACAGACATTTGGGACAGGTCAAACAGACACAATAGCCATCACCTAAAAACTTACCACACTGTTTAGGCCCGATTCCAACTGCTTTTGGGAGCTAAACAGTGTTGAGCCTCTTTAGTAGTTTAATTTGAGACCACCTGCTAATATCATGTCCTGTAGGTCTTTTTACATTACCAACACATAATTTTTTTCAGTAAGCCAATATAGTTAGGAAACTTTTTTATTAGCTTACCTGGTTATAGAAGTAGAAGATGGCAAAAAAGTGCCTGTATCTCACCTACAGCCATACCACATTGGATACGCCCAATCTCGTCTGATCTTGGAAGCTAAGCAGTGTTGGGCCTGGTTAGTACTTGGGTGGGAGACCACATGGGAACACCAGGTGCTGTAGGTTTTTCCCATTACTGGCAAATTGTTTTTATTCTCCAGCTTTTTAAATTGGAAACTTTTTTCTCTTTATTGACAGTACAGACATTTGGGACAGGTCAAACAGACACAATAGCCATCACCTAAAAACTTACCACACTGTTTAGGCCCAATTCCAACTGCTTTTGGCAGCTAAATAGTGTTGAGCCTCTTAAGTAGTTTAATTTGAGACCACCTGCTAATATCATGTCCTGTAGGTCTTTTTACATTACCAACACATGATTTTTTTCAGTAAGGCAATACAGTTAGGAAACTTTTTTATTAGCTTTCCTGGTTATAGAAGTAGAAGAGGGCAAAAAAGTGCCGGTATCTCACCTACAGCCGTACCACATTGGATACGCCCAATCTCGTCTGATCTTGGAAGCTAAGCAGTGTTGGGCCTGGTTAGTACTTGGGTGGGAGACCACATGGGAACACCAGGTGCTGTAGGTTTTTTCCCATTAATGGCAAATTGTTTTTATTCTCTAGCTTTTTAAATTGGAAACTTTTTTCTCTTTATTGACAGTACAGATATTTGGAAGAGGTCAAACAGACACAATAGCCATCACCTAAAAACTTACCACACTGTTTAGGCCCAATTCCAACTGCTTTTGGCAGCTAAACAGTGTTGAGCCTCTTAAGTAGTTTAATTTGAGACCACCTGCTAATATCATGTCCTGTAGGTCTTTTTACATTGTCAACGCATGATTTTTTTCAGTAAGGCAATACAGTTAGGAAACTTTTTTATTAGCTTTCCTGGTTATAGAAGTAGAAGAGGGCAAAAAAGTGCCGGTATCTCACCTACAGCCATACTACATTGGATACGCCCAATCTCGTCTGATCTTGGAAGCTAAGCAGTGTTGGGCCTGGTTAGTACTTGGGTGGGAGACCACATGGGAACACCAGGTGCTGTAGGTTTTTTCCCATTAATGGCAAATTGTTTTTATTCTCTTGCTATTTTAATTGGAAACTTTTTATTTTTATTGCCAATACAGACATTTGGGACAGGTCAAACAGACACAATAGCCATCACCTAAAAACTTACCACACTGTTTAGGCCCAATTCCAACTGCTTTTGGCAGCAAAACAGTGTTGAGCCTCTTTAGTAGTTTAATTTGAGACCACATGCTAATATCATGTCCTGTAGGTCTTTTTACATTACCAACACATGATTTTTTTCAGTAAGGCAATACAGTTAGGAAACTTTTTTATTAGCATACCTGGTTATAGAAGTAGAAGAGGGCAAAAAAGTGCCAGTATCTCACCTACAGCCATACCACATTGGATACGCCCAATCTCGTCTGATCTTGGGAGCTAAGCAGTGTTTGGCCTGGTTAGTACTTGGGTGGGAGACCACATGGGAACACCAGGTGCTGTAGGTTTTTTCCCATTAATGGCAAATTGTTTTTATTCTCTTGCTATTTAAATTGGAAACTTTTTATTTTTATTGCCAATACAGACATTTGGGACAGGTCAAACAGACACAATAGCCATCACCTAAAAACTTACCACACTGTTTAGGCCCAATTCCAACTGCTTTTCGGAGCTAAACAGTGTTGAGCCTCTTTAGTAGTTTAATTTGAGACCACCTGCTAATATCATGTCCTGTAGGTCTTTTTACATTACCAACACATGATTTTTTTCAGTAAGCCAATATATTTAGGAAACTTTTTTAATAGCTTACCTGGTTATAGAAGTAGAAGAGGGCAAAAAAGTGCCTATATCTCACTTACAGCCATACCACATTGGATACGCCCAATCTCGTCTGATCTTGGAAGCTAAGCAGTGTTGGGCCTGGTTAGTACTTGGGTGGGAGACCACATGGGAACACCAGGTGCTGTAGGTTTTTCCCATTACTGGCAAATTGTTTTTATTCTCTAGCTTTTTAAATTGGAAACTTTTTTCTCTTTATTGACAGTACAGACATTTGGAAGAGGTCAAACAGACACAATAGCCATCACCTAAAAACTTACCACACTGTTTAGGCCCAATTCCAACTGCTTTTGGCAGCTAAACAGTGTTGAGCCTCTTTAGTAGTTTAATTTGAGACCACCTGCTAATATCATGTCCTGTAGGTCTTTTTACATTACCAACACATGATTTTTTTCAGTAAGACAATACAGTTAGGAAACTTTTTTATTAGCTTACCTGGTTATAGAAGTAGAAGAGGGCAAAAAAGTGCCGGTATCTCAACTACAGCCATACCATATTGGATACGCCCAATCTCGTCTGATCTTGGAAGCTAAGCAGTGTTGGGCCTGGTTAGTACTTGGGTGTTAGACCACATGGGAACACCAGGTGCTGTAGGTTTTTTCCCATTAATGGCTAATTGTTTTTATTCTCTAGCTTTTTAAATTGGAAACTTTTTTCTCTTTATTGACAGTACAGACATTTGGAAGAGGTCAAACAGACACAATAGCCATCACCTAAAAACTTACCACACTGTTTAGGCCCAATTCCAACTGCTTTTGGCAGCTAAACAGTGTTGAGCCTCTTAAGTAGTTTAATTTGAGACCACCTGCTAATATCATGTCCTGTAGGTCTTTTTACATTGTCAACGCATGATTTTTTTCAGTAAGGCAATACAGTTAGGAAACTTTTTTATTAGCTTTCCTGGTTATAGAAGTAGAAGAGGGCAAAAAAGTGCCGGTATCTCACCTACAGCCATACTACATTGGATACGCCCAATCTCGTCTGATCTTGGAAGCTAAGCAGTGTTGGGCCTGGTTAGTACTTGGGTGGGAGACCACATGGGAACACCAGGTGCTGTAGGTTTTTTCCCATTAATGGCAAATTGTTTTTATTCTCTTGCTATTTTAATTGGAAACTTTTTATTTTTATTGCCAATACAGACATTTGGGACAGGTCAAACAGACACAATAGCCATCACCTAAAAACTTACCACACTGTTTAGGCCCAATTCCAACTGCTTTTGGCAGCTAAACAGTGTTGAGCCTCTTTAGTAGTTTAATTTGAGACCACATGCTAATATCATGTCCTGTAGGTCTTTTTACATTACCAACACATGATTTTTTTCAGTAAGGCAATACAGTTAGGAAACTTTTTTATTAGCTTACCTGGTTATAGAAGTGGAAGAGGGCAAAAAAGTGCCAGTATCTCACCTACAGCCATACCACATTGGATACGCCCAATCTCGTCTGATCTTGGAAGCTAAGCAGTGTTTGGCCTGGTTAGTACTTGGGTGGGAGACCACATGGGAACACCAGGTGCTGTAGGTTTTTTCCCATTAATGGCAAATTGTTTTTATTCTCTTGCTATTTAAATTGGAAACTTTTTATTTTTATTGCCAATACAGACATTTGGGACAGGTCAAACAGACACAATAGCCATCACCTAAAAACTTACCACACTGTTTAGGCCCAATTCCAACTGCTTTTCGGAGCTAAACAGTGTTGAGCCTCTTTAGTAGTTTAATTTGAGACCACCTGCTAATATCATGTCCTGTAGGTCTTTTTACATTACCAACACATGATTTTTTTCAGTAAGCCAATATATTTAGGAAACTTTTTTAATAGCTTACCTGGTTATAGAAGTAGAAGAGGGCAAAAAAGTGCCTGTATCTCACTTACAGCCATACCACATTGGATACGCCCAATCTCGTCTGATCTTGGAAGCTAAGCAGTGTTGGGCCTGGTTAGTACTTGGGTGGGAGACCACATGGGAACACCAGGTGCTGTAGGTTTTTCCCATTACTGGCAAATTGTTTTTATTCTCTAGCTTTTTAAATTGAAAACTTTTTTCTCTTTATTGACAGTACAGACATTTGGAAGAGGTCAAACAGACACAATAGCCATCACCTAAAAACTTACCACACTGTTTAGGCCCAATTCCAACTGCTTTTGGCAGCTAAACAGTGTTGAGCCTCTTTAGTAGTTTAATTTGAGACCACCTGCTAATATCATGTCCTGTAGGTCTTTTTACATTACCAACACATGATTTTTTTCAGTAAGACAATACAGTTAGGAAACTTTTTTATTAGCTTACCTGGTTATAGAAGTAGAAGAGGGCAAAAAAGTGCCGGTATCTCAACTACAGCCATACCACATTGGATACGCCCAATCTCGTCTGATCTTGGAAGCTAAGCAGTGTTGGGCCTGGTTAGTACTTGGGTGTTAGACCACATGGGAACACCAGGTGCTGTAGGTTTTTTCCCATTAATGGCAAATTGTTTTTATTCTCTTGCTATTTAAGTTGGAAACTTTTTATTTTTATTGCCAATACAGACATTTGGGACAGGTCAAACAGACACAATAGCCATCACCTAAAAACTTACCACACTGTTTAGGCCCAATTCCAACTGCTTTTGGGAGCTAAACAGTGTTGAGCCTCTTTAGTAGTTTAATTTGAGACCACCTGCTAATATCATGTCCTGTAGGTCTTTTTACATTACCAACACATAATTTTTTTCAGTAAGCCAACATAGTTAGAAAACTTTTTTATTAGCTTACCTGGTTATAGAAGTAGAAGATGGCAAAAAAGTGCCTGTTTCTCACCTACAGCCATACCACATTGGATACGCCCAATCTCGTCTGATCTTGGAAGCTAAGCAGTGTTGGGCCTGGTTAGTACTTGGGTGGGAGACCACATGGGAACACCAGGTGCTGTAGGTTTTTCCCATTACTGGCAAATTGTTTTTATTCTCCAGCTTTTTAAATTGGAAACTTTTTTCTCTTTATTGACAGTACAGACATTTGGAAGAGGTCAAACAGACACAATAGCCATCACCTAAAAACTTACCACACTGTTTAGGCCCAATTCCAACTGCTTTTGGCAGCTAAACAGTGTTGAGCCTCTTAAGTAGTTTAATTTGAGACCACCTGCTAATATCATGTCCTGTAGGTCTTTTTACATTACCAACACATGATTTTTTTCAGTAAGGCAATACAGTTAGGAAACTTTTTTATTAGCTTTCCTGGTTATAGAAGTAGAAGAGGGCAAAAAAGTGCCGGTATCTCACCTACAGCCATACCACATTGGATACGACCAATCTCGTCTGATCTTGGAAGCTAAGCAGTGTTGGGCCTGGTTAGTACTTGGGTGGGAGACCACATGGGAACACCAGGTGCTGTAGGTTTTTTCCCATTAATGGCAAATTGTTTTTATTCTCTTGCTATTTAAATTGGAAACTTTTTATTTTTATTGCCAATACAGACATTTGGGACAGGTCAAACAGACACAATAGCCATCACCTAAAAACTTACCACACTGTTTAGGCCCAATTCCAACTACTTTTATCAGCTAAACAGTGTTGAGCCTCTTTAGTAGTTTAATTTGAGACCACCTGCTAATATCATGTCCTGTAGGTCTTTTTACATTACCAACACATGATTTTTTTTCAGTAAGGCAATACAGTTAGGAAACTTTTTTATTAGCTTACCTGGTTATAGAAGTAGAAGAGGGCAAAAAAGTGCCAGTATCTCACCTACAGCCATACCACATTGGATACGCCCAATCTCGTCTGATCTTGGAAGCTAAGCAGTGTTGGGACTGGTTAGTACTTGGGTGGGAGACCACATGGGAACACCAGGTGCTGTAGGTTTTTTCCCATTAATGGCAAATTGTTTTTATTCTCTTGCTATTTAAATTGGAAACTTTTTATTTTTATTGCCAATACAGACATTTGGGACAGGTCAAACAGACACAATAGCCATCACCTAAAAACTTACCACACTGTTTAGGCCCAATTCCAACTGCTTTTGGCAGCTAAACAGTGTTGAGCCTCTTTAGTAGTTTAATTTGAGACCACCTGCTAATATCATGTCCTGTAGGTCTTTTTACATTACCAACACATGATTTTTTTCAGTAAGGCAATACAGTTAGGAAACTTTTTTATTAGCTTACCTGGTTATAGAAGTAGAAGAGGGCAAAACAGTGGCAGTATCTCACCTACAGCCATACCACATTGGATACGCCCAATCTCGTCTGATCTTGGAAGCTAAGCAGTGTTGGGCCTGGTTAGTACTTGGGTGGGAGACCACATGGGAACACCAGGTGCTGTAGGTTTTTTCCCATTAATGGCAAATTGTTTTTATTCTCTTGCTATTTAAATTGGAAACTATTTATTTTTATTGCCAATACAGACATTTGGGACAGGTCAAACAGACACAATAGCCATCACCTAAAAACTTACCACACTGTTTAGGCCCAATTCCAACTGCTTTTCGGAGCTAAACAGTGTTGAGCCTCTTTAGTTGTTTAATTTGAGACCACCTGCTAATATCATGTCCTGTAGGTCTTTTTACATTACCAACACATGATTTTTTTCAGTAAGCCAATATAGTTAGGAAACTTTTTTATTAGCTTACCTGGTTATAGAAGTAGAAGAGGGCAAAAAAGTGCCTGTATCTCACTTACAGCCATACCACATTGGATACGCCTGATCTTGGAAGCTAAGCGGTGTTGGGCCTGGTTAGTACTTGGGTGGGAGACCACATGGGAACACCAGGTGCTGTAGGTATTTCCCATTACTGGCAAATTGTTTTTATTCTCTAGCTTTTTAAATTGGAAACTTTTTTCTCTTTATTGACAGTACAGATATTTGGAAGAGGTCAAACAGACACAATAGCCATCACCTAAAAACTTACCACACTGTTTAGGCCCAATTCCAACTGCTTTTGGCAGCTAAACAGTGTTGAGCCTCTTTAGTAGTTTAATTTGAGACCACCTGCTAATATCATGTCCTGTAGGTCTTTTTACATTACCAACACATGATTTTTTTCAGTAAGACAATACAGTTAGGAAACTTTTTTATTAGCTTACCTGGTTATAGAAGTAGAAGATTGCAAAAAAGTGCCGTTATCTCAACTACAGCCATACCACATTGGATACGCCCAATCTCGTCTGATCTTGGAAACAAAGCAGTGTTGGGCCTGGTTAGTACTTGGGTGGGAGACCACATGGGAACACCAGGTGCTGTAGGTTTTTTCCCATTAATGGCAAATTGTTTTTATTCTCTTGCTATTTAAATTGGAAACTTTTTATTTTTATTGCCAATACAGACATTTGGGACAGGTCAAACAGACACAATAGCCATCACCTAAAAACGTACCACACTGTTTAGGCCCAATTCCAACTGCTTTTGGCAGCTAAACAGTGTTGAGCCTCTTTAGTAGTTTAATTTGAGACCACATGCTAATATCATGTCCTGTAGGTCTTTTTACATTACCAACACATGATTTTTTTCAGTAAGGCAATACAGTTAGGAAACTTTTTTATTAGCTTACCTGGTTATAGAAGTAGAAGAGGGCAAAAAAGTGCCAGTATCTCACCTACAGCCATACCACATTGGATACGCCCAATCTTGTCTGATCTTGGAAGCTAAGCAGTGTTGGGCCTGGTTAGTACTTGGGTGGGAGACCACATGGGAACACCAGGTGCTGTAGGTATTTCCCATTACTGGCAAATTGTTTTTATTCTCTAGCTTTTTAAATTGGAAACTTTTTTCTCTTTATTGACAGTACAGACATTTGGAAGAGGTCAAACAGACACAATAGCCATCACCTAAAAACTTACCACACTGTTTAGGCCCAATTCCAACTGCTTTTGGCAGCTAAACAGTGTTGAGCCTCTTAAGTAGTTTAATTTGAGACCACCTGCTAATATCATGTCCTGTAGGTCTTTTTACATTACCAACGCATGATTTTTTTTCAGTAAGGCAATACAGTTAGGAAACTTTTTTATTAGCTTTCCTGGTTATAGAAGTAGAAGAGGGCAAAAAAGTGCCGGTATCTCACCTACAGCCATACCACATTGGATACGCCCAATCTCGTCTGATCTTGGAAGCTAAGCAGTGTTGGGCCTGGTTAGTACTTGGGTGGGAGACCACATGGGAACACCAGGTGCTGTAGGTTTTTTCCCATTAATGGCAAATTGTTTTTATTCTCTTGCTATTTAAATTGGAAACTTTTTATTTTTTATTGCCAATACAGACATTTGGGACAGGTCAAACAGACACAATAGCCATCACCTAAAAACTTACCACACTGTTTAGGCCCAATTCCAACTGCTTTTGGCAGCTAAACAGTGTTGAGCCTCTTTAGTAGTTTAATTTGAGACCACCTGCTAATATCATGTCCTGTAGGTCTTTTTACATTACCAACACATGATTTTTTTCAGTAAGGCAATACAGTTAGGAAACTTTTTTATTCGCTTACCTGGTTATAGAAGTAGAAGAGGGCAAAAAAGTGCCAATATCTCAACTACAGGCATACCACATTGGATACGCCCAATCTCGTCTGATCTTGGAAGCTAAGCAGTGTTGGGCCTGGTTAGTACTTGAGTGGGAGACCACATGGGAACACCAGGTGCTGTAGGTTTTTTCCCATTAATGGCAAATTGTTTTTATTCTCTTGCTATTTAAATTGGAAACTTTTTATTTTTATTGCCAATACAGACATTTGGGACAGGTCAAACAGACACAATAGCCATCACCTAAAAACTTACCACACTGTTTAGGCCCAATTCCAACTGCATTTGGGAGCTAAACAGTGTTGAGCCTCTTTAGTAGTTTAATTTGAGACCACCTGCTAATATCATGTCCTGTAGGTCTTTTTACATTACCAACACATGATTTTTTTCAGTAAGCCAATATAGTTAGGAAACTTTTTTATTAGCTTACCTGGTTATAGAAGTAGAAGATGGCAAAAAAGTGCCTGTATCTCACCTACAGCCATACCACATTGGATACGCCTGATCTTGGAAGCTAAGCAGTGTTGGGCCTGGTTAGTACTTGGGTGGGAGACCACATGGGAACACCAGGTGCTGTAGGTTTTTCCCATTACTGGCAAATTGTTTATATTCTCTAGCTTTTTAAATTGGAAACTTTTTTCTCTTTATTGACAGTACAGACATTTGGAAGAGGTCAAACAGACACAATAGCTATCACCTAAAAACTTACCACACTGTTTAGGCCCAATTCCAACTGCTTTTGGCAGCTAAACAGTGTTGAGCCTCTTAAGTAGTTTAATTTGAGACCACCTGCTAATATCATGTCCTGTAGGTCTTTTTACATTACCAACACATGTTTTTTTTCAGTAAGGCAATACAGTTAGGAAACTTTTTTATTAGCTTTCCTGGTTATAGAAGTAGAAGATTGCAAAAAAGTGCCGGTATCTCACCTACAGCCATACCACATTGGATACGCCCAATCTCGTCTGATCTTGGAAGCTAAGCAGTGTTGGGCCTGGTTAGTACTTGGGTGGGAGACCACATGGGAACACCAGGTGCTGTAGGTTTCTTCCCATTAATGGCTAATTGTTTTTATTCTCTTGCTATTTAAATTGGAAACTTTTTATTTTTATTGCCAATACAGACATTTGGGACAGGTCAAACAGACACAATAGCCATCACCTAAAAACTTACCACACTGTTTAGGCCCAATTCCAACTGCTTTTGGCAGCTAAACAGTGTTGAGCCTCTTTAGTAGTTTAATTTGAGACCACATGCTAATATCATGTCCTGTAGGTCTTTTTACATTACCAACACATGATTTTTTTCAGTAAGGCAATACAGTTAGGAAACTGTTTTATTAGCTTACCTGGTTATAGAAGTAGAAGAGGGCAAAAAAGTGCCAGTATCTCACCTACAGCCATACCACATTGGATACGCCCAATCTCGTCTGATCTTGGAAGCTAAGCAGTGTTGGGCCTGGTTAGTACTTGGGTGGGAGACCACATGGGAACACCAGGTGCTGTAGGTTTTTTCCCATTAATGGCAAATTGTTTTTATTCTCTAGCTATTTAAATTGGAAACTTTTTATTTTTTATTGCCAATACAGACATTTGGGACAGGTCAAACAGACACAATAGCCATCACCTAAAAACTTACCACACTGTTTAGGCCCAATTCCAACTGCTTTTGGGAGCTAAACAGTGTTGAGCCTCTTTAGTAGTTTAATTTGAGACCACGTGCTAATATCATGTCCTGTAGGTCTTTTTACATTACCAACACATGATTTTTTTCAGTAAGGCAATACAGTTAGGAAACTTTTTTATTCGCTTACCTGGTTATAGAAGTAGAAGAGGGCAAAAAAGTGCCAGTATCTCACCTACAGCCATACCACATTGGATACGCCCAATCTCGTCTGATCTTGGAAGCTAAGCAGTGTTGGGCCTGTTTAGTACTTGGGTGGGAGACCACATGGGAACACCAGGTGCTGTAGGTTTTTTCCCATTAATGGCAAATTGTTTTTATTCTCTTACTATTTAAATTAAAAAACTTTTTATTTTTTATTGCCAATACAGACATTTGGGACAGGTCAAACAGACACAATAGCCATCACCTAAAAACTTACCACACTGTTTAGGCCCAATTCCAACTGCTTTTGGGAGCTAAACAGTGTTGAGCCTCTTTAGTAGTTTAATTTGAGACCACCTGCTAATATCATGTCCTGTAGGTCTTTTTACATTACCAACACATGATTTTTTTCAGTAAGCCAATATAGTTAGGAATCTTTTTTATTAGCTTACCTGGTTATAGAAGTAGAAGAGGGCAAAAAAGTGCCTGTATCTCACCTACAGCCATACCACATTGGATACGACCAATCTCGTCTGATCTTGGAAGCTAAGCAGTGTTGGGCCTGGTTAGTACTTGGGTGGGAGACCACATGGGAACACCAGGTGCTGTAGGTTTTTTCCCATTAATGGCAAATTGTTTTTATTCTCTTGCTATTTAAATTGGAAACTTTTTATTTTTATTGCCAATACAGACATTTGGGACAGGTCAAACAGACACAATAGCTATCACCTAAAAACTTACCACACTGTTTAGGCCCAATTCCAACTGCTTTTCGGAGCTAAACAGTGTTGAGCCTCTTTAGTAGTTTAATTTGAGACCACCTGCTAATATCATGTCCTGTAGGTCTTTTTACATTACCAACACATGATTTTTTTCAGTAAGCCAATATAGTTAGGAAACTTTTTTAATAGCTTACCTGGTTATAGAAGTAGAAGAGGGAAAAAAGTGCCGGTATCTCACTTACAGCCATACCACATTGGATACGCCCAATCTCGTCTGATCTTGGAAGCTAAGCAGTGTTGGGCCTGGTTAGTACTTGGGTGGGAGACCACATGGGAACACCAGGTGCTGTAGGTTTTTCCCATTACTGGCAAATTGTTTTTATTCTCTAGCTTTTTAAATTGGAAACTTTTTTCTCTTTATTGACAGTACAGACATTTGGAAGAGGTCAAACAGACACAATAGCCATCACCTAAAAACTTACCACACTGTTTAGGCCCAATTCCAACTGCTTTTGGCAGCTAAACAGTGTTGAGCCTCTTTAGTAGTTTAATTTGAGACCACCTGCTAATATCATGTCCTGTAGGTCTTTTTACATTACCAACACATGATTTTTTTCAGTAAGACAATACAGTTAGGAAACTTTTTTATTAGCTTACCTGGTTATAGAAGTAGAAGAGGGCAAAAAAGTGCCGGTATCTCAACTACAGCCATACCACATTGGATACGCCCAATCTCGTCTGATCTTGGAAGCTAAGCAGTGTTGGGCCTGGTTAGTACTTGGGTGGGAGACCACATGGGAACACCAGGTGCTGTAGGTTTTTTCCCATTAATGGCAAATTGTTTTTATTCTCTTGCTATTTAAATTGGAAACTTTTTATTTTTATTGCCAATACAGACATTTGGGACAGGTCAAACAGACACAATAGCCATCACCTAAAAACTTACCACACTGTTTAGGCCCAATTCCAACTGCTTTTATCAGCTAAACAGTGTTGAGCCTCTTTAGTAGTTTAATTTGAGACCACCTGCTAATATCATGTCCTGTAGGTCTTTTTACATTACCAACACATGATTTTTTTCAGTAAGGCAATACAGTTAGGAAACTTTTTTATTAGCTTACCTGGTTATAGAAGTAGAAGAGGGCAAAAAAGTGCCAGTATCTCACCTACAGCCATACCACATTGGATACGCCCAATCTCGTCTGATCTTGGAAGCTAAGCAGTGTTGGGCCTGGTTAGTACTTGGGTGGGAGACCACATGGGAACACCAGGTGCTGTAGGTTTTTTCCCATTAATGGCAAATTGTTTTTATTCTCTTGCTATTTAAATTGGAAACTATTTATTTTTATTGCCAATACAGACATTTGGGACAGGTCAAACAGACACAATAGCCATCACCTAAAAACTTACCACACTGTTTAGGCCCAATTCCAACTGCTTTTCGGAGCTAAACAGTGTTGAGCCTCTTTAGTAGTTTAATTTGAGACCACCTGCTAATATCATGTCCTGTAGGTCTTTTTACATTACCAACACATGATTTTTTTCAGTAAGCCAATATAGTTAGGAAACTTTTTTATTAGCTTACCTGGTTATAGAAGTAGAAGAGGGCAAAAAAGTGCCTGTATCTCACTTACAGCCATACCACATTGGATACGCCTGATCTTGGAAGCTAAGCGGTGTTGGGCCTGGTTAGTACTTGGGTGGGAGACCACATGGGAACACCAGGTGCTGTAGGTATTTCCCATTACTGGCAAATTGTTTTTATTCTCTAGCTTTTTAAATTGGAAACTTTTTTCTCTTTATTGACAGTACAGATATTTGGAAGAGGTCAAACAGACACAATAGCCATCACCTAAAAACTTACCACACTGTTTAGGCCCAATTCCAACTGCTTTTGGCAGCTAAACAGTGTTGAGCCTCTTTAGTAGTTTAATTTGAGACCACATGCTAATATCATGTCCTGTAGGTCTTTTTACATTACCAACACATGATTTTTTTCAGTAAGGCAATACAGTTAGGAAACTTTTTTATTAGCTTACCTGGTTATAGAAGTAGAAGAGGGCAAAAAAGTGCCAGTAAATCACCTACAGCCATACCACATTGGATACGCCCAATCTCGTCTGATCTTGGAAGCTAAGCAGTGTTGGGCCTGGTTAGTACTTGGGTGGGAGACCACATGGGAACACCAGGTGCTGTAGGTTTTTCCCATTACTGGCAAATTGTTTTTATTCTCTAGCTTTTTAAATTGGAAACTTTTTTCTCTTTATTGACAGTACAGACATTTGGAAGAGGTCAAACAGACACAATAGCAATCACCTAAAAACTTACCACACTGTTTAGGCCCAATTCCAACTGCTTTTGGCAGCTAAACAGTGTTGAGCCTCTTAAGTAGTTTAATTTGAGACCACCTGCTAATATCATGTCCTGTAGGTCTTTTTACATTACCAACGCATGATTTTTTTCAGTAAGGCAATACAGTTAGGAAACTTTTTTATTAGCTTTCCTGGTTATAGAAGTAGAAGAGGGCAAAAAAGTGCCGGTATCTCACCTACAGCCATACCACATTGGATACGCCCAATCTCGTCTGATCTTGGAAGCTAAGCAGTGTTGGGCCTGGTTAGTACTTGGGTGGGAGACCACATGGGAACACCAGGTGCTGTAGGTTTTTTCCCATTAATGGCAAATTGGTTTTATTCTCTTGCTATTTAAATTGGAAACTTTTTATTTTTATTGCCAATACAGACATTTGGGACAGGTCAAACAGACACAATAGCCATCACCTAAAAACTTACCACACTGTTTAGGCCCAATTCCAACTGCTTTTGGCAGCTAAACAGTGTTGAGCCTCTTTAGTAGTTTAATTTGAGACCACATGCTAATATCATGTCCTGTAGGTCTTTTTACATTACCAACACATGATTTTTTTCAGTAAGGCAATACAGTTAGGAAACTTTTTTATTAGCTTACCTGGTTATAGAAGTAGAAGAGGGCAAAAAAGTGCCAGTATCTCACCTACAGCCATACCACATTGGATACGCCCAATCTCGTCTGATCTTGGAAGCTAAGCAGTGTTGGGCCTGGTTAGTACTTGGGTGGGAGACCACATGGGAACACCAGGTGCTGTAGGTTTTTTCCCATTAATGGCAAATTTTTTTTATTCTCTTGCTATTTAAATTGGAAACTTTTTATTTTTATTGCCAATACAGACATTTGGGACAGGTCAAACAGACACAATAGCCATCACCTAAAAACTTACCACACTGTTTAGGCCCAATTCCAACTGCTTTTTGGAGCTAAACAGTGTTGAGCCTCTTTAGTACTTTAATTTGAGACCACCTGCTAATATCATGTCCTGTAGGTCTTTTTACATTACCAACACATGATTTTTTTCAGTAAGCCAATATAGTTAGGAAACTTTTTTAATAGCTTACCTGGTTATAGAAGTAGAAGAGGGCAAAAAAGTGCCTGTATCTCACTTACAGCCATACCACATTGGATACGCCCAATCTCGTCTGATCTTGAAAGCTAAGCAGTGTTGGGCCTGGTTAGTACTTGGGTGGGAGAACACATGGGAACACCAGGTGCTGTAGGTTTTTCCCATTACTGGCAAATTGTTTTTATTCTCTAGCTTTTTAAATTGGAAACTTTTTTCTCTTTATTGACAGTACAGACATTTGGAAGAGGTCAAACAGACACAATAGCCATCACCTAAAAACTTACCACACTGTTTAGGCCCAATTCCAACTGCTTTTGGCAGCTAAACAGTGTTGAGCCTCTTTAGTAGTTTAATTTGAGACCACCTGCTAATATCATGTCCTGTAGGTCTTTTTACATTACCAACACATGATTTTTTTCAGTAAGACAATACAGTTAGGAAATTTTTTTATTAGCTTACCTGGTTATAGAAGTAGAAGAGGGCAAAAAAGTGCCGGTATCTCAACTACAGCCATACCACATTGGATACGCCCAATCTCGTCTGATCTTGGAAGCTAAGCAGTGTTGGGCCTGGTTAGTACTTGGGTGGTAGACCACATGGGAACACCAGGTGCTGTAGGTTTTTTCCCATTAATGGCAAATTGTTTTTATTCTCTTGCTATTTAAATTGGAAACTTTTTATTTTTATTGCCAATACAGACATTTGGGACAGGTCAAACAGACACAATAGCCATCACCTAAAAACTTACCACACTGTTTAGGCCCAATTCCAACTGCTTTTGGGAGCTAAACAGTGTTGAGCCTCTTTAGTAGTTTAATTTGAGACCACCTGCTAATATCATGTCCTGTAGGTCTTTTTACATTACCAACACATAATTTTTTTCAGTAAGCCAATATAGTTAGGAAACTTTTTTATTAGCTTACCTGGTTATAGAAGTAGAAGATGGCAAAAAAGTGCCTGTATCTCGCCTACAGCCATATCACATTGGATACGCCCAATCTCGTCTGATCTTGGAAGCTAAGCAGTGTTGGGCCTGGTTAGTACTTGGGTGGGAGACCACATGGGAACACCAGGTGCTGTAGGTTTTTCCCATTACTGGCAAATTGTTTTTATTCTCTAGCTTTTTAAATTGGAAACTTTTTTCTCTTTATTGACAGTACAGACATTTGGAAGAGGTCAAACAGACACAATAGCCATCACCTAAAAACTTACCACACTGTTTAGGCCCAATTCCAACTGCTTTTGGCAGCTAAACAGTGTTGAGCCTCTTAAGTAGTTTAATTTGAGACCACCTGCTAATATCATGTCCTGTAGGTCTTTTTACATTACCAACACATGATTTTTTTCAGTAAGGCAATACAGTTAGGAAACTTTTTTATTAGCTTTCCTGGTTATAGAAGTAGAAGAGGGCAAAAAAGTGCCGGTATGTCACCTACAGCCATACCACATTGGATACGCCCAATCTCGTCTGATCTTGGAAGCTAAGCAGTGTTGGGCCTGGTTAGTACTTGGGTGGGAGACCACATGGGAACACCAGGTGCTGTAGGTTTTTTCCCATTAATGGCAAATTGGTTTTATTCTCTTGCTATTTAAATTGGAAACTTTTTATTTTTATTGCCAATACAGACATTTTGGACAGGTCAAACAGACACAATAGCCAGCACCTAAAAACTTACCACACTGTTTAGGCCCAATTCCAACTGCTTTTGGCAGCTAAACAGTGTTGAGCCTCTTTAGTAGTTTAATTTGAGACCACCTGCTAATATCATGTCCTGTAGGTCTTTTTACATTACCAACACATGATTTTTTTCAGTAAGGCAATACAGTTAGGAAACTTTTTTATTAGCTTACCTGGTTATAGAAGTAGAAGAGGGCAAAAAAGTGCCAGTATCTCACCTACAGCCATACCACATTGGATACGCCCAATCTCGTCTGATCTTGTAAGCTAAGCAGTGTTGGGCCTGGTTAGTACTTGGGTGGGAGACCACATGGGAACACCAGGTGCTGTAGGTTTTTTCCCATTAATGGCAAATTGTTTTTATTCTCTTGCTATTTAAATTGGAAACTTTTTATTTTTATTGCCAATACAGACATTTGGAAGAGGTCAAACAGACACAATAGCCATCACCTAAAAACTTACCACACTGTTTAGGCCCAATTCCAACTGCTTTTGGCAGCTTAACAGTGTTGAGCCTCTTAAGTAGTTTAATTTGAGACCACCTGCTAATATCATGTCCTGTAGGTTTTTTTACATTACCAATGCATGATTTTTTTCAGTTAGGCAATACAGTTAGGAAACTTTTTTATTAGCTTTCCTGGTTATAGAAGTAGAAGAGGGCAAAAAAGTGCCGGTATCTCACCTACAGCCATACCACATTGGATACGCCCAATCTCGTCTGATCTTGGAAGTTAAGCAGTGTTGGGCCTGGTTAGTACTTGGGTGGGAGACCACATGCGAACACCAGGTGCTGTAGGTTTTTTCCCATTAATGGCAAATTGTTTTTATTCTCTTGCTATTTAAATTGGAAACTTTTTATTTTTATTGCCAATACAGACATTTGGGACAGGTCAAACAGACACAATAGCCATCACCTAAAAACTTACCACACTGTTTAGGCCCAATTCCAACTGCTTTTCGGAGCTAAACAGTGTTGAGCCTCTTTAGTAGTTTAATTTGAGACCACCTGCTAATATCATGTCCTGTAGGTCTTTTTACATTACCAACACATGATTTTTTTCAGTAAGCCAATATAGTTAGGAAACTTTTTTATTAGCTTACCTGGTTATAGAAGTAGAAGAGGGCAAAAAAGTGCCTGTATCTCACTTACAGCCATACCACATTGGATACGCCCAATCTCGTCTGATCTTGGAAGCTAAGCAGTGTTGGGCCTGGTTAGTACTTGGGTGGGAGACCACATGGGAACACCAGGTGCTGTAGGTTTTTCCCATTACTGGCAAATTGTTTTTATTCTCTAGCTTTTTAAATTGGAAACTTTTTTCTCTTTATTGACAGTACAGACATTTGGAAGAGGTCAAACAGACACAATAGCCATCACCTAAAAACTTACCACACTGTTTAGGCCCAATTCCAACTGCTTTTGGCAGCTAAACAGTGTTGAGCCTCTTTAGTAGTTTAATTTGAGACCACCTGCTAATATCATGTCCTGTAGGTCTTTTTACATTACCAACACATGATTTTTTTCAGTAAGACAATACAGTTAGGAAACTTTTTTATTAGCTTACCTGGTTATAGAAGTAGAAGAGGGCAAAAAAGTGCCAGTATCTCAACTACAGCCATACCACATTGGATACGCCCAATCTCGTCTGATCTTGGAAGCTAAGCAGTGTTGAGCCTGGTTAGTACTTGGGTGGGAGACCACATGGGAACACCAGGTGCTGTAGGTTTTTTCCCATTAATGGCAAATTGTTTTTATTCTCTTGCTATTTAAATTGGAAACTTTTTATTTTTATTGCCAATACAGACATTTGGGACAGGTCAAACAGACACAATAGCCATCACCTAAAAACGTACCACACTGTTTAGGCCCAATTCCAACTGCTTTTGGCAGCTAAACAGTGTTGAGCCTCTTTAGTAGTTTAATTTGAGACCACATGCTAATATCATGTCCTGTAGGTCATTTTACATTACCAACACATGATTTTTTTCTGTAAGGCAATACAGTTAGGAAACTTTTTTATTAGCTTACCTGGTTATAGAAGTAGAAGAGGGCAAAAAAGTGCCAGTATCTCACCTACAGCCATACCACATTGGATACGCCCAATATCGTCTGATCTTGGAAGCTAAGCTGTGTTGGGCCTGGTTAGTACTTGTGTGGGAGACCACATGGGAACACCAGGTGCTGTAGGTTTTTCCCATTAGTGGCAAATTGTTTTTATTCTCTAGCTTTTTAAATTGGAAACTTTTTTCTCTTTATTGACAGTACAGACATTTGGAAGAGGTCAAACAGACACAATAGCCATCACCTAAAAACTGACCACACTGTTTAGGCCCAATTCCAACTGCTTTTGGCAGCTAAACAGTGTTGAGCCTCTTTAGTACTTTAATTTGAGACCACCTGCTAATATCATGTCCTGTAGGTCTTTTTACATTACCAACACATGATTTTTTTCAGTAAGGCAATACAGTTAGGAAACTTTTTTATTAGCTTACCTGGTTATAGAAGTAGAAGAGGGCAAAAAAGTGCTGGTATCTCACCTACAGCCATACCACGTTGGATACGCCCAATCTCGTCTGATCTTGGAAGCTAAGCAGTGTTGGGCCTGGTTAGTACTTGGGTGGGAGACCACATGGGAACACCAGGTGCTGTAGGTTTTTTCCCATTAATGGCAAATTGTTTTTATTCTCTTGCTATTTAAATTAGAAACTTTTTATTTTTATTGCCAATACAGACATTTGGGACAGGTCAAACAGACACAATAGCCATCACCTAAAAACGTACCACACTGTTTAGGCCCAATTCCAACTGCTTTTGGCAGCTAAACAGTGTTGAGCCTCTTTAGTAGTTTAATTTGAGACCACATGCTAATATCATGTCCTGTAGGTCATTTTACATTACCAACACATGATTTTTTTCTGTAAGGCAATACAGTTAGGAAACTTTTTTATTAGCTTACCTGGTTATAGAAGTAGAAGAGGGCAAAAAAGTGCCAGTATCTCACCTACAGCCATACCACATTGGATACGCCCAATCTCGTCTGATCTTGGAAGCTAAGCTGTGTTGGGCCTGGTTAGTACTTGGGTGGGAGACCACATGGGAACACCAGGTGCTGTAGGTTTTTCCCATTAGTGGCAAATTGTTTTTATTCTCTAGCTTTTTAAATTGGAAACTTTTTTCTCTTTATTGACAGTACAGACATTTGGAAGAGGTCAAACAGACACAATAGCCATCACCTAAAAACTTACCACACTGTTTAGGCCCAATTCCAACTGCTTTTGGCAGCTAAACAGTGTTGAGCCTCTTAAGTAGTTTAATTTGAGACCACCTGCTAATATCATGTCCTGTAGGTCTTTTTACATTACCAACGCATGATTTTTTTCAGTAAGGCAATACAGTTAGGAAACTTTTTTATTAGCTTTCCTGGTTATAGAAGTAGAAGAGGGCAAAAAAGTGCCGGTATCTCACCTACAGCCATACCACATTGGATACGCCCAATCTCGTCTGATCTTGGAAGCTAAGCAGTGTTGGGCCTGGTTAGTACTTGGGTGGGAGACCACATGGGAACACCAGGTGCTGTAGGTTTTTCCCATTACTGGCAAATTGTTTTTATTCTCTAGCTTTTTAAATTGGAAACTTTTTTCTCTTTATTGACAGTACAGACATTTGGAAGAGGTCAAACAGACACAATAGCCATCACCTAAAAACTTACCACACTGTTTAGGCCCAATTCCAACTGCTTTTGGCAGCTAAACAGTGTTGAGCCTCTTTAGTAGTTTAATTTGAGACCACCTGCTAATATCATGTCCTGTAGGTCTTTTTACATTACCAACACATGATTTTTTTCAGTAAGACAATACAGTTAGGAAACTTTTTTATTAGCTTACCTGGTTATAGAAGTAGAAGAGGGCAAAAAAGTGCCTGTATCTCAACTACAGCCATACCACATTGGATACGCCCAATCTCGTCTGATCTTGGAAGCTAAGCAGTGTTGGGCCTGGTTAGTACTTGGGTGGGAGACCACATGGGAACACCAGGTGCTGTAGGTTTTTTCCCATTAATGGCAAATTGTTTTTATTCTCTTGCAATTTAAATTGGAAACTTTTTATTTTTATTGCCAATACAGACATTTGGGACAGGTCAAACAGACACAATAGCCATCACCTAAAAACTTACCACACTGTTTAGGCCCAATTCCAACTGCTTTTGGGAGCTAAACAGTGTTGAGTCTCTTTAGTAGTTTAATTTGAGACCACCTGCTAATATCATGTCCTGTAGGTCTTTTTACATTACCAACACATAATTTTTTTCAGTAAGCCAATATAGTTAGGAAACTTTTTTATTAGCTTACCTGGTTATAGAAGTAGAAGATGGCAAAAAAGTGCCTGTATCTCACCTACAGCCATACCACATTGGATACGCCTAATCTTGTCTGATCTTGGAAGCTAAACAGTGTTGGGCCTGGTTAGTACTTGGGTGGGAGACCACATGGGAACACCAGGTGCTGTAGGTTTTTCCCATTACTGGCAAATTGTTTTTATTCTCCAGCTTTTTAAATTGGAAACTTTTTTCTCTTTATTGACAGTACAGACATTTGGAAGAGGTCAAACAGACACAATAGCCATCACCTAAAAACTTACCACACTGTTTAGGCCCAATTCCAACTGCTTTTGGCAGCTAAACAGTGTTGAGCCTCTTAAGTAGTTTAATTTGAGACCACCTGCTAATATCATGTCCTGTAGGTCTTTTTACATTACCAACACATGATTTTTTTCAGTAAGGCAATACAGTTAGGAAACTTTTTTATTAGCTTTCCTGGTTATAGAAGTAGAAGAGGGCAAAAAAGTGCCGGTATCTCACCTACAGCCATACCACATTGGATACGCCCAATCTCGTCTGATCTTGGAAGCTAAGCAGTGTTGGGCCTGGTTAGTACTTGGGTGGGAGACCACATGGGAACACCAGGTGCTGTAGGTTTTTTCCCATTAATGGCAAATTGTTTTTATTCTCTTGCTATTTAAATTGGAAACTTTTTATTATTATTGCCAATACAGACATTTGGGACAGGTCAAACAGACACAATAGCCATCACCTAAAAACTTACCACACTGTTTAGGCCCAATTCCAACTGCTTTTGGCAGCTAAACAGTGTTGAGCCTCTTTAGTAGTTTAATTTGAGACCACCTGCTAATATCATGTCCTGTAGGTCTTTTTACATTACCAACACATGATTTTTTTCAGTAAGGCAATACAGTTAGGAAACTTTTTTATTAGCTTACCTGGTTATAGAAGTAGAAGAGGGCAAAAAAGTGCCAGTATCTCACCTACAGCCATACCACATTGGATACGCCCAATCTCGTCTGATCTTGGAAGCTAAGCAGTGTTGGGCCTGGTTAGTACTTGGGTGGGAGACCACATGGGAACACCAGGTGCTGTAGGTATTTCCCATTACTGGCAAATTGTTTTTATTCTCTAGCTTTTTAAATTGGAAACTTTTTTCTCTTTATTGACAGTACAGATATTTGGAAGAGGTCAAACAGACACAATAGCCATCACCTAAAAACTTACCACACTGTTTAGGCCCAATTCCAACTGCTTTTGGCAGCTAAACAGTGTTGAGCCTCTTTAGTAGTTTAATTTGAGACCACCTGCTAATATCATGTCCTGTAGGTCTTTTTACATTACCAACACATGATTTTTTTCAGTAAGACAATACAGTTAGGAAACTTTTTTATTAGCTTACCTGGTTATAGAAGTAGAAGAGGGCAAAAAAGTGCCGGTATCTAAACTACAGCCATACCACATTGGATACGCCCAATTTCGTCTGATCTTGGAAGCTAAGCAGTGTTGGGCCTGGTTAGTACTTGGGTGGGAGACCACATGGGAACACCAGGTGCTGTAGGTTTTTTCCCATTAATGGCAAATTGTTTTTATTCTCTTGCAATTTAAATTGGAAACTTTTTATTTTTATTGCCAATACAGACATTTGGGACAGGTCAAACAGACACAATAGCCATCACCTAAAAACTTACCACACTGTTTAGGCCCAATTCCAACTGCTTTTGGGAGCTAAACAGTGTTGAGCCTCTTTAGTAGTTTAATTTGACACCACCTGCTAATATCATGTCCTGTAGGTCTTTTTACATTACCAACACATAATTTTTTTCAGTAAGCCAATATAGTTAGGAAACTTTTTTATTAGCTTACCTGGTTATAGAAGTAGAAGATGGCAAAAAAGTGCCTGTATCTCACCTACAGCCATACCACATTGGATACGCCTAATCTCGTCTGATCTTGGAAGCTAAAAAGTGTTGGGCCTGGTTAGTACTTGGGTGGGAGACCACATGGGAACACCAGGTGCTGTAGGTTTTTCCCATTACTGGCAAATTGTTTTTATTCTCCAGCTTTTTAAATTGGAAACTTTTTTCTCTTTATTGACAGTACAGACATTTGGAAGAGGTCAAACAGACACAATAGCCATCACCTAAAAACTTACCACACTGTTTAGGCCCAATTCCAACTGCTTTTGGCAGCTAAACAGTGTTGAGCCTCTTAAGTAGTTTAATTTGAGACCACCTGCTAATATCATGTCCTGTAGGTCTTTTTACATTATCAACACATGATTTTTTTCAGTAAGGCAATACAGTTAGGAAACTTTTTTATTAGCTTTCCTGGTTATAGAAGTAGAAGAGGGCAAAAAAGTGCCGGTATCTCACCTACAGCCATACCACATTGGATACGCCCAATCTCGTCTGATCTTGGAAGCTAAGCAGTGTTGGGCCTGGTTAGTACTTGGGTGGGAGACCACATGGGAACACCAGGTGCTGTAGGTTTTTTCCCATTAATGGCAAATTGTTTTTATTCTCTTGCTATTTAAATTGGAAACTTTTTATTTTTATTGCCAATACAGACATTTGGGACAGGTCAAACAGACACAATAGCCATCACCTAAAAACTTACCACACTGTTTAGGCCCAATTCCAACTGCTTTTGGCAGCTAAACAGTGTTGAGCCTCTTTAGTAGTTTAATTTGAGACCACCTGCTAATATCATGTCCTGTAGGTCTTTTTACATTACCAACACATGATTTTTTTCAGTAAGGCAATACAGTTAGGAAACTTTTTTATTAGCTTACCTGGTTATAGAAGTAGAAGAGGGCAAAAAAGTGCCAGTATCTCACCTACAGCCATACCACATTGGATACGCTCAATCTCGTCTGATCTTGGAAGCTAAGCAGTGTTGGGCCTGGTTAGTACTTGGGTGGGAGACCACATGGGAACACCAGGTGCTGTAGGTATTTCCCATTACTGGCAAATTGTTTTTATTCTCTAGCTTTTTAAATTGGAAACTTTTTTCTCTTTATTGACAGTACAAATATTTGGAAGAGGTCAAACAGACACAATAGCTATCACCTAAAAACTTACCACACTGTTTAGGCCCAATTCCAACTGCTTTTGGCAGCTAAACAGTGTTGAGCCTCTTTAGTAGTTTAATTTGAGACCACCTGCTAATATCATGTCCTGTAGGTCTTTTTACATTACCAACACATGATTTTTTTCAGTAAGACAATACAGTTAGGAAACTTTTTTATTAGCTTACCTGGTTATAGAAGTAGAAGAGGGCTAAAAAGTGCAGGAATCTCAACTACAGCCATACCACATTGGATACGCCCAATCTCGTCTGATCTTGGAAGCTAAGCAGTGTTGGGCCTGGTTAGTACTTGGGTGGGAGACCACATGGGAACACCAGGTGCTGTAGGTTTTTTCCCATTAATGGCAAATTGTTTTTATTCTCTTGCTATTTAAATTGGAAACTTTTTATTTTTATTGCCAATACAGACATTTGGGACAGGTCAAACAGACACAATAGCCATCACCTAAAAACTTACCACACTGTTTAGGCCCAATTCCAACTGCTTTTGGGAGCTAAACAGTGTTGAGCCTCTTAAGTAGTTTAATTTGAGACCACCTGCTAATATCATGTCCTGTAGGTCTTTTTACATTACCAACACATGATTTTTTTCAGTAAGGCAATACAGTTAGGAAACTTTTTTATTAGCTTACCTGGTTATAGAAGTAGAAGTGGGCAAAAAAGTGCCAGTATCTCACCTACAGCCATACCACATTGGATACGCCCAATCTCGTCTGATCTTGGAAGCTAAGCAGTGTTGGGCCTGGTTAGTACTTGGGTGGGAGACCACATGGGAACACCAGGTGCTGTAGGTATTTCCCATTACTGGCAAATTGTTTTTATTCTCTAGCTTTTTAAATTGGAAACTTTTTTCTCTTTATTGACAGTACAGATATTTGGAAGAGGTCAAACAGACACAATAGCCATCACCTAAAAACTTACCACACTGTTTAGGCCCAATTCCAACTGCTTTTGGCAGCTAAACAGTGTTGAGCCTCTTTAGTAGTTTAATTTGAGACCACCTGCTAATATCATGTCCTGTAGGTCTTTTTACATTACCAACACATGATTTTTTTCAGTAAGACAATACAGTTAGGAAACTTTTTTATTAGCTTACCTGGTTATAGAAGTAGAAGAGGGCTAAAAAGTGCCGGTATCTCAACTACAGCCATACCACATTGGATACGCCCAATCTCGTCTGATCTTGGAAGCTAAGCAGTGTTTGGCCTGGTTAGTACTTGGGTGGGAGACCACATGGGAACACCAGGTGCTGTAGGTTTTTTCTCATTAATGGCAAATTGTTTTTTTTTTTTTAAACTTTTTATTTATAGAATGTGAAAATACATGACAAGAGCAGAATGACATATAGATATGTTAATCAAAAGTAGTTTCACAGTTTTTCACAGTTTTTCCACAATCAAATATAACGTTATATCTAGACAAACATCAGGTTAGGTAACATACATTGATTGGGATTATGTGGGGTGGGTGTCAGGGTATATAAGGAGGGAAGGGGGGGGGGAGAAAAGGGAATAGTGGGGGGGTACCTCAGGGTGTTTCTGTATTGGAGGGTGAGAGTAAGTTGAAATATTTAGTCTATATTCGTTTGGGTGTCTGTGGAAGGTGGGGCCATCTGTGAGGTCCACGGGGTCCATACTGTATCAAATTTATGGGAGCATTCATGTAGATAGTACGTTATCTTTTCCATGTGGGCGATGTACCAAATGTAGTTGATTAGTAGGGCTAGAGGAGGTGTGTCGGGGGACTTCCATTGCTTAGCAATGGTCATTCTGGCTGCCGCCAGTATGTGCGATAATAATTTGTTCATGGGAGGGTCTAACTCTTTAAATGGGCGGGCTAATAGAAATGTCCATGGGTCCAGGGGAAAGGTCAGACCGGACAAGGAGTGCATGAGGTCGCGGACCTCCAGCCAGAATGGGACAATCCTGGGACAGGTCCACCAGATGTGCAGTAGTGAGCCCCTCTGACCACAGCTGCGCCAGCAGTTAGGGGTGGCCGATGGGAACATCTTAGAGAGTCTTTCTGGAGTAAGATACCATCTGTAGTATACTTTATATGTGGTCTCTTTGATGTGGGTAGAGATTGAGCTTTTGGCTATGCTCTCGCGAATTTCGTCCCAACAGTTTTCATCTGGTGGAGAGCCCAGGTCTCTCTCCCACTCACTCTCATGGCGGGTCTGTGTGGGGGCAGTTGTATCGATCAGCATTTTGTATATCTGTGAGATCATACCCTTGGAAAGGGGGTTAGATGAGCATAGTTTTTCAAAAGGAGTCATATCTCGAAGTGAGTCCGCACTTGATAGTGATGTAAGGAAGTGGCGAATTTGGAAGAATTCAAACATAGGGGGGGCTAGAGTGGGGTATTTGTTTTTTATTTCCTCTAGGGAGAGCCATGAGTTATGCTTTGAGAGGTCAGCGACATAACGGATATTGGATTTACTCCACATTGTGAAAGTTAGAGGGGAAGTACCTGGGGGGAAAGCTGGGTTATCCCAGAGGGGGGTGAGTGGAGAAGGATATGAAGAGAGATTGTACTTGTCCAAGGCCCTGTTCCACAGAGTGAGGTGAAATTTCAGCGAGGGTATAGAGCTGACCAGGGTGGCTCTTTGTGGTTTTTTAAGGCTCCACAGAGAAGATAGGGATCTAAGGCCCAAATATTGTGACTCTATGTCTATCCATGCGATTGAACCCGGTGATGCAAAGGACGAAACGATTTGGCTCAGATGTGATGCCAAGAAGTAATATTTTATATCTGGGAGTCCCCTGCCTCCCCCAGCTCTAGGTAGTTTGAGGGTGCTAAAGGCTATTCTAGGGGGCTTATCATTCCATATGAATTTGGAGATTAAGGTTTGAATATTTCTTAGTGTCTGGTAAGGAATTTTAATTGGGAGGGTCTGGAAGAGATATAGGAATTGTGGGACAATGATCATTTTAGTGGCTGATATTCTCCCAAACCATGAGATGATGTTTGATCTCCAGCTTTTGAGTTCTTGTTTAACTTTATTTAGGAGGGGAGGTAGATTTTCTTTGTAGAGGAGGTCATATTTGGAAGTTAAGTTTACCCCGAGATATTTAACTTTGTTGGCTTTCCAGTTAAATTGATATGAGGAGAGTAGAGAAGTTTTAATAGAGGGGGGGGTATGTAGAAGCATTGCTTCCGATTTGGAGAAGTTTATTTTATAGCCTGATAGGGAGCCATATTCATTAATGATCTCATATAGGGCTGGTAGAGATGTCTGAGGGTGGGTTAGGGACAGTAGGACATCGTCGGCGAAAAGTGAGATTTTATATTGATGGGTACCCACTCTCACCCCCTCGACCCTCTCTGAGAGTCTGATCCGAGCCGCTAGGGGTTCGATCACTAGGGCAAATATGAGGGGCGAGAGTGGGCACCCTTGTCTGGTGCCGTTTGAAAGAGAGAAGGGGCCCGAAAGAGTTCCATTTGTAAGGATGCGGGCAGAGGGGGCCGTATACAAAGCTGAGATTGCGGTAAGAAATTCCGCCGATAGGCCGAAGGCGCGAAGGGTCTGAAATAGGAAGGGCCATGATATTCGGTCAAACGCCTTCTCGGCGTCTAATGAGAGGATGATAGAAGGGGTCTGTCTATTATTAATGATCTGAATGAGATCGATAGTCCTCCTTGTGTTATCCCTGGCCTGACGACCCGGAATAAAGCCTACTTGGTCGTAGTGGATCAGGCCAGGGAGAACAGTGCTGAGGCGAGAGGCAAGTACTCTAGCGTATAACTTAATATCATTATTTAGAAGGGATATAGGCCTATAGCTTGCACATTCAGAGGGGTCTTTGCCTTCTTTGTGTATTACTATTATCCTGGCCTCTAGCATCGTTTTGGGTAGTTGGGCACCATGGAGGACTGCGTTGAACGCCTTTTTAACATAGGGGATCAGGATATTAGCGAATTTCTTATAATAGGCCGCTGAAAACCCATCTGGGCCAGGTGCCTTGGATGGTTTTTGGGCCTTTAGAGCTCTCAGAAGTTCCTCCTCTGTAATATCCTGATTCAGTTGTGCTGCGGCTTGTTCTGATAGTTTGGGCAAGTTAGCTTTTTGTAGAAAGTCAGACATCATCTCAGTGGTAGGGGTCCTTGGGTCTTTATTCAAGTTATAGAGGTTATGATAGAAGTTCTGGAATTCTTGGTTGATGGAATTGGGGGAATGGGTCAGAGTGCCATTTTTGGTTTTGATAGTTAGAATGTTGTTCTGAGAGCGTTGAGATCTGAGTCTCGAGGCAAGCAGTTTATCTGCTTTGTCGCCCCTCTCGTAGAACGTCTGCTTCAGTTTTTGAAGTGTTTTAGCTGTACGTTCCGAGAGAAGGAGCGACACCTCTGCTCTGGCTTTGGAAAGAAGGTCAAGATTCTGCTGGGAGGGAGAGAGTTTATGTTGTTGTTCTAGGGTTTGGAGCTTAGCTGTTAGGCTCTTAAGACGTGCGCTTATGGATTTTCGATGTCTAGAGGCCATGTTTATAAGATGACCTCGTAGTACCGCCTTATGGGCTTCCCAGAGAGTCAACGGGGATGTCTCTGGAAGGTCATTAATTTGGAAATATTCAAGGAGTTGGTCTTTGATTTGGTTGGTGAGCCCTATATCGTGGAGAAGAGAATCATTCATTCTCCATGTAGAGGCTGTTGGGCGGGAGTGCATTGTGGTGATTGTTGTGGAGATAGGGCAGTGATCAGACCAAATCATAGGGTGAATGTGTGCTTCTTGGATTTTAGGTGTCAGGTCCCTGCTCAGAAGGATCATATCAATGCGGGAATAGGTTTTGTGGACGGAGGAGAAAAATGTATAGTCCCTAGTTACAGGGTTTATAATGCGGTAGGAGTCAAATAAGAGATGCCGTTTAAGAAGAGCGATTAGGGCCAAAGTGGCTGGGGAAGGGGGCCTAGAGCTGGAGGAGGGAGGGGGAGAGGAACGGTCCAATTCCCTATCAAGCACTTCATTAAAGTCGCCTGCCATTATAATTGAACCCACGGCATGTGCTGAGAGGGCGGAGTCTATTCTCTTAAAAAAGGAAGCTTGTTGCTGGTTAGGGGCGTATATATTAACTAGTGTGCATTCCTCTCCATTAAGTTTGCCCACTAGGATTAGCCATCTTCCTTTCCTATCCGCATGTGTATGTTTAGGTTCAAACGTCATATGAGAGGCAAATAGTATGGCCACTCCACGTTTCTTCTGTTTGGAGTCACAAGCGTGAAAAGAAAGAGGGTAGGCCTTAGATCTTAGTTCTGGGTGTGAGGGTTTTTTAAAGTGGGTCTCCTGGAGAAATATTATATCGCTTTTGGATTGTTTTAGAGTGAGATAGAGTTTGGTGCGTTTTGATGGACTATTCAGCCCCTTGACATTTTGGCTGTACACTTTAATGGTCATGGAGAAGACAGAGAGATAACGCTTTATGGATCTCCCCGAGTTTCCACCCGGAAAGATCCTGATGTATCGTAGTTTGGGGTTGGGAAAGTTTTTCCAAGTTGAAGTTAACCCTGAGGTGGGGGTTGAAGCGAGTGCATGAGGGGTGAAGGTAGAAGGATAGTGAGGAAAGGGGGAAATTGGAGACCAGATGGCTAAGTGTCTGGTCGAACTTTCCGGTCGGGGGGAAGGGAGGGAAAGTCACGGTGTGACAATGACCGGGATTGGGTATAAGACCCATGTTTGGAGAGCGTGGCCTGGGCCTATTACGGTCCAGAAATATTAACGGGGGGGTCAAGGACTATTAGGGGAGCTAATCCCATATGTGAACATCTGGTATATGGGATAGCATTGCTATTTATAGCCTGCCTGTTTTGGGGAAATGAGTAGTGAACAAAACATTTTCTAACATTCAAAACGTCAATAATAATGTGACCAACAGATCTAACATTACTTATCTTTTGGAAGCATTTTAAACAGGGGTAGTTCTGTCCGCGTCTCCCTAAATAGGAGAGGCCGAGAGAAGTATACCCAAACGCTAGGTAACTGAATAATATAAAACATTAACGAAGACAGAGATAATTGTCCTCAACCGAACAGATAAATACATGGTTGATATCAGGTGGAATTAAATCTCTATAAAAAAGAAAAAAAAAAAACCTTAGAGATGGTAAGCTGGTCCACTTATCACCATAGCATCAGGATTGTTACCAAGTTGGGCATCTAACCAAGTCTCATGGAGGTGGATTAGGGGGATTAGCCTTTTTGGTTGCAGATACCCTAGACCAGTCCCGATTCAGGGTACGTTTTGGTGTTGTCAGTTGATCCATATTGGAAAGGTCTTGAGGCTTAGCACTGGCGGTGTCCGGAGGTGCTGGGGCCTGCAGGCCTAGGGAGTGCAGGAGTTGGCGAGCTTCTTCAGGGTTCTTCGCCATCTGAAAGCGATTCTGATGCCAAATTAGGATGCGGAAGGGGAAGCCCCATCTGTAGCGTATTTTATTTTCCCTCAGGAAGGAAGTAATGGGTTTAAATTCTTTTCTTTTAAGCAAAGTGGCAGGGGCAATGTCCTGAAATATTTGGAGAGAGTGTCCTTGAAAGGAGATTGAAGGATGTTTTCTTGATTCACGGAGGATATCTTCTTTTGCCGTATAATAATGGCATCGGAGGATAACATCTCTAGGTTGTGAGGACTCTTGTGTGCGAGGGCGGAGGGCTCGGTGGGCCCTGTCCAGCAGGAGGTGGTCCTCTGGGGTTGTTGGGGTAAGATGCGAGAAGAACTTTTTGAGATAGTCGTCTAGTTGTGTTGCTTCCACCTCCTCTGGGATGCCTCTTATACGGAGATTATTGCGTCTCGCCCTGTTGTCCTGGTCTTCTTGATATTCTAAGAGTGATTGGACTTCTTGTCTTAGTAGGCGGATCTCATCTTCTTGTTCGTTATGTGAAGAGACTACCTCGTCCATTTTTGACTCCAGTTGGTCAGTTCTATCTCCGATTTCATCGAGATCAGTCCTTAGTGAGTTGACAGCTTTGTGTACTTCGGATTGAATCGCCTGGACTGAGCGTCTAGTCTCCTGCACCTCACGAAAAAGAGAACGGATGTCTTTTCTGGTGAGTGGAGCATTGTCAGAATCTTCAGAGTCCGAGTTATCTTGTTGTAGGGAGGTAGGGTCCTGCATAGATTTATTGGCTGAAAACGCAAATTTTTTGAGACTTTGGGAGAGATCTTGGTCCACAGGTTTCTTGTTGCCTTTCGGCATCTTGGTACAGAGCTAATTCCTGAGGCTTCTAGGTTCGGTTGAAGAAAGAATTGTAGATCACTGTGGCAGGATAAGGCGAGTTAATTTTACATTGGTAATATAGGATTAATGGGTGCTCCCCAAGGTTCGGGGGGTTGGGGGGGAGTTACATCTTGGTATGTACGCTAGACTACAATAGAGGCTAGGGTATCAAGGAGGTGCCTCAGGTACAGCTGGTGTGATTTAGCTCTATGATTTGGGTTAGGTCAGCGTGTGTGAGCCGACTGGAGATTGCAATGAAGTCTCTTCTCCCCTTGTAGCAGTTGGGGGGTCAGGTTACTGCTTTTTGTTATTGAGGCCCGTATTGAGACAGTCTCTTCGGCTACCCGATAAAGAGGGACCCGCTTATTTTATAGGGGCTCCAGGGTTTTCTGGGTCTAGTAGTTCTATATGCAGTAGCTGTATCAACGCTGCTTTTGCTGGATAGCCCCTGTGTCAGGGGAAGGCACCTTCGGCTGGGTAGGAGGCTGGGGACCAGTCCTAGGCACCCGCGTGGTTGGCTCAGTCCGCAAGCCTCTTCGCGGAGCGCCGATCCCGGCCTGAGCCCCCAGGCGAGTCCCCGGCTTCAGCTGCTGTGTAGGCCTCCGCCCTTCCAGAGCTTTTCTGCACCCTCCCGGTCGGCGTCGGTGGGCTCCGGGGGTGTTGCTGCCCACTAGAATCTGTGCCCTGGCTGTCTCCGGTGTCAGTGGCGGCTGGGCAAGGGTAGTCTGTAGGGATGGGGGTTAGAGGAAGGAAATCAGGTTTTTAAGGGGTTTAGGTCGGGAGCTCCACTTGTATTTTTTTTTTTATTATTATTTTATTTATTTTTTTATTATTATTTTTTCATTTATTTATTATTATTTATTTGTCTGGCAGCCTGGGGTATGCTGGGCAAGTGCTCAGGTGGGGTTACAGCGAGGAAGGCACCCTGGCTGCGCCGCAGTGCAGGAGGGTGAAAAGGGATAAGAGGGAGACAGGCACAGAGGCTGCAGCCGTTCAGGCTGCCTTATCCAAGATGGCCGCCGCAGTAGTTTTCACTGCTGCCTCCTCCAAGATGGCCGCCGCACTCGTTTTTTCTGGCTGCCCGCTCCAAGATGGCCGCCGCCCGGAGACAGCAGAGGGGAGCCAGACGCAGCAGAAGCCCGCCCGCCCGTCTCAGAGCACCGGCAACAGGCGCCCGGCAGTACTTACGGGGAGGGCGCACGGCACACAGGCGATGGGAGGAGCAGAGTCCGGCCGTCCGACGATCGCCCAGCTGGGCAGGAGGTACAGGGGTTCCCGGCCTGGTGGGGGAGAGAAGGCCGCAACCTGCAAGGACGGGGGAACCCGTCCCCCGGCTCCGCAGCGCTGAACTCCCCGGTCACTGGTTAGGTATAGGGGATGGGTGATGGCGGTGCAGGGGTCCAAAGGTAGCTTAGGGGGTAAGGAGAACCCTTTTGGAGCCGATTTGTGCCGGAGCTCCTGTCCTGCACGTCCGTCCAGCTAGCTATCCAAGCCACGCCCCCCGGCAAATTGTTTTTATTCTCTTGCAATTTAAATTGGAAACTTTTTATTTTTATTGCCAATACAGACATTTGGGACAGGTCAAACAGACACAATAGCCATCACCTAAAAACTTACCACACTGTTTAGGCCCAATTCCAACTGCTTTTGGGAGCTAAACAGTGTTGAGCCTCTTTAGTAGTTTAATTTGAGACCACCTGCTAATATCATGTCCTGTAGGTCTTTTTACATTACCAACACATAATTTTTTTCAGTAAGCCAATATAGTTAGGAAACTTTTTTATTAGCTTACCTGGTTATAGAAGTAGAAGAGGGCAAAAAAGTGCCTGTATCTCACCTACAGCCATACCACATTGGATACGCCCAATCTCGTCTGATCTTGGAAGCTAAGCAGTGTTGGGCCTGGTTAGTACTTGGGTGGGAGACCACATGGGAACACCAGGTGCTGTAGGTTTTTCCCATTACTGGCAAATTGTTTTTATTCTCCAGCTTTTTAAATTGGAAACTTTTTTCTCTTTATTGACAGTACAGACATTTGGAAGAGGTCAAACAGACACAATAGCCATCACCTAAAAACTTACCACACTGTTTAGGCTCAATTCCAACTGCTTTTGGCAGCTAAACAGTGTTGAGCCTCTTAAGTAGTTTAATTTGAGACCACCTGCTAATATCATGTCCTGTAGGTCTTTTTACATTACCAACACATGATTTTTTTCAGTAAGGCAATACAGTTAGGAAACTTTTTTATTAGCTTTCCTGGTTATAGAAGTAGAAGAGGTCAAAAAAGTGCCGGTATCTCACCTACAGCCATACCACATTGGATACGCCCAATCTCGTCTGATCTTGGAAGCTAAGCAGTGTTGGGCCTGGTTAGTACTTGGGTGGGAGACCACATGGGAACACCAGGTGCTGTAGGTTTTTTCCCATTAATGGCAAATTGTTTTTATTCTCTTGCTATTTAAATTGGAAACTTTTTATTTTTATTGCCAATACAGACATTTGGGACAGGTCAAACAGACACAATAGCCATCACCTAAAAACTTACCACACTGTTTAGGCCCAATTCCAACTGCTTTTGGCAGCTAAACAGTGTTGAGCCTCTTTAGTAGTTTAATTTGAGACCACCTGCTAATATCATGTCCTGTAGGTCTTTTTACATTACCAACACATGATTTTTTTCAGTAAGGCAATACAGTTAGGAAACTTTTTTATTAGCTTACCTGGTTATAGAAGTAGAAGAGGGCAAAAAAGTGCCAGTATCTCACCTACAGCCATACCACATTGGATACGCCCAATCTCGTCTGATCTTGGAAGCTAAGCAGTGTTGGGCCTGGTTAGTACTTGGGTGGGAGACCACATGGGAACACCAGGTGCTGTAGGTTTTTTCCCATTAATGGCAAATTGTTTTTATTCTCTTGCTATTTAAATTGGAAACTTTTTATTTTTATTGCCAATACAGACATTTGGGACAGGTCAAACAGACACAATAGCCATCACCTAAAAACTTACCACACTGTTTAGGCCCAATTCCAACTGCTTTTGGGAGCTAAACAGTGTTGAGCCTCTTAAGTAGTTTAATTTGAGACCACCTGCTAATATCATGTCCTGTAGGTCTTTTTACATTACCAACACATGATTTTTTTCAGTAAGGCAATACAGTTAGGAAACTTTTTTATTAGCTTACCTGGTTATAGAAGTAGAAGAGGGCAAAAAAGTGCCAGTATCTCACCTACAGCCATACCACATTGGATACGCCCAATCTCGTCTGATCTTGGAAGCTAAGCTGTGTTGGGCCTGGTTAGTACTTGGGTGGGAGACCACATGGGAACACCAGGTGCTGTAGGTTTTTCCCATTAGTGGCAAATTGTTTTTATTCTCTAGCTTTTTAAATTGGAAACTTTTTTCTCTTTATTGACAGTACAGACATTTGGAAGAGGTCAAACAGACACAATAGCCATCACCTAAAAACTTACCACACTGTTTAGGCCCAATTCCAACTGCTTTTGGCAGCTAAACAGTGTTGAGCCTCTTAAGTAGTTTAATTTGAGACCACCTGCTAATATCATGTCCTGTAGGTCTTTTTACATTACCAACGCATGATTTTTTTCAGTAAGGCAATACAGTTAGGAAACTTTTTTATTAGCTTTCCTGGTTATAGAAGTAGAAGAGGGCAAAAAAGTGCCGGTATCTCACCTACAGCCATACCACATTGGATACGCCCAATCTCGTCTGATCTTGGAAGCTAAGCAGTGTTGGGCCTGGTTAGTACTTGGGTGGGAGACCACATGGGAACACCAGGTGCTGTAGGTTTTTTCCCATTAATGGCAAATTGTTTTTATTCTCTTGCTATTTAAATTGGAAACTTTTTATTATTATTGCCAATACAGACATTTGGGACAGGTCAAACAGACACAATAGCCATCACCTAAAAACTTACCACACTGTTTAGGCCCAATTCCAACTGCTTTTGGCAGCTAAACAGTGTTGAGCCTCTTTAGTAGTTTAATTTGAGACCACCTGCTAATATCATGTCCTGTAGGTCTTTTTACCTTACCAACACATGATTTTTTTCAGTAAGGCAATACAGTTAGGAAACTTTTTTATTAGCTTACCTGGTTATAGAAGTAGAAGAGGGCAAAAAAGTGCCAGTATCTCACCTACAGCCATACCACATTGGATACGCCCAATCTCGTCTGATCTTGGAAGCTAAGCAGTGTTGGGCCTGGTTAGTACTTGGGTGGGAGACCACATGGGAACACCAGGTGCTGTAGGTATTTCCCATTACTGGCAAATTGTTTTTATTCTCTAGCTTTTTAAATTGGAAACTTTTTTCTCTTTATTGACAGTACAGATATTTGGAAGAGGTCAAACAGACACAATAGCCATCACCTAAAAACTTACCACACTGTTTAGGCCCAATTCCAACTGCTTTTGGCAGCTAAACAGTGTTGATCCTCTTTAGTAGTTTAATTTGAGACCACCTGCTAATATCATGTCCTGTAGGTCTTTTTACATTACCAACACATGATTTTTTTCAGTAAGACAATACAGTTAGGAAACTTTTTTATTAGCTTACCTGGTTATAGAAGTAGAAGAGGGCAAAAAAGTGCCGGTATCTCAACTACAGCCATACCACATTGGATACGCCCAATCTCGTCTGATCTTGGAAGCTAAGCAGTGTTGGGCCTGGTTAGTACTTGGGTGGGAGACCACATGGGAACACCAGGTGCTGTAGGTTTTTTCCCATTAATGGCAAATTGTTTTTATTCTCTTGCTATTTAAATTGGAAACTTTTTATTATTATTGCCAATACAGACATTTGGGACAGGTCAAACAGACACAATAGCCATCACCTAAAAACTTACCACACTGTTTAGGCCCAATTCCAACTGCTTTTGGCAGCTAAACAGTGTTGAGCCTCTTTAGTAGTTTAATTTGAGACCACCTGCTAATATCATGTCCTGTAGGTCTTTTTACATTACCAACACATGATTTTTTTCAGTAAGGCAATACAGTTAGGAAACTTTTTTATTAGCTTACCTGGTTATAGAAGTAGAAGAGGGCAAAAAAGTGCCAGTATCTCACCTACAGCCATACCACATTGGATACGCCCAATCTCGTCTGATCTTGGAAGCTAAGCAGTGTTGGGCCTGGTTAGTACTTGGGTGGGAGACCACATGGGAACACCAGGTGCTGTAGGTATTTCCCATTACTGGCAAATTGTTTTTATTCTCTAGCTTTTTAAATTGGAAACTTTTTTCTCTTTATTGACAGTACAGATATTTGGAAGAGGTCAAACAGACACAATAGCCATCACCTAAAAACTTACCACACTGTTTAGGCCCAATTCCAACTGCTTTTGGCAGCTAAACAGTGTTGAGCCTCTTTAGTAGTTTAATTTGAGACCACCTGCTAATATCATGTCCTGTAGGTCTTTTTACATTACCAACACATGATTTTTTTCAGTAAGACAATACAGTTAGGAAACTTTTTTATTAGCTTACCTGGTTATAGAAGTAGAAGAGGGCAAAAAAGTGCCGGTATCTCAACTACAGCCATACCACATTGGATACGCCCAATTTCGTCTGATCTTGGAAGCTAAGCAGTGTTGGGCCTGGTTAGTACTTGGGTGGGAGACCACATGGGAACACCAGGTGCTGTAGGTTTTTTCCCATTAATGGCAAATTGTTTTTATTCTCTTGCAATTTAAATTGGAAACTTTTTATTTTTATTGCCAATACAGACATTTGGGACAGGTCAAACAGACACAATAGCCATCACCTAAAAACTTACCACACTGTTTAGGCCCAATTCCAACTGCTTTTGGGAGCTAAACAGTGTTGAGCCTCTTTAGTAGTTTAATTTGAGACCACCTGCTAATATCATGTCCTGTAGGTCTTTTTACATTACCAACACATAATTTTTTTCAGTAAGCCAATATAGTTAGGAAACTTTTTTATTAGCTTACCTGGTTATAGAAGTAGAAGATGGCAAAAAAGTGCCTGTATCTCACCTACAGCCATACCACATTGGATACGCCTAATCTCGTCTGATCTTGGAAGCTAAAAAGTGTTGGGCCTGGTTAGTACTTGGGTGGGAGACCACATGGGAACACCAGGTGCTGTAGGTTTTTCCCATTACTGGCAAATTGTTTTTATTCTCCAGCTTTTTAAATTGGAAACTTTTTTCTCTTTATTGACAGTACAGACATTTGGAAGAGGTCAAACAGACACAATAGCCATCACCTAAAAACTTACCACACTGTTTAGGCCCAATTCCAACTGCTTTTGGCAGCTAAACAGTGTTGAGCCTCTTAAGTAGTTTAATTTGAGACCACCTGCTCATATCATGTCCTGTAGGTCTTTTTACATTATCAACACATGATTTTTTTCAGTAAGGCAATACAGTTAGGAAACTTTTTTATTAGCTTTCCTGGTTATAGAAGTAGAAGAGGGCAAAAAAGTGCCGGTATCTCACCTACAGCCATACCACATTGGATACGCCCAATCTCGTCTGATCTTGGAAGCTAAGCAGTGTTGGGCCTGGTTAGTACTTGGGTGGGAGACCACATGGGAACACCAGGTGCTGTAGGTTTTTTCCCATTAATGGCAAATTGTTTTTATTCTCTTGCTATTTAAATTGGAAACTTTTTATTTTTATTGCCAATACAGACATTTGGGACAGGTCAAACAGACACAATAGCCATCACCTAAAAACTTACCACACTGTTTAGGCCCAATTCCAACTGCTTTTGGGAGCTAAACAGTGTTGAGCCTCTTAAGTAGTTTAATTTGAGACCACCTGCTAATATCATGTCCTGTAGGTCTTTTTACATTACCAACACATGATTTTTTTCAGTAAGGCAATACAGTTAGGAAACTTTTTTATTAGCTTACCTGGTTATAGAAGTAGAAGTGGGCAAAAAAGTGCCAGTATCTCACCTACAGCCATACCACATTGGATACGCCCAATCTCGTCTGATCTTGGAAGCTAAGCAGTGTTGGGCCTGGTTAGTACTTGGGTGGGAGACCACATGGGAACACCAGGTGCTGTAGGTATTTCCCATTACTGGCAAATTGTTTTTATTCTCTAGCTTTTTAAATTGGAAACTTTTTTCTCTTTATTGACAGTACAGATATTTGGAAGAGGTCAAACAGACACAATAGCCATCACCTAAAAACTTACCACACTGTTTAGGCCCAATTCCAACTGCTTTTGGCAGCTAAACAGTGTTGAGCCTCTTTAGTAGTTTAATTTGAGACCACCTGCTAATATCATGTCCTGTAGGTCTTTTTACATTACCAACACATGATTTTTTTCAGTAAGACAATACAGTTAGGAAACTTTTTTATTAGCTTACCTGGTTATAGAAGTAGAAGAGGGCAAAAAAGTGCTGGTATCTCAACTACAGCCATACCACATTGGATACGCCCAATCTCGTCTGATCTTGGAAGCTAAGCAGTGTTGGGCCTGGTTAGTACTTGGGTGGGAGACCACATGGGAACACCAGGTGCTGTAGGTTTTTTCCCATTAATGGCAAATTGTTTTTATTCTCTTGCAATTTAAATTGGAAACTTTTTATTTTTATTGCCAATACAGACATTTGGGACAGGTCAAACAGACACAATAGCCATCACCTAAAAACTTACCACACTGTTTAGGCCCAATTCCAACTGCTTTTGGGAGCTAAACAGTGTTGAGCCTCTTTAGTAGTTTAATTTGAGACCACCTGCTTATATCATGTCCTGTAGGTCTTTTTACATTACCAACACATAATTTTTTTCAGTAAGCCAATATAGTTAGGAAACTTTTTTATTAGCTTACCTGGTTATAGAAGTAGAAGATGGCAAAAAAGTGCCTGTATCTCACCTACAGCCATACCACATTGGATACGCCTAATCTGGTCTGATCTTGGAAGCTAAACAGTGTTGGGCCTGGTTAGTACTTGGGTGGGAGACCACATGGGAACACCAGGTGCTGTAGGTTTTTCCCATTACTGGCAAATTGTTTTTATTCTCCAGCTTTTTAAATTGGAAACTTTTTTCTCTTTATTGACAGTACAGACATTTGGAAGAGGTCAAACAGACACAATAGCCATCACCTAAAAACTTACCACACTGTTTAGGCCCAATTCCAACTGCTTTTGGCAGCTAAACAGTGTTGAGCCTCTTAAGTAGTTTAATTTGAGACCACCTGCTAATATCATGTCCTGTAGGTCTTTTTACATTACCAACACATGATTTTTTTCAGTAAGGCAATACAGTTAGGAAACTTTTTTATTAGCTTTCCTGGTTATAGAAGTAGAAGAGGGCAAAAAAGTGCCGGTATCTCGCCTACAGCCATACCACATTGGATACGCCCAATCTCGTCTGATCTTGGAAGCTAAGCAGTGTTGGGCCTGGTTAGTACTTGGGTGGGAGACCACATGGGAACACCAGGTGCTGTAGGTTTTTTCCCATTAATGGCAAATTGTTTTTATTCTCTTGCTATTTAAATTGGAAACTTTTTATTTTTATTGCCAATACAGACATTTGGGACAGGTCAAACAGACACAATAGCCATCACCTAAAAACTTACCACACTGTTTAGGCCCAATTCCAACTGCTTTTGGCAGCTAAACAGTGTTGAGCCTCTTTAGTAGTTTAATTTGAGACCACCTGCTAATATCATGTCCTGTAGGTCTTTTTACATTACCAACACATGATTTTTTTCAGTAAGGCAATACAGTTAGGAAACTTTTTTATTAGCTTACCTGGTTATAGAAGTAGAAGAGGGCAAAAAAGTGCCAGTATCTCACCTACAGCCATACCACATTGGATACGCCCAATCTCGTCTGATCTTGGAAGCTAAGCAGTGTTGGGCCTGGTTAGTACTTGGGTGGGAGACCACATGGGAACACCAGGTGCTGTAGGTATTTCCCATTACTGGCAAATTGTTTTTATTCTCTAGCTTTTTAAATTGGAAACTTTTTTCTCTTTATTGACAGTACAAATATTTGGAAGAGGTCAAACAGACACAATAGCCATCACCTAAAAACTTACCACACTGTTTAGGCCCAATTCCAACTGCTTTTGGCAGCTAAACAGTGTTGAGCCTCTTTAGTAGTTTAATTTGAGACCACCTGCTAATATCATGTCCTGTAGGTCTTTTGACATTACCAACACATGATTTTTTTCAGTAAGACAATACAGTTAGGAAACTTTTTTATTAGCTTACCTGGTTATAGAAGTAGAAGAGGGCTAAAAAGTGCCGGTATCTCAACTACAGCCATACCACATTGGATACGCCCAATCTCGTCTGATCTTGGAAGCTAAGCAGTGTTGGGCCTGGTTAGTACTTGGGTGGGAGACCACATGGGAACACCAGGTGCTGTAGGTTTTTTCCCATTAATGGCAAATTGTTTTTATTCTCTTGCTATTTAAATTGGAAACTTTTTATTTTTATTGCCAATACAGACATTTGGGACAGGTCAAACAGACACAATAGCCATCACCTAAAAACTTACCACACTGTTTAGGCCCAATTCCAACTGCTTTTGGGAGCTAAACAGTGTTGAGCCTCTTAAGTAGTTTAATTTGAGACCACCTGCTAATATCATGTCCTGTAGGTCTTTTTACATTACCAACACATGATTTTTTCAGTAAGGCAATACAGTTAGGAAACTTTTTTATTAGCTTACCTGGTTATAGAAGTAGAAGAGGGCAAAAAAGTGCCAGTATCTCACCTACAGCCATACCACATTGGATACGCCCAATCTCGTCTGATCTTGGAAGCTAAGCTGTGTTGGGCCTGGTTAGTACTTGGGTGGGAGACCACATGGGAACACCAGGTGCTGTAGGTTTTTCCCATTAGTGGCAAATTGTTTTTATTCTCTAGCTTTTTAAATTGGAAACTTTTTTCTCTTTATTGACAGTACAGACATTTGGAAGAGGTCAAACAGACACAATAGCCATCACCTAAAAACTTACCACAATGTTTAGGCCCAATTCCAACTGCTTTTGGCAGCTAAACAGTGTTGAGCCTCTTAAGTAGTTTAATTTGAGACCACCTGCTAATATCATGTCCTGTAGGTCTTTTTACATTACCAACGCATGATTTTTTTCAGTAAGGCAATACAGTTAGGAAACTTTTTTATTAGCTTTCCTGGTTATAGAAGTAGAAGAGGGCAAAAAAGTGCTGGTATCTCACCTACAGCCATACCACATTGGATACGCCCAATCTCGTCTGATCTTGGAAGCTAAGCAGTGTTGGGCCTGGTTAGTACTTGGGTGGGAGACCACATGGGAACACCAGGTGCTGTAGGTTTTTTCCCATTAATGGCAAATTGTTTTTATTCTCTTGTTATTTAAATTGGAAACTTTTTATTTTTATTGCCAATACAGACATTTGGGACAGGTCAAACAGACACAATAGCCATCACCTAAAAACTTACCACACTGTTTAGGCCCAATTCCAACTGCTTTTGGCAGCTAAACAGTGTTGAGCCTCTTTAGTAGTTTAATTTGAGACCACATGCTAATATCATGTCCTGTAGGTCTTTTTACATTACCAACACATGATTTTTTTCAGTAAGGCAATACAGTTAGGAAACTTTTTTATTAGCTTACATGGTTATAGAAGTAGAAGAGGGCAAAAAAGTGCCAGTATCTCACCTACAGCCATACCACATTGGATACGCCCAATCTCGTCTGATCTTGGAAGCTAAGCAGTGTTGGGCCTGGTTAGTACTTGGGTGGGAGACCACATGGGAACACCAGGTGCTGTAGGTTTTTTCCCATTAATGGCAAATTGTTTTTATTCTCTTGCTATTTAAATTGGAAACTTTTTTTTTTTATTGCCAATACAGACATTTGGGACAGGTCAAACAGATACAATAGCCATCACCTAAAAACTTACCACACTGTTTAGGCCCAATTCCAACTGCTTTTCGGAGCTAAACAGTGTTGAGCCTCTTTAGTAGTTTAATTTGAGACCACCTGCTAATATCATGTCCTGTAGGTCTTTTTACATTACCAACACATGATTTTTTTCAGTAAGCCAATATAGTTAGGAAACTTTTTTAATAGCTTACCTGGTTATAGAAGTAGAAGAGGGCAAAAAAGTGCCTGTATCTCCCTTACAGCCATACCACATTGGATACGCCCAATCTCGTCTGATCTTGGAAGCTAAGCAGTGTTGGGCCTGGTTAGTACTTGGGTGGGAGACCACATGGGAACACCAGGTGCTGTAGGTTTTTCCCATTACTGGCAAATTGTTTTTATTCTCTAGCTTTTTAAATTGGAAACTTTTTTCTCTTTATTGACAGTACAGACATTTGGAAGAGGTCAAACAGACACAATAGCCATCACCTAAAAACTTACCACACTGTTTAGGCCCAATTCCAACTGCTTTTGGCAGCTAAACAGTGTTGAGCCTCTTTAGTAGTTTAATTTGAGACCACCTGCTAATATCATGTCCTGTAGGTCTTTTTACATTACCAACACATGATTTTTTTCAGTAAGACAATACAGTTAGGAAACTTTTTTATTAGCTTACCTGGTTATAGAAGTAGAAGAGGGCAAAAAAGTGCCTGTATCTCAACTACAGCCATACCACATTGGATACGCCCAATCTCGTCTGATCTTGGAAGCTAAGCTGTATTGGGCCTTGTTAGTACTTGGGTGGGAGACCACATGGGAACACCAAGTGCTGTAGGTTTTTCCCATTAGTGGCAAATTGTTTTTATTCTCTAGCTTTTTAAATTGGAAACTTTTTTCTCTTTATTGACAGTACAGACATTTGGAAGAGGTCAAACAGACACAATAGCCATCACCTAAAAACTTACCACACTGTTTAGGCCCAATTCCAACTGCTTTTGGCAGCTAAACAGTGTTGAGCCTCTTTAGTAGTTTAATTTGAGACCACCTGCTAATATCATGTCCTGTAGGTCTTTTTACATTACCAACACATGATTTTTTTCAGTAAGGCAATACAGTTAGGAAACTTTTTTATTAGCTTACCTGGTTATAGAAGTAGAAGAGGGCAAAAAAGTGCCGGTATCTCACCTACAGCCATACCACGTTGGATACGCTCAATCTCGTCTGATCTTGGAAGCTAAGCAGTGTTGGGCCTGGTTAGTACTTGGGTGGGAGACCACATGGGAACACCAGGTGCTGTAGGTTTTTTCCCATTAATGGCAAATTGTTTTTATTCTCTTGCTATTTAAATTAGAAACTTTTTATTTTTATTGCCAATACAGACATTTGGGACAGGTCAAACAGACACAATAGCCATCACCTAAAAACGTACCACACTGTTTAGGCCCAATTCCAACTGCTTTTGGCAGCTAAACAGTGTTGAGCCTCTTTAGTAGTTTAATTTGAGACCACATGCTAATATCATGTCCTGTAGGTCATTTTACATTACCCACACATGATTTTTTTCTGTAAGGCAATACAGTTAGGAAACTTTTTTATTAGCTTACCTGGTTATAGAAGTAGAAGAGGGCAAAAAAGTGCCAGTATCTCACCTACAGCCATACCACATTGGATACGCCCAATCTCGTCTGATCTTGGAAGCTAAGCTGTGTTGGGCCTGGTTAGTACTTGGGTGGGAGACCACATGGGAACACCAGGTGCTGTAGGTTTTTCCCATTAGTGGCAAATTGTTTTTATTCTCTAGCTTTTTAAATTGGAAACTTTTTTCTCTTTATTGACAGTACAGACATTTGGAAGAGGTCAAACAGACACAATAGCCATCACCTAAAAACTTACCACACTGTTTAGGCCCAATTCCAACTGCTTTTGGCAGCTAAACAGTGTTGAGCCTCTTAAGTAGTTTAATTTGAGACCACCTGCTAATATCATGTCCTGTAGGTCTTTTTACATTACCAACGCATGATTTTTTTCAGTAAGGCAATACAGTTAGGAAACTTTTTTATTAGCTTTCCTGGTTATAGAAGTAGAAGAGGGCAAAAAAGTGCCGGTATCTCACCTACAGCCATACCACATTGGATTCGCCCAATCTCGTCTGATCTTGGAAGCTAAGCAGTGTTGGGCCTGGTTAGTACTTGGGTGGGAGACCACATGGGAACACCAGGTGCTGTAGGTTTTTTCCCATTAATGGCAAATTGTTTTTATTCTCTTGTTATTTAAATTGGAAACTTTTTATTTTTATTGCCAATACAGACATTTGGGACAGGTCAAACAGACACAATAGCCATCACCTAAAAACTTACCACACTGTTTAGGCCCAATTCCAACTGCTTTTGGCAGCTAAACAGTGTTGAGCCTCTTTAGTAGTTTAATTTGAGACCACATGCTAATATCATGTCCTGTAGGTCTTTTTACATTACCAACACATGATTTTTTTCAGTAAGGCAATACAGTTAGGAAACTTTTTTATTAGCTTACCTGGTTATAGAAGTAGAAGAGGGCAAAAAAGTGACAGTATCTCACCTACAGCCATACCACATTGGTTACGCCCAATCTCGTCTGATCTTGGAAGCTAAGCAGTGTTGGGCCTGGTTAGTACTTGGGTGGGAGACCACATGGGAACACCAGGTGCTGTAGGTTTTTTCCCATTAATGGCAAATTGTTTTTATTCTCTTGCTATTTAAATTGGAAACTTTTTATTTTTATTGCCAATACAGACATTTGGGACAGGTCAAACAGACACAATAGCCATCACCTAAAAACTTACCACACTGTTTAGGCCCAATTCCAACTGCTTTTCGGAGCTAAACAGTGTTGAGCCTCTTTAGTAGTTTAATTTGAGACCACCTGCTAATATCATGTCCTGTAGGTCTTTTTACATTACCAACACATGATTTTTTTCAGTAAGGCAATACAGTTAGGAAACTTTTTTATTAGCTTTCCTGGTTATAGAAGTAGAAGAGGGCAAAAAAGTGCCGGTATCTCACCTACAGTCATACCACATTGGATACGCCCAATCTCGTCTGATCTTGGAAGCTAAGCAGTGTTGGGCCTGGTTAGTACTTGGGTGGGAGACCACATGGGAACACCAGGTGCTGTAGGTTTTTCCCATTACTGGCAAATTGTTTTTATTCTCTAGCTTTTTAAATTGGAAACTTTTTTCTCTTTATTGACAGTACAGACATTTGGAAGAGGTCAAACAGACACAATAGCCATCACCTAAAAACTTACCACACTGTTTAGGCCCAATGCCAACTGCTTTTGGCAGCTAAACAGTGTTGAGCCTCTTAAGTAGTTTAATTTGAGACCACCTGCTAATATCATGTCCTGTAGGTCTTTTTACATTACCAACACATGATTTTTTTCAGTAAGGCAATACAGTTAGGAAACTTTTTTATTAGCTTTCCTGGTTATAGAAGTAGAAGAGGGCAAAAAAGTGCCGGTATCTCACCTACAGTCATACCACATTGGATACGCCCAATCTCGTCTGATCTTGGAAGCTAAGCAGTGTTGGGCCTGGTTAGTACTTGGGTGGGAGACCACATGGGAACACCAGGTGCTGTAGGTTTTTTCCCATTAATGGCAAATTGTTTTTATTCTCTTGCTATTTAAATTGGAAACTTTTTATTATTATTGCCAATACAGACATTTGGGACAGGTCAAACAGACACAATAGCCATCACCTAAAAACTTACCACACTGTTTAGGCCCAATTCCAACTGCTTTTGGCAGCTAAACAGTGTTGAGCCTCTTTAGTAGTTTAATTTGAGACCACCTGCTAATATCATGTCCTGTAGGTCTTTTTACATTACCAACACATGATTTTTTTCAGTAAGGCAATACAGTTAGGAAACTTTTTTATTAGCTTACCTGGTTATAGAAGTAGAAGAGGGCAAAAAAGTGCCAGTATCTCACCTACAGCCATACCACATTGGATACGCCCAATCTCGTCTGATCTTGGAAGCTAAACAGTGTTGGGCCTGGTTAGTACTTGGGTGGGAGACCACATGGGAACACCAGGTGCTGTAGGTATTTCCCATTACTGGCAAATTGTTTTTATTCTCTAGCTTTTTAAATTGGAAACTTTTTTCTCTTTATTGACAGTACAGATATTTGGAAGAGGTCAAACAGACACAATAGCCATCACATAAAAACTTACCACACTGTTTAGGCCCAATTCCAACTGCTTTTGGCAGCTAAACAGTGTTGAGCCTCTTTAGTAGTTTAATTTGAGACCACCTGCTAATATCATGTCCTGTAGGTCTTTTTACATTACCAACACATGATTTTTTTCAGTAAGACAATACAGTTAGGAAACTTTTTTATTAGCTTACCTGGTTATAGAAGTAGGAGAGGGCAAAAAAGTGCCGGTATCTCAACTACAGCCATACCACATTGGATACGCCCAATCTTGTCTGATCTTGGAAGCTAAGCAGTGTTGGGCCTGGTTAGTACTTGGGTGGGAGACCACATGGGAACACCAGGTGCTGTAGGTTTTTTCCCATTAATGGCAAATTGTTTTTATTCTCTTGCTATTTAAATTGGAAACTTTTTATTATTATTGCCAATACAGACATTTGGGACAGGTCAAACAGACACAATAGCCATCACCTAAAAACTTACCACACTGTTTAGGCCCAATTCCAACTGCTTTTGGCAGCTAAACAGTGTTGAGCCTCTTTAGTAGTTTAATTTGAGACCACCTGCTAATATCATGTCCTGTAGGTCTTTTTACATTACCAACACATGATTTTTTTCAGTAAGGCAATACAGTTAGGAAACTTTTTTATTAGCTTACCTGGTTATAGAAGTAGAAGAGGGCAAAAAAGTGCCAGTATCTTACCTACAGCCATACCACATTGGATACGCCCAATCTCGTCTGATCTTGGAAGCTAAGCAGTGTTGGGCCTGGTTAGTACTTGGGTGGGAGACCACATGGGAACACCAGGTGCTGTAGGTATTTCCCATTACTGGCAAATTGTTTTTATTCTCTAGCTTTTTAAATTGGAAACTTTTTTCTCTTTATTGACAGTACAGATATTTGGAAGAGGTCAAACAGACACAATAGCCATCACATAAAAACTTACCACACTGTTTAGGCCCAATTCCAACTGCTTTTGGCAGCTAAACAGTGTTGAGCCTCTTTAGTTGTTTAATTTGAGACCACCTGCTAATATCATGTCCTGTAGGTCTTTTTACATTACCAACACATGATTTTTTTCAGTAAGACAATACAGTTAGGAAACTTTTTTATTAGCTTACCTGGTTATAGAAGTAGAAGAGGGCAAAAAAGTGCCTGTATCTCAACTACAGACATACCACATTGGATACGCCCAATCTCGTCTGATCTTGGAAGCTAAGCAGTGTTGGGCCTAGTTAGTACTTGGGTGGGAGACCACATGGGAACACCAGGTGCTGTAGGTTTTTTCCCATTAATGGCAAATTGTTTTTATTCTCTTGCAATTTAAATTGGAAACTTTTTATTTTTATTGCCAATACAGACATTTGGGACAGGTCAAACAGACACAATAGCCATCACCTAAAAACTTACCACACTGTTTAGGCCCAATTCCAACTGCTTTTGGGAGCTAAACAGTGTTGAGCCTCTTTAGTAGTTTAATTTGAGACCACCTGCTAATATCATGTCCTGTAGGTCTTTTTACATTACCAACACATAATTTTTTTCAGTAAGCCAATATAGTTAGGAAAGTTTTTTATTAGCTTACCTGGTTATAGAAGTAGAAGATGGCAAAAAAGTGCCAGTATCTCACCTACAGCCATACCACATTGGATACGCCTAATCTCGTCTGATCTTGGAAGCTAAACAGTTTTGGGCCTGGTTAGTACTTGGGTGGGAGACCACATGGGAACACCAGGTGCTGTAGGTTTTTCCCATTACTGGCAAATTGTTTTTATTCTCCAGCTTTTTAAATTGGAAACTTTTTTCTCTTTATTGACAGTACAGACATTTGGAAGAGGTCAAACAGACACAATAGCCATCACCTAAAAACTTACCACACTGTTTAGGCCCAATTCCAACTGCTTTTGGCAGCTAAACAGTGTTGAGCCTCTTAAGTAGTTTAATTTGAGACCACCTGCTAATATCATGTCCTGTAGGTCTTTTTACATTACCAACACATGATTTTTTTCAGTAAGGCAATACAGTTAGGAAACTTTTTTATTAGCTTTCCTGGTTATAGAAGTAGAAGAGGGCAAAAAAGTGCCGGTATCTCACCTACAGCCATACCACATTGGATACGCCCAATCTCGTCTGATCTTGGAAGCTAAGCAGTGTTGGGCCTGGTTAGTACTTGGGTGGGAGACCACATGGGAACACCAGGTGCTGTAGGTTTTTTCCCATTAATGGCAAATTGTTTTTATTCTCTTGCTATTTAAATTGGAAACTTTTTATTATTATTGCCAATACAGACATTTGGGACAGGTCAAACAGACACAATAGCCATCACCTAAAAACTTACCACACTGTTTAGGCCCAATTCCAACTGCTTTTGGGAGCTAAACAGTGTTGAGCCTCTTTAGTAGTTTAATTTGAGACAACCTGCTAATATCATGTCCTGTAGGTCTTTTTACATTACCAACACATAATTTTTTTCAGTAAGCCAATATAGTTAGGAAACTTTTTTATTAGCTTACCTGGTTATAGAAGTAGAAGATGGCAAAAAAGTGCCTGTATCTCACCTACAGCCATACCACATTGGATACGCCTAATCTCGTCTGATCTTGGAAGCTAAACAGTGTTGGGCCTGGTTAGTACTTGGGTGGGAGACCACATGGGAACACCAGGTGCTGTAGGTTTTTCCCATTACTGGCAAATTGTTTTTATTCTCCAGCTTTTTAAATTGGAAACTTTTTTCTCTTTATTGACAGTACAGACATTTGGAAGAGGTCAAACAGACACAATAGCCATCACCTAAAAACTTACCACACTGTTTAGGCCCAATTCCAACTGCTTTTGGCAGCTTAACAGTGTTGAGCCTCTTAAGTAGTTTAATTTGAGACCACCTGCTAATATCATGTCCTGTAGGTTTTTTTACATTACCAATGCATGATTTTTTTCAGTAAGGCAATACAGTTAGGAAACTTTTGTATTAGCTTTCCTGGTTATAGAAGTAGAAGAGGGCAAAAAAGTGCCGGTATCTCACCTACAGCCATACCACATTGGATACGCCCAATCTCGTCTGATCTTGGAAGCTAAGCAGTGTTGGGCCTGGTTAGTACTTGGGTGGGAGACCACATGCGAACACCAGGTGCTGTAGGTTTTTTCCCATTAATGGCAAATTGTTTTTATTCTCTTGCTATTTAAATTGGAAACTTTTTATTTTTATTGCCAATACAGACATTTGGGACAGGTCAAACAGACACAATAGCCATCACCTAAAAACTTACCACACTGTTTAGGCCCAATTCCAACTGCTTTTCGGAGCTAAACAGTGTTGAGCCTCTTTAGTAGTTTAATTTGAGACCACCTGCTAATATCATGTCCTGTAGGTCTTTTTACATTACCAACACATGATTTTTTTCAGTAAGCCAATATAGTTAGGAAACTTTTTTATTAGCTTACCTGGTTATAGAAGTAGAAGAGGGCAAAAAAGTGCCTGTATCTCACTTACAGCCATACCACATTGGATACGCCCAATCTCGTCTGATCTTTGAAGCTAAACAGTGTTGGGCCTGGTTAGTACTTGGGTGGGAGACCACATGGGAACACCAGGTGCTGTAGGTTTTTCCCATTACTGGCAAATTGTTTTTATTCTCTAGCTTTTTAAATTGGAAACTTTTTTCTCTTTATTGACAGTACAGACATTTGGAAGAGGTCAAACAGACACAATAGCCATCACCTAAAAACTTACCACACTGTTTAGGCCCAATTCCAACTGCTTTTGGCAGCTAAACAGTGTTGAGCCTCTTTAGTAGTTTAATATGAGACCACCTGCTAATATCATGTCCTGTAGGTCTTTTTACATTACCAACACATGATTTTTTTCAGTAAGACAATGCAGTTAGGAAACTTTTTTATTAGCTTACCTGGTTATAGAAGTAGAAGAGGGCAAAAAAGTGCCAGTATCTCAACTACAGCCATACCACATTGGATACGCCCAATCTCGTCTGATCTTGGAAGCTAAGCAGTGTTGGGCCTGGTTAGTACTTGGGTGGGAGACCACATGGGAACACCAGGTGCTGTAGGTTTTTTCCCATTAATGGCAAATTGTTTTTATTCTCTTGCAATTTAAATTGGAAACTTTTTATTTTTATTGCCAATACAGACATTTGGGACAGGTCAAACAGACACAATAGCCATCACCTAAAAACTTACCACACTGTTTAGGCCCAATTCCAACTGCTTTTGGCAGCTAAACAGTGTTGAGCCTCTTTAGTAGTTTAATTTGAGACCACCTGCTAATATCATGTCCTGTAGGTCTTTTTACATTACCAACACATGATTTTTTTCAGTAAGGCAATACAGTTAGGAAACTTTTTTATTAGCTTACCTGGTTATAGAAGTAGAAGAGGGCAAAAAAGTGCCGGTATCTCACCTACAGCCATACCACGTTGGATACGCCCAATCTCGTCTGATCTTGGAAGCTAAGCAGTGTTGGGCCTGGTTAGTACTTGGGTGGGAGACCACATGGGAACACCAGGTGCTGTAGGTTTTTTCCCATTAATGGCAAATTGTTTTTATTCTCTTGCTATTTAAATTAGAAACTTTTTATTTTTATTGCCAATACAGACATTTGGGACAGGTCAAACAGACACAATAGCCATCACCTAAAAATGTACCACACTGTTTAGGCCCAATTCCAACTGCTTTTGGCAGCTAAACAGTGTTGAGCCTCTTTAGTAGTTTAATTTGAGACCACATGCTAATATCATGTCCTGTAGGTCATTTTACATTACCAACACATGATTTTTTTCTGTAAGGCAATACAGTTAGGAAACTTTTTTATTAGCTTACCTGGTTATAGAAGTAGAAGAGGGCAAAAAAGTGCCAGTATCTCACCTACAGCCATACCACATTGGATACGCCCAATCTCGTCTGATCTTGGAAGCTAAGCTGTGTTGGGCCTGGTTAGTACTTGGGTGGGAGACCACATGGGAACACCAGGTGCTGTAGGTTTTTCCCATTAGTGGCAAATTGTTTTTATTCTCTAGCTTTTTAAATTGGAAACTTTTTTCTCTTTATTGACAGTACAGACATTTGGAAGAGGTCAAACAGACACAATAGCCATCACCTAAAAACTTACCACACTGTTTAGGCCCAATTCCAACTGCTTTTGGCAGCTAAACAGTGTTGAGCCTCTTTAGTAGTTTAATTTGAGACCACCTGCTAATATCATGTCCTGTAGGTCTTTTTACATTACCAACACATGATTTTTTTCAGTAAGGCAATACAGTTAGGAAACTTTTTTATTAGCTTACCTGGTTATAGAAGTAGAAGAGGGCAAAAAAGTGCCGGTATCTCACCTACAGCCATACCACGTTGGATACGCCCAATCTCGTCTGATCTTGGAAGCTAAGCAGTGTTGGGCCTGGTTAGTACTTGGGTGGGAGACCACATGGGAACACCAGGTGCTGTAGGTTTTTTCCCATTAATGGCAAATTGTTTTTATTCTCTTGCTATTTAAATTAGAAACTTTTTATTTTTATTGCCAATACAGACATTTGGGACAGGTCAAACAGACACAATAGCCATCACCTAAAAACGTACCACACTGTTTAGGCCCAATTCCAACTGCTTTTGGCAGCTAAACAGTGTTGAGCCTCTTTAGTAGTTTAATTTGAGACCACATGCTAATATCATGTCCTGTAGGTCATTTTACATTACCAACACATGATTTTTTTCTGTAAGGCAATACAGTTAGGAAACTTTTTTATTAGCTTACCTGGTTATAGAAGTAGAAGAGGACAAAAAAGTGCCACTATCTCACCTACAGCCATACCACATTGGATACGCCCAATCTCGTCTGATCTTGGAAGCTAAGCTGTGTTGGGCCTGGTTAGTACTTGGGTGGGAGACCACATGGGAACACCAGGTGCTGTAGGTTTTTCCCATTAGTGGCAAATTGTTTTTATTCTCTAGCTTTTTAAATTGGAAACTTTTTTCTCTTTATTGACAGTACAGACATTTGGAAGAGGTCAAACAGACACAATAGCCATCAGTTAAAAACTTACCACACTGTTTAGGCCCAATTCCAACTGCTATTGGCAGCTAAACAGTGTTGAGCCTCTTAAGTAGTTTAATTTGAGACCACCTGCTAATATCATGTCCTGTAGGTCTTTTTACATTACCAACGCATGATTTTTTTCAGTAAGGCAATACAGTTAGGAAACTTTTTTATTAGCTTTCCTGGTTATAGAAGTAGAAGATGGCAAAAAAGTGCCGGTATCTCACCTACAGCCATACCACATTGGATACGCCCAATCTCGTCTGATCTTGGAAGCTAAGCAGTGTTGGGCCTGGTTAGTACTTGGGTGGGAGACCACATGGGAACACCAGGTGCTGTAGGTTTTTTCCCATTAATGGCAAATTGTTTTTATTCTCTTGTTATTTAAATTGGAAACTTTTTATTTTTATTGCCAATACAGACATTTGGGACAGGTCAAACAGACACAATAGCCATCACCTAAAAACTTACCACACTGTTTAGGCCCAATTACAACTGCTTTTGGCAGCTAAACAGTGTTGAGCCTCTTTAGTAGTTTAATTTGAGACCACATGCTAATATCATGTCCTGTAGGTCTTTTTACATTACCAACACATGATTTTTTTCAGTAAGGCAATACAGTTAGGAAACTTTTTTATTAGCTTACCTGGTTATAGAAGTAGAAGAGGGCAAAAAAGTGCCAGTATCTCACCTACAGCCATACCACATTGGTTACGCCCAATCTCGTCTGATCTTGGAAGCTAAGCAGTGTTGGGCCTGGTTAGTACTTGGGTGGGAGACCACATGGGAACACCAGGTGCTGTAGGTTTTTCCCATTAATGGCAAATTGTTTTTATTCTCTTGCTATTTAAATTGGAAACTTTTTATTTTTATTGCCAATACAGACATTTGGGACAGGTCAAACAGACACAATAGCCATCACCTAAAAACTTACCACACTGTTTAGGCCCAATTCCAACTGCTTTTCGGAGCTAAACAGTGTTGGGCCTCTTTAGTAGTTTAATTTGAGACCACCTGCTAATATCATGTCCTGTAGGTCTTTTTACATTACCAACACATGATTTTTTTCAGTAAGCCAATATAGTTAGGAAACTTTTTTAATAGCTTACCTGGTTATAGAAGTAGAAGAGGGCAAAAAAGTGCCTGTATCTCCCTTACAGCCATAACACATTGGATACGCCCAATCTCGTCTGATCTTGGAAGCTAAGCAGTGTTGGGCCTGGTTAGTACTTCGGTGGGAGACCACATGGGAACACCAGGTGCTGTAGGTTTTTCCCATTACTGGCAAATTGTTTTTATTCTCTAGCTTTTTAAATTGGAAACTTTTTTCTCTTTATTGACAGTACAGACATTTGGAAGAGGTCAAACAGACACAATAGCCATCACCTAAAAACTTACCACACTGTTTAGGCCCAATTCCAACTGCTTTTGGCAGCTAAACAGTGTTGAGCCTCTTTAGTAGTTTAATTTGAGACCACCTGCTAATATCATGTCCTGTAGGTCTTTTTACATTACCAACACATGATTTTTTTTCAGTAAGACAATACATTTAGGAAACTTTTTTATTAGCTTACCTGGTTATAGAAGTAGAAGAGGGCAAAAAAGTGCCTGTATCTCAACTACAGCCATACCACATTGGATACGCCCAATCTCGTCTGATCTTGGAAGCTAAGCAGTGTTGGGCCTGGTTAGTACTTGGGTGGGAGACCACATGGGAACACCAGGTGCTGTAGGTTTTTTCCCATTAATGGCAAATTGTTTTTATTCTCTTGCAATTTAAATTGGAAACTTTTTATTTTTATTGCCAATACAGACATTTGGGACAGGTCAAACAGACACAATAGCCATCACCTAAAAACTTACCACACTGTTTAGGCCCAATTCCAACTGCTTTTGGCAGCTAAACAGTGTTGAGCCTCTTTAGTAGTTTAATTTGAGACCACCTGCTAATATCATGTCCTGTAGGTCTTTTTACATTACCAACACATGATTTTTTTCAGTAAGGCAATACAGTTAGGAAACTTTTTTATTAGCTTACCTGGTTATAGAAGTAGAAGAGGGCAAAAAAGTGCCAGTATTTCACCTACAGCCATACCACATTAGATACGCCCAATCTCGTCTGATCTTGGAAGCTAAGCAGTGTTGGGCCTGGTTAGTACTTGGGTGGGAGACCACATGGGAACACCAGGTGCTGTAGGTATTTCCCATTACTGGCAAATTGTTTTTATTCTCTAGCTTTTTAAATTGGAAACTTTTTTCTCTTTATTGACAGTACAGATATTTGGAAGAGGTCAAACAGACACAATAGCCATCACATAAAAACTTACCACACTGTTTAGGCCCATTTCCAACTGCTTTTGGCAGCTAAACAGTGTTGAGCCTCTTTAGTAGTTTAATTTGAGACCACCTGCTAATATCATGTCCTGTAGGTCTTTTTACATTACCAACACATAATTTTTTTCAGTAAGCCAATATAGTTAGGAAACTTTTTTATTAGCTTACCTGGTTATAGAAGTAGAAGATGGCAAAAAAGTGCCTGTATCTCACCTACAGCCATACCACATTGGATACGCCTAATCTCGTCTGATCTTGGAAGCTAAACAGTGTTGGGCCTGGTTAGTACTTGGGTGGGAGACCACATGGGAACACCAGGTGCTGTAGGTTTTTCCCATTACTGGCAAATTGTTTTTATTCTCCAGCTTTTTAAATTGGAAACTTTTTTCTCTTTATTGACAGTACAGACATTTGGAAGAGGTCAAACAGACACAATAGCCATCACCTAAAAACTTACCACACTGTTTAGGCCCAATTCCAACTGCTTTTGGCAGCTAAACAGTGTTGAGCCTCTTAAGTAGTTTAATTTGAGACCACCTGCTAATATCATGTCCTGTAGGTCTTTTTACATTACCAACACATGATTTTTTTCAGTAAGGCAATACAGTTAGGAAACTTTTTTATTAGCTTTCCTGGTTATAGAAGTAGAAGAGGGCAAAAATGTGCCGGTATCTCACCTACAGCCATACCACATTGGATACGCCCAATCTCGTCTGATCTTGGAAGCTAAGCAGTGTTGGGCCTGGTTAGTACTTGGGTGGGAGACCACATGGGAACACCAGGTGCTGTAGGTTTTTTCCCATTAATGGCAAATTGTTTTTATTCTCTTGCTATTTAAATTGGAAACTTTTTATTTTTATTGCCAATACAGACATTTGGGACAGGTCAAACAGACACAATAGCCATCACCTAAAAACTTACCACACTGTTTAGGCCCAATTCCAACTGCTTTTGGCAGCTAAACAGTGTTGAGCCTCTTTAGTAGTTTAATTTGAGACCACCTGCTAATATCATGTCCTGTAGGTCTTTTTACATTACCAACACATGATTTTTTTCAGTAAGGCAATACAGTTAGGAAACTTTTTTATTAGCTTACCTGGTTATAGAAGTAGAAGAGGGCAAAAAAGTGCCAGTATCTCACCTACAGCCATACCACATTGGATACGCCCAATCTCGTCTGATCTTGGAAGCTAAGCAGTGTTGGGCCTGGTTAGTACTTGGGTGGGAGACCACATGGGAACACCAGGTGCTGTAGGTATTTCCCATTACTGGCAAATTGTTTTTATTCTCTAGCTTTTTAAATTGGAAACTTTTTTCTCTTTATTGACAGTACAAATATTTGGAAGAGGTCAAACAGACACAATAGCCATCACCTAAAAACTTACCACACTGTTTAGGCCCAATTCCAACTACTTTTGGCAGCTAAACAGTGTTGAGCCTCTTTAGTAGTTTAATTTGAGACCACCTGCTAATATCATGTCCTGTAGGTCTTTTTACATTAACAACACATGATTTTTTTCAGTAAGACAATACAGTTAGGAAACTTTTTTATTAGCTTACCTGGTTATAGAAGTAGAAGAGGGCTAAAAAGTGCCGGTATCTCAACTACAGCCATACCACATTGGATACGCCCAATCTCGTCTGATCTTGGAAGCTAAGCAGTGTTGGGCCTGGTTAGTACTTGGGTGGGAGACCACATGGGAACACCAGGTGCTGTAGGTTTTTTCCCATTAATGGCAAATTGTTTTTATTCTCTTGCTATTTAAATTGGAAACTTTTTATTTTTATTGCCAATACAGACATTTGGGACAGGTCAAACAGACACAATAGCCATCACCTAAAAACTTACCACACTGTTTAGGCCCAATTCCAACTGCTTTTGGGAGCTAAACAGTGTTGAGCCTCTTAAGTAGTTTAATTTGAGACCACCTGCTAATATCATGTCCTGTAGGTCTTTTTACATTACCAACACATGATTTTTTTCAGTAAGGCAATACAGTTAGGAAACTTTTTTATTAGCTTACCTGGTTATAGAAGTAGAAGAGGGCAAAAAAGTGCCAGTATCTCACCTACAGCCATACTACATTGGATACGCCCAATCTCGTCTGATCTTGGAAGCTAAGCTGTGTTGGGCCTGGTTAGTACTTGGGTGGGAGACCACATGGGAACACCAGGTGCTGTAGGTTTTTCCCATTAGTGGCAAATTGTTTTTATTCTCTAGCTTTTTAAATTGGAAACTTTTTTCTCTTTATTGACAGTACAGACATTTGGAAGAGGTCAAACAGACACAATAGCCATCACCTAAAAACTTACCACACTGTTTAGGCCCAATTCCAACTGCTTTTGGCAGCTAAACAGTGTTGAGCCTCTTAAGTAGTTTAATTTGAGACCACCTGCTAATATCATGTCCTGTAGGTCTTTTTACATTACCAACGCATGATTTTTTTCAGTAAGGCAATACAGTTAGGAAACTTTTTTATTAGCTTTCCTGGTTATAGAAGTAGAAGAGGGCAAAAAAGTGCCAGTATCTCACCTACAGCCATACCACATTGGATACGCCCAATCTCGTCTGATCTTGGAAGCTAAGCAGTGTTGGGCCTGGTTAGTACTTGGGTGGGAGACCACATGGGAACACCAGGTGCTGTAGGTTTTTTCCCATTAATGGCAAATTGTTTTTATTCTCTTGTTATTTAAATTGGAAACTTTTTATTTTTATTGCCAATACAGACATTTGGGACAGGTCAAACAGACACAATAGCCATCACCTAAAAACTTACCACACTGTTTAGGCCCAATTCCAACTGCTTTTGGCAGCTAAACAGTGTTGAGCCTCTTTAGTAGTTTAATTTGAGACCACCTGCTAATATCATGTCCTGTAGGTCTTTTTACATTACCAACACATGATTTTTTTCAGTAAGGCAATACAGTTAGGAAACTTTTTTATTAGCTTACCTGGTTATAGAAGTAGAAGAGGGCAAAAAAGTGCCAGTATCTCACCTAAGCCATACCACATTGGATACGCCCAATCTCGTCTGATCTTGGAAGCTAAGCAGTGTTGGGCCTGGTTAGTACTTGGGTGGGAGACCACATGGGAACACCAGGTGCTGTAGGTTTTTTCCCATTAATGGCAAATTGTTTTTATTCTCTTGCTATTTAAATTGGAAACTTTTTATTTTTATTGCCAATACAGACATTTGGGACAGGTCAAACAGACACAATAGCCATCACCTAAAAACTTACCACACTGTTTAGGCCCAATTCCAACTGCTTTTGGGAGCTAAACAGTGTTGAGCCTCTTAAGTAGTTTAATTTGAGACCACCTGCTAATATCATGTCCTGTAGGTCTTTTTACATTACCAACACATGATTTTTTTCAGTAAGGCAATACAGTTAGGAAACTTTTTTATTAGCTTACCTGGTTATAGAAGTAGAAGAGGGCAAAAAAGTGCCAGTATCTCACCTACAGCCATACTACATTGGATACGCCCAATCTCGTCTGATCTTGGAAGCTAAGCTGTGTTGGGCCTGGTTAGTACTTGGGTGGGAGACCACATGGGAACACCAGGTGCTGTAGGTTTTTCCCATTAGTGGCAAATTGTTTTTATTCTCTAGCTTTTTAAATTGGAAACTTTTTTCTCTTTATTGACAGTACAGACATTTGGAAGAGGTCAAACAGACACAATAGCCATCACCTAAAAACTTACCACACTGTTTAGGCCCAATTCCAACTGCTTTTGGCAGCTAAACAGTGTTGAGCCTCTTAAGTAGTTTAATTTGAGACCACCTGCTAATATCATGTCCTGTAGGTCTTTTTACATTACCAACGCATGATTTTTTTCAGTAAGGCAATACAGTTAGGAAACTTTTTTATTAGCTTTCCTGGTTATAGAAGTAGAAGAGGGCAAAAAAGTGCCGGTATCTCACCTACAGCCATACCACATTGGATACGCCCAATCTCGTCTGATCTTGGAAGCTAAGCAGTGTTGGGCCTGGTTAGTACTTGGGTGGGAGACCACATGGGAACACCAGGTGCTGTAGGTTTTTTCCCATTAATGGCAAATTGTTTTTATTCTCTTGTTATTTAAATTGGAAACTTTTTATTTTTATTGCCAATACAGACATTTGGGACAGGTCAAACAGACACAATAGCCATCACCTAAAAACTTACCACACTGTTTAGGCCCAATTCCAACTGCTTTTGGCAGCTAAACAGTGTTGAGCCTCTTTAGTAGTTTAATTTGAGACCACCTGCTAATATCATGTCCTGTAGGTCTTTTTACATTACCAACACATGATTTTTTTCAGTAAGGCAATACAGTTAGGAAACTTTTTTATTAGCTTACCTGGTTATAGAAGTAGAAGAGGGCAAAAAAGTGCCAGTATCTCACCTAAGCCATACCACATTGGATACGCCCAATCTCGTCTGATCTTGGAAGCTAAGCAGTGTTGGGCCTGGTTAGTACTTGGGTGGGAGACCACATGGGAACACCAGGTGCTGTAGGTTTTTTCCCATTAATGGCAAATTGTTTTTATTCTCTTGCTATTTAAATTGGAAACTTTTTATTTTTATTGCCAATACAGACATTTGGGACAGGTCAAACAGACACAATAGCCATCACCTAAAAACTTACCACACTGTTTAGGCCCAATTCCAACTGCTTTTCGGAGCTAAACAGTGTTGAGCCTCTTTAGTAGTTTAATTTGAGACCACCTGCTAATATCATGTCCTGTAGGTCTTTTTACATTACCAACACATGATTTTTTTCAGTAAGCCAATATAGTTAGGAAACTTTTTTAATAGCTTACCTGGTTATAGAAGTAGAAGAGGGCAAAAAAGTGCCTGTATCTCCCTTACAGCCATACCACATTGGATACGCCCAATCTCGTCTGATCTTGGAAGCTAAGCAGTGTTGGGCCTGGTTAGTACTTGGGTGGGAGACCACATGGGAACACCAGGTGCTGTAGGTTTTTCCCATTACTGGCAAATTGTTTTTATTCTCTAGCTTTTTAAATTGGAAACTTTTTTCTCTTTATTGACAGTACAGACATTTGGAAGAGGTCAAACAGACACAATAGCCATCACCTAAAAACTTACCACACTGTTTAGGCCCAATTCCAACTGCTTTTGGCAGCTAAACAGTGTTGAGCCTCTTTAGTAGTTTAATTTGAGACCACCTGCTAATATCATGTCCTGTAGGTCTTTTTACATTACCAACACATGATTTTTTTCAGTAAGACAATACAGTTAGGAAACTTTTTTATTAGCTTACCTGGTTATAGAAGTAGAAGAGGGCAAAAAAGTGCCTGTATCTCAACTACAGCCATGGCAAATTGGATACGCCCAATCTCGTCTGATCTTGGAAGCTAAGCAGTGTTGGGCCTGGTTAATACTTGGGTGGGAGACCACATGGGAAAACCAGGTGCTGTAGGTTTTTTCCCATTAATGGCAAATTGTTTTTATTCTCTTGCAATTTAAATTGGAAACTTTTTATTTTTATTGCCAATACAGACATTTGGGACAGGTCAAACAGACACAATAGCCATCACCTAAAAACTTACCACACTGTTTAGGCCCAATTCCAACTGCTTTTGGGAGCTAAACAGTGTTGAGCCTCTTTAGTAGTTTAATTTGAGACCACCTGCTAATATCATGTCCTGTAGGTCTTTTTACATTACCAACACATAATTTTTTTCAGTAAGCCAATATAGTTAGGAAACTTTTTTATTAGCTTACCTGGTTATAGAAGTAGAAGATGGCAAAAAAGTGCCTGTATCTCACCTACAGCCATACCACATTGGATACGCCTAATCTCGTCTGATCTTGGAAGCTAAACAGTGTTGGGCCTGGTTAGTAATTGGGTGGGAGACCACATGGGAACACCAGGTGCTGTAGGTTTTTCCCATTACTGGCAAATTGTTTTTATTCTCCAGCTTTTTAAATTGGAAACTTTTTTCTCTTTATTGACAGTACAGACATTTGGAAGAGGTCAAACAGACACAATAGCCATCACCTAAAAACTTACCACACTGTTTAGGCCCAATTCCAACTGCTTTTGGCAGCTAAACAGTGTTGAGCATCTTAAGTAGTTTAATTTGAGACCACCTGCTAATATCATGTCCTGTAGGTCTTTTTACATTACCAACACATGATTTTTTTCAGTAAGGCAATACAGTTAGGAAACTTTTTTATTAGCTTTCCTGGTTATAGAAGTAGAAGAGGGCAAAAAAGTGCCGGTATCTCACCTACAGCCATACCACATTGGATACGCAGAATCTCGTCTGATATTGGAAGCTAAGCAGTGTTGGACCTGGTTAGTACTTGGGTGGGAGACCACATGGGAACACCAGGTGCTGTAGGTTTTTTCCCATTAATGGCAAATTGTTTTTATTCTCTTGCTATTTAAATTGGAAACTTTTTATTATTATTGCCAATACAGACATTTGGGACAGGTCAAACAGACACAATAGCCATCACCTAAAAACTTACCACACTGTTTAGGCCCAATTCCAACTGCTTTTGGGAGCTAAACAGTGTTGAGACTCTTTAGTAGTTTAATTTGAGACCACCTGCTAATATCATGTCCTGTAGGTCTTTTTACATTACCAACACATAATTTTTTTCAGTAAGCCAATATAGTTAGGAAACTTTTTTATTAGCTTACCTGGTTATAGAAGTAGAAGATGGCAAAAAAGTGCCTGTATCTCACCTACAGCCATACCACATTGGATACGCCTACTCTCGTCTGATCTTGGAAGCTAAACAGTGTTGGGCCTGGTTAGTACTTGGGTGGGAGACCACATGGGAACACCAGGTGCTGTAGGTTTTTCCCATTACTGGCAAATTGTTTTTATTCTCCAGCTTTTTAAATTGGAAACTTTTTTCTCTTTATTGACAGTACAGACATTTGGAAGAGGTCAAACAGACACAATAGCCATCACCTAAAAACTTACCACACTGTTTAGGCCCAATTCCAACTGCTTTTGGCAGCTAAACAGTGTTGAGCCTCTTAAGTAGTTTAATTTGAGACCACCTGCTAATATCATGTCCTGTAGGTCTTTTTACATTACCAACACATGATTTTTTTCAGTAAGGCAATACAGTTAGGAAACTTTTTTATTAGCTTTCCTGGTTATAGAAGTAGAAGAGGGCAAAAAAGTGCCAGTATCTCACCTACAGCCATACCACATTGGATACGCCCAATCTCGTCTGATCTTGGAAGCTAAGCAGTGTTGGGCCTGGTTAGTACTTGGGTGTGAGACCACATGGGAACACCAGGTGCTGTAGGTTTTTTCCCATTAATGGCAAATTGTTTTTATTCTCTTGCTATTTAAATTGGAAACTTTTTATTTTTATTGCCAATACAGACATTTGGGACAGGTCAAACAGACACAATAGCCATCACCTAAAAACTTACCACACTGTTTAGGCCCAATTCCAACTGCTTTTGGCAGCTAAACAGTGTTGAGCCTCTTTAGTAGTTTAATTTGAGACCACCTGCTAATATCATGTCCTGTATGTCTTTTTACATTACCAACACATGATTTTTTTCAGTAAGGCAATACAGTTAGGAAACTTTTTTATTAGCTTACCTGGTTATAGAAGTAGAAGAGGGCAAAAAAGTGCCAGTATCTCACCTACAGCCATACCACATTGGATACGCCCAATCTCGTCTGATCTTGGAAGCTAAGCAGTGTTGGGCCTGGTTAGTACTTGGGTGGGAGACCACATGGGAACACCAGGTGCTGTAGGTTTTTTCCCATTAATGGCAAATTGTTTTTATTCTCTTGTTATTTAAATTGGAAACTTTTTATTTTTATTGCCAATACAGACATTTGGGACAGGTCAAACAGACACAATAGCCATCACCTAAAAACTTACCACACTGTTTAGGCCCAATTCCAACTGCTTTTGGCAGCTAAACAGTGTTGAGCCTCTTTAGTAGTTTAATTTGAGACCACCTGCTAATATCATGTCCTGTAGGTCTTTTTACATTACCAACACATGATTTTTTTCAGTAAGGCAATACAGTTAGGAAACTTTTTTATTAGCTTACCTGGTTATAGAAGTAGAAGAGGGCAAAAAAGTGCCAGTATCTCACCTACAGCCATACCACATTGGATACGCCCAATCTCGTCTGATCTTGGAAGCTAAGCAGTGTTGGGCCTGGTTAGTACTTGGGTGGGAGACCACATGGGAACACCAGGTGCTGTAGGTTTTTTCCCATTAATGGCAAATTGTTTTTATTCTCTTGCAATTTAAATTGGAAACTTTTTATTTTTATTGCCAATACAGACATTTGGGACAGGTCAAACAGACACAATAGCCATCACCTAAAAACTTACCACACTGTTTAGGCCCAATTCCAACTGCTTTTGGGAGCTAAACAGTGTTGAGCCTCTTTAGTAGTTTAATTTGAGACCACCTGCTAATATCATGTCCTGTAGGTCTTTTTACATTACCAACACATAATTTTTTTCAGTAAGCCAATATAGTTAGGAAACTTTTTTATTAGCTTACCTGGTTATAGAAGTAGAAGATGGCAAAAAAGTGCCTGTATCTCACCTACAGCCATACCACATTGGATACGCCTAATCTCGTCTGATCTTGGAAGCTAAACAGTGTTGGGCCTGGTTAGTACTTGGGTGGGAGACCACATGGGAACACCAGGTGCTGTAGGTTTTTCCCATTACTGGCAAATTGTTTTTATTCTCCAGCTTTTTAAATTGGAAACTTTTTTCTCTTTATTGACAGTACAGACATTTGGAAGAGGTCAAACAGACACAATAGCCATCACCTAAAAACTTACCACACTGTTTAGGCCCAATTCCAACTGCTTTTGGCAGCTAAACAGTGTTGAGCCTCTTAAGTAGTTTAATTTGAGACCACCTGCTAATATCATGTCCTGTAGGTCTTTTTACATTACCAACACATGATTTTTTTCAGTAAGGCAATACAGTTAAGAAACTTTTTTATTAGCTTTCCTGGTTATAGAAGTAGAAGAGGGCAAAAAAGTGCCGGTATCTCACCTACAGCCATACCACATTGGATACGCAGAATCTCGTCTGATATTGGAAGCTAAGCAGTGTTGGGCCTGGTTAGTACTTGGGTGGGAGACCACATGGGAACACCAGGTGCTGTAGGTTTTTTCCCATTAATGGCAAATTGTTTTTATTCTCTTGCTATTTAAATTGGAAACTTTTTATTATTATTGCCAATACAGACATTTGGGACAGGTCAAACAGACACAATAGCCATCACCTAAAAACTTACCACACTGTTTAGGCCCAATTCCAACTGCTTTTGGGAGCTAAACAGTGTTGAGCCTCTTTAGTAGTTTAATTTGAGACCACCTGCTAATATCATGTCCTGTAGGTCTTTTTACATTACCAACACATAATTTTTTTCAGTAAGCCAATATAGTTAGGAAACTTTTTTATTAGCTTACCTGGTTATAGAAGTAGAAGATGGCAAAAAAGTGCCTGTATCTCACCTACAGCCATACCACATTGGATACGCCTACTCTCGTCTGATCTTGGAAGCTAAACAGTGTTGGGCCTGGTTAGTACTTGGGTGGGAGACCACATGGGAACACCAGGTGCTGTAGGTTTTTCCCATTACTGGCAAATTGTTTTTATTCTCCAGCTTTTTAAATTGGAAACTTTTTTCTCTTTATTGACAGTACAGACATTTGGAAGAGGTCAAACAGACACAATAGCCATCACCTAAAAACTTACCACACTGTTTAGGCCCAATTCCAACTGCTTTTGGCAGCTAAACAGTGTTGAGCCTCTTAAGTAGTTTAATTTGAGACCACCTGCTAATATCATGTCCTGTAGATCTTTTTACATTACCAACACATGATTTTTTTCAGTAAGGCAATACAGTTAGGAAACTTTTTTATTAGCTTTCCTGGTTATAGAAGTAGAAGAGGGCAAAAAAGTGCCGGTATCTCACCTACAGCCATACCACATTGGATACGCCCAATCTCGTCTGATCTTGGAAGCTAAGCAGTGTTGGGCCTGGTTAGTACTTGGGTGTGAGACCACATGGGAACACCAGGTGCTGTAGGTTTTTTCCCATTAATGGCAAATTGTTTTTATTCTCTTGCTATTTAAATTGGAAACTTTTTATTTTTATTGCCAATACAGACATTTGGGACAGGTCAAACAGACACAATAGCCATCACCTAAAAACTTACCACACTGTTTAGGCCCAATTCCAACTGCTTTTGGCAGCTAAACAGTGCTGAGCCTCTTTAGTAGTTTAATTTGAGACCACCTGCTAATATCATGTCCTGTAGGTCTTTTTACATTACCAACACATGATTTTTTTCAGTAAGGCAATACAGTTAGGAAACTTTTTTATTAGCTTACCTGGTTATAGAAGTAGAAGAGGGCAAAAATGTGCCAGTATCTCACCTACAGCCATACCACATTGGATACGCCCAGTCTCGTCTGATCTTGGAAGCTAAGCAGTGTTGGGCCTGGTTAGTACTTGGGTGGGAGACCACATGGGAACACCAGGTGCTGTAGGTATTTCCCATTACTGGCAAATTGTTTTTATTCTCTAGCTTTTTAAATTGGAAACTTTTTTCTCTTTATTGACAGTACAAATATTTGGAAGAGGTCAAACAGACACAATAGCCATCACCTAAAAACTTACCACACTGTTTAGGCCCAATTCCAACTGCTTTTGGCAGCTAAACAGTGTTGAGCCTCTTTAGTAGTTTAATTTGAGACCACCTGCTAATATCATGTCCTGTAGGTCTTTTTACATTACCAACACATGATTTTTTTCAGTAAGACTATACAGTTAGGAAACTTTTTTATTAGCTTACCTGGTTATAGAAGTAGAAGAGGGCTAAAAAGTGCCGGTATCTCAACTACAGCCATACCTCATTGGATACGCCCAATCTCGTCTGATCTTGGAAGCTAAGCAGTGTTGGGCCTGGTTAGTACTTGGGTGGGAGACCACATGGGAACACCAGGTGCTGTAGGTTTTTTCCCATTAATGGCAAATTGTTTTTATTCTCTTGCTATTTAAATTGGAAACTTTTTATTTTTATTGCCAATACAGACATTTGGGACAGGTCAAACCGACACAATAGCCATCACCTAAAAACTTACCACACTGTTTAGGCCCAATTCCAACTGCTTTTGGGAGCTAAACAGTGTTGAGCCTCTTAAGTAGTTTAATTTGAGACCACCTGCTAATATCATGTCCTGTAGGTCTTTTTACATTACCAACACATGATTTTTTTCAGTAAGGCAATACAGTTAGGAAACTTTTTTATTAGCTTACCTGGTTATAGAAGTAGAAGAGGGCAAAAAAGTGCCAGTATCTCACCTACAGCCATACCACATTGGATACGCCCAATCTCGTCTGATCTTGGAAGCTAAGCTGTGTTGGGCCTGGTTAGTACTTGGGTGGGAGACCACATGGGAACACCAGGTGCTGTAGGTTTTTCCCATTAGTGGCAAATTGTTTTTATTCTCTAGCTTTTTAAATTGGAAACTTTTTTCTCTTTATTGACAGTACAGACATTTGGAAGAGGTCAAACAGACACAATAGCCATCACCTAAAAACTTACCACACTGTTTAGGCCCAATTCCAACTGCTTTTGGCAGCTAAACAGTGTTGAGCCTCTTAAGTAGTTTAATTTGAGACCACCTGCTAATATCATGTCCTGTAGGTCTTTTTACATTACCAACGCATGATTTTTTTCAGTAAGGCAATACAGTTAGGAAACTTTTTTATTAGCTTTCCTGGTTATAGAAGTAGAAGAGGGCAAAAAAGTGCCGGTATCTCACCTACAGCCATACCACATTGGATACGCCCAATCTCGTCTGATCTTGGAAGCTAAGCAGTGTTGGGCCTGGTTAGTACTTGGGTGGGAGACCACATGGGAACACCAGGTGCTGTAGGTTTTTTCCCATTAATGGCAAATTGTTTTTATCATCTTGTTATTTAAATTGGAAACTTTTTATTTTTATTGCCAATACAGACATTTGGGACAGGTCAAACAGACACAATAGCCATCACCTAAAAACTTACCACACTGTTTAGGCCCAATTCCAACTGCTTTTGGCAGCTAAACAGTGTTGAGCCTCTTTAGTAGTTTAATTTGAGACCACATGCTAATATCATGTCCTGTAGGTCTTTTTACATTACCAACACATGATTTTTTTCAGTAAGGCAATACAGTTAGGAAACTTTTTTATTAGCTTACCTGGTTATAGAAGTAGAAGAGGGCAAAAAAGTGCCAGTATCTCACCTACAGCCATACCACATTGGATACGCCCAATCTCGTCTGATCTTGGAAGCTAAGCAGTGTTGGGCCTGGTTAGTACTTGGGTGGGAGACCACATGGGAACACCAGGTGCTGTAGGTTTTTTCCCATTAATGGCAAATTGTTTTTATTCTCTTGTTATTTAAATTGGAAACTTTTTATTTTTATTGCCAATACAGACATTTGGGACAGGTCAAACAAACACAATAGCCATCACCTAAAAACTTACCACACTGTTTAGGCCCAATTCCAACTGCTTTTGGCAGCTAAACAGTGTTGAGCCTCTTTAGTAGTTTAATTTGAGACCACCTGCTAATATCATGTCCTGTAGGTCTTTTTACATTACCAACACATGATTTTTTTCAGTAAGGCAATACAGTTAGGAAACTTTTTTATTAGCTTACCTGGTTATAGAAGTAGAAGAGGGCAAAAAAGTGCCAGTATCTCACCTACAGCCATACCACATTGGATACGCCCAATCTCGTCTGATCTTGGAAGCTAAGCAGTGTTGGGCCTGGTTAGTACTTGGGTGGGAGACCACATGGGAACACCAGGTGCTGTAGGTTTTTTCCCATTAATGGCAAATTGTTTTTATTCTCTTGCTATTTAAATTGGAAACTTTTTATTTTTATTGCCAATACAGACATTTGGGACAGGTCAAACAGACACAATAGCCATCACCCAAAAACTTACCACACTGTTTAGGCCCAATTCCAACTGCTTTTCGGAGCTAAACAGTGTTGAGCCTCTTTAGTAGTTTAATTTGAGACCACCTGCTAATATCATGTCCTGTAGGTCTTTTTACATTACCAACACATGATTTTTTTCAGTAAGCCAATATAGTTAGGAAACTTTTTTAATAGCTTACCTGGTTATAGAAGTAGAAGAGGGCAAAAAAGTGCCTGTATCTCCCTTACAGCCATACCACATTGGATACGCCCAATCTCGTCTGATCTTGGAAGCTAAGCAGTGTTGGGCCTGGTTAGTACTTGGGTGGGAGACCACATGGGAACACCAGGTGCTGTAGGTTTTTCCCATTACTGGCAAATTGTTTTTATTCTCTAGCTTTTTAAATTGGAAACTTTTTTCTCTTTATTGACAGTACAGACATTTGGAAGAGGTCAAACAGACACAATAGCCATCACCTAAAAACTTACCACACTGTTTAGGCCCAATTCCAACTGCTTTTGGCAGCTAAACAGTGTTGAGCCTCTTTAGTAGTTTAATTTGAGACCACCTGCTAATATCATGTCCTGTAGGTCTTTTTACATTACCAACACATGATTTTTTTCAGTAAGACAATACAGTTAGGAAACTTTTTTATTAGCTTACCTGGTTATAGAAGTAGAAGAGGGCAAAAAAGTGCCTGTATCTCAACTACAGCCATGGCAAATTGGATACGCCCAATCTCGTCTGATCTTGGAAGGTAAGCAGTGTTGGGCCTGGTTAATACTTGGGTGGGAGACCACATGGGAACACCAGGTGCTGTAGGTTTTTTCCCATTAATGGCAAATTGTTTTTATTCTCTTGCAATTTAAATTGGAAACTTTTTATTTTTATTGCCAATACAGACATTTGGGACAGGTCAAACAGACACAATAGCCATCACCTAAAAACGTACCACACTGTTTAGGCCCAATTCCAACTGCTTTTGGGAGCTAAACAGTGTTGAGCCTCTTTAGTAGTTTAATTTGAGACCACCTGCTAATATCATGTCCTGTAGGTCTTTTTACATTACCAACACATAATTTTTTTCAGTAAGCCAATATAGTTAGGAAACTTTTTTATTAGCTTACCTGGTTATAGAAGTAGAAGATGGCAAAAAAGTGCCTGTATCTCACCTACAGCCATACCACATTGGATACGCCTAATCTCGTCTGATCTTGGAAGCTAAACAGTGTTGGGCCTGGTTAGTACTTGGGTGGGAGACCACATGGGAACACCAGGTGCTGTAGGTTTTTCCCATTACTGGCAAATTGTTTTTATTCTCCAGCTTTTTAAATTGGAAACTTTTTTCTCTTTATTGACAGTACAGACATTTGGAAGAGGTCAAACAGACACAATAGCCATCACCTAAAAACTTACCACACTGTTTAGGCCCAATTCCAACTGCTTTTGGCAGCTAAACAGTGTTGAGCCTCTTAAGTAGTTTAATTTGAGACCACCTGCTAATATCATGTCCTGTAGGTCTTTTTACATTACCAACACATGATTTTTTTCAGTAAGGCAATACAGTTAGGAAACTTTTTTTATTAGCTTTCCTGGTTATAGAAGTAGAAGAGGGCAAAAAAGTGCCGGTATCTCACCTACAGCCATACCACATTGGATACGCAGAATCTCGTCTGATATTGGAAGCTAAGCAGTGTTGGGCCTGGTTAGTACTTGGGTGGGAGACCACATGGGAACACCAGGTGCTGTAGGTTTTTTCCCATTAATGGCAAATTGTTTTTATTCTCTTGCTATTTAAATTGGAAACTTTTTATTATTATTGCCAATACAGACATTTGGGACAGGTCAAACAGACACAATAGCCATCACCTAAAAACTTACCACACTGTTTAGGCCCAATTCCAACTGCTTTTGGGAGCTAAACAGTGTTGAGCCTCTTTAGTAGTTTAATTTGAGACCACCTGCTAATATCATGTCCTGTAGGTCTTTTTACATTACCAACACATAATTTTTTTCAGTAAGCCAATATAGTTAGGAAACTTTTTTATTAGCTTACCTGGTTATAGAAGTAGAAGATGGCAAAAAAGTGCCTGTATCTCACCTACAGCCATACCACATTGGATACGCCTACTCTCGTCTGATCTTGGAAGCTAAACAGTGTTGGGCCTGGTTAGTACTTGGGTGGGAGACCACATGGGAACACCAGGTGCTGTAGGTTTTTCCCATTAATGGCAAATTGTTTTTATTCTCCAGCTTTTTAAATTGGAAACTTTTTTCTCTTTATTGACAGTACAGACATTTGGAAGAGGTCAAACAGACACAATAGCCATCACCTAAAAAGTTACCACACTGTTTAGGCCCAATTCCAACTGCTTTTGGCAGCTAAACAGTGTTGAGCCTCTTAAGTAGTTTAATTTGAGACCACCTGCTAATATCATGTCCTGTAGGTCTTTTTACATTACCAACACATGATTTTTTTCAGTAAGGCAATACAGTTAGGAAACTTTTTTATTAGCTTTCCTGGTTATAGAAGTAGAAGAGGGCAAAAAAGTGCCGGTATCTCACCTACAGCCATACCACATTGGATACGCCCAATCTCGTCTGATCTTGGAAGCTAAGCAGTGTTGGGCCTGGTTAGTACTTGGGTGTGAGACCACATGGGAACACCAGGTGCTGTAGGTTTTTTCCCATTAATGGCAAATTGTTTTTATTCTCTTGCTATTTAAATTGGAAACTTTTTATTTTTATTGCCAATACAGACATTTGGGACAGGTCAAACAGACACAATAGCCATCACCTAAAAACTTACCACACTGTTTAGGCCCAATTCCAACTGCTTTTGGCAGCTAAACAGTGTTGAGCCTCTTTAGTAGTTTAATTTGAGACCACCTGCTAATATCATGTCCTGTAGGTCTTTTTACATTACCAACACATGATTTTTTTCAGTAAGGCAATACAGTTAGGAAACTTTTTTATTAGCTTACCTGGTTATAGAAGTAGAAGAGGGCAAAAAAGTGCCAGTATCTCACCTACAGCCATACCACATTGGATACGCCCAATCTCGTCTGATCTTGGAAGCTAAGCAGTGTTGGGCCTGGTTAGTACTTGGGTGGGAGACCACATGGGAACACCAGGTGCTGTAGGTATTTCCCATTACTGGCAAATTGTTTTTATTCTCTAGCTTTTTAAATTGGAAACTTTTTTCTCTTTATTGACAGTACAAATATTTGGAAGAGGTCAAACAGACACAATAGCCATCACCTAAAAACTTACCACACTGTTTAGGCCCAATTCCAACTGCTTTTGGCAGCTAAACAGTGTTGAGCCTCTTTAGTAGTTTAATTTGAGACCACCTGCTAATATCATGTCCTGTAGGTCTTTTTACATTACCAACACATGATTTTTTTCAGTAAGACTATACAGTTAGGAAACTTTTTTATTAGCTTACCTGGTTATAGAAGTAGAAGAGGGCTAAAAAGTGCCGGTATCTCAACTACAGCCATACCACATTGGATACGCCCAATCTCGTCTGATCTTGGAAGCTAAGCAGTGTTGGGCCTGGTTAGTACTTGGGTGGGAGACCACATGGGAACACCAGGTGCTGTAGGTTTTTTCCCATTAATGGCAAATTGTTTTTATTCTCTTGCTATTTAAATTGGAAACTTTTTATTTTTATTGCCAATACAGACATTTGGGACAGGTCAAACCGACACAATAGCCATCACCTAAAAACTTACCACACTGTTTAGGCCCAATTCCAACTGCTTTTGGGAGCTAAACAGTGTTGAGCCTCTTAAGTAGTTTAATTTGAGACCACCTGCTAATATCATATCCTGTAGGTCTTTTTACATTACCAACACATGATTTTTTTCAGTAAGGCAATACAGTTAGGAAACTTTTTTATTAGCTTACCTGGTTATAGAAGTAGAAGAGGGCAAAAAAGTGCCAGTATCTCACCTACAGCCATACCACATTGGATACGCCCAATCTCGTCTGATCTTGGAAGCTAAGCTGTGTTGGGCCTGGTTAGTACTTGGGTGGGAGACCACATGGGAACACCAGGTGCTGTAGGTTTTTCCCATTAGTGGCAAATTGTTTTTATTCTCTAGCTTTTTAAATTGGAAACTTTTTTCTCTTTATTGACAGTACAGACATTTGGAAGAGGTCAAACAGACACAATAGCCATCACCTAAAAACTTACCACACTGTTTAGGCCCAATTCCAACTGCTTTTGGCAGCTAAACAGTGTTGAGCCTCTTAAGTAGTTTAATTTGAGACCACCTGCTAATATCATGTCCTGTAGGTCTTTTTACATTACCAACGCATGATTTTTTTCAGTAAGGCAATACAGTTAGGAAACTTTTTTATTAGCTTTCCTGGTTATAGAAGTAGAAGAGGGCAAAAAAGTGCCGGTATCTCACCTACAGCCATACCACATTGGATACGCCCAATCTCGTCTGATCTTGGAAGCTAAGCAGTGTTGGGCCTGGTTAGTACTTGGGTGGGAGACCACATGGGAACACCAGGTGCTGTAGGTTTTTTCCCATTAATGGCAAATTGTTTTTATTCTCTTGTTATTTAAATTGGAAACTTTTTATTTTTATTGCCAATACAGACATTTGGGACAGGTCAAACAGACACAATAGCCATCACCTAAAAACTTACCACACTGTTTAGGCCCAATTCCAACTGCTTTTGGCAGCTAAACAGTGTTGAGCCTCTTTAGTAGTTTAATTTGAGACCACATGCTAATATCATGTCCTGTAGGTCTTTTTACATTACCAACACATGATTTTTTTCAGTAAGGCAATACAGTTAGGAAACTTTTTTATTAGCTTACCTGGTTATAGAAGTAGAAGAGGGCAAAAAAGTGCCAGTATCTCACCTACAGCCATACCACATTGGATACGCCCAATCTCGTCTGATCTTGGAAGCTAAGCAGTGTTGGGCCTGGTTAGTACTTGGGTGGGAGACCACATGGGAACACCAGGTGCTGTAGGTTTTTTCCCATTAATGGCAAATTGTTTTTATTCTCTTGCTATTTAAATTGGAAACTTTTTATTTTTATTGCCAATACAGACATTTGGGACAGGTCAAACAGACACAATAGCCATCACCTAAAAACTTACCACACTGTTTAGGCCCAATTCCAACTGCTTTTCGGAGCTAAACAGTGTTGAGCCTCTTTAGTAGTTTAATTTGAGACCACCTGCTAATATCATGTCCTGTAGGTCTTTTTACATTACCAACACATGATTTTTTTCAGTAAGCCAATATAGTTAGGAAACTTTTATAATAGCTTACCTGGTTATAGAAGTAGAAGAGGGCAAAAAAGTGCCTGTATCTCCCTTACAGCCATACCACATTGGATACGCCCAATCTCGTCTGATCTTGGAAGCTAAGCAGTGTTGGGCCTGGTTAGTACTTGGGTGGGAGACCACATGGGAACACCAGATGCTGTAGGTTTTTCCCATTACTGGCAAATTGTTTTTATTCTCTAGCTTTTTAAATTGGAAACTTTTTTCTCTTTATTGCCAATACAGACATTTGGAAGAGGTCAAACAGACACAATAGCCATCACCTAAAAACTTACCACACTGTTTAGGCCCAATTCCAACTGCTTTTGGCAGCTAAACAGTGTTGAGCCTCTTTAGTAGTTTAATTTGAGACCACCTGCTAATATCATGTCCTGTAGGTCTTTTTACATTACCAACACATGATTTTTTTCAGTAAGACAATACAGTTAGGAAACTTTTTTATTAGCTTACCTGGTTATAGAAGTAGAAGAGGGCAAAAAAGTGCCTGTATCTCAACTACAGCCATACCACATTGGATACGCCCAATCTCGTCTGATCTTGGAAGCTAAGCAGTGTTGGGCCTGGTTAGTACTTGGGTGGGAGACCACATGGGAACACCAGGTGCTGTAGGTTTTTTCCCATTAATGGCAAATTGTTTTTATTCTCTTGCAATTTAAATTGGAAACTTTTTATTTTTATTGCCAATACAGACATTTGGGACAGGTCAAACAGACACAATAGCCATCACCTAAAAACTTACCACACTGTTTAGGCCCAATTCCAACTGCTTTTGGGAGCTAAACAGTGTTGAGCCTCTTTAGTAGTTTAATTTGAGACCACCTGCTAATATCATGTCCTGTAGGTCTTTTTACATTACCAACACATAATTTTTTTCAGTAAGCCAATATAGTTAGGAAACTTTTTTATTAGCTTACCTGGTTATAGAAGTAGAAGATGGCAAAAAAGTGCCTGTATCTCACCTACAGCCATACCACATTGGATACGCCTAATCTCGTCTGATCTTGGAAGCTAAACAGTGTTGGGCCTGGTTAGTACTTGGGTGGGAGACCACATGGGAACACCAGGTGCTGTAGGTTTTTCCCATTACTGGCAAATTGTTTTTATTCTCCAGCTTTTTAAATTGGAAACTTTTTTCTCTTTATTGACAGTACAGACATTTGGAAGAGGTCAAACAGACACAATAGCCATCACCTAAAAACTTACCACACTGTTTAGGCCCAATTCCAACTGCTTTTGGCAGCTAAACAGTGTTGAGCCTCTTAAGTAGTTTAATTTGAGACCACCTACTAATATCATGTCCTGTAGGTATTTTTACATTACCAACACATGATTTTTTTCAGTAAGGCAATACAGTTAGGAAACTTTTTTATTAGCTTTCCTGGTTATAGAAGTAGAAGAGGGCAAAAAAGTGCCGGTATCTCACCTACAGCCATACCACATTGGATACGCCCAATCTCGTCTGATCTTGGAAGCTAAGCAGTGTTGGGCCTGGTTAGTACTTGGGTGGGAGACCACATGGGAACACCAGGTGCTGTAGGTTTTTTCCCATTAATGGCAAATTGTTTTTATTCTCTTGCTATTTAAATTGGAAACTTATTATTATTATTGCCAATACAGACATTTGGGACAGGTCAAACAGACACAATAGCCATCACCTAAAAACTTATCACACTGTTTAGGCCCAATTCCAACTGCTTTTGGCAGCTAAACAGTGTTGAGCCTCTTTAGTAGTTTAATTTGAGACCACCTGCTAATATCATGTCCTGTAGGTCTTTTTACATTACCAACACATGATTTTTTTCAGTAAGACAATACAGTTAGGAAACTTTTTTATTAGCTTACCTGGTTATAGAAGTAGAAGAGGGCAAAAAAGTGCCGGTATCTCAACTACAGCCATACCACATTGGATACGCCCAATCTCGTCTGATCTTGGAAGCTAAGCAGTGTTGGGCCTGGTTAGTACTTGGGTGGGAGACCACATGGGAACACCAGGTGCTGTAGGTTTTTTCCCATTAATGGCAAATTGTTTTTATTCTCTTGCAATTTAAATTGGAAACTTTTTATTTTTATTGCCAATACAGACATTTGGGACAGGTCAAACAGACACAATAGCCATCACCTAAAAACTTACCACACTGTTTAGGCCCAATTCCAACTGCTTTTGGGAGCTAAACAGTGTTGAGCCTCTTTAGTAGTTTAATTTGAGACCACCTGCTAATATCATGTCCTGTAGGTCTTTTTACATTACCAACACATAATTTTTTTCAGTAAGCCAATATAGTTAGGAAACTTTTTTATTAGCTTACCTGGTTATAGAAGTAGAAGATGGCAAAAAAGTGCCTGTATCTCACCTACAGCCATACCACATTGGATACGCCTAATCTCGTCTGATCTTGGAAGCTAAACAGTGTTGGGCCTGGTTAGTACTTGGGTGGGAGACCACATGGGAACACCAGGTGCTGTAGGTTTTTCCCATTACTGGCAAATTGTTTTTATTCTCCAGCTTTTTAAATTGGAAACTTTTTTCTCTTTATTGACAGTACAGACATTTGGAAGAGGTCAAACAGACACAATAGCCATCACCTAAAAACTTACCACACTGTTTAGGCCCAATTCCAACTGCTTTTGGCAGCTAAACAGTGTTGAGCCTCTTAAGTAGTTTAATTTGAGACCACCTGCTAATATCATGTCCTGTAGGTCTTTTTACATTACCAACACATGATTTTTTTCAGTAAGGCAATACAGTTAGGAAACTTTTTTATTAGCTTTCCTGGTTATAGAAGTAGAAGAGGGCAAAAAAGTGCCGGTATCTCACCTACAGCCATACCACATTGGATACGCCCAATCTCGTCTGATCTTGGAAGCTAAGCAGTGTTGTGCCTGGTTAGTACTTGGTTGGGAGACCACATGGGAACACCAGGTGCTGTAGGTTTTTTCCAATTAATGGCAAATTGTTTTTATTCTCTTGCTATTTAAATTGGAAACTTTTTATTTTTATTGCCAATACAGACATTTGGGACAGGTCAAACAGACACAATAGCCATCACCTAAAAACTTACCACACTGTTTAGGCCCAATTCCAACTGCTTTTGGCAGCTAAACAGTGTTGAGCCTCTTTAGTAGTTTAATTTGAGACCACCTGCTAATATCATGTCCTGTAGGTCTTTTTACATTACCAACACATGATTTTTTTCAGTAAGGCAATACAGTTAGGAAACTTTTTTATTAGCTTACCTGGTTATAGAAGTAGAAGAGGGCAAAAAAGTGCCAGTATCTCACCTACAGCCTTACCACATTGGATACGCCCAATCTCGTCTGATCTTGGAAGCTAAGCAGTGTTGGGCCTGGTTAGTACTTGGGTGGGAGACCACATGGGAACACCAGGTGCTGTAGGTATTTCCCATTACTGGCAAATTGTTTTTATTCTCTAGCTTTTTAAATTGGAAACTTTTTTCTCTTTATTGACAGTACAGATATTTGGAAGAGGTCAAACAGACACAATAGCCATCACCTAAAAACTTACCACACTGTTTAGGCCCAATTCCAACTGCTTTTGGCAGCTAAACAGTGTTGAGCCTCTTTAGTAGTTTAATTTGAGACCACCTGCTAATATCATGTCCTGTAGGTCTTTTTACATTACCAACACATGATTTTTTTCAGTAAGACAATACAGTTAGGAAACTTTTTTATTAGCTTACCTGGTTATAGAAGTAGAAGAGGGCTAAAAAGTGCCGGTATCTCAACTGAAGCCATACCACATTGGATACGCCCAATCTCGTCTGATCTTGGAAGCTAAGTAGTGTTGGGCCTGATTAGTACTTGGGTGGGAGACCACATGGGAACACCAGGTGCTGTAGGTTTTTTCCCATTAATGGCAAATTGTTTTTATTCTCTTGCTATTTAAATTGGAAACTTTTTATTTTTTTGCCAATACAGACATTTGGGACAGGTCAAACAGACACAATAGCCATCACCTAAAAACTTACCACACTGTTTAGGCCCAATTCCAACTGCTTTTGGGAGCTAAACAGTGTTGAGCCTCTTAAGTAGTTTAATTTGAGACCACCTGCTAATATCATGTCCTGTAGGTCTTTTTACATTACCAACACATGATTTTTTTCAGTAAGGCAATACAGTTAGGAAACTTTTTTATTAGCTTTCCTGGTTATAGAAGTAGAAGAGGGCAAAAAAGTGCCTGTATCTCACCTACAGCCATACCACATTGGATACGCCCAATCTCGTCTGATCTTGGAAGCTAAGCAGTGTTTAGCCTGGTTAGTACTTGGGTGGGAGACCACATGGGAACACCAGGTGCTGTAGGTTTTTCCCATTACTGGCAAATTGTTTTTATTCTCCAGCTTTTTAAATTGGAAACTTTTTTCTCTTTATTGACAGTACAGACATTTGGAAGAGGTCAAACAGACACAATAGCCATCACCTAAAAACTTACCACACTGTTTAGGCCCAATTCCAACTGCTTTTGGCAGCTAAACAGTGTTGAGCCTCTTAAGTAGTTTAATTTGAGACCACCTGCTAATATCATGTCCTGTAGGTCTTTTTACATTACCAACACATGATTTTTTTCAATAAGGCAATACAGTTAGGAAACTTTTTTATTAGCTTTCCTGGTTATAGAAGTAGAAGAGGGCAAAAAAGTGCATGTATCTCACCTACAGCCATACCACATTGGATACGCCCAATCTCGTCTGATCTTGGAAGCTAAGCAGTGTTGGGCCTGGTTAGTACTTGGGTGGGAGACCACATGGGAACACCAGGTGCTGTAGGTATTTCCCATTACTTGCAAATTGTTTTTATTCTCTAGCTTTTTAAATTGGAAACTTTTTTCTCTTTATTGACAGTACAGATATTTGGAAGAGGTCAAACAGACACAATAGCCATCACCTAAAAACTTACCACACTGTTTAGGCCCAATTCCAACTGCTTTTGGCAGCTAAACAGTGTTGAGCCTCTTTAGTAGTTTAATTTGAGACCACCTGCTAATATCATGTCCTGTAGGTCTTTTTACATTACCAACACATGATTTTTTTCAGTAAGACAATACAGTTAGGAAACTTTTTTATTAGCTTACCTGGTTATAGAAGTAGAAGAGGGCTAAAAAGTGCCGGTATCTCAACTACAGCCATACCACATTGGATACGCCCAATCTCGTCTGATCTTGGAAGCTAAGCAGTGTTGGGCCTGGTTAGTACTTGGGTGGGAGACCACATGGGAACACCAGGTGCTGTAGGTTTTTTCCCATTAATGGCAAATTGTTTTTATTCTCTTGCTATTTAAATTGGAAACTTTTTATTTTTATTGCCAATACAGACATTTGGGACAGGTCAAACAGACACAATAGCCATCACCTAAAAACTTACCACACTGTTTAGGCCCAATTCCAACTGCTTTTGGGAGCTAAACAGTGTTGAGCCTCTTTAGTAGTTTAATTTGAGACCACCTGCTAATATCATGTCCTGTAGGTCTTTTTACATTACCAACACATAATTTTTTTCAGTAAGCCAATATAGTTAGGAAACTTTTTTATTAGCTTACCTGGTTATAGAAGTAGAAGATGGCAAAAAAGTGCCTGTATCTCACCTACAGCCATACCACATTGGATACGCCCAATCTCGTCTGATCTTGGAAGCTAAGCAGTGTTGGGCCTGGTTAGTACTTGGGTGGGAGACCACATGGGAACACCAGGTGCTGTAGGTTTTTCCCATTACTGGCAAATTGTTTATATTCTCTAGCTTTTTAAATTGGAAACTTTTTTCTCTTTATTGACAGTACAGACATTTGGAAGAGGTCAAACAGACACAATAGCCATCACCTAAAAACTTACCACACTGTTTAGGCCCAATTCCAACTGCTTTTGGCAGCTAAACAGTTTTGAGCCTCTTAAGTAGTTTAATTTGAGACCACCTGCTAATATCATGTCCTGTAGGTCTTTTTACATTACCAACGCATGAATTTTTTCAGTAAGGCAATACAGTTAGGAAACTTTTTTTATTAGCTTTCCTGGTTATAGAAGTAGAAGAGGGCAAAAAAGTGCCGGTATCTCACCTACAGCCATACCACATTGGATACGCCCAATCTCGTCTGATCTTGGAAGCTAAGCAGTGTTGGGCCTGGTTAGTACTTGGGTGGGAGACCACATGGGAACACCAGGTGCTGTAGGTTTTTTCCCATTAATGGCAAATTGTTTTTATTCTCTTGCTATTTAAATTGGAAACTTTTTATTTTTATTGCCAATACAGACATTTGGGACAGGTCAAACAGACACAATAGCCATCACCTAAAAACTTACCACACTGTTTAGGCCCAATTCCAACTGCTTTTGGCAGCTAAACAGTGTTGAGCCTCTTTAGTAGTTTAATTTGAGACCACATGCTAATATCATGTCCTGTAGGTCTTTTTACATTACCAACACATGATTTTTTTCAGTAAGCCAATATAGTTAGGAAACTTTTTTATTAGCTTACCTGGTTATAGAAGTAGAAGAGGGCAAAAAAGTGCCTATATCTCACCTACAGCCATACCACATTGGATACGCCCAATCTCGTCTGATCTTGGAAGCTAAGCAGTGTTGGGCCTGGTTAGTACTTGGGTGGGAGACCACATGGGAACACCAGGTGCTGTAGGTTTTTCCCATTACTGGCAAATTGTTTTTATTCTCTAGCTTTTTAAATTGGAAACTTTTTTCTCTTTATTGACAGTACAGACATTTGGAAGAGGTCAAACAGACACAATAGCTATCACCTAAAAACTTACCACACTGTTTAGGCCCAATTCCAACTGATTTTGGCAGCTAAACAGTGTTAAGCCTCTTTAGTAGTTTAATTTGAGACCACCTGCTAATATCATGTCCTTAAGGTCTTTTTACATTACCAACACATGATTTTTTTCAGTAAGGCAATACAGTTAGGAAACTTTTTAATTAGCTTACCTGGTTATAGAAGTAGAAGAGGGCAAAAAAATGCCGGTATCTCAACTACAGCCATACCACATTGGATACGCCCAATCTCGTCTGATCTTGGAAGCTAAGCAGTGTTGGGCCTGGTTAGTACTTGGGTGGGAGACCACATGGGAGCACCAGGTGCTGTAGGTTTTTTCCCATTAATGGCAAATTGTTTTTATTCTCTTGCTATTTAAATTGGAAACTTTTTATTTTTATTGCCAATACAGACATTTGGGACAGGTCAAACAGACACAATAGCCATCACCTAAAAACTTACCACACTGTTTAGGCCCAATTCCAAATGCTTTTGGGAGCTAAACAGTGTTGAGCCTCTTTAATAGTTTAATTTGAGACCACCTGCTAATATCATGTCCTGTAGGTCTTTTTACATTACCAACACATGATTTTTTTCAGTAAGCCAATATAGTTAGGAAACTTTTTTATTAGCTTACCTGGTTATAGAAGTAGAAGATGGCAAAAAACTGCCTGTATCTCACCTACAGCCCTACCACATTGGATACGCCTGATCTTGGAAGCAAAGCAGTGTTGGGCCTGGTTAGTACTTGGGTGGGAGACCACATGGGAACACCAGGTGCTGTAGGTTTTTCCCATTACTGGCAAATTGTTTTTATTCTCCAGCTTTTTAAATTGGAAACTTTTTTCTCTTTATTGACAGTACAGACATTTGGAAGAGGTCAAACAGACACAATAGCCATCACCTAAAAACTTACCACACTGTTTAGGCCCAATTCCAACTGCTTTTGGGAGCTAAACAGTGTTGAGCCTCTTAAGTAGTTTAATTTGAGACCACCTGCTAATATCATGTCCTGTAGGTCTTTTTACATTACCAACACATGATTTTTTTCAGTAAGGCAATACAGTTAGGAAACTTTTTTATTAGCTTTCCTGGTTATAGAAGTAGAAGAGGGCAAAAAAGTGCCTGTATCTCACCTACAGCCATACCACATTGGATACGCCCAATCTCGTCTGATCTTGGAAGCTAAGCAGTGTTTAGCCTGGTTAGTACTTGGGTGGGAGACCACATGGGAACACCAGGTGCTGTAGGTTTTTCCCATTACTGGCAAATTGTTTTTATTCTCCAGCTTTTTAAATTGGAAACTTTTTTCTCTTTATTGACAGTACAGACATTTGGAAGAGGTCAAACAGACACAATAGCCATCACCTAAAAACTTACCACACTGTTTAGGCCCAATTCCAACTGCTTTTGGCAGCTAAACAGTGTTGAGCCTCTTAAGTAGTTTAATTTGAGACCACCTGCTAATATCATGTCCTGTAGGTCTTTTTACATTACCAACACATGATTTTTTTCAATAAGGCAATACAGTTAGGAAACTTTTTTATTAGCTTTCCTGGTTATAGAAGTAGAAGAGGGCAAAAAAGTGCATGTATCTCACCTACAGCCATACCACATTGGATACGCCCAATCTCGTCTGATCTTGGAAGCTAAGCAGTGTTGGGCCTGGTTAGTACTTGGGTGGGAGACCACATGGGAACACCAGGTGCTGTAGGTATTTCCCATTACTTGCAAATTGTTTTTATTCTCTAGCTTTTTAAATTGGAAACTTTTTTCTCTTTATTGACAGTACAGATATTTGGAAGAGGTCAAACAGACACAATAGCCATCACCTAAAAACTTACCACACTGTTTAGGCCCAATTCCAACTGCTTTTGGCAGCTAAACAGTGTTGAGCCTCTTTAGTAGTTTAATTTGAGACCACCTGCTAATATCATGTCCTGTAGGTCTTTTTACATTACCAACACATGATTTTTTTCAGTAAGACAATACAGTTAGGAAACTTTTTTATTAGCTTACCTGGTTATAGAAGTAGAAGAGGGCTAAAAAGTGCCGGTATCTCAACTACAGCCATACCACATTGGATACGCCCAATCTCGTCTGATCTTGGAAGCTAAGCAGTGTTGGGCCTGGTTAGTACTTGGGTGGGAGACCACATGGGAACACCAGGTGCTGTAGGTTTTTTCCCATTAATGGCAAATTGTTTTTATTCTCTTGCTATTTAAATTGGAAACTTTTTATTTTTATTGCCAATACAGACATTTGGGACAGGTCAAACAGACACAATAGCCATCACCTAAAAACTTACCACACTGTTTAGGCCCAATTCCAACTGCTTTTGGGAGCTAAACAGTGTTGAGCCTCTTTAGTAGTTTAATTTGAGACCACCTGCTAATATCATGTCCTGTAGGTCTTTTTACATTACCAACACATAATTTTTTTCAGTAAGCCAATATAGTTAGGAAACTTTTTTATTAGCTTACCTGGTTATAGAAGTAGAAGATGGCAAAAAAGTGCCTGTATCTCACCTACAGCCATACCACATTGGATACGCCCAATCTCGTCTGATCTTGGAAGCTAAGCAGTGTTGGGCCTGGTTAGTACTTGGGTGGGAGACCACATGGGAACACCAGGTGCTGTAGGTTTTTCCCATTACTGGCAAATTGTTTATATTCTCTAGCTTTTTAAATTGGAAACTTTTTTCTCTTTATTGACAGTACAGACATTTGGAAGAGGTCAAACAGACACAATAGCCATCACCTAAAAACTTACCACACTGTTTAGGCCCAATTCCAACTGCTTTTGGCAGCTAAACAGTTTTGAGCCTCTTAAGTAGTTTAATTTGAGACCACCTGCTAATATCATGTCCTGTAGGTCTTTTTACATTACCAACGCATGAATTTTTTCAGTAAGGCAATACAGTTAGGAAACTTTTTTTATTAGCTTTCCTGGTTATAGAAGTAGAAGAGGGCAAAAAAGTGCCGGTATCTCACCTACAGCCATACCACATTGGATACGCCCAATCTCGTCTGATCTTGGAAGCTAAGCAGTGTTGGGCCTGGTTAGTACTTGGGTGGGAGACCACATGGGAACACCAGGTGCTGTAGGTTTTTTCCCATTAATGGCAAATTGTTTTTATTCTCTTGCTATTTAAATTGGAAACTTTTTATTTTTATTGCCAATACAGACATTTGGGACAGGTCAAACAGACACAATAGCCATCACCTAAAAACTTACCACACTGTTTAGGCCCAATTCCAACTGCTTTTGGCAGCTAAACAGTGTTGAGCCTCTTTAGTAGTTTAATTTGAGACCACATGCTAATATCATGTCCTGTAGGTCTTTTTACATTACCAACACATGATTTTTTTCAGTAAGCCAATATAGTTAGGAAACTTTTTTATTAGCTTACCTGGTTATAGAAGTAGAAGAGGGCAAAAAAGTGCCTATATCTCACCTACAGCCATACCACATTGGATACGCCCAATCTCGTCTGATCTTGGAAGCTAAGCAGTGTTGGGCCTGGTTAGTACTTGGGTGGGAGACCACATGGGAACACCAGGTGCTGTAGGTTTTTCCCATTACTGGCAAATTGTTTTTATTCTCTAGCTTTTTAAATTGGAAACTTTTTTCTCTTTATTGACAGTACAGACATTTGGAAGAGGTCAAACAGACACAATAGCTATCACCTAAAAACTTACCACACTGTTTAGGCCCAATTCCAACTGATTTTGGCAGCTAAACAGTGTTAAGCCTCTTTAGTAGTTTAATTTGAGACCACCTGCTAATATCATGTCCTTAAGGTCTTTTTACATTACCAACACATGATTTTTTTCAGTAAGGCAATACAGTTAGGAAACTTTTTAATTAGCTTACCTGGTTATAGAAGTAGAAGAGGGCAAAAAAATGCCGGTATCTCAACTACAGCCATACCACATTGGATACGCCCAATCTCGTCTGATCTTGGAAGCTAAGCAGTGTTGGGCCTGGTTAGTACTTGGGTGGGAGACCACATGGGAGCACCAGGTGCTGTAGGTTTTTTCCCATTAATGGCAAATTGTTTTTATTCTCTTGCTATTTAAATTGGAAACTTTTTATTTTTATTGCCAATACAGACATTTGGGACAGGTCAAACAGACACAATAGCCATCACCTAAAAACTTACCACACTGTTTAGGCCCAATTCCAAATGCTTTTGGGAGCTAAACAGTGTTGAGCCTCTTTAATAGTTTAATTTGAGACCACCTGCTAATATCATGTCCTGTAGGTCTTTTTACATTACCAACACATGATTTTTTTCAGTAAGCCAATATAGTTAGGAAACTTTTTTATTAGCTTACCTGGTTATAGAAGTAGAAGATGGCAAAAAACTGCCTGTATCTCACCTACAGCCCTACCACATTGGATACGCCTGATCTTGGAAGCAAAGCAGTGTTGGGCCTGGTTAGTACTTGGGTGGGAGACCACATGGGAACACCAGGTGCTGTAGGTTTTTCCCATTACTGGCAAATTGTTTTTATTCTCCAGCTTTTTAAATTGGAAACTTTTTTCTCTTTATTGACAGTACAGACATTTGGAAGAGGTCAAACAGACACAATAGCCATCACCTAAAAACTTACCACACTGTTTAGGCCCAATTCCAACTGCTTTTGGCAGCTAAACAGTGTTGAGCCTCTTAAGTAGTTTAATTTGAGACCACCTGCTAATATCATGTCCTGTAGGTCTTTTTACATTACCAACACATGATTTTTTTCAGTAAGGCAATACAGTTAGGAAACTTTTTGGTACTTATGTAATATCTGGGCTCCCGTTTTTCTTATGAGACCGCGTCCCCTCGCGGGGCTCGCTACGCTCGCCACGCTTCAGGCACGGTGGCTCGCTGCGCTCGCCACACTATATAAAATCAACTCCATGCGTAGTTGGATAGTAGGGGTATGAAAAAATGGTGTGCATTTAACATGGGAGCCCAGATAATACATAAGTACCAACTTTTTTATTAGCTTTCCTGGTTAAAGAAGTAGAAGAGGGCAAAAAAAGTGCCAGTATTTCACCTACAGCCATACCACATTGGATACGCCCAATCTCGTCTGATCTTGGAAGCTAAGCAGTGTTGGGCCTGGTTAGTACTTGGGTGGGAGACCACATGGGAACACCAGGTGCTGTAGGTTTTTTCCCATTAATGGCAAATTGTTTTTATTCTCTTGCTATTTAAATTGGAAACTTTTTATTTTTATTGCCAATACAGACATTTTGGACAGGTCAAACAGACACAATAGCCATCACCTAAAAACTTACCACACTGTTTAGGCCCAATTCCAACTGCTTTTGGCAGCTAAACAGTGTTGAGCCTCTTTAGTAGTTTAATTTGAGACCACCTGCTAATATCATGTCCTGTAGGTCTTTTTACATTACCAACACATGATTTTTTTCAGTAAGGCAATACAGTTAGGAAACTTTTTTATTAGCTTACCTGGTTATAGAAGTAGAAGAGGGCAAAAAAGTGCCAGTATCTCACCTACAGCCATACCACATTGGATACGCCCAATCTCGTCTGATCTTGGAAGCTAAGCAGTGTTGGGCCTGGTTAGTACTTGGGTGGGAGACCACATGGAAACACCAGGTGCTGCAGTTTTTTTCCCATTAATGGCAAATTGTTTTTATTCTCTTGCTATTTAAATTGGAAACTTTTTATTTTTTATTGCCAATACAGACATTTGGGACAGGTCAAACAGACACAATAGCCATCACCTAAAAACTTACCACACTGTTTAGGCCCAATTCCAACTGCTTTTGACAGCTAAACAGTGTTGAGCCTCTTTAGTAGTTTAATTTGAGACCACCTGCTAATATCATGTCCTGTAGGTCTTTTTACATTACCAACACATGATTTTTTTCAGTAAGGCAATACAGTTAGGAAACTTTTTTATTAGCTTACCTGGTTATAGAAGTAGAAGAGGGCAAAAAAGTGCCTGTATCTCAACTACAGCCATACCACATTGGATACGCCCAATCTCATCTGATCTTGGAAGCTAAGCAGTGTTGGGCCTGGTTAGTACTTGGGTGGGAGACCACATGGGAACACCAGGTGCTGTAGGTTTTTTCCCATTAATGGCAAATTGTTTTTATTCTCTTGCTATTTAAATTGGAAACATTTTATTTTTATTGCCAATACAAACATTTGGGACAGGTCAAACAGACACAATAGCCATCACCTAAAAACTTACCACACTGTTTAGGCCCAATTCCAACTGCTTTTGGGAGCTAAACAGTGTTGAGCCTCTTTAGTAGTTTAATTTGAGACCACCTGCTAATATCATGTCCTGTAGGTCTTTTTACATTACCAACACATGATTTTTTTCAGTAAGCCAATATAGTTAGGAAACTTTTTTATTAGCTTACCTGGTTATAGAAGTAGAAGATGGCAAAAAAGTGCCTGTATCTCACCTACAGCCATACCACATTGGATACGCCCAATCTCATCTGATCTTGGAAGCTAAGCAGTGTTGGGCCTGGTTAGTACTTGGGTGGGAGACCACATGGGAACACCAGGTGCTGTAGGTTTTTCCCATTACTGGCAAATTGTTTATATTCTCTAGCTTTTTAAATTGGAAACTTTTTTCTCTTTATTGACAGTACAGACATTTGGAAGAGGTCAAACAGACACAATAGCGATCACCTAAAAACTTACCACACTGTTTAGGCCCAATTCCAACTGCTTTTGGCAGCTAAACAGTGTTGAGCCTCTTAAGTAGTTTAATTTGAGACCACCTGCTAATATCATGTCCTGTAGGTCTTTTTACATTACCAACACATGATTTTTTTCAGTAAGGCAATACAGTTAGGAAACTTTTTTATTAGCTTTCCTTGTTATAGAAGTAGAAGAGGGGAAAAAAGTGCCGGGATCTCACCTACAGCAATACTACATTGGATACGCCCAATCTCGTCTGATCTTGGAAGCTAAGCAGTGTTGGGCCTGGTTAGTACTTGGGTGGGAGACCACATGGGAACACCAGGTGCTGTAGGTTTTTTCCCATTAATGGCAAATTGTTTTTTTTTCTCTTGCTATTTAAATTGGAAACTTTTTATTTTTATTGCCAATACAGACATTTGGGACAGGTCAAACAGACACAATAGCCATCACCTAAAAACTTACCACACTGTTTAGGCCCAATTCCAACTGCTTTTGGGAGCTAAACAGTGTTGAGCCTCTTTAGTAGTTTAATTTGAGACCACCTGCTAATATCATGTCCTGTAGGTCTTTTTACATTACCAACACATGATTTTTTTCAGTAAGCCAATATAGTTAGGAAACTTTTTTATTAGCTTAACTGGTTATAGAAGTAGAAGATGGCAAAAAAGTGCCTGCATCTAACCTACAGCCATACCACATTGGATACGCCCAATCTCGTCTGATCATGGAAGCTAAGCAGTGTTGGGCCTGGTTAGTACTTGGGTGGGAGACCACATGGGAACACCAGGTGCTGTAGGTTTTTCCCATTACTGGCAAATTGTTTATATTCTCTAGCTTTTTAAATTGGAAACTTTTTTCTCTTTATTGACAGTACAGACATTTGGAAGAGGTCAAACAGACACGATAGCCATCACCTAAAAACTTACCACACTGTTCAAGCCCAATTCCAACTGCTTTTGGCAGCTAAACAGTGTTGAGCCTCTTAAGTAGTTTAATTTGAGACCACCTGCTAATATCATGTCCTGTAGGTCTTTTTACATTACCAACGCATGATTTTTTTCAGTAAGGCAATACAGTTAGGAAACTTTTTTATTAGCTTTCCTGGTTATAGAAGTAGAAGAGGGCAAAAAAGTGCCGGTATCTCACCTACAGCCATACCACATTGGATACGCCCAATCTCATCTGATCTTGGAAGCTAAGCAGTGTTGGTCCTGGTTAGTACTTGGGTGGGAGACCACATGGGAACACCAGGTGCTGTAGGTTTTTTCCCATTAATGACAAATTGTTTTTATTCTCTTGCTATTTAAATTGGAAACTTTTTATTTTTATTGCCAATACAGACATTTGGGACAGGTCAAACAGACACAATAGCCATCACCTAAAAACTTACCACACTGTTTAGGCCCAATTCCAACTGCTTTTGGCAGCTAAACAGTGTTGAGCCTCTTTAGTAGTTTAATTTGAGACCACATGCTAATATCATGTCCTGTAGGTCTTTTTACATTACCAACACATGATTTTTTTCAGTAAGGCAATACAGTTAGGAAACTTTTTTATTAGCTTACCTGGTTATAGAAGTAGAAGAGGGCAAAAAAGTGCCGGTATCTTACCTACAGCCATACCACATTGGATACGCCCAATCTCGTCTGATCTTGGAAGCTAAGCAGTGTTGGGCCTGTTTAGTACTTGGGTGGGAGACCACATGGGAACACCAGGTGCTGTAGGTTTTTTCCCATTAATGGCAAATTGTTTTTATTCTCTTGCTATTTAAATTGGAAACTTTTTATTTTTTATTGCCAATACAGACATTTGGGACAGGTCAAACAGACACAATAGCCATCACCTAAAAACTTACCACACTGTTTAGGCCCAATTCCAACTGCTTTTGGGAGCTAAACAGTGTTGAGCCTCTTTAGTAGTTTAATTTGAGACCACCTGCTAATATCATGTCCTGTAGGTCTTTTTACATTACCAACACATGATTTTTTTCAGTAAGGCAATACAGTTAGGAAACTTTTTTATTCGCTTACCTGGTTATAGAAGTAGAAGAGGGCAAAAAAGTGCCAGTAGCTCACCTACAGCCATACCACATTGGATACGCCCAATCTCGTCTGATCTTGGAAGCTAAGCAGTGTTGGGCCTGTTTAGTATTTGGGTGGGAGACCACATGGGAACACCAGGTGCTGTAGGTTTTTTCCCATTAATGGCAAATTGTTTTTATTCTCTTGCTATTTAAATTGAAAACTTTTTATTTTTTATTGCCAATACAGACATTTGGGACAGGTCAAACAGACACAATAGCCATCACCTAAAAACTTACCACACTGTTTAGGCCCAATTCCAACTGCTTTTGGGAGCTAAACAGTGTTGAGCCTCTTTAGTAGTTTAATTTGAGACCACCTGCTAATATCATGTCCTGTAGGTCTTTTTACATTACCAACACATGATTTTTTTCAGTAAGCCAATATAGTTAAGAAACTTTTTTATTAGCTTACCTGGTTATAGAAGTAGAAGAGGGCAAAAAAGTGCCTGTATCTCACCTACAGCCATAACACATTGGATACGCCCAATCTCGTCTGATCTTGGAAGCTAAGCAGTGTTGGGCCTGGTTAGTACTTGGGTGGGAGACCACATGGGAACACAAGGTGCTGTAGGTTTTTCCCATTACTGGCAAATTGTTTTTATTCTCTAGCTTTTTAAATTGGAAACTTTTTTCTCTTTATTGACAGTACAGACATTTGGAAGTGGTCAAACAGACACAATAGCCATCACCTAAAAGCTTACCACACTGTTTAGGCCCAATTCCAACTGCTTTTGGCAGCTAAACAGTGTTGAGCCTCTTTAGTAGTTTAATTTGAGACCACCTGCTAATATCATGTCCTGTAGGTCTTTTTACATTACCAACACATGATTTTTTTCAGTAAGGCAATACAGTTAGGAAACTTTTTTATTAGATTACCTGGTTATAGAAGTAAAAGAGGGCAAAAAAGTGCCGGTATCTCAACTACAGCCATACCACATTGGATATGCCCAATCTCGTCTGATCTTGGAAGCTAAGCAGTGTTGGGCCTTGTTAGTACTTGGGTGGGAGACCACATGGGAACACCAGGTGCTGTAGGTTTTTTCCCATTAATGGCAAATTGTTTTTATTCTCTTGCTATTTAAATTGGAAACTTTTTATTTTTATTGCCAATACAGACATTTGGGACAGGTCAAACAGACACAATAGCCATCACCTAAAAACTTACCACACTGTTTAGGCCCAATTCCAACTGCTTTTGGGAGCTAAACAGTGTTGAGCCTCTTTAGTAGTTTAATTTGAGACCACCTGCTAATATCATGTCCTGTAGGTCTTTTTACATTACCAACACATGATTTTTTTCAGTAAGCCAATATAGTTAGGAAACTTTTTTATTAGCTTACCTGGTTATAGAAGTAGAAGATGGCAAAAAAGTGCCTGTATCTCACCTACAGCCATACCACATTGGATACGCCCAATCTCGTCTGATCTTGGAAGCTAAGCAGTGTTGGGCATGGTTAGTACTTGGGTGGGAGACCACGTGGGAACACCAGGTGCTGTAGGTTTTTCCCATTACTGGCAAATTGTTTATATTCTCTAGCTTTTTAAATTGGAAACTTTTTTCTCTTTATTGACAGTACAGACATTTGGAAGAGGTCAAACAGACACGATAGCCATCACCTAAAAACTTACCACACTGTTCAAGCCCAATTCCAACTGCTTTTGGCAGCTAAACAGTGTTGAGCCTCTTAAGTAGTTTAATTTGAGACCACCTGCTAATATCATGTCCTGTAGGTCTTTTTACATTACCAACGCATGATTTTTTTCAGTAAGGCAATACAGTTAGGAAACTTTTTTATTAGCTTTCCTGGTTATAGAAGTAGAAGAGGGCAAAAAAGTGCCGGTATCTCACCTACAGCCATACCACATTGGATACGCCCAATCTCATCTGATCTTGGAAGCTAAGCAGTGTTGGTCCTGGTTAGTACTTGGGTGGGAGACCACATGGGAACACCAGGTGCTGTAGGTTTTTTCCCATTAATGACAAATTGTTTTTATTCTCTTGCTATTTAAATTGGAAACTTTTTATTTTTATTGCCAATACAGACATTTGGGACAGGTCAAACAGACACAATAGCCATCACCTAAAAACTTACCACACTGTTTAGGCCCAATTCCAACTGCTTTTGGCAGCTAAACAGTGTTGAGCCTCTTTAGTAGTTTAATTTGAGACCACATGCTAATATCATGTCCTGTAGGTCTTTTTACATTACCAACACATGATTTTTTTCAGTAAGGCAATACAGTTAGGAAACTTTTTTATTAGCTTACCTGGTTATAGAAGTAGAAGAGGGCAAAAAAGTGCCGGTATCTTACCTACAGCCATACCACATTGGATACGCCCAATCTCGTCTGATCTTGGAAGCTAAGCAGTGTTGGGCCTGTTTAGTACTTGGGTGGGAGACCACATGGGAACACCAGGTGCTGTAGGTTTTTTCCCATTAATGGCAAATTGTTTTTATTCTCTTGCTATTTAAATTGGAAACTTTTTATTTTTTATTGCCAATACAGACATTTGGGACAGGTCAAACAGACACAATAGCCATCACCTAAAAACTTACCACACTGTTTAGGCCCAATTCCAACTGCTTTTGGGAGCTAAACAGTGTTGAGCCTCTTTAGTAGTTTAATTTGAGACCACCTGCTAATATCATGTCCTGTAGGTCTTTTTACATTACCAACACATGATTTTTTTCAGTAAGGCAATACAGTTAGGAAACTTTTTTATTCGCTTACCTGGTTATAGAAGTAGAAGAGGGCAAAAAAGTGCCAGTAGCTCACCTACAGCCATACCACATTGGATACGCCCAATCTCGTCTGATCTTGGAAGCTAAGCAGTGTTGGGCCTGTTTAGTATTTGGGTGGGAGACCACATGGGAACACCAGGTGCTGTAGGTTTTTTCCCATTAATGGCAAATTGTTTTTATTCTCTTGCTATTTAAATTGAAAACTTTTTATTTTTTATTGCCAATACAGACATTTGGGACAGGTCAAACAGACACAATAGCCATCACCTAAAAACTTACCACACTGTTTAGGCCCAATTCCAACTGCTTTTGGCAGCTAAACAGTGTTGAGCCTCTTAAGTAGTTTAATTTGAGACCACCTGCTAATATCATGTCCTGTAGGTCTTTTTACATTACCAACACATGATTTTTTTCAGTAAGGCAATACAGTTAGGAAACTTTTTTTATTAGCTTTCCTGGTTATAGAAGTAGAAGAGGGCAAAAAAGTGCCGGTATCTCACCTACAGCCATACCACATTGGATACGCAGAATCTCGTCTGATATTGGAAGCTAAGCAGTGTTGGGCCTGGTTAGTACTTGGGTGGGAGACCACATGGGAACACCAGGTGCTGTAGGTTTTTTCCCATTAATGGCAAATTGTTTTTATTCTCTTGCTATTTAAATTGGAAACTTTTTATTATTATTGCCAATACAGACATTTGGGACAGGTCAAACAGACACAATAGCCATCACCTAAAAACTTACCACACTGTTTAGGCCCAATTCCAACTGCTTTTGGGAGCTAAACAGTGTTGAGCCTCTTTAGTAGTTTAATTTGAGACCACCTGCTAATATCATGTCCTGTAGGTCTTTTTACATTACCAACACATAATTTTTTTCAGTAAGCCAATATAGTTAGGAAACTTTTTTATTAGCTTACCTGGTTATAGAAGTAGAAGATGGCAAAAAAGTGCCTGTATCTCACCTACAGCCATACCACATTGGATACGCCTACTCTCGTCTGATCTTGGAAGCTAAACAGTGTTGGGCCTGGTTAGTACTTGGGTGGGAGACCACATGGGAACACCAGGTGCTGTAGGTTTTTCCCATTAATGGCAAATTGTTTTTATTCTCCAGCTTTTTAAATTGGAAACTTTTTTCTCTTTATTGACAGTACAGACATTTGGAAGAGGTCAAACAGACACAATAGCCATCACCTAAAAAGTTACCACACTGTTTAGGCCCAATTCCAACTGCTTTTGGCAGCTAAACAGTGTTGAGCCTCTTAAGTAGTTTAATTTGAGACCACCTGCTAATATCATGTCCTGTAGGTCTTTTTACATTACCAACACATGATTTTTTTCAGTAAGGCAATACAGTTAGGAAACTTTTTTATTAGCTTTCCTGGTTATAGAAGTAGAAGAGGGCAAAAAAGTGCCGGTATCTCACCTACAGCCATACCACATTGGATACGCCCAATCTCGTCTGATCTTGGAAGCTAAGCAGTGTTGGGCCTGGTTAGTACTTGGGTGTGAGACCACATGGGAACACCAGGTGCTGTAGGTTTTTTCCCATTAATGGCAAATTGTTTTTATTCTCTTGCTATTTAAATTGGAAACTTTTTATTTTTATTGCCAATACAGACATTTGGGACAGGTCAAACAGACACAATAGCCATCACCTAAAAACTTACCACACTGTTTAGGCCCAATTCCAACTGCTTTTGGCAGCTAAACAGTGTTGAGCCTCTTTAGTAGTTTAATTTGAGACCACCTGCTAATATCATGTCCTGTAGGTCTTTTTACATTACCAACACATGATTTTTTTCAGTAAGGCAATACAGTTAGGAAACTTTTTTATTAGCTTACCTGGTTATAGAAGTAGAAGAGGGCAAAAAAGTGCCAGTATCTCACCTACAGCCATACCACATTGGATACGCCCAATCTCGTCTGATCTTGGAAGCTAAGCAGTGTTGGGCCTGGTTAGTACTTGGGTGGGAGACCACATGGGAACACCAGGTGCTGTAGGTATTTCCCATTACTGGCAAATTGTTTTTATTCTCTAGCTTTTTAAATTGGAAACTTTTTTCTCTTTATTGACAGTACAAATATTTGGAAGAGGTCAAACAGACACAATAGCCATCACCTAAAAACTTACCACACTGTTTAGGCCCAATTCCAACTGCTTTTGGCAGCTAAACAGTGTTGAGCCTCTTTAGTAGTTTAATTTGAGACCACCTGCTAATATCATGTCCTGTAGGTCTTTTTACATTACCAACACATGATTTTTTTCAGTAAGACTATACAGTTAGGAAACTTTTTTATTAGCTTACCTGGTTATAGAAGTAGAAGAGGGCTAAAAAGTGCCGGTATCTCAACTACAGCCATACCACATTGGATACGCCCAATCTCGTCTGATCTTGGAAGCTAAGCAGTGTTGGGCCTGGTTAGTACTTGGGTGGGAGACCACATGGGAACACCAGGTGCTGTAGGTTTTTTCCCATTAATGGCAAATTGTTTTTATTCTCTTGCTATTTAAATTGGAAACTTTTTATTTTTATTGCCAATACAGACATTTGGGACAGGTCAAACCGACACAATAGCCATCACCTAAAAACTTACCACACTGTTTAGGCCCAATTCCAACTGCTTTTGGGAGCTAAACAGTGTTGAGCCTCTTAAGTAGTTTAATTTGAGACCACCTGCTAATATCATGTCCTGTAGGTCTTTTTACATTACCAACACATGATTTTTTTCAGTAAGGCAATACAGTTAGGAAACTTTTTTATTAGCTTACCTGGTTATAGAAGTAGAAGAGGGCAAAAAAGTGCCAGTATCTCACCTACAGCCATACCACATTGGATACGCCCAATCTCGTCTGATCTTGGAAGCTAAGCTGTGTTGGGCCTGGTTAGTACTTGGGTGGGAGACCACATGGGAACACCAGGTGCTGTAGGTTTTTCCCATTAGTGGCAAATTGTTTTTATTCTCTAGCTTTTTAAATTGGAAACTTTTTTCTCTTTATTGACAGTACAGACATTTGGAAGAGGTCAAACAGACACAATAGCCATCACCTAAAAACTTACCACACTGTTTAGGCCCAATTCCAACTGCTTTTGGCAGCTAAACAGTGTTGAGCCTCTTAAGTAGTTTAATTTGAGACCACCTGCTAATATCATGTCCTGTAGGTCTTTTTACATTACCAACGCATGATTTTTTTCAGTAAGGCAATACAGTTAGGAAACTTTTTTATTAGCTTTCCTGGTTATAGAAGTAGAAGAGGGCAAAAAAGTGCCGGTATCTCACCTACAGCCATACCACATTGGATACGCCCAATCTCGTCTGATCTTGGAAGCTAAGCAGTGTTGGGCCTGGTTAGTACTTGGGTGGGAGACCACATGGGAACACCAGGTGCTGTAGGTTTTTTCCCATTAATGGCAAATTGTTTTTATTCTCTTGTTATTTAAATTGGAAACTTTTTATTTTTATTGCCAATACAGACATTTGGGACAGGTCAAACAGACACAATAGCCATCACCTAAAAACTTACCACACTGTTTAGGCCCAATTCCAACTGCTTTTGGCAGCTAAACAGTGTTGAGCCTCTTTAGTAGTTTAATTTGAGACCACATGCTAATATCATGTCCTGTAGGTCTTTTTACATTACCAACACATGATTTTTTTCAGTAAGGCAATACAGTTAGGAAACTTTTTTATTAGCTTACCTGGTTATAGAAGTAGAAGAGGGCTAAAAAGTGCCGGTATCTCAACTGAAGCCATACCACATTGGATACGCCCAATCTCGTCTGATCTTGGAAGCTAAGTAGTGTTGGGCCTGATTAGTACTTGGGTGGGAGACCACATGGGAACACCAGGTGCTGTAGGTTTTTTCCCATTAATGGCAAATTGTTTTTATTCTCTTGCTATTTAAATTGGAAACTTTTTATTTTTTTGCCAATACAGACATTTGGGACAGGTCAAACAGACACAATAGCCATCACCTAAAAACTTACCACACTGTTTAGGCCCAATTCCAACTGCTTTTGGGAGCTAAACAGTGTTGAGCCTCTTAAGTAGTTTAATTTGAGACCACCTGCTAATATCATGTCCTGTAGGTCTTTTTACATTACCAACACATGATTTTTTTCAGTAAGGCAATACAGTTAGGAAACTTTTTTATTAGCTTACCTGGTTATAGAAGTAGAAGAGGGCAAAAAAGTGCCAGTATCTCACCTACAGCCATACCACATTGGATACGCCCAATCTCGTCTGATCTTGGAAGCTAAGCTGTGTTGGGCCTGGTTAGTACTTGGGTGGGAGACCACATGGGAACACCAGGTGCTGTAGGTTTTTCCCATTAGTGGCAAATTGTTTTTATTCTCTAGCTTTTTAAATTGGAAACTTTTTTCTCTTTATTGACAGTACAGACATTTGGAAGAGGTCAAACAGACACAATAGCCATCACCTAAAAACTTACCACACTGTTTAGGCCCAATTCCAACTGCTTTTGGCAGCTAAACAGTGTTGAGCCTCTTAAGTAGTTTAATTTGAGACCACCTGCTAATATCATGTCCTGTAGGTCTTTTTACATTACCAACGCATGATTTTTTTCAGTAAGGCAATACAGTTAGGAAACTTTTTTATTAGCTTTCCTGGTTATAGAAGTAGAAGAGGGCAAAAAAGTGCCGGTATCTCACCTACAGCCATACCACATTGGATACGCCCAATCTCGTCTGATCTTGGAAGCTAAGCAGTGTTGGGCCTGGTTAGTACTTGGGTGGGAGACCACATGGGAACACCAGGTGCTGTAGGTTTTTTCCCATTAATGGCAAATTGTTTTTATTCTCTTGTTATTTAAATTGGAAACTTTTTATTTTTATTGCCAATACAGACATTTGGGACAGGTCAAACAGACACAATAGCCATCACCTAAAAACTTACCACACTGTTTAGGCCCAATTCCAACTGCTTTTGGCAGCTAAACAGTGTTGAGCCTCTTTAGTAGTTTAATTTGAGACCACATGCTAATATCATGTCCTGTAGGTCTTTTTACATTACCAACACATGATTTTTTTCAGTAAGGCAATACAGTTAGGAAACTTTTTTATTAGCTTACCTGGTTATAGAAGTAGAAGAGGGCAAAAAAGTGCCAGTATCTCACCTACAGCCATACCACATTGGATACGCCCAATCTCGTCTGATCTTGGAAGCTAAGCAGTGTTGGGCCTGGTTAGTACTTGGGTGGGAGACCACATGGGAACACCAGGTGCTGTAGGTTTTTTCCCATTAATGGCAAATTGTTTTTATTCTCTTGCTATTTAAATTGGAAACTTTTTATTTTTATTGCCAATACAGACATTTGGGACAGGTCAAACAGACACAATAGCCATCACCTAAAAACTTACCACACTGTTTAGGCCCAATTCCAACTGCTTTTCGGAGCTAAACAGTGTTGAGCCTCTTTAGTAGTTTAATTTGAGACCACCTGCTAATATCATGTCCTGTAGGTCTTTTTACATTACCAACACATGATTTTTTTCAGTAAGCCAATATAGTTAGGAAACTTTTATAATAGCTTACCTGGTTATAGAAGTAGAAGAGGGCAAAAAAGTGCCTGTATCTCCCTTACAGCCATACCACATTGGATACGCCCAATCTCGTCTGATCTTGGAAGCTAAGCAGTGTTGGGCCTGGTTAGTACTTGGGTGGGAGACCACATGGGAACACCAGATGCTGTAGGTTTTTCCCATTACTGGCAAATTGTTTTTATTCTCTAGCTTTTTAAATTGGAAACTTTTTTCTCTTTATTGCCAATACAGACATTTGGAAGAGGTCAAACAGACACAATAGCCATCACCTAAAAACTTACCACACTGTTTAGGCCCAATTCCAACTGCTTTTGGCAGCTAAACAGTGTTGAGCCTCTTTAGTAGTTTAATTTGAGACCACCTGCTAATATCATGTCCTGTAGGTCTTTTTACATTACCAACACATGATTTTTTTCAGTAAGACAATACAGTTAGGAAACTTTTTTATTAGCTTACCTGGTTATAGAAGTAGAAGAGGGCAAAAAAGTGCCTGTATCTCAACTACAGCCATACCACATTGGATACGCCCAATCTCGTCTGATCTTGGAAGCTAAGCAGTGTTGGGCCTGGTTAGTACTTGGGTGGGAGACCACATGGGAACACCAGGTGCTGTAGGTTTTTTCCCATTAATGGCAAATTGTTTTTATTCTCTTGCAATTTAAATTGGAAACTTTTTATTTTTATTGCCAATACAGACATTTGGGACAGGTCAAACAGACACAATAGCCATCACCTAAAAACTTACCACACTGTTTAGGCCCAATTCCAACTGCTTTTGGGAGCTAAACAGTGTTGAGCCTCTTTAGTAGTTTAATTTGAGACCACCTGCTAATATCATGTCCTGTAGGTCTTTTTACATTACCAACACATAATTTTTTTCAGTAAGCCAATATAGTTAGGAAACTTTTTTATTAGCTTACCTGGTTATAGAAGTAGAAGATGGCAAAAAAGTGCCTGTATCTCACCTACAGCCATACCACATTGGATACGCCTAATCTCGTCTGATCTTGGAAGCTAAACAGTGTTGGGCCTGGTTAGTACTTGGGTGGGAGACCACATGGGAACACCAGGTGCTGTAGGTTTTTCCCATTACTGGCAAATTGTTTTTATTCTCCAGCTTTTTAAATTGGAAACTTTTTTCTCTTTATTGACAGTACAGACATTTGGAAGAGGTCAAACAGACACAATAGCCATCACCTAAAAACTTACCACACTGTTTAGGCCCAATTCCAACTGCTTTTGGCAGCTAAACAGTGTTGAGCCTCTTAAGTAGTTTAATTTGAGACCACCTACTAATATCATGTCCTGTAGGTATTTTTACATTACCAACACATGATTTTTTTCAGTAAGGCAATACAGTTAGGAAACTTTTTTATTAGCTTTCCTGGTTATAGAAGTAGAAGAGGGCAAAAAAGTGCCGGTATCTCACCTACAGCCATACCACATTGGATACGCCCAATCTCGTCTGATCTTGGAAGCTAAGCAGTGTTGGGCCTGGTTAGTACTTGGGTGGGAGACCACATGGGAACACCAGGTGCTGTAGGTTTTTTCCCATTAATGGCAAATTGTTTTTATTCTCTTGCTATTTAAATTGGAAACTTATTATTATTATTGCCAATACAGACATTTGGGACAGGTCAAACAGACACAATAGCCATCACCTAAAAACTTATCACACTGTTTAGGCCCAATTCCAACTGCTTTTGGCAGCTAAACAGTGTTGAGCCTCTTTAGTAGTTTAATTTGAGACCACCTGCTAATATCATGTCCTGTAGGTCTTTTTACATTACCAACACATGATTTTTTTCAGTAAGACAATACAGTTAGGAAACTTTTTTATTAGCTTACCTGGTTATAGAAGTAGAAGAGGGCAAAAAAGTGCCGGTATCTCAACTACAGCCATACCACATTGGATACGCCCAATCTCGTCTGATCTTGGAAGCTAAGCAGTGTTGGGCCTGGTTAGTACTTGGGTGGGAGACCACATGGGAACACCAGGTGCTGTAGGTTTTTTCCCATTAATGGCAAATTGTTTTTATTCTCTTGCAATTTAAATTGGAAACTTTTTATTTTTATTGCCAATACAGACATTTGGGACAGGTCAAACAGACACAATAGCCATCACCTAAAAACTTACCACACTGTTTAGGCCCAATTCCAACTGCTTTTGGGAGCTAAACAGTGTTGAGCCTCTTTAGTAGTTTAATTTGAGACCACCTGCTAATATCATGTCCTGTAGGTCTTTTTACATTACCAACACATAATTTTTTTCAGTAAGCCAATATAGTTAGGAAACTTTTTTATTAGCTTACCTGGTTATAGAAGTAGAAGATGGCAAAAAAGTGCCTGTATCTCACCTACAGCCATACCACATTGGATACGCCTAATCTCGTCTGATCTTGGAAGCTAAACAGTGTTGGGCCTGGTTAGTACTTGGGTGGGAGACCACATGGGAACACCAGGTGCTGTAGGTTTTTCCCATTACTGGCAAATTGTTTTTATTCTCCAGCTTTTTAAATTGGAAACTTTTTTCTCTTTATTGACAGTACAGACATTTGGAAGAGGTCAAACAGACACAATAGCCATCACCTAAAAACTTACCACACTGTTTAGGCCCAATTCCAACTGCTTTTGGCAGCTAAACAGTGTTGAGCCTCTTAAGTAGTTTAATTTGAGACCACCTGCTAATATCATGTCCTGTAGGTCTTTTTACATTACCAACACATGATTTTTTTCAGTAAGGCAATACAGTTAGGAAACTTTTTTATTAGCTTTCCTGGTTATAGAAGTAGAAGAGGGCAAAAAAGTGCCGGTATCTCACCTACAGCCATACCACATTGGATACGCCCAATCTCGTCTGATCTTGGAAGCTAAGCAGTGTTGTGCCTGGTTAGTACTTGGTTGGGAGACCACATGGGAACACCAGGTGCTGTAGGTTTTTTCCAATTAATGGCAAATTGTTTTTATTCTCTTGCTATTTAAATTGGAAACTTTTTATTTTTATTGCCAATACAGACATTTGGGACAGGTCAAACAGACACAATAGCCATCACCTAAAAACTTACCACACTGTTTAGGCCCAATTCCAACTGCTTTTGGCAGCTAAACAGTGTTGAGCCTCTTTAGTAGTTTAATTTGAGACCACCTGCTAATATCATGTCCTGTAGGTCTTTTTACATTACCAACACATGATTTTTTTCAGTAAGGCAATACAGTTAGGAAACTTTTTTATTAGCTTACCTGGTTATAGAAGTAGAAGAGGGCAAAAAAGTGCCAGTATCTCACCTACAGCCTTACCACATTGGATACGCCCAATCTCGTCTGATCTTGGAAGCTAAGCAGTGTTGGGCCTGGTTAGTACTTGGGTGGGAGACCACATGGGAACACCAGGTGCTGTAGGTATTTCCCATTACTGGCAAATTGTTTTTATTCTCTAGCTTTTTAAATTGGAAACTTTTTTCTCTTTATTGACAGTACAGATATTTGGAAGAGGTCAAACAGACACAATAGCCATCACCTAAAAACTTACCACACTGTTTAGGCCCAATTCCAACTGCTTTTGGCAGCTAAACAGTGTTGAGCCTCTTTAGTAGTTTAATTTGAGACCACCTGCTAATATCATGTCCTGTAGGTCTTTTTACATTACCAACACATGATTTTTTTCAGTAAGACAATACAGTTAGGAAACTTTTTTATTAGCTTACCTGGTTATAGAAGTAGAAGAGGGCTAAAAAGTGCCGGTATCTCAACTGAAGCCATACCACATTGGATACGCCCAATCTCGTCTGATCTTGGAAGCTAAGTAGTGTTGGGCCTGATTAGTACTTGGGTGGGAGACCACATGGGAACACCAGGTGCTGTAGGTTTTTTCCCATTAATGGCAAATTGTTTTTATTCTCTTGCTATTTAAATTGGAAACTTTTTATTTTTTTGCCAATACAGACATTTGGGACAGGTCAAACAGACACAATAGCCATCACCTAAAAACTTACCACACTGTTTAGGCCCAATTCCAACTGCTTTTGGGAGCTAAACAGTGTTGAGCCTCTTAAGTAGTTTAATTTGAGACCACCTGCTAATATCATGTCCTGTAGGTCTTTTTACATTACCAACACATGATTTTTTTCAGTAAGGCAATACAGTTAGGAAACTTTTTTATTAGCTTTCCTGGTTATAGAAGTAGAAGAGGGCAAAAAAGTGCCTGTATCTCACCTACAGCCATACCACATTGGATACGCCCAATCTCGTCTGATCTTGGAAGCTAAGCAGTGTTTAGCCTGGTTAGTACTTGGGTGGGAGACCACATGGGAACACCAGGTGCTGTAGGTTTTTCCCATTACTGGCAAATTGTTTTTATTCTCCAGCTTTTTAAATTGGAAACTTTTTTCTCTTTATTGACAGTACAGACATTTGGAAGAGGTCAAACAGACACAATAGCCATCACCTAAAAACTTACCACACTGTTTAGGCCCAATTCCAACTGCTTTTGGCAGCTAAACAGTGTTGAGCCTCTTAAGTAGTTTAATTTGAGACCACCTGCTAATATCATGTCCTGTAGGTCTTTTTACATTACCAACACATGATTTTTTTCAATAAGGCAATACAGTTAGGAAACTTTTTTATTAGCTTTCCTGGTTATAGAAGTAGAAGAGGGCAAAAAAGTGCATGTATCTCACCTACAGCCATACCACATTGGATACGCCCAATCTCGTCTGATCTTGGAAGCTAAGCAGTGTTGGGCCTGGTTAGTACTTGGGTGGGAGACCACATGGGAACACCAGGTGCTGTAGGTATTTCCCATTACTTGCAAATTGTTTTTATTCTCTAGCTTTTTAAATTGGAAACTTTTTTCTCTTTATTGACAGTACAGATATTTGGAAGAGGTCAAACAGACACAATAGCCATCACCTAAAAACTTACCACACTGTTTAGGCCCAATTCCAACTGCTTTTGGCAGCTAAACAGTGTTGAGCCTCTTTAGTAGTTTAATTTGAGACCACCTGCTAATATCATGTCCTGTAGGTCTTTTTACATTACCAACACATGATTTTTTTCAGTAAGACAATACAGTTAGGAAACTTTTTTATTAGCTTACCTGGTTATAGAAGTAGAAGAGGGCTAAAAAGTGCCGGTATCTCAACTACAGCCATACCACATTGGATACGCCCAATCTCGTCTGATCTTGGAAGCTAAGCAGTGTTGGGCCTGGTTAGTACTTGGGTGGGAGACCACATGGGAACACCAGGTGCTGTAGGTTTTTTCCCATTAATGGCAAATTGTTTTTATTCTCTTGCTATTTAAATTGGAAACTTTTTATTTTTATTGCCAATACAGACATTTGGGACAGGTCAAACAGACACAATAGCCATCACCTAAAAACTTACCACACTGTTTAGGCCCAATTCCAACTGCTTTTGGGAGCTAAACAGTGTTGAGCCTCTTTAGTAGTTTAATTTGAGACCACCTGCTAATATCATGTCCTGTAGGTCTTTTTACATTACCAACACATAATTTTTTTCAGTAAGCCAATATAGTTAGGAAACTTTTTTATTAGCTTACCTGGTTATAGAAGTAGAAGATGGCAAAAAAGTGCCTGTATCTCACCTACAGCCATACCACATTGGATACGCCCAATCTCGTCTGATCTTGGAAGCTAAGCAGTGTTGGGCCTGGTTAGTACTTGGGTGGGAGACCACATGGGAACACCAGGTGCTGTAGGTTTTTCCCATTACTGGCAAATTGTTTATATTCTCTAGCTTTTTAAATTGGAAACTTTTTTCTCTTTATTGACAGTACAGACATTTGGAAGAGGTCAAACAGACACAATAGCCATCACCTAAAAACTTACCACACTGTTTAGGCCCAATTCCAACTGCTTTTGGCAGCTAAACAGTTTTGAGCCTCTTAAGTAGTTTAATTTGAGACCACCTGCTAATATCATGTCCTGTAGGTCTTTTTACATTACCAACGCATGATTTTTTTCAGTAAGGCAATACAGTTAGGAAACTTTTTTTATTAGCTTTCCTGGTTATAGAAGTAGAAGAGGGCAAAAAAGTGCCGGTATCTCACCTACAGCCATACCACATTGGATACGCCCAATCTCGTCTGATCTTGGAAGCTAAGCAGTGTTGGGCCTGGTTAGTACTTGGGTGGGAGACCACATGGGAACACCAGGTGCTGTAGGTTTTTTCCCATTAATGGCAAATTGTTTTTATTCTCTTGCTATTTAAATTGGAAACTTTTTATTTTTATTGCCAATACAGACATTTGGGACAGGTCAAACAGACACAATAGCCATCACCTAAAAACTTACCACACTGTTTAGGCCCAATTCCAACTGCTTTTGGCAGCTAAACAGTGTTGAGCCTCTTTAGTAGTTTAATTTGAGACCACATGCTAATATCATGTCCTGTAGGTCTTTTTACATTACCAACACATGATTTTTTTCAGTAAGCCAATATAGTTAGGAAACTTTTTTATTAGCTTACCTGGTTATAGAAGTAGAAGAGGGCAAAAAAGTGCCTATATCTCACCTACAGCCATACCACATTGGATACGCCCAATCTCGTCTGATCTTGGAAGCTAAGCAGTGTTGGGCCTGGTTAGTACTTGGGTGGGAGACCACATGGGAACACCAGGTGCTGTAGGTTTTTCCCATTACTGGCAAATTGTTTTTATTCTCTAGCTTTTTAAATTGGAAACTTTTTTCTCTTTATTGACAGTACAGACATTTGGAAGAGGTCAAACAGACACAATAGCTATCACCTAAAAACTTACCACACTGTTTAGGCCCAATTCCAACTGATTTTGGCAGCTAAACAGTGTTAAGCCTCTTTAGTAGTTTAATTTGAGACCACCTGCTAATATCATGTCCTTAAGGTCTTTTTACATTACCAACACATGATTTTTTTCAGTAAGGCAATACAGTTAGGAAACTTTTTAATTAGCTTACCTGGTTATAGAAGTAGAAGAGGGCAAAAAAATGCCGGTATCTCAACTACAGCCATACCACATTGGATACGCCCAATCTCGTCTGATCTTGGAAGCTAAGCAGTGTTGGGCCTGGTTAGTACTTGGGTGGGAGACCACATGGGAGCACCAGGTGCTGTAGGTTTTTTCCCATTAATGGCAAATTGTTTTTATTCTCTTGCTATTTAAATTGGAAACTTTTTATTTTTATTGCCAATACAGACATTTGGGACAGGTCAAACAGACACAATAGCCATCACCTAAAAACTTACCACACTGTTTAGGCCCAATTCCAAATGCTTTTGGGAGCTAAACAGTGTTGAGCCTCTTTAATAGTTTAATTTGAGACCACCTGCTAATATCATGTCCTGTAGGTCTTTTTACATTACCAACACATGATTTTTTTCAGTAAGCCAATATAGTTAGGAAACTTTTTTATTAGCTTACCTGGTTATAGAAGTAGAAGATGGCAAAAAACTGCCTGTATCTCACCTACAGCCCTACCACATTGGATACGCCTGATCTTGGAAGCAAAGCAGTGTTGGGCCTGGTTAGTACTTGGGTGGGAGACCACATGGGAACACCAGGTGCTGTAGGTTTTTCCCATTACTGGCAAATTGTTTTTATTCTCCAGCTTTTTAAATTGGAAACTTTTTTCTCTTTATTGACAGTACAGACATTTGGAAGAGGTCAAACAGACACAATAGCCATCACCTAAAAACTTACCACACTGTTTAGGCCCAATTCCAACTGCTTTTGGCAGCTAAACAGTGTTGAGCCTCTTAAGTAGTTTAATTTGAGACCACCTGCTAATATCATGTCCTGTAGGTCTTTTTACATTACCAACACATGATTTTTTTCAGTAAGGCAATACAGTTAGGAAACTTTTTGGTACTTATGTAATATCTGGGCTCCCGTTTTTCTTATGAGACCGCGTCCCCTCGCGGGGCTCGCTACGCTCGCCACGCTTCAGGCACGGTGGCTCGCTGCGCTCGCCACACTATATAAAATCAACTCCATGCGTAGTTGGATAGTAGGGGTATGAAAAAATGGTGTGCATTTAACATGGGAGCCCAGATAATACATAAGTACCAACTTTTTTATTAGCTTTCCTGGTTAAAGAAGTAGAAGAGGGCAAAAAAAGTGCCAGTATTTCACCTACAGCCATACCACATTGGATACGCCCAATCTCGTCTGATCTTGGAAGCTAAGCAGTGTTGGGCCTGGTTAGTACTTGGGTGGGAGACCACATGGGAACACCAGGTGCTGTAGGTTTTTTCCCATTAATGGCAAATTGTTTTTATTCTCTTGCTATTTAAATTGGAAACTTTTTATTTTTATTGCCAATACAGACATTTTGGACAGGTCAAACAGACACAATAGCCATCACCTAAAAACTTACCACACTGTTTAGGCCCAATTCCAACTGCTTTTGGCAGCTAAACAGTGTTGAGCCTCTTTAGTAGTTTAATTTGAGACCACCTGCTAATATCATGTCCTGTAGGTCTTTTTACATTACCAACACATGATTTTTTTCAGTAAGGCAATACAGTTAGGAAACTTTTTTATTAGCTTACCTGGTTATAGAAGTAGAAGAGGGCAAAAAAGTGCCAGTATCTCACCTACAGCCATACCACATTGGATACGCCCAATCTCGTCTGATCTTGGAAGCTAAGCAGTGTTGGGCCTGGTTAGTACTTGGGTGGGAGACCACATGGAAACACCAGGTGCTGCAGTTTTTTTCCCATTAATGGCAAATTGTTTTTATTCTCTTGCTATTTAAATTGGAAACTTTTTATTTTTTATTGCCAATACAGACATTTGGGACAGGTCAAACAGACACAATAGCCATCACCTAAAAACTTACCACACTGTTTAGGCCCAATTCCAACTGCTTTTGACAGCTAAACAGTGTTGAGCCTCTTTAGTAGTTTAATTTGAGACCACCTGCTAATATCATGTCCTGTAGGTCTTTTTACATTACCAACACATGATTTTTTTCAGTAAGGCAATACAGTTAGGAAACTTTTTTATTAGCTTACCTGGTTATAGAAGTAGAAGAGGGCAAAAAAGTGCCTGTATCTCAACTACAGCCATACCACATTGGATACGCCCAATCTCATCTGATCTTGGAAGCTAAGCAGTGTTGGGCCTGGTTAGTACTTGGGTGGGAGACCACATGGGAACACCAGGTGCTGTAGGTTTTTTCCCATTAATGGCAAATTGTTTTTATTCTCTTGCTATTTAAATTGGAAACATTTTATTTTTATTGCCAATACAAACATTTGGGACAGGTCAAACAGACACAATAGCCATCACCTAAAAACTTACCACACTGTTTAGGCCCAATTCCAACTGCTTTTGGGAGCTAAACAGTGTTGAGCCTCTTTAGTAGTTTAATTTGAGACCACCTGCTAATATCATGTCCTGTAGGTCTTTTTACATTACCAACACATGATTTTTTTCAGTAAGCCAATATAGTTAGGAAACTTTTTTATTAGCTTACCTGGTTATAGAAGTAGAAGATGGCAAAAAAGTGCCTGTATCTCACCTACAGCCATACCACATTGGATACGCCCAATCTCATCTGATCTTGGAAGCTAAGCAGTGTTGGGCCTGGTTAGTACTTGGGTGGGAGACCACATGGGAACACCAGGTGCTGTAGGTTTTTCCCATTACTGGCAAATTGTTTATATTCTCTAGCTTTTTAAATTGGAAACTTTTTTCTCTTTATTGACAGTACAGACATTTGGAAGAGGTCAAACAGACACAATAGCGATCGCCTAAAAACTTACCACACTGTTTAGGCCCAATTCCAACTGCTTTTGGCAGCTAAACAGTGTTGAGCCTCTTAAGTAGTTTAATTTGAGACCACCTGCTAATATCATGTCCTGTAGGTCTTTTTACATTACCAACACATGATTTTTTTCAGTAAGGCAATACAGTTAGGAAACTTTTTTATTAGCTTTCCTTGTTATAGAAGTAGAAGAGGGGAAAAAAGTGCCGGGATCTCACCTACAGCAATACTACATTGGATACGCCCAATCTCGTCTGATCTTGGAAGCTAAGCAGTGTTGGGCCTGGTTAGTACTTGGGTGGGAGACCACATGGGAACACCAGGTGCTGTAGGTTTTTTCCCATTAATGGCAAATTGTTTTTTTTTCTCTTGCTATTTAAATTGGAAACTTTTTATTTTTATTGCCAATACAGACATTTGGGACAGGTCAAACAGACACAATAGCCATCACCTAAAAACTTACCACACTGTTTAGGCCCAATTCCAACTGCTTTTGGGAGCTAAACAGTGTTGAGCCTCTTTAGTAGTTTAATTTGAGACCACCTGCTAATATCATGTCCTGTAGGTCTTTTTACATTACCAACACATGATTTTTTTCAGTAAGCCAATATAGTTAGGAAACTTTTTTATTAGCTTAACTGGTTATAGAAGTAGAAGATGGCAAAAAAGTGCCTGCATCTAACCTACAGCCATACCACATTGGATACGCCCAATCTCGTCTGATCATGGAAGCTAAGCAGTGTTGGGCCTGGTTAGTACTTGGGTGGGAGACCACATGGGAACACCAGGTGCTGTAGGTTTTTCCCATTACTGGCAAATTGTTTATATTCTCTAGCTTTTTAAATTGGAAACTTTTTTCTCTTTATTGACAGTACAGACATTTGGAAGAGGTCAAACAGACACGATAGCCATCACCTAAAAACTTACCACACTGTTCAAGCCCAATTCCAACTGCTTTTGGCAGCTAAACAGTGTTGAGCCTCTTAAGTAGTTTAATTTGAGACCACCTGCTAATATCATGTCCTGTAGGTCTTTTTACATTACCAACGCATGATTTTTTTCAGTAAGGCAATACAGTTAGGAAACTTTTTTATTAGCTTTCCTGGTTATAGAAGTAGAAGAGGGCAAAAAAGTGCCGGTATCTCACCTACAGCCATACCACATTGGATACGCCCAATCTCATCTGATCTTGGAAGCTAAGCAGTGTTGGTCCTGGTTAGTACTTGGGTGGGAGACCACATGGGAACACCAGGTGCTGTAGGTTTTTTCCCATTAATGACAAATTGTTTTTATTCTCTTGCTATTTAAATTGGAAACTTTTTATTTTTATTGCCAATACAGACATTTGGGACAGGTCAAACAGACACAATAGCCATCACCTAAAAACTTACCACACTGTTTAGGCCCAATTCCAACTGCTTTTGGCAGCTAAACAGTGTTGAGCCTCTTTAGTAGTTTAATTTGAGACCACATGCTAATATCATGTCCTGTAGGTCTTTTTACATTACCAACACATGATTTTTTTCAGTAAGGCAATACAGTTAGGAAACTTTTTTATTAGCTTACCTGGTTATAGAAGTAGAAGAGGGCAAAAAAGTGCCGGTATCTTACCTACAGCCATACCACATTGGATACGCCCAATCTCGTCTGATCTTGGAAGCTAAGCAGTGTTGGGCCTGTTTAGTACTTGGGTGGGAGACCACATGGGAACACCAGGTGCTGTAGGTTTTTTCCCATTAATGGCAAATTGTTTTTATTCTCTTGCTATTTAAATTGGAAACTTTTTATTTTTTATTGCCAATACAGACATTTGGGACAGGTCAAACAGACACAATAGCCATCACCTAAAAACTTACCACACTGTTTAGGCCCAATTCCAACTGCTTTTGGGAGCTAAACAGTGTTGAGCCTCTTTAGTAGTTTAATTTGAGACCACCTGCTAATATCATGTCCTGTAGGTCTTTTTACATTACCAACACATGATTTTTTTCAGTAAGGCAATACAGTTAGGAAACTTTTTTATTCGCTTACCTGGTTATAGAAGTAGAAGAGGGCAAAAAAGTGCCAGTAGCTCACCTACAGCCATACCACATTGGATACGCCCAATCTCGTCTGATCTTGGAAGCTAAGCAGTGTTGGGCCTGTTTAGTATTTGGGTGGGAGACCACATGGGAACACCAGGTGCTGTAGGTTTTTTCCCATTAATGGCAAATTGTTTTTATTCTCTTGCTATTTAAATTGAAAACTTTTTATTTTTTATTGCCAATACAGACATTTGGGACAGGTCAAACAGACACAATAGCCATCACCTAAAAACTTACCACACTGTTTAGGCCCAATTCCAACTGCTTTTGGGAGCTAAACAGTGTTGAGCCTCTTTAGTAGTTTAATTTGAGACCACCTGCTAATATCATGTCCTGTAGGTCTTTTTACATTACCAACACATGATTTTTTTCAGTAAGCCAATATAGTTAAGAAACTTTTTTATTAGCTTACCTGGTTATAGAAGTAGAAGAGGGCAAAAAAGTGCCTGTATCTCACCTACAGCCATAACACATTGGATACGCCCAATCTCGTCTGATCTTGGAAGCTAAGCAGTGTTGGGCCTGGTTAGTACTTGGGTGGGAGACCACATGGGAACACAAGGTGCTGTAGGTTTTTCCCATTACTGGCAAATTGTTTTTATTCTCTAGCTTTTTAAATTGGAAACTTTTTTCTCTTTATTGACAGTACAGACATTTGGAAGTGGTCAAACAGACACAATAGCCATCACCTAAAAGCTTACCACACTGTTTAGGCCCAATTCCAACTGCTTTTGGCAGCTAAACAGTGTTGAGCCTCTTTAGTAGTTTAATTTGAGACCACCTGCTAATATCATGTCCTGTAGGTCTTTTTACATTACCAACACATGATTTTTTTCAGTAAGGCAATACAGTTAGGAAACTTTTTTATTAGATTACCTGGTTATAGAAGTAGAAGAGGGCAAAAAAGTGCCGGTATCTCAACTACAGCCATACCACATTGGATATGCCCAATCTCGTCTGATCTTGGAAGCTAAGCAGTGTTGGGCCTTGTTAGTACTTGGGTGGGAGACCACATGGGAACACCAGGTGCTGTAGGTTTTTTCCCATTAATGGCAAATTGTTTTTATTCTCTTGCTATTTAAATTGGAAACTTTTTATTTTTATTGCCAATACAGACATTTGGGACAGGTCAAACAGACACAATAGCCATCACCTAAAAACTTACCACACTGTTTAGGCCCAATTCCAACTGCTTTTGGGAGCTAAACAGTGTTGAGCCTCTTTAGTAGTTTAATTTGAGACCACCTGCTAATATCATGTCCTGTAGGTCTTTTTACATTACCAACACATGATTTTTTTCAGTAAGCCAATATAGTTAGGAAACTTTTTTATTAGCTTACCTGGTTATAGAAGTAGAAGATGGCAAAAAAGTGCCTGTATCTCACCTACAGCCATACCACATTGGATACGCCCAATCTCGTCTGATCTTGGAAGCTAAGCAGTGTTGGGCCTGGTTAGTACTTGGGTGGGAGACCACGTGGGAACACCAGGTGCTGTAGGTTTTTCCCATTACTGGCAAATTGTTTATATTCTCTAGCTTTTTAAATTGGAAACTTTTTTCTCTTTATTGACAGTACAGACATTTGGAAGAGGTCAAACAGACACGATAGCCATCACCTAAAAACTTACCACACTGTTCAAGCCCAATTCCAACTGCTTTTGGCAGCTAAACAGTGTTGAGCCTCTTAAGTAGTTTAATTTGAGACCACCTGCTAATATCATGTCCTGTAGGTCTTTTTACATTACCAACGCATGATTTTTTTCAGTAAGGCAATACAGTTAGGAAACTTTTTTATTAGCTTTCCTGGTTATAGAAGTAGAAGAGGGCAAAAAAGTGCCGGTATCTCACCTACAGCCATACCACATTGGATACGCCTGATCTTGGAAGCTAAGCAGTGTTGGGCCTGGTTAGTACTTGGGTGGGAGACCACATGGGAACACCAGGTGCTGTAGGTTTTTTCCCATTAATGACAAATTGTTTTTATTCTCTTGCTATTTAAATTGGAAACTTTTTATTTTTATTGCCAATACAGACATTTGGGACAGGTCAAACAGACACAATAGCCATCACCTAAAAACTTACCACACTGTTTAGGCCCAATTCCAACTGCTTTTGGCAGCTAAACAGTGTTGAGCCTCTTTAGTAGTTTAATTTGAGACCACATGCTAATATCATGTCCTGTAGGTCTTTTTACATTACCAACACATGATTTTTTTTAGTAAGGCAATACAGTTAGGAAACTTTTTTATTAGCTTACCTGGTTATAGAAGTAGAAGAGGGCAAAAAAGTGCCGGTATCTCACCTACAGCCATACCACATTGGATACGCCCAATCTCGTCTGATCTTGGAAGCTAAGCAGTGTTGGGCCTGTTTAGTACTTGGGTGGGAGACCACATGGGAACACCAGGTGCTGTAGGTTTTTTCCCATTAATGGCAAATTGTTTTTATTCTCTTGCTATTTAAATTGGAAACTTTTTATTTTTTATTGCCAATACAGACATTTGGGACAGGTCAAACAGACACAATAGCCATCACCTAAAAACTTACCACACTGTTTAGGCCCAATTCCAACTGCTTTTGGGAGCTAAACAGTGTTGAGCCTCTTAAGTAGTTTAATTTGAGACCACCTGCTAATATCATGTCCTGTAGGTCTTTTTACATTACCAACACATGATTTTTTTCAGTAAGGCAATACAGTTAGGAAACTTTTTTATTCGCTTACCTGGTTATAGAAGTAGAAGAGGGCAAAAAAGTGCCAGTAGCTCACCTACAGCCATACCACATTGGATACGCCCAATCTCGTCTGATCTTGGAAGCTAAGCAGTGTTGGGCCTGTTTAGTATTTGGGTGGGAGACCACATGGGAACACCAGGTGCTGTAGGTTTTTTCCCATTAATGGCAAATTGTTTTTATTCTCTTGCTATTTAAATTGAAAACTTTTTATTTTTTATTGCCAATACAGACATTTGGGACAGGTCAAACAGACACAATAGCCATCACCTAAAAACTTACCACACTGTTTAGGCCCAATTCCAACTGCTTTTGGGAGCTAAACAGTGTTGAGCCTCTTTAGTAGTTTAATTTGAGACCACCTGCTAATATCATGTCCTGTAGGTCTTTTTACATTACCAACACATGATTTTTTTCAGTAAGCCAATATAGTTAGGAAACTTTTTTATTAGCTTACCTGGTTATAGAAGTAGAAGAGGGCAAAAAAGTGCCTGTATCTCACCTACAGCCATAACACATTGGATACGCCCAATCTCGTCTGATCTTGGAAGCTAAGCAGTGTTGGGCCTGGTTAGTACTTGGGTGGGAGACCACATGGGAACACAAGGTGCTGTAGGTTTTTCCCATTACTGGCAAATTGTTTTTATTCTCTAGCTTTTTAAATTGGAAACTTTTTTCTCTTTATTGACAGTACAGACATTTGGAAGTGGTCAAACAGACACAATAGCCATCACCTAAAAGCTTACCACACTGTTTAGGCCCAATTCCAACTGCTTTTGGCAGCTAAACAGTGTTGAGCCTCTTTAGTAGTTTAATTTGAGACCACCTGCTAATATCATGTCCTGTAGGTCTTTTTACATTACCAACACATGATTTTTTTCAGTAAGGCAATACAGTTAGGAAACTTTTTTATTAGCTTACCTGGTTATAGAAGTAGAAGAGGGCAAAAAAGTGCCGGTATCTCAACTACAGGCATACCACATTGGATACGCCCAATCTCGTCTGATCTTGGAAGCTAAGCAGTGTTGGGCCTTGTTAGTACTTGGGTGGGAGACCACATGGGAACACCAGGTGCTGTAGGTTTTTTCCCATTAATGGCAAATTGTTTTTATTCTCTTGCTATTTAAATTGGAAACTTTTTATTTTTATTGCCAATACAGACATTTGGGACAGGTCAAACAGACACAATAGCCATCACCTAAAAACTTACCACACTGTTTAGGCCCAATTCCAACTGCTTTTGGGAGCTAAACAGTGTTGAGCCTCTTTAGTAGTTTAATTTGAGACCACCTGCTAATATCATGTCCTGTAGGTCTTTTTACATTACCAACACATGATTTTTTTCAGTAAGCCAATATAGTTAGGAAACTTTTTTATTAGCTTACCTGGTTATAGAAGTAGAAGATGGCAAAAAAGTGCCTGTATTTCACCTACAGCCATACCACATTGGATACGCCCAATCTCGTCTGATCTTGGAAGCTAAGCAGTGTTGGGCCTGGTTAGTACTTGGGTGGGAGACCACGTGGGAACACCAGGTGCTGTAGGTTTTTCCCATTACTGGCAAATTGTTTATATTCTCTAGCTTTTTAAATTGGAAACTTTTTTCTCTTTATTGACAGTACAGACATTTGGAAGAGGTCAAACAGACACAATAGCCATCACCTAAAAACTTACCACACTGTTTAGGCCCAATTCCAACTGCTTTTGGCAGCTAAACAGTGTTGAGCCTCTTAAGTAGTTTAATTTGAGACCACCTGCTAATATCATGTCCTGTAGATCTTTTTACATTACCAACACATGATTTTTTTCAGTAAGGCAATACAGTTAGGAAACTTTTTTATTAGCTTTCCTGGTTATAGAAGTAGAAGAGGGCAAAAAAGTGCCGGTATCTAACCTACAGCCGTACCACATTGGATACGCCCAATCTCATCTGATCTTGGAAGCTAAGCAGTGTTGGGCCTGGTTAGTACTTGGGTGGGAGACCACATGGGAACACCAGGTGCTGTAGGTTTTTTCCCATTAATGGCAAATTGTTTTTATTCTCTTGCTATTTAAATTGGAAACTTTTTATTTTTATTGCCAATACAGACATTTGGGACAGGTCAAACAGACACAATAGCCATCACCAAAAAACTTACCACACTGTTTAGGCCCAATTCCAACTGCTTTTGGCAGCTAAACAGTGTTGAGCCTCTTTAGTAGTTTAATTTGAGACCACCTGCTAATATCATGTCCTGTAGGTCTTTTTACATTACCAACACATGATTTTTTTCAGTAAGGCAATACAGTTAGGAAACTTTTTTATTAGCTTACCTGGTTATAGAAGTAGAAGAGGGCAAAAAAGTGCCAGTATCTCACCTACAGCCATACCACATTGGATACGCCCAATCTCGTCTGATCTTGGAAGCTAAGCAGTGTTGGGCCTGGTTAGTACTTGGGTGGGAGACCACATGGGAACACCAGGTGCTGTAGGTTTTTTCCCATTAATGGCAAATTCTTTTTATTCTCTTGCTATTTAAATTGGAAACTTTTTATTTTTTATTGCCAATACAGACATTTGGGACAGGTCAAACAGACACAATAGCCATCACCTAAAAACTTACCACACTGTTTAGGCCCAATTCCAACTGCTTTTGGGAGCTAAACAGTGTTGAGCCTCTTTAGTAGTTTAATGTGAGACCACCTGCTAATATCATGTCCTGTAGGTCTTTTTACATTACCAACACATGATTTTTTTCAGTAAGGCAATACAGTTAGGAAACTTTTTTATTCGCTTACCTGGTTATAGAAGTAGAAGAGGGCAAAAAAGTGCCAATATCTCAACTACCGCCATACCACATTGGATACGCCCAATCTCGTCTGATCTTGGAAGCTAAGCAGTGTTGGGCCTGGTTACTACTTGGGTGGGAGACCACATGGGAACACCAGGTGCTGTAGGTTTTTTCCCATTAATGGCAAATTGTTTTTATTCTCTTGCTATTTAAATTGGAAACTTTTTATTTTTATTGCCAATACAGACATTTGGGACAGGTCAAACAGACACAATAGCCATCACCTAAAAACTTACCACACTGTTTAGGCCCAATTCCAACTGCTTTTGGGAGCTAAACAGTGTTGAGCCTCTTTAGTAGTTTAATTTGAGACCACCTGCTAATATCATGTCCTGTAGGTCTTTTTACATTACCAACACATGATTTTTTTCAGTAAGCCAATATAGTTAGGAAACTTTTTTATTAGCTTACCTGGTTATAGAAGTAGAAGATGGCAAAAAAGTGCCTGTATCTCACCTACAGCCAAACCACATTGGATACGCCCAATCTCGTCTGATCTTGGAAGCTAAGCAGTGTTGGGCCTGGTTAGTACTTGGGTGGGAGACCACATGGGAACACCAGGTGCTGTAGGTTTTTCCCATTACTGGCAAATTGTTTATATTCTCTAGCTTTTTAAATTGGAAACTTTTTTCTCTTTATTGACAGTACAGACATTTGGAAGAGGTCAAACAGACACAATAGCCATCACCTAAAAACTTACCACACTGTTTAGGCCCAATTCCAACTGCTTTTGGCAGCTAAACAGTGTTGAGCCTCTTAAGTAGTTTAATTTGAGACCACCTGCTAATATCATGTCCTGTAGGTCTTTTTACATTACCAACACATGATTTTTTTTAAGTAAGGCAATACAGTTAGGAAACTTTTTTATTAGCTTACCTGGTTATAGAAGTAGAAGAGGGCAAAAAAGTGCCAGTAGCTCACCTACAGCCATACCACATTGGATACGCCCAATCTCGTCTGATCTTGGAAGCTAAGCAGTGTTTGGCCTGGTTAGTACTTGGGTGGGAGACCACATGGGAACACCAGGTGCTGTAGGTTTTTTCCCATTAATGGCAAATTGTTTTTATTCTCTTGCTATTTAAATTGGAAACTTTTTATTTTTTATTGCCAATACAGACATTTGGGACAGGTCAAACAGACACAATAGCCATCACCTAAAAACTTACCACACTGTTTAGGCCCAATTCCAACTGGTTTTGGGAGCTAAACAGTGTTGAGCCTCTTTAGTAGTTTAATTTGAGAACACCTGCTAATATCATGTCCTGTAGGTCTTTTTACATTACCAACATATGATTTTTTTCAGTAAGGCAATACAGTTAGGAAACTTTTTTATTCGCTTACCTGGTTATAGAAGTAGAAGAGGGCAAAAAAGTGCCAGTATCTCACCTACAGCCATACCACATTGGATACGCCCAATCTCGTCTGATCTTGGAAGCTAAGCAGTGTTGGGCCTGTTTAGTACTTGGGTGGGAGACCACATGGGAACACCAGGTGCTGTAGGTTTTTTCCCATTAATGGCAAATTGTTTTTATTCTCTTGCTATTTAAATTGAAAACTTTTTATTTTTTATTGCCAATACAGACATTTGGGACAGGTCAAACAGACACAATAGCCATCACCTAAAAACTTACCACACTGTTTAGGCCCAATTCCAACTGCTTTTGGGAGCTAAACAGTGTTGAGCCTCTTTAGTAGTTTAATTTGAGACCACCTGCTACTATCATGTCCTGTAGGTCTTTTTACATTACCAACACATGATTTTTTTCAGTAAGGCAATACAGTTAGGAAACTTTTTTATTAGCTTACCTGGTTATAGAAGTAGAAGAGGGCAAAAAAGTGCCGGTATCTCACCTACAGCCATACCACATTGGATACGCCCAATCTCGTCTGATCTTGGACGCCAAGCAGTGTTGGGCCTGGTTAGTACTTGGGTGGGAGACCACATGGGAACACCAGGTGCTGTAGGTTTTTTCCCATTAATGGCAAATTGTTTTTATTCTCTTGCTATTTAAATTGGAAACTTTTTATTTTTTATTGCCAATACAGACATTTGGGACAGGTAAAACAGACACAATAGCCATCACCTAAAAACTTACCACACTGTTTAGGCCCAATTCCAACTGCTTTTGGGAGCTAAACAGTGTTGAGCCTCTTTAGTAGTTTAATTTGAGACCACCTGCTAATATCATGTCCTGTAGGTCTTTTTACATTACCAACACATGATTTTTTTCAGTAAGGCAATACAGTTAGGAAACTTTTTTATTCGCTTACCTGGTTATAGAAGTAGAAGAGGGCAAAAAAGTGCCAGTATCTCACCTACAGCCATACCACATTGGATACGCCCAATCTCGTCTGATCTTGGAAGCTAAGCAGTGTTGGGCCTGTTTAGTACTTGGGTGGGAGACCACATGGGAACACCAGGTGCTGTAGGTTTTTTGCCATTAATGGCAAATTGTTTTTATTCTCTTGCTATTTAAATTGAAAACTTTTTATTTTTTATTGCCAATACAGACATTTGGGACAGGTAAAACAAACACAATAGCCATCACCTAAAAACTTACCACACTGTTTAGGCCCAATTCCAACTGCTTTTGGGAGCTAAACAGTGTTGAGCCTCTTTAGTAGTTTAATTTGAGACCACCTGCTAATATCATGTCCTGTAGGTCTTTTTACATTACCAACACATGATTTTTTTCAGTAATCCAATATAGTTAGGAAACTTTTTTATTAGCTTAACTGGTTATAGAAGTAGAAGATGGCAAAAAAGTGCCTGTATTTCACCTACAGCCATACCACATTGGATACGCCCAATCTCGTCTGATCTTGGAAGCTAAGCAGTGTTGGGCCTGGTTAGTACTTGGGTGGGAGACCACGTGGGAACACCAGGTGCTGTAGGTTTTTCCCATTACTGGCAAATTGTTTATATTCTCTAGCTTTTTAAATTGGAAACTTTTTTCTCTTTATTGACAGTACAGACATTTGGAAGAGGTCAAACAGACACAATAGCCATCACCTAAAAACTTACCACACTGTTTAGGCCCAATTCCAACTGCTTTTGGCAGCTAAACAGTGTTGAGCCTCTTAAGTAGTTTAATTTGAGACCACCTGCTAATATCATGTCCTGTAGATCTTTTTACATTACCAACACATGATTTTTTTCAGTAAGGCAATACAGTTAGGAAACTTTTTTATTAGCTTTCCTGGTTATAGAAGTAGAAGAGGGCAAAAAAGTGCCGGTATCTAACCTACAGCCGTACCACATTGGATACGCCCAATCTCATCTGATCTTGGAAGCTAAGCAGTGTTGGGCCTGGTTAGTACTTGGGTGGGAGACCACATGGGAACACCAGGTGCTGTAGGTTTTTTCCCATTAATGGCAAATTGTTTTTATTCTCTTGCTATTTAAATTGGAAACTTTTTATTTTTATTGCCAATACAGACATTTGGGACAGGTCAAACAGACACAATAGCCATCACCAAAAAACTTACCACACTGTTTAGGCCCAATTCCAACTGCTTTTGGCAGCTAAACAGTGTTGAGCCTCTTTAGTAGTTTAATTTGAGACCACCTGCTAATATCATGTCCTGTAGGTCTTTTTACATTACCAACACATGATTTTTTTCAGTAAGGCAATACAGTTAGGAAACTTTTTTATTAGCTTACCTGGTTATAGAAGTAGAAGAGGGCAAAAAAGTGCCAGTATCTCACCTACAGCCATACCACATTGGATACGCCCAATCTCGTCTGATCTTGGAAGCTAAGCAGTGTTGGGCCTGGTTAGTACTTGGGTGGGAGACCACATGGGAACACCAGGTGCTGTAGGTTTTTTCCCATTAATGGCAAATTCTTTTTATTCTCTTGCTATTTAAATTGGAAACTTTTTATTTTTTATTGCCAATACAGACATTTGGGACAGGTCAAACAGACACAATAGCCATCACCTAAAAACTTACCACACTGTTTAGGCCCAATTCCAACTGCTTTTGGGAGCTAAACAGTGTTGAGCCTCTTTAGTAGTTTAATGTGAGACCACCTGCTAATATCATGTCCTGTAGGTCTTTTTACATTACCAACACATGATTTTTTTCAGTAAGGCAATACAGTTAGGAAACTTTTTTATTCGCTTACCTGGTTATAGAAGTAGAAGAGGGCAAAAAAGTGCCAATATCTCAACTACCGCCATACCACATTGGATACGCCCAATCTCGTCTGATCTTGGAAGCTAAGCAGTGTTGGGCCTGGTTACTACTTGGGTGGGAGACCACATGGGAACACCAGGTGCTGTAGGTTTTTTCCCATTAATGGCAAATTGTTTTTATTCTCTTGCTATTTAAATTGGAAACTTTTTATTTTTATTGCCAATACAGACATTTGGGACAGGTCAAACAGACACAATAGCCATCACCTAAAAACTTACCACACTGTTTAGGCCCAATTCCAACTGCTTTTGGGAGCTAAACAGTGTTGAGCCTCTTTAGTAGTTTAATTTGAGACCACCTGCTAATATCATGTCCTGTAGGTCTTTTTACATTACCAACACATGATTTTTTTCAGTAAGCCAATATAGTTAGGAAACTTTTTTATTAGCTTACCTGGTTATCGAAGTAGAAGATGGCAAAAAAGTGCCTGTATCTCACCTACAGCCAAACCACATTGGATACGCCCAATCTCGTCTGATCTTGGAAGCTAAGCAGTGTTGGGCCTGGTTAGTACTTGGGTGGGAGACCACATGGGAACACCAGGTGCTGTAGGTTTTTCCCATTACTGGCAAATTGTTTATATTCTCTAGCTTTTTAAATTGGAAACTTTTTTCTCTTTATTGACAGTACAGACATTTGGAAGAGGTCAAACAGACACAATAGCCATCACCTAAAAACTTACCACACTGTTTAGGCCCAATTCCAACTGCTTTTGGCAGCTAAACAGTGTTGAGCCTCTTAAGTAGTTTAATTTGAGACCACCTGCTAATATCATGTCCTGTAGGTCTTTTTACATTACCAACACATGATTTTTTTTAAGTAAGGCAATACAGTTAGGAAACTTTTTTATTAGCTTACCTGGTTATAGAAGTAGAAGAGGGCAAAAAAGTGCCAGTATCTCACCTACAGCCATACCACATTGGATACGCCCAATCTCGTCTGATCTTGGAAGCTAAGCAGTGTTTGGCCTGGTTAGTACTTGGGTGGGAGACCACATGGGAACACCAGGTGCTGTAGGTTTTTTCCCATTAATGGCAAATTGTTTTTATTCTCTTGCTATTTAAATTGGAAACTTTTTATTTTTTATTGCCAATACAGACATTTGGGACAGGTCAAACAGACACAATAGCCATCACCTAAAAACTTACCACACTGTTTAGGCCCAATTCCAACTGCTTTTGGGAGCTAAACAGTGTTGAGCCTCTTTAGTAGTTTAATTTGAGAACACCTGCTAATATCATGTCCTGTAGGTCTTTTTACATTACCAACACATGATTTTTTTCAGTAAGGCAATACAGTTAGGAAACTTTTTTATTCGCTTACCTGGTTATAGAAGTAGAAGAGGGCAAAAAAGTGCCAGTATCTCACCTACAGCCATACCACATTGGATACGCCCAATCTCGTCTGATCTTGGAAGCTAAGCAGTGTTGGGCCTGTTTAGTACTTGGGTGGGAGACCACATGGGAACACCAGGTGCTGTAGGTTTTTTCCCATTAATGGCAAATTGTTTTTATTCTCTTGCTATTTAAATTGAAAACTTTTTATTTTTTATTGCCAATACAGACATTTGGGACAGGTCAAACAGACACAATAGCCATCACCTAAAAACTTACCACACTGTTTAGGCCCAATTCCAACTGCTTTTGGGAGCTAAACAGTGTTGAGCCTCTTTAGTAGTTTAATTTGAGACCACCTGCTAATATCATGTCCTGTAGGTCTTTTTACATTACCAACACATGATTTTTTTCAGTAAGGCAATACAGTTAGGAAACTTTTTTATTAGCTTACCTGGTTATAGAAGTAGAAGAGGGCAAAAAAGTGCCGGTATCTTACCTACAGCCATACCACATTGGATACGCCCAATCTCGTCTGATCTTGGACGCCAAGCAGTGTTGGGCCTGGTTAGTACTTGGGTGGGAGACCACATGGGAACACCAGGTGCTGTAGGTTTTTTCCCATTAATGGCAAATTGTTTTTATTCTCTTGCTATTTAAATTGGAAACTTTTTATTTTTTATTGCCAATACAGACATTTGGGACAGGTAAAACAGACACAATAGCCATCACCTAAAAACTTACCACACTGTTTAGGCCCAATTCCAACTGCTTTTGGGAGCTAAACAGTGTTGAGCCTCTTTAGTAGTTTAATTTGAGACCACCTGCTAATATCATGTCCTGTAGGTCTTTTTACATTACCAACACATGATTTTTTTCAGTAAGGCAATACAGTTAGGAAACTTTTTTATTCGCTTACCTGGTTATAGAAGTAGAAGAGGGCAAAAAAGTGCCAGTATCTCACCTACAGCCATACCACATTGGATACGCCCAATCTCGTCTGATCTTGGAAGCTAAGCAGTGTTGGGCCTGTTTAGTACTTGGGTGGGAGACCACATGGGAACACCAGGTGCTGTAGGTTTTTTGCCATTAATGGCAAATTGTTTTTATTCTCTTGCTATTTAAATTGAAAACTTTTTATTTTTTATTGCCAATACAGACATTTGGGACAGGTAAAACAAACACAATAGCCATCACCTAAAAACTTACCACACTGTTTAGGCCCAATTCCAACTGCTTTTGGGAGCTAAACAGTGTTGAGCCTCTTTAGTAGTTTAATTTGAGACCACCTGCTAATATCATGTCCTGTAGGTCTTTTTACATTACCAACACATGATTTTTTTCAGTAATCCAATATAGTTAGGAAACTTTTTTATTAGCTTAACTGGTTATAGAAGTAGAAAAGGGCAAAAAAGTGCCTGTATCTCACCTGCAGCCATACCACATTGGATACGCCCAATCTCGTCTGATCTTGGAAGCTAAGCAGTGTTGGGCCTGGTTAGTACTTGGGTGGGAGACCACATGGGAACACCAGGTGCTGTAGGTTTTTCCCATTACTGGCAAATTGTTTTTATTCTCTAGCTTTTTAAATTGGAAACTTTTTTCTCTTTATTGACAGTACAGACATTTGGGACAGGTCAAACAGACACAATAGCCATCACCTAAAAACTTACCACACTGTTTAGGCCCAATTCCAACTGCTTTTGGCAGCTAAACAGTGTTGAGCCTCTTAAGTAGTTTAATTTGAGACCACCTGCTAACATCATGTCCTGTAGATCTTTTTACATTACCAACACATGATTTTTTTCAGTAAGGCAATACAGTTAGGAAACTTTTTTATTAGCTTTCCTGGTTATAGAAGTAGAAGAGGGCAAAAAAGTGCCAGTATCCCACCTACAGCCATACCACATTGGATACGCCCAATCTCGTCTGATCTTGGAAGCTAAGCAGTGTTGGGCCTGGTTAGTACTTGGGTGGGAGACCACATGGGAACACCAGGTGCTGTAGGTTTTTTCCCATTAATGGCAAATTGTTTTTATTCTCTTGCTATTTAAATTGGAAACTTTTTATTTTTTATTGCCAATACAGACATTTGGGACAGGTCAAACAGACACAATAGCCATCACCTAAAAACTTACCACACTGTTTAGGCCCAATTCCAACTGCTTTTGGGAGCTAAACAGTGTTGAGCCTCTTTAGTAGTTTAATTTGAGACCACCTGCTAATATCATGTCCTGTAGGTCTTTTTACATTACCAAAACATGATTTTTTTCAGTAAGGCAATACAGTTAGGAAACTTTTTTATTAGCTTACCTGGTTATAGAAGTAGAAGAGGGCAAAAAAGTGCCAGTATCCCACCTACAGCCATACCACATTGGATACGCCTAATCTCGTCTGATCTTGGAAGCTAAGCAGTGTTGGGCCTGGTTAGTACTTGGGTGGGAGACCACATGGGAACACCAGGTGCTGTAGGTTTTTTCCCATTACTGGCAAATTGTTTTTATTCTCTTGCTATTTAAATTGGAAACTTTTTATTTTTTATTGCCAATACAGACATTTGGGACAGGTCAAACAGACACAATAGCCATCACCTAAAAACTTACCACACTGTTTAGGCCCAATTCCAACTGCTTTTGGCAGCTAAACAGTGTTGAGCCTCTTTAGTAGTTTAATTTGAGACCACCTGCTAATATCATGTCCTGTAGGTCTTTTTACATTACCAACACATGATTTTTTTCAGTAAGGCAATACAGTTAGGAAACTTTTTTATTCGCTTACCTGGTTATAGAAGTAGAAGAGGGCAAAAAAGTGCCAATATCTCAACTACAGGCATACCACATTGGATACGCCCAATCTCGTCTGATCTTGGAAGCTAAGCAGTGTTGGGCCTGGTTAGTACTTGAGTGGGAGACCACATGGGAACACCAGGTGCTGTAGGTTTTTTCCCATTAATGGCAAATTGTTTTTATTCTCTTGCTATTTAAATTGGAAACTTTTTATTTTTATTGCCAATACAGACATTTGGGACAGGTCAAACAGACACAATAGCCATCACCTAAAAACTTACCACACTGTTTAGGCCCAATTCCAACTGCATTTGGGAGCTAAACAGTGTTGAGCCTCTTTAGTAGTTTAATTTGAGACCACCTGCTAATATCATGTCCTGTAGGTCTTTTTACATTACCAACACATGATTTTTTTCAGTAAGGCAATACAGTTAGGAAACTTTTTTATTAGCTTACCTGGTTATAGAAGTAGAAGATGGCAAAAAAGTGCCTGTATCTCACCTACAGCCATACCACATTGGATACGCCCAATCTCGTCTGATCTTGGAAGCTAAGCAGTGTTGGGCCTGATTAGTACTTGGGTGGGAGACCACATGGGAACACCATGTGCTGTAGGTTTTTCCCATTACTGGCAAATAATTTATATTCTCTAGCTTTTTAAATTGGAAACTTTTTTCTCTTTATTGACAGTACAGACATTTGGAAGAGGTCAAACAGACACAATAGCCATCACCTAAAAACTTACCACACTGTTTAGGCCCAATTCCAACTGCTTTTGGCAGCTAAACAGTGTTGAGCCTCTTAAGTAGTTTAATTTGAGACCACCTGCTAATATCATGTCCTGTAGGTCTTTTTACATTACCAACACATGTTTTTTTTCAGTAAGGCAATACAGTTAGGAAACTTTTTTATTAGCTTTCCTGGTTATAGAAGTAGAAGAGGGCAAAATAGTGCCGGTATCTCACCTACAGCCGTACCACATTGGATACGCCCAATCTCGTCTGATCTTGGAAGCTAAGCAGTGTTGGGCCTGGTTAGTACTTGGGTGGGAGACCACATGGGAACACCAGGTGCTGTAGGTTTCTTCCCATTAATGGCTAATTGTTTTTATTCTCTTGCTATTTAAATTGGAAACTTTTTATTTTTATTGCCAATACAGACATTTGGGACAGGTCAAACAGACACAATAGCCATCACCTAAAAACTTACCACACTGTTTAGGCCCAATTCCAACTGCTTTTGGGAGCTAAACAGTGTTGAGCCTCTTTAGTAGTTTAATTTGAGACCACCTGCTAATATCATGTCCTGTAGGTCTTTTTACATTACCAACACATGATTTTTTTCAGTAAGCCAATATAGTTAGGAATCTTTTTTATTAGCTTACCTGGTTATAGAAGTAGAAGAGGGCAAAAAAGTGCCTGTATCTCACCTACAGCCATACCACATTGGATACGCCCAATCTCGTCTGATCTTGGAAGCTAAGCAGTGTTGGGCCTAGTTAGTACTTGGGTGGGAGACCACATGCTGTAGGTTTTTCCCATTACTGGCAAATTGTTTATATTCTCTAGCTTTTTAAATTGGAAACTTTTTTCTCTTTATTGACAGTACAGACATTTGGAAGAGGTCAAACAGACACAATAGCCATCACCTAAAAACTTACCACACTGTTTAGGCCCAATTCCAACTGCTTTTGGCAGCTAAAGAGTGTTGAGCCTCTTAAGTAGTTTAATTTAAGACCACCTGCTAATATCATGTCCTGTAGGTCTTTTTACATTACCAACACATGATTTTTTTCAGTAAGCCAATATAGTTAGGAATCTTTTTTATTAGCTTACCTGGTTATAGAAGTAGAAGAGGGCAAAAAAGTGCCTGTATCTCACCTACAGCCATACCACATTGGATACGCGCAATCTCGTCTGATCTTGGAAGCTAAGCAGTGTTGGGCCTGGTTAGTACTTGGGTGGGAGACCACATGCTGTAGGTTTTTCCCATTACTGGCAAATTGTTTATATTCTCTAGCTTTTTAAATTGGAAACTTTTTTCTCTTTATTGACAGTACAGACATTTGGAAGAGGTCAAACAGACACAATAGCCATCACCTAAAAACTTACCACACTGTTTAGGCCCAATTCCAACTGCTTTTGGCAGCTAAAGAGTGTTGAGCCTCTTAAGTAGTTTAATTTAAGACCACCTGCTAATATCATGTCCTGTAGGTCTTTTTACATTACCAACACATGATTTTTTTCAGTAAGGCAATACAGTTAGGAAACTTTTTTATTAGCTTTCCTGGTTATAGAAGTAGAAGAGGGCAAAAAAGTGCCAGTATCTCACCTACAGCCATACCACATTGGATACGCCCAATCTCGTCTGATCTTGGAAACAAAGCAGTGTTGGGCCTGGTTTGTACTTGGGTGGGAGACCACATGGGAACACCAGGTGCTGTAGGTTTTTTCCCATTAATGGCAAATTGTTTTTATTCTCTAGCTATTTAAATTGGAAACTTTTTATTTTTTATTGCCAATACAGACATTTGGGACAGGTCAAACAGACACAATAGCCATCACCTAAAAACTTACCACACTGTTTAGGCCCAATTCCAACTGCTTTTGGGAGCTAAACAGTGTTGAGCCTCTTTAGTAGTTTAATTTGAGACCACCTGCTAATATCATGTCCTGTAGGTCTTTTTACATTACCAACACATGATTTTTTTCAGTAAGGCAATACAGTTAGGAAACTTTTTTATTTGCTTACCTGGTTATAGAAGTAGAAGAGGGCAAAAAAGTGCCAGTATGTCATCTACAGCCATACCACATTGGATACGCCCAATCTCGTCTGATCTTGGAAGCTAAGCAGTGTTGGGCCTGTTTAGTACTTGGGTGGGAGACCACATGGGAACACCAGGTGCTGTAGGTTTTTTCCCATTAATGGCAAATTTTTTTTATTCTCTTGCTATTTAAATTGAAAACTTTTTATTTTTTATTGCCAATACAGACATTTGGGACAGGTCAAACAGACACAATAGCCATCACCTAAAAACTTACCACACTGTTTAGGCCCAATTCCAACTGCTTTTGGGAGCTAAACAGTGTTGAGCCTCTTTAGTAGTTTAATTTGAGACCACCTGCTAATATCATGTCCTGTAGGTCTTTTTACATTACCAACACATGATTTTTTTTCAGTAAGCCAATATAGTTAGGAAACTTTTTTATTAGCTTACCTGGTTATAGAAGTAGAAGAGGGAAAAAAGTGCCTGTATCTCACCTACAGCCATACCACATTGGATATGCCCAATCTCGTCTGATCTTGGAAGCTAAGCAGTGTTGGGCCTGGTTAGTACTTGGGTGGGAGACCACATGGGAACACCAGGTGCTGTAGGTTTTTCCCATTACTGGCAAATTGTTTTTATTCTCTAGCTTTTTAAATTGGAAACTTTTTTCTCTTTATTGACAGTACAGACATTTGGAAGAGGTCAAACAGACACAATAGCCATCACCTAAAAACTTACCACACTGTTTAGGCCCAATTCCAACTGCTTTTGGCAGCTAAACAGTGTTGAGCCTCTTTAGTAGTTTAATTTGAGACCACCTGCTAATATCATGTCCTGTAGGTCTTTTTACATTACCAACACATGATTTTTTTTCAGTAAGCCAATATAGTTAGGAAACTTTTTTATTGGCTTACCTGGTTATAGAAGTAGAAGAGGGCAAAAAAGTGCCTGTATCTCACCTACAGCCATACCACATTGGATACGCCCAATCTCGTCTGATCTTGGAAGCTAAGCAGTGTTGGGCCTGGTTAGTACTTGGGTGGGAGACCACATGGGAACACCAGGTGCTGTAGGTTTTTCCCATTACTGGCAAATTGTTTTTATTCTCTAGCTTTTTAAATTGGAAACTTTTTTCTCTTTATTGACAGTACAGACATTTGGAAGAGGTCAAACAGACACAATAGCCATCACCTAAAAACTTACCACACTGTTTAGGCCCAATTCCAACTGCTTTTGGCAGCTAAACAGTGTTGAGCCTCTTAAGTAGTTTAATTTGAGACCACCTGCTAATATCATGTCCTGTAGGTCTTTATACATTACCAACGCATGATTTTTTTTCAGTAAGGCAATACAGTTAGGAAACTTTTTTATTAGCTTTCCTGGTTATAGAAGTAGAAGAGGGCAAAAAAGTGACGGTATCTCACCTACAGCCATACCACATTGGATACGCCCAATCTCGTCTGATCTTGGAAGCTAAGCAGTGCTGGGCCTGGTTAGTACTTGGGTGGGAGACCACATGAGAACACCAGGTGCTGTAGGTTTTTCCCATTACTGGCAAATTGTTTTTATTCTCTAGCTTTTTAAATTGGAAACTTTTTTCTCTTTATTGACAGTACAGATATTTGGAAGAGGTCAAACAGACACAATAGCCATCACCTAAAAACTTACCACACTGTTTAGGCCCAATTCCAACTGCTTTTGGCAGCTAAACAGTGTTGAGCCTCTTTAGTAGTTTAATTTGAGACCACCTGCTAATATCATGTCCTGTAGGTCTTTTTACATTACCAACACATGATTTTTTTTCAGTAAGCCAATATAGTTAGGAAACTTTTTTATTAGCTTACCTGGTTATAGAAGTAGAAGAGGGCAAAAAAGTGCCTGTATCTCACCTACAGCCATACCACATTGGATACGCCCAATCTCGTCTGATCTTGGAAGCTAAGCAGTGTTGGGCCTGGTTAGTACTTGGGTGGGAGACCACATGGGAACACCAGGTGCTGTAGGTTTTTCCCATTACTGGCAAATTGTTTTTATTCTCTAGCTTTTTAAATTGGAAACTTTTTTCTCTTTATTGACAGTACAGACATTTGGAAGAGGTCAAACAGACACAATAGCCATCACCTAAAAACTTACCACACTGTTTAGGCCCAATTCCAACTGCTTTTGGCAGCTAAACAGTGTTGAGCCTCTTAAGTAGTTTAATTTGAGACCACCTGCTAATATCATGTCCTTTAGGTCTTTTTACATTACCAACGCATGATTTTTTTTCAGTAAGGCAATACAGTTAGGAAACTTTTTTATTAGCTTTCCTGGTTATAGAAGTAGAAGAGGGCAAAAAAGTGCCGGTATCTCACCTACAGCCATACCACATTGGATACGCCCAATCTCGTCTGATCTTGGAAGCTAAGCAGTGTTGGGCCTGGTTAGTACTTGGGTGGGAGACCACATGGGAACACCAGGTGCTGTAGGTTTTTTCCCATTAATGGCAAATTGTTTTTATTCTCTTGCTATTTAAATTGGAAACTTTTTATTTTTATTGCCAATACAGATATTTGGGACAGGTCAAACAGACACAATAGCCATCACCTAAAAACTTACCACACTGTTTAGGCCCAATTCCAACTGCTTTTGGCAGCTAAACAGTGTTGAGCCTCTTTAGTAGTTTAATTTGAGACCACATGCTAATATCATGTCCTGTAGGTCTTTTTACATTACCAACACATGATTTTTTTCAGTAAGGCAATACAGTTAGGAAACTTTTTTATTAGCTTACCTGGTTATAGAAGTAGAAGAGGGCAAAAAAGTGCCAGTATCTCACCTACAGCCATACCACATTGGATACGCCCAATCTCGTCTGATCTTGGAAGCTAAGCAGTGTTGGGCCTGGTTAGTACTTGGGTGGGAGACCACATGGGAACACCAGGTGCTGTAGGTTTTTTCCCATTAATGGCAAATTGTTTTTATTCTCTTGCTATTTAAATTGAAAACTTTTTATTTTTTATTGCCAATACAGACATTTGGGACAGGTCAAACAGACACAATAGCCATCACCTAAAAACTTACCACACTGTTTAGGCCCAATTCCAACTGCTTTTGGGAGCTAAACAGTGTCGAGCCTCTTTAGTAGTTTAATTTGAGACCACCTGCTAATATCATGTCCTGTAGGTCTTTTTACATTACCAACACATGATTTTTTTTCAGTAAGCCAATATAGTTAGGAAACTTTTTTATTAGCTTACCTGGTTATAGAAGTAGAAGAGGGAAAAAAAGTGCCTGTATCTCACCTACAGCCATACCACATTGGATACGCCCAATCTCGTCTGATCTTGGAAGCTAAGCAGTGTTGGGCCTGGTTAGTACTTGGGTGGGAGACCACATGGGAACACCAGGTGCTGTAGGTTTTTCCCATTACTGGCAAATTGTTTTTATTCTCTAGCTTTTTAAATTGGAAACTTTTTTCTCTTTATTGACAGTACAGACATTTGGAAGAGGTCAAACAGACACAATAGCCATCACCTAAAAACTTACCACACTGTTTAGGCGTAATTCCAACTGCTTTTGGCAGCTAAACAGTGTTGAGCCTCTTTAGTAGTTTAATTTGAGACCACCTGCTAATATCATGTCCTGTAGGTCTTTTTACATTACCAACACATGATTTTTTTTCAGTAAGCCAATATAGTTAGGAAACTTTTTTATTGGCTTACCTGGTTATAGAAGTAGAAGAGGGCAAAAAAGTGCCTGTATCTCACCTACAGCCATACCACATTGGATACGCCCAATCTCGTCTGATCTTGGAAGCTAAGCAGTGTTGGGCCTGGTTAGTCCTTGGGTGGGAGACCACATGGGAACACCAGGTGCTGTAGGTTTTTCCCATTACTGGCAAATTGTTTTTATTCTCTAGCTTTTTAAATTGGAAACTTTTTTCTCTTTATTGACAGTACAGACATTTGGAAGAGGTCAAACAGACACAATAGCCATCACCTAAAAAATTACCACACTGTTTAGGCCCAATTCCAACTGCTTTTGGCAGCTAAACAGTGTTGAGCCTCTTTAGTAGTTTAATTTGAGACCACCTGCTAATATCATGTCCTGTAGGTCTTTTTACATTACCAACACATGATTTTTTTCAGTAAGACAATACAGTTAGGAAACTTTTTTATTAGTTTACCTGGTTATAGAAGTAGAAGAGGGCAACAAAGTGCCTGTATCTCAACTACAGCTATACCACATTGGATACGCCCAATCTCGTCTGATCTTGGAAGCTAAGCAGTGTTGGGCCTGGTTAGTACTTGGGTGGGAGACCACATCGGAACACCAGGTGCTGTAGGATTTTTCCCATTAATGGCAAATTGTTTTTATTCTCTTGTTATTTAAATTGGAAACTTTTTTATTTTTATTGCCAATACAGACATTTGGGACAGGTCAAACAGACACAATAGCCATCACCTAAAAACTTACCACACTGTTTAGGCCCGATTCCAACTGCTTTTGGGAGCTAAACAGTGTTGAGCCTCTTTAGTAGTTTAATTTGAGACCACCTGCTAATATCATGTCCTGTAGGTCTTTTTACATTACCAACACATAATTTTTTTCAGTAAGCCAATATAGTTAGGAAACTTTTTTATTAGCTTACCTGGTTATAGAAGTAGAAGATGGCAAAAAAGTGCCTGTATCTCACCTACAGCCATACCACATTGGATACGCCCAATCTCGTCTGATCTTGGAAGCTAAGCAGTGTTGGGCCTGGTTAGTACTTGGGTGGGAGACCACATGGGAACACCAGGTGCTGTAGGTTTTTACCATTACTGGCAAATTGTTTTTATTCTCCAGCTTTTTAAATTGGAAACTTTTTTCTCTTTATTGACAGTACAGACATTTGGGACAGGTCAAACAGACACAATAGCCATCACCTAAAAACTTACCACACTGTTTAGGCCCAATTCCAACTGCTTTTGGCAGCTAAATAGTGTTGAGCCTCTTAAGTAGTTTAATTTGAGACCACCTGCTAATATCATGTCCTGTAGGTCTTTTTACATTACCAACACATGATTTTTTTCCGTAAGGCAATACAGTTAGGAAACTTTTTTATTAGCTTTCCTGGTTATAGAAGTAGAAGAGGGCAAAAAAGTGCCGGTATCTTACCTACAGCCGTACCACATTGGATACGCCCAATCTCGTCTGATCTTGGAAGCTAAGCAGTGTTGGGCCTGGTTAGTACTTGGGTGGGAGACCACATGGGAACACCAGGTGCTGTAGGTTTTTTCCCATTAATGGCAAATTGTTTTTATTCTCTAGCTTTTTAAATTGGAAACTTTTTTCTCTTTATTGACAGTACAGACATTTGGAAGAGGTCAAACAGACACAATAGCCATCACCTAAAAACTTACCACACTGTTTAGGCCCAATTCCAACTGCTTTTGGCAGCTAAACAGTGTTGAGCCTCTTAAGTAGTTTAATTTGAGACCACCTGCTAATATCATGTCCTGTAGGTCTTTTTACATTACCAACGCATGATTTTTTTCAGTAAGGCAATACAGTTAGGAAACTTTTTTATTAGCTTTCCTGGTTATAGAAGTAGAAGAGGGCAAAAAAGTGCCGGTATCTTACCTACAGCCATACTATATTGGATACGCCCAATCTCGTCTGATCTTGGAAGCTAAGCAGTGTTGGGCCTGGTTAGTACTTGGGTGGGAGACCACATGGGAACACCAGGTGCTGTAGGTTTTTTCCCATTAATGGCAAATTATTTTTATTCTCTTGCTATTTTAATTGGAAACTTTTTATTTTTATTGCCAATACAGACATTTGGGACAGGTCAAACAGACACAATAGCCATCACCTAAAAACTTACCACACTGTTTAGGCCCAATTCCAACTGCTTTTGGCAGCTAAACAGTGTTGAGCCTCTTTAGTAGTTTAATTTGAGACCACCTGCTAATATCATGTCCTGTAGGTCTTTTTACATTACCAACACATGATTTTTTTCAGTAAGGCAATACAGTTAGGAAACTTTTTTATTAGCTTTCCTGGTTATAGAAGTAGAAGAGGGCAAAAAAGTGCCGGTATCTCACCTACAGCCGTACCACATTGGATACGCCCAATCTCGTCTGATCTTGGAAGCTAAGCAGTGTTTGGCCTGGTTAGTACTTGGGTGGGAGACCACATGGGAACACCAGGTGCTGTAGGTTTTTTCCCATTAATGGCAAATTGTTTTTATTCTCTTGCTATTTAAATTGGAAACTTTTTATTTTTATTGCCAATACAGACATTTGGGACAGGTCAAACAGACACAATAGCCATCACCTAAAATCTTACCACACTGTTTAGGCCCAATTCCAACTGCTTTTCGGAGCTAAACAGTGTTGAGCCTCTTTAGTAGTTTAATTTGAGACCACCTGCTAATATCATGTCCTGTAGGTCTTTTTACATTACCAACACATGATTTTTTTTCAGTAAGCCAATATAGTTAGGAAACTTTTTTATTAGCTTACCTGGTTATAGAAGTAGAAGAGGGCAAAAAAGTGCCTATATCTCACCTACAGCCATACCACATTGGATACGCCCAATCTCGTCTGATCTTGGAAGCTAAGCAGTGTTGGGCCTGGTTAGTACTTGGGTGGGAGACCACATGGGAACACCAGGTGCTGTAGGTTTTTCCCATTACTGGCAAATTGTTTTTATTCTCTAGCTTTTTAAATTGGAAACTTTTTTCTCTTTATTGACAGTACAGACATTTGGAAGAGGTCAAACAGACACAATAGCCATCACCTAAAAACTTACCACACTGTTTAGGCCCAATTCCAACTGCTTTTGGCAGCTAAACAGTGTTGAGCCTCTTAAGTAGTTTAATTTGAGACCACCTGCTAATATCATGTCCTTTAGGTCTTTTTACATTACCAACGCATGATTTTTTTTCAGTAAGGCAATACAGTTAGGAAACTTTTTTATTAGCTTTCCTGGTTATAGAAGTAGAAGAGGGCAAAAAAGTGCCGGTATCTCACCTACAGCCATACCACATTGGATACGCCCAATCTCGTCTGATCTTGGAAGCTAAGCAGTGTTGGGCCTGGTTAGTACTTGGGTGGGAGACCACATGGGAACACCAGGTGCTGTAGGTTTTTTCCCATTAATGGCAAATTGTTTTTATTCTCTTGCTATTTAAATTGGAAACTTTTTATTTTTATTGCCAATACAGATATTTGGGACAGGTCAAACAGACACAATAGCCATCACCTAAAAACTTACCACACTGTTTAGGCCCAATTCCAACTGCTTTTGGCAGCTAAACAGTGTTGAGCCTCTTTAGTAGTTTAATTTGAGACCACATGCTAATATCATGTCCTGTAGGTCTTTTTACATTACCAACACATGATTTTTTTCAGTAAGGCAATACAGTTAGGAAACTTTTTTATTAGCTTACCTGGTTATAGAAGTAGAAGAGGGCAAAAAAGTGCCAGTATCTCACCTACAGCCATACCACATTGGATACGCCCAATCTCGTCTGATCTTGGAAGCTAAGCAGTGTTGGGCCTGGTTAGTACTTGGGTGGGAGACCACATGGGAACACCAGGTGCTGTAGGTTTTTTCCCATTAATGGCAAATTGTTTTTATTCTCTTGCTATTTAAATTGGAAACTTTTTATTTTTATTGCCAATACAGACATTTGGGACAGGTCAAACAGACACAATAGCCATCACCTAAAAACTTACCACACTGTTTAGGCCCAATTCCAACTGCTTTTCGGAGCTAAACAGTGTTGAGCCTCTTTAGTAGTTTAATTTGAGACCACCTGCTAATATCATGTCCTGTAGGTCTTTTTACATTACCAACACATGATTTTTTTCAGTAAGCCAATATAGTTAGGAAACTTTTTTATGAGCTTACCTGGTTATAGAAGTAGAAGAGGGCAAAAAAGTGCCTGTATCTCACTTACAGCCATACCACATTGGATACGCCCAATCTCGTCTGATCTTGGAAGCTAAGCAGTGTTGGGCCTGGTTAGTACTTGGGTGGGAGACCACATGGGAACACCAGGTGCTGTAGGTTTTTCCCATTACTGGCAAATTGTTTTTATTCTCTAGCTTTTTAAATTGGAAACTTTTTTCTCTTTATTGACAGTACAGACATTTGGAAGAGGTCAAACAGACACAATAGCCATCACCTAAAAACTTACCACACTGTTTAGGCCCAATTCCAACTGCTTTTGGCAGCTAAACAGTGTTGAGCCTCTTTAGTAGTTTAATTTGAGACCACCTGCTAATATCATGTCCTGTAGGTCTTTTTACATTACCAACACATGATTTTTTTCAGTAAGACAATACAGTTAGGAAACTTTTTTATTAGTTTACCTGGTTATAGAAGTAGAAGAGGGCAACAAAGTGCCTGTATCTCAACTACAGCTATACCACATTGGATACGCCCAATCTCGTCTGATCTTGGAAGCTAAGCAGTGTTGGGCCTGGTTAGTACTTGGGTGGGAGACCACATCGGAACACCAGGTGCTGTAGGATTTTTCCCATTAATGGCAAATTGTTTTTATTCTCTTGCTATTTAAATTGGAAACTTTTTATTTTTATTGCCAATACAGACATTTGGGACAGGTCAAACAGACACAATAGCCATCACCTAAAAACTTACCACACTGTTTAGGCCCGATTCCAACTGCTTTTGGGAGCTAAACAGTGTTGAGCCTCTTTAGTAGTTTAATTTGAGACCACCTGCTAATATCATGTCCTGTAGGTCTTTTTACATTACCAACACATAATTTTTTTCAGTAAGCCAATATAGTTAGGAAACTTTTTTATTAGCTTACCTGGTTATAGAAGTAGAAGATGGCAAAAAAGTGCCTGTATCTCACCTACAGCCATACCACATTGGATACGCCCAATCTCGTCTGATCTTGGAAGCTAAGCAGTGTTGGGCCTGGTTAGTACTTGGGTGGGAGACCACATGGGAACACCAGGTGCTGTAGGTTTTTCCCATTACTGGCAAATTGTTTTTATTCTCCAGCTTTTTAAATTGGAAACTTTTTTCTCTTTATTGACAGTACAGACATTTGGGACAGGTCAAACAGACACAATAGCCATCACCTAAAAACTTACCACACTGTTTAGGCCCAATTCCAACTGCTTTTGGCAGCTAAATAGTGTTGAGCCTCTTAAGTAGTTTAATTTGAGACCACCTGCTAATATCATGTCCTGTAGGTCTTTTTACATTACCAACACATGATTTTTTTCAGTAAGGCAATACAGTTAGGAAACTTTTTTATTAGCTTTCCTGGTTATAGAAGTAGAAGAGGGCAAAAAAGTGCCGGTATCTCACCTACAGCCGTACCACATTGGATACGCCCAATCTCGTCTGATCTTGGAAGCTAAGCAGTGTTGGGCCTGGTTAGTACTTGGGTGGGAGACCACATGGGAACACCAGGTGCTGTAGGTTTTTTCCCATTAATGGCAAATTGTTTTTATTCTCTAGCTTTTTAAATTGGAAACTTTTTTCTCTTTATTGACAGTACAGACATTTGGAAGAGGTCAAACAGACACAATAGCCATCACCTAAAAACTTACCACACTGTTTAGGCCCAATTCCAACTGCTTTTGGCAGCTAAACAGTGTTGAGCCTCTTAAGTAGTTTAATTTGAGACCACCTGCTAATATCATGTCCTGTAGGTCTTTTTACATTACCAACGCATGATTTTTTTCAGTAAGGCAATACAGTTAGGAAACTTTTTTATTAGCTTTCCTGGTTATAGAAGTAGAAGAGGGCAAAAAAGTGCCGGTATCTCACCTACAGCCATACTACATTGGATACGCCCAATCTCGTCTGATCTTGGAAGCTAAGCAGTGTTGGGCTTGGGTGGGAGACCACATGGGAACACCAGGTGCTGTAGGTTTTTTCCCATTAATGGCAAATTATTTTTATTCTCTTGCTATTTTAATTGGAAACTTTTTATTTTTATTGCCAATACAGACATTTGGGACAGGTCAAACAGACACAATAGCCATCACCTAAAAACTTACCACACTGTTTAGGCCCAATTCCAACTGCTTTTGGCAGCTAAACAGTGTTGAGCCTCTTTAGTAGTTTAATTTGAGACCACATGCTAATATCATGTCCTGTAGGTCTTTTTACATTACCAACACATGATTTTTTTCAGTAAGGCAATACAGTTAGGAAACTTTTTTATTAGCTTACCTGGTTATAGAAGTAGAAGAGGGCAAAAAAGTGCCAGTATCTCACCTACAGCCATACCACATTGGATACGCCCAATCTCGTCTGATCTTGGAAGCTAAGCAGTGTTTGGCCTGGTTAGTACTTGGGTGGGAGACCACATGGGAACACCAGGTGCTGTAGGTTTTTTCCCATTAATGGCAAATTGTTTTTATTCTCTTGCTATTTATATTGGAAACTTTTTATTTTTATTGCCAATACAGACATTTGGGACAGGTCAAACAGACACAATAGCCATCACCTAAAATCTTACCACACTGTTTAGGCCCAATTCCAACTGCTTTTCGGAGCTAAACAGTGTTGAGCCTCTTTAGTAGTTTAATTTTAGACCACCTGCTTATATCATGTCCTGTAGGTCTTTTTACATTACCAACACATGATTTTTTTCAGTAAGCCAATATAGTTAGGAAACTTTTTTAATAGCTTACCTGGTTATAGAAGTAGAAGAGGGCAAAAAAGTGCCTGTATCTCACTTACAGCCATACCACATTGGATACGCCCAATCTCGTCTGATCTTGGAAGCTAAGCAGTGTTGGGCCTGGTTAGTACTTGGGTGGGAGACCACATGGGAACACCAGGTGCTGTAGGTTTTTCCCATTACTGGCAAATTGTTTTTATTCTCTAGCTTTTTAAATTGGAAACTTTTTTCTCTTTATTGACAGTACAGACATTTGGAAGAGGTCAAACAGACACAATAGCCATCACCTAAAAACTTACCACACTGTTTAGGCCCAATTCCAACTGCTTTTGGCAGCTAAACAGTGTTGAGCCTCTTTAGTAGTTTAATTTGAGACCACCTGCTAATATCATGTCCTGTAGGTCTTTTTACATTACCAACACATGATTTTTTTCAGTAAGACAATACAGTTAGGAAACTTTTTTATTAGCTTACCTGGTTATAGAAGTAGAAGAGGGCAAAAAAGTGCCGGTATCTCAACTACAGCCATACCACATTGGATACGCCCAATCTCGTCTGATCTTGGAAGCTAAGCAGTGTTGGGCCTGGTTAGTACTTGGGTGTTAGACCACATGGGAACACCAGGTGCTGTAGGTTTTTTCCCATTAATGGCAAATTGTTTTTATTCTCTTGCTATTTAAGTTGGAAACTTTTTATTTTTATTGCCAATACAGACATTTGGGACAGGTCAAACAGACACAATAGCCATCACCTAAAAACTTACCACACTGTTTAGGCCCAATTCCAACTGCTTTTGGGAGCTAAACAGTGTTGAGCCTCTTTAGTAGTTTAATTTGAGACCACCTGCTAATATCATGTCCTGTAGGTCTTTTTACATTACCAACACATAATTTTTTTCAGTAAGCCAACATAGTTAGGAAACTTTTTTATTAGCTTACCTGGTTATAGAAGTAGAAGATGGCAAAAAAGTGCCTGTATCTCACCTACAGCCATACCACATTGGATACGCCCAATCTCGTCTGATCTTGGAAGCTAAGCAGTGTTGGGCCTGGTTAGTACTTGGGTGGGAGACCACATGGGAACATCAGGTGCTGTAGGTTTTTCCCATTACTGGCAAATTGTTTTTATTCTCCAGCTTTTTAAATTGGAAACTTTTTTCTCTTTATTGACAGTACAGACATTTGGAAGAGGTCAAACAGACACAATAGCCATCACCTAAAAACTTACCACACTGTTTAGGCCCAATTCCAACTGCTTTTGGCAGCTAAACAGTGTTGAGCCTCTTAAGTAGTTTAATTTGAGACCACCTGCTAATATCATGTCCTGTAGGTCTTTTTACATTACCAACACATGATTTTTTTCAGTAAGGCAATACAGTTAGGAAACTTTTTTATTAGCTTTCCTGGTTATAGAAGTAGAAGAGGGCAAAAAAGTGCAGGTATCTCACCTACAGCCATACCACATTGGATACGCCCAATCTCGTCTGATCTTGGAAGCTAAGCAGTGTTGGGCCTGGTTAGTACTTGGGTGGGAGACCACATGGGAACACCAGGTGCTGTAGGTTTTTCCCATTACTGGCAAATTGTTTTTATTCTCCAGCTTTTTAAATTGGAAACTTTTTTCTCTTTATTGACAGTACAGACATTTGGAAGAGGTCAAACAGACACAATAGCCATCACCTAAAAACTTACCACACTGTTTAGGCCCAATTCCAACTGCTTTTGGCAGCTAAACAGTGTTGAGCCTCTTAAGTAGTTTAATTTGAGACCACCTGCTAATATCATGTCCTGTAGGTCTTTTTACATTACCAACACATGATTTTTTTCAGTAAGGCAATACAGTTAGGAAACTTTTTTATTAGCTTACCTGGTTATAGAAGTAGAAGAGGGCAAAAAAGTGCCAATATCTCACCTACAGCCATACCACATTGGATACGCCCAATCTCGTCTGATCTTGGAAGCTAAGCAGTGTTGGGCCTGGTTAGTACTTGGGTGGGAGACCACATGGGAACACCAGGTGCTGTAGGTTTTTTCCCATTAATGGCAAATTGTTTTTATTCTCTTGCTATTTAAATTGGAAACTTTTTATTTTTATTGCCAATACAGACATTTGGGACAGGTCAAACAGACACAATAGCCATCACCTAAAAACTTACCACACTGTTTAGGCCCAATTCCAACTGCTTTTATCAGCTAAACAGTGTTGAGCCTCTTTAGTAGTTTAATTTGAGACCACCTGCTAATATCATGTCCTGTAGGTCTTTTTACATTACCAACACATGATTTTTTTCAGTAAGGCAATACAGTTAGGAAACTTTTTTATTAGCTTACCTGGTTATAGAAGTAGAAGAGGGCAAAAAAGTGCCAATATCTCACCTACAGCCATACCACATTGGATACGCCCAATCTCGTCTGATCTTGGAAGCTAAGCAGTGTTGGGCCTGGTTAGTACTTGGGTGGGAGACCACATGGGAACACCAGGTGCTGTAGGTTTTTTCCCATTAATGGCAAATTGTTTTTATTCTCTTGCTATTTAAATTGGAAACTTTTTATTTTTATTGCCAATACAGACATTTGGGACAGGTCAAACAGACACAATAGCCATCACCTAAAAACTTACCACACTGTTTAGGCCCAATTCCAACTGCTTTTGGCAGCTAAACAGTGTTGAGCCTCTTTAGTAGTTTAATTTGAGACCACCTGCTAATATCATGTCCTGTAGGTCTTTTTACATTACCAACACATGATTTTTTTCAGTAAGGCAATACAGTTAGGAAACTTTTTTATTAGCTTTCCTGGTTATAGAAGTAGAAGAGGGCAAAAAAGTGCTGGTATCTCACCTACAGCCATACCACATTGGATACGCCCAATCTCGTCTGATCTTGGAAGCTAAGCAGTGTTGGGCCTGGTTAGTACTTGGGTGGGAGACCACATGGGAACACCAGGTGCTGTAGGTTTTTCCCATTACTGGCAAATTGTTTTTATTCTCCAGCTTTTTAAATTGGAAACTTTTTTCTCTTTATTGACAGTACAGACATTTGGAAGCGGTCAAACAGACACAATAGCCATCACCTAAAAACTTACCACACTGTTTAGGCCCAATTCCAACTGCTTTTGGCAGCTAAACAGTGTTGAGCCTCTTTAGTAGTTTAATTTGAGACCACCTGCTAATATCATGTCCTGTAGGTCTTTTTACATTACCAACACATGATTTTTTTCAGTAAGGCAATACAGTTAGGAAACTTTTTTATTAGCTTTCCTGGTTATAGAAGTAGAAGAGGGCAAAAAAGTGCCGGTATCTCACCTACAGCCATACCACATTGGATACGACCAATCTCGTCTGATCTTGGAAGCTAAGCAGTGTTGGGCCTGGTTAGTACTTGGGTGGGAGACCACATGGGAACACCAGGTGCTGTAGGTTTTTTCCCATTAATGGCAAATTGTTTTTATTCTCTTGCTATTTAAATTGGAAACTTTTTATTTTTATTGCCAATACAGACATTTGGGACAGGTCAAACCGACACAATAGCCATCACCTAAAAACTTACCACACTGTTTAGGCCCAATTCCAACTGCTTTTATCAGCTAAACAGTGTTGAGCCTCTTTAGTAGTTTAATTTGAGACCACCTGCTAATATCATGTCCTGTAGGTCTTTTTACATTACCAACACATGATTTTTTTCAGTAAGGCAATACAGTTAGGAAACTTTTTTATTAGCTTACCTGGTTATAGAAGTAGAAGAGGGCAAAAAAGTGCCAATATCTCACCTACAGCCATACCACATTGGATACGCCCAATCTCGTCTGATCTTGGAAGCTAAGCAGTGTTGGGCCTGGTTAGTACTTGGGTGGGAGACCACATGGGAACACAAGGTGCTGTAGGTTTTTTCCCATTAATGGCAAATTGTTTTTATTCTCTTGCTATTTAAATTGGAAACTTTTTATTTTTATTGCCAATACAGACATTTGGGACAGGTCAAACAGACACAATAGCCATCACCTAAAAACTTACCACACTGTTTAGGCCCAATTCCAACTGCTTTTGGCAGCTAAACAGTGTTGAGCCTCTTTAGTAGTTTAATTTGAGACCACCTGCTAATATCATGTCCTGTAGGTCTTTTTACATTACCAACACATGATTTTTTTCAGTAAGGCAATACAGTTAGGAAACTTTTTTATTAGCTTACCTGGTTATAGAAGTAGAAGAGGGCAAAAAAGTGCCAGTATCTCACCTACAGCCATACCACATTGGATACGCCCAATCTCGTCTGATCTTGGAAGCTAAGCAGTGTTGGGCCTGGTTAGTACTTGGGTGGGAGACCACATGGGAACACCAGGTGCTGTAGGTTTTTTCCCATTAATGGCAAATTGTTTTTATTCTCTTGCTATTTAAATTGGAAACTATTTATTTTTATTGCCAATACAGACATTTGGGACAGGTCAAACAGACACAATAGCCATCACCTAAAAACTTACCACACTGTTTAGGCCCAATTCCAACTGCTTTTCGGAGCTAAACAGTGTTGAGCCTCTTTAGTAGTTTAATTTGAGACCACCTGCTAATATCATGTCCTGTAGGTCTTTTTACATTACCAACACATGATTTTTTTCAGTAAGCCAATATAGTTAGGAAACTTTTTTATTAGCTTACCTGGTTATAGAAGTAGAAGAGGGCTAAAAAGTGCCTGTATCTCACTTACAGCCATACCACATTGGATACGCCTGATCTTGGAAGCTAAGCGGTGTTGGGCCTGGTTAGTACTTGGGTGGGAGACCACATGGGAACACCAGGTGCTGTAGGTATTTCCCATTACTGGCAAATTGTTTTTATTCTCTAGCTTTTTAAATTGAAAACTTTTTTCTCTTTATTGACAGTACAGATATTTGGAAGAGGTCAAACAGACACAATAGCCATCACCTAAAAACTTACCACACTGTTTAGGCCCAATTCCAACTGCTTTTGGCAGCTAAACAGTGTTGAGCCTCTTTAGTAGTTTAATTTGAGACCACCTGCTAATATCATGTCCTGTAGGTCTTTTTACATTACCAACACATGATTTTTTTCAGTAAGACAATACAGTTAGGAAACTTTTTTATTAGCTTACCTGGTTATAGAAGTAGAAGATTGCAAAAAAGTGCCGGTATCTCAACTACAGCCATACCACATTGGATACGCCCAATCTCGTCTGATCTTGGAAACAAAGCAGTGTTGGGCCTGGTTAGTACTTGGGTGGGAGACCACATGGGAACACCAGGTGCTGTAGGTTTTTTCCCATTAATGGCAAATTGTTTTTATTCTCTTGCTATTTAAATTGGAAACTTTTTATTTTTATTGCCAATACAGACATTTGGGACAGGTCAAACAGACACAATAGCCATCACCTAAAAACTTACCACACTGTTTAGGCCCAATTCCAACTGCTTTTGGCAGCTAAACAGTGTTGAGCCTCTTTAGTAGTTTAATTTGAGACCACCTGCTAATATCATGTCCTGTAGGTCTTTTTACATTACCAACACATGATTTTTTTCAGTAAGGCAATACAGTTAGGAAACTTTTTTATTAGCTTACCTGGTTATAGAAGTAGAAGAGGGCAAAAAAGTGCCAGTATCTCACCTACAGCCATACCACATTGGATACGCCCAATCTCGTCTGATCTTGGAAGCTAAGCAGTGTTGGGCCTGGTTAGTACTTGGGTGGGAGACCACATGGGAACACCAGGTGCTGTAGGTTTTTTCCCATTAATGGCAAATTGTTTTTATTCTCTTGCTATTTAAATTGGAAACTTTTTATTTTTATTGCCAATACAGACATTTGGGACAGGTCAAACAGACACAATAGCCATCACCTAAAAACTTACCACACTGTTTAGGCCCAATTCCAACTGCTTTTGGCAGCTAAACAGTGTTGAGCCTCTTTAGTAGTTTAATTTGAGACCACCTGCTAATATCATGTCCTGTAGGTCTTTTTACATTACCAACACATGATTTTTTTCAGTAAGGCAATACAGTTAGGAAACTTTTTTATTAGCTTACCTGGTTATAGAAGTAGAAGAGGGCAAAAAAGTGCCAGTATCTCACCTACAGCCATACCACATTGGATACGCCCAATCTCGTCTGATCTTGGAAGCTAAGCAGTGTTGGGCCTGGTTAGTACTTGGGTGGGAGACCACATGGGAACACCAGGTGCTGTAGGTTTTTTACCATTAATGGCAAATTGTTTTTATTCTCTTGCTATTTAAATTGGAAACTATTTATTTTTATTGCCAATACAGACATTTGGGACAGGTCAAACAGACACAATAGCCATCACCTAAAAACTTACCACACTGTTTAGGCCCAATTCCAACTGCTTTTGGCAGCTAAACAGTGTTGAGCCTCTTTAGTAGTTTAATTTGAGACCACCTGCTAATATCATGTCCTGTAGGTCTTTTTACATTACCAACACGTGATTTTTTTCAGTAAGACAATACAGTTAGGAAACTTTTTTATTAGCTTACCTGGTTATAGAAGTAGAAGATTGCAAAAAAGTGCCGGTATCTCAACTACAGCCATACCACATTGGATACGCCCAATCTCGTCTGATCTTGGAAACAAAGCAGTGTTGGGCCTGGTTAGTACTTGGGTGGGAGACCACATGGGAACACCAGGTGCTGTAGGTTTTTTCCCATTAATGGCAAATTGTTTTTATTCTCTTGCTATTTAAATTGGAAACTTTTTATTTTTATTGCCAATACAGACATTTGGGACAGGTCAAACAGACACAATAGCCATCACCTAAAAACTTACCACACTGTTTAGGCCCAATTCCAACTGCTTTTGGCAGCTAAACAGTGTTGAGCCTCTTTAGTAGTTTAATTTGAGACCACCTGCTAATATCATGTCCTGTAGGTCTTTTTACATTACCAACACATGATTTTTTTCAGTAAGGCAATACAGTTAGGAAACTTTTTTATTAGCTTACCTGGTTATAGAAGTAGAAGAGGGCAAAAAAGTGCCAGTATCTCACCTACAGCCATACCACATTGGATACGCCCAATCTCGTCTGATCTTGGAAGCTAAGCAGTGTTGGGCCTGGTTAGTACTTGGGTGGGAGACCACATGGGAACACCAGGTGCTGTAGGTTTTTTCCCATTAATGGCAAATTGTTTTTATTCTCTTGCTATTTAAATTGGAAACTTTTTATTTTTATTGCCAATACAGACATTTGGGACAGGTCAAACAGACACAATAGCCATCACCTAAAAACTTACCACACTGTTTAGGCCCAATTCCAACTGCTTTTGGCAGCTAAACAGTGTTGAGCCTCTTTAGTAGTTTAATTTGAGACCACCTGCTAATATCATGTCCTGTAGGTCTTTTCACATTACCAACACATGATTTTTTTCAGTAAGGCAATACAGTTAGGAAACTTTTTTATTAGCTTACCTGGTTATAGAAGTAGAAGAGGGCAAAAAAGTGCCAGTATCTCACCTACAGCCATACCACATTGGATACGCCCAATCTCGTCTGATCTTGGAAGCTAAGCAGTGTTGGGCCTGGTTAGTACTTGGGTGGGAGACCACATGGGAACACCAGGTGCTGTAGGTTTTTTCCCATTAATGGCAAATTGTTTTTATTCTCTTGCTATTTAAATTGGAAACTATTTATTTTTATTGCCAATACAGACATTTGGGACAGGTCAAACAGACACAATAGCCATCACCTAAAAACTTACCACACTGTTTAGGCCCAATTCCAACTGCTTTTCGGAGCTAAACAGTGTTGAGCCTCTTTAGTAGTTTAATTTGAGACCACCTGCTAATATCATGTCCTGTAGGTCTTTTTACATTACCAACACATGATTTTTTTCAGTAAGCCAATATAGTTAGGAAACTTTTTTATTAGCTTACCTGGTTATAGAAGTAGAAGAGGGCAAAAAAGTGCCTGTATCTCACTTACAGCCATACCACATTGGATACGCCTGATCTTGGAAGCTAAGCGGTGTTGGGCCTGGTTAGTACTTGGGTGGGAGACCACATGGGAACACCAGGTGCTGTAGGTATTTCCCATTACTGGCAAATTGTTTTTATTCTCTAGCTTTTTAAATTGGAAACTTTTTTCTCTTTATTGACAGTACAGATATTTGGAAGAGGTCAAACAGACACAATAGCCATCACCTAAAAACTTACCACACTGTTTAGGCCCAATTCCAACTGCTTTTGGCAGCTAAACAGTGTTGAGCCTCTTTAGTAGTTTAATTTGAGACCACCTGCTAATATCATGTCCTGTAGGTCTTTTTACATTACCAACACATGATTTTTTTCAGTAAGACAATACAGTTAGGAAACTTTTTTATTAGCTTACCTGGTTATAGAAGTAGAAGATTGCAAAAAAGTGCCGGTATCTCAACTACAGCCATACCACATTGGATACGCCCAATCTCGTCTGATCTTGGAAACAAAGCAGTGTTGGGCCTGGTTAGTACTTGGGTGGGAGACCACATGGGAACACCAGGTGCTGTAGGTTTTTTCCCATTAATGGCAAATTGTTTTTATTCTCTTGCTATTTAAATTGGAAACTTTTTATTTTTATTGCCAATACAGACATTTGGGACAGGTCAAACAGACACAATAGCCATCACCTAAAAACGTACCACACTGTTTAGGCCCAATTCCAACTGCTTTTGGCAGCTAAACAGTGTTGAGCCTCTTTAGTAGTTTAATTTGAGACCACATGCTAATATCATGTCCTGTAGGTCTTTTTACATTACCAACACATGATTTTTTTCAGTAAGGCAATACAGTTAGGAAACTTTTTTATTAGCTTACCTGGTTATAGAAGTAGAAGAGGGCAAAAAAGTGCCAGTATCTCACCTACAGCCATACCACATTGGATACGCCCAATCTCGTCTGATCTTGGAAGCTAAGCAGTGTTGGGCCTGGTTAGTACTTGGGTGGGAGACCACATGGGAACACCAGGTGCTGTAGGTTTTTCCCATTACTGGCAAATTGTTTTTATTCTCTAGCTTTTTAAATTGGAAACTTTTTTCTCTTTATTGACAGTACAGACATTTGGAAGAGGTCAAACAGACACAATAGCCATCACCTAAAAACTTACCACACTGTTTAGGCCCAATTCCAACTGCTTTTGGCAGCTAAACAGTGTTGAGCCTCTTAAGTAGTTTAATTTGAGACCACCTGCTAATATCATGTCCTGTAGGTCTTTTTACATTACCAACGCATGATTTTTTTCAGTAAGGCAATACAGTTAGGAAACTTTTTTATTAGCTTTCCTGGTTATAGAAGTAGAAGAGGGCAAAAAAGTGCCGGTATCTCACCTACAGCCATACCACATTGGATACGCCCAATCTCGTCTGATTTTGGAAGCTAAGCAGTGTTGGGCCTGGTTAGTACTTGGGTGGGAGACCACATGGGAACACCAGGTGCTGTAGGTTTTTTCCCATTAATGGCAAATTGTTTTTATTCTCTTGCTATTTAAATTGGAAACTTTTTATTTTTATTGCCAATACAGACATTTGGGACAGGTCAAACAGACACAATAGCCATCACCTAAAAACTTACCACACTGTTTAGGCCCAATTCCAACTGCTTTTGGCAGCTAAACAGTGTTGAGCCTCTTTAGTAGTTTAATTTGAGACCACATGCTAATATCATGTCCTGTAGGTCTTTTTACATTACCAACACATGATTTTTTTCAGTAAGGCAATACAGTTAGGAAACTTTTTTATTAGCTTACCTGGTTATAGAAGTAGAAGAGGGCAAAAAAGTGCCAGTATCTCACCTACAGCCATACCACATTGGATACGCCCAATCTCGTCTGATCTTGGAAGCTAAGCAGTGTTGGGCCTGGTTAGTACTTGGGTGGGAGACCACATGGGAACACCAGGTGCTGTAGATATTTCCCATTACTGGCAAATTGTTTTTATTCTCTAGCTTTTTAAATTGGAAACTTTTTTCTCTTTATTGACAGTACAGATATTTGGAAGAGGTCAAACAGACACAATAGCCATCGCCTAAAAACTTACCACACTGTTTAGGCCCAATTCCAACTGCTTTTGGCAGCTAAACAGTGTTGAGCCTCTTTAGTAGTTTAATTTGAGACCACCTGCTAATATCATGTCCTGTAGGTCTTTTTACATTACCAACACATGATTTTTTTCAGTAAGACAATACAGTTAGGAAACTTTTTTATTAGCTTACCTGGTTATAGAAGTAGAAGATTGCAAAAAAGTGCCGGTATCTCAACTACAGCCATACCACATTGGATACGCCCAATCTCGTCTGATCTTGGAAACAAAGCAGTGTTGGGCCTGGTTAGTACTTGGGTGGGAGACCACATGGGAACACCAGGTGCTGTAGGTTTTTTCCCATTAATGGCAAATTGTTTTTATTCTCTTGCTATTTAAATTGGAAACTTTTTATTTTTATTGCCAATACAGACATTTGGGACAGGTCAAACAGACACAATAGCCATCACCTAAAAATGTACCACACTGTTTAGGCCCAATTCCAACTGCTTTTGGCAGCTAAACAGTGTTGAGCCTCTTTAGTAGTTTAATTAGAGACCACATGCTAATATCATATCCTGTAGGTCTTTTTACATTACCAACACATGATTTTTTTCAGTAAGGCAATACAGTTAGGAAACTTTTTTATTAGCTTACCTGGTTATAGAAGTAGAAGAGGGCAAAAAAGTGCATGTATCTCACCTACAGCCATACCACATTGGATACGCCCAATCTCGTCTGATCTTGGAAGCTAAGCAGTGTTGGGCCTGGTTAGTACTTGGGTGGGAGACCACATGGGAACACCAGGTGCTGTAGGTTTTTTCCCATTAATGGCAAATTGTTTTTATTCTCTTGCTATTTAAATTCGAAACTTTTTATTTTTATTGCCAATACAGACATTTGGGACAGGTCAAACAGACACAATAGCCATCACCTAAAAACTTACCACACTGTTTAGGCCCAATTCCAACTGCTTTTGGCAGCTAAACAGTGTTGAGCCTCTTTAGTAGTTTAATTTGAGACCACCTGCTAATATCATGTCCTGTAGGTCTTTTTACATTACCAACACATGATTTTTTTCAGTAAGGTAATACAGTTAGGAAACTTTTTTATTAGCTTACCTGGTTATAGAAGTAGAAGAGGGCAAAAAAGTGCCAGTATCTCACCTACAGCCATACCACATTGGATACGCCCAATCTCGTCTGATCTTGGAAGCTAAGCAGTGTTGGGCCTGGTTAGTACTTGGGTGGGAGACCACATGGGAACACCAGGTGCTGTAGGTTTTTTCCCATTAATGGCAAATTGTTTTTATTCTCTTGCTATTTAAATTGGAAACTATTTATTTTTATTGCCAATACAGACATTTGGGACAGGTCAAACAGACACAATAGCCATCACCTAAAAACTTACCACACTGTTTAGGCCCAATTCCAACTGCTTTTCGGAGCTAAACAGTGTTGAGCCTCTTTAGTAGTTTAATTTGAGACCACCTGCTAATATCATGTCCTGTAGGTCTTTTTACATTACCAACACATGATTTTTTTCAGTAAGCCAATATAGTTAGGAAACTTTTTTATTAGCTTACCTGGTTATAGAAGTAGAAGAGGGCAAAAAAGTGCCTGTATCTCACTTACAGCCATACCACATTGGATACGCCTGATCTTGGAAGCTAAGCGGTGTTGGGCCTGGTTAGTACTTGGGTGGGAGACCACATGGGAACACCAGGTGCTGTAGGTATTTCCCATTACTGGCAAATTGTTTTTATTCTCTTGCTATTTAAATTGGAAACTTTTTATTTTTATTGCCAATACAGACATTTGGGACAGGTCAAACAGACACAATAGCCATCACCTAAAAACTTACCACACTGTTTAGGCCCAATTCCAACTGCTTTTGGCAGCTAAACAGTGTTGAGCCTCTTTAGTAGTTTAATTTGAGACCACCTGCTAATATCATGTCCTGTAGGTCTTTTTACATTACCAACACATGATTTTTTTCAGTAAGACAATACAGTTAGGAAACTTTTTTATTAGCTTACCTGGTTATAGAAGTAGAAGATTGCAAAAAAGTGCCGGTATCTCAACTACAGCCATACCACATTGGATACGCCCAATCTCGTCTGATCTTGGAAACAAAGCAGTGTTGGGCCTGGTTAGTACTTGGGTGGGAGACCACATGGGAACACCAGGTGCTGTAGGTTTTTTCCCATTAATGGCAAATTGTTTTTATTCTCTTGCTATTTAAATTGGAAACTTTTTATTTTTATTGCCAATACAGACATTTGGGACAGGTCAAACAGACACAATAGCCATCACCTAAAAACTTACCACACTGTTTAGGCCCAATTCCAACTGCTTTTGGCAGCTAAACAGTGTTGAGCCTCTTTAGTAGTTTAATTTGAGACCACCTGCTAATATCATGTCCTGTAGGTCTTTTTACATTACCAACACATGATTTTTTTCAGTAAGGCAATACAGTTAGGAAACTTTTTTATTAGCTTACCTGGTTATAGAAGTAGAAGAGGGCAAAAAAGTGCCAGTATCTCACCTACAGCCATACCACATTGGATACGCCCAATCTCGTCTGATCTTGGAAGCTAAGCAGTGTTGGGCCTGGTTAGTACTTGGGTGGGAGACCACATGGGAACACCAGGTGCTGTAGGTTTTTTCCCATTAATGGCAAATTGTTTTTATTCTCTTGCTATTTAAATTGGAAACTTTTTATTTTTATTGCCAATACAGACATTTGGGACAGGTCAAACAGACACAATAGCCATCACCTAAAAACTTACCACACTGTTTAGGCCCAATCCCAACTGCTTTTGGCAGCTAAACAGTGTTGAGCCTCTTTAGTAGTTTAATTTGAGACCACCTGCTAATATCATGTCCTGTAGGTCTTTTTACATTACCAACACATGATTTTTTTCAGTAAGGCAATACAGTTAGGAAACTTTTTTATTAGCTTACCTGGTTATAGAAGTAGAAGAGGGCAAAAAAGTGCCAGTATCTCACCTACAGCCATACCACATTGGATACGCCCAATCTCGTCTGATCTTGGAAGCTAAGCAGTGTTGGGCCTGGTTAGTACTTGGGTGGGAGACCACATGGGAACACCAGGTGCTGTAGGTTTTTTCCCATTAATGGCAAATTGTTTTTATTCTCTTGCTATTTAAATTGGAAACTATTTATTTTTATTGCCAATACAGACATTTGGGACAGGTCAAACAGACACAATAGCCATCACCTAAAAACTTACCACACTGTTTAGGCCCAATTCCAACTGCTTTTCGGAGCTAAACAGTGTTGAGCCTCTTTAGTAGTTTAATTTGAGACCACCTGCTAATATCATGTCCTGTAGGTCTTTTTACATTACCAACACATGATTTTTTTCAGTAAGCCAATATAGTTAGGAAACTTTTTTATTAGCTTACCTGGTTATAGAAGTAGAAGAGGGCAAAAAAGTGCCTGTATCTCACTTACAGCCATACCACATTGGATACGCCTGATCTTGGAAGCTAAGCGGTGTTGGGCCTGGTTAGTACTTGGGTGGGAGACCACATGGGAACACCAGGTGCTGTAGGTATTTCCCATTACTGGCAAATTGTTTTTATTCTCTAGCTTTTTAAATTGGAAACTTTTTTCTCTTTATTGACAGTACAGATATTTGGAAGAGGTCAAACAGACACAATAGCCATCACCTAAAAACTTATCACACTGTTTAGGCCCAATTCCAACTGCTTTTGGCAGCTAAACAGTGTTGAGCCTCTTTAGTAGTTTAATTTGAGACCACCTGCTAATATCATGTCCTGTAGGTCTTTTTACATTACCAACACATGATTTTTTTCAGTAAGACAATACAGTTAGGAAACTTTTTTATTAGCTTACCTGGTTATAGAAGTAGAAGATTGCAAAAAAGTGCCGGTATCTCAACTACAGCCATACCACATTGGATATGCCCAATCTCGTCTGATCTTGGAAACAAAGCAGTGTTGGGCCTGGTTAGTACTTGGGTGGGAGACCACATGGGAACACCAGGTGCTGTAGGTTTTTTCCCATTAATGGCAAATTGTTTTTATTCTCTTGCTATTTAAATTGGAAACTTTTTATTTTTATTGCCAATACAGACATTTGGGACAGGTCAAACAGACACAATAGCCATCACCTAAAAACGTACCACACTGTTTAGGCCCAATTCCAACTGCTTTTGGCAGCTAAACAGTGTTGAGCCTCTTTAGTAGTTTAATTTGAGACCACATGCTAATATCATGTCCTGTAGGTCTTTTTACATTACCAACACATGATTTTTTTCAGTAAGGCAATACAGTTAGGAAACTTTTTTATTAGCTTACCTGGTTATAGAAGTAGAAGAGGGCAAAAAAGTGCCAGTATCTCACCTACAGCCATACCACATTGGATACGCCCAATCTCGTCTGATCTTGGAAGCTAAGCAGTGTTGGGCCTGGTTAGTACTTGGGTGGGAGACCACATGGGAACACCAGGTGCTGTAGGTTTTTTCCCATTAATGGCAAATTGTTTTTATTCTCTTGCTATTTAAATTGGAAACTTTTTATTTTTATTGCCAATACAGACATTTGGGACAGGTCAAACAGACACAATAGCCATCACCTAAAAACTTACCACACTGTTTAGGCCCAATTCCAACTGCTTTTGGCAGCTAAACAGTGTTGAGCCTCTTTAGTAGTTTAATTTGAGACCACCTGCTAATATCATGTCCTGTAGGTCTTTTTACATTACCAACACATGATTTTTTTCAGTAAGGCAATACAGTTAGGAAACTTTTTTATTAGCTTACCTGGTTATAGAAGTAGAAGAGGGCAAAAAAGTGCCAGTATCTCACCTACAGCCATACCACATTGGATACGCCCAATCTCGTCTGATCTTGGAAGCTAAGCAGTGTTGGGCCTGGTTAGTACTTGGGTGGGAGACCACATGGGAACACCAGGTGCTGTAGGTTTTTTCCCATTAATGGCAAATTGTTTTTATTCTCTTGCTATTTAAATTGGAAACTATTTATTTTTATTGCCAATACAGACATTTGGGACAGGTCAAACAGACACAATAGCCATCACCTAAAAACTTACCACACTGTTTAGGCCCAATTCCAACTGCTTTTCGGAGCTAAACAGTGTTGAGCCTCTTTAGTAGTTTAATTTGAGACCACCTGCTAATATCATGTCCTGTAGGTCTTTTTACATTACCAACACATGATTTTTTTCAGTAAGCCAATATAGTTAGGAAACTTTTTTATTAGCTTACCTGGTTATAGAAGTAGAAGAGGGCAAAAAAGTGCCTGTATCTCACTTACAGCCATACCACATTGGATACGCCTGATCTTGGAAGCTAAGCGGTGTTGGGCCTGGTTAGTACTTGGGTGGGAGACCACATGGGAACACCAGGTGCTGTAGGTATTTCCCATTACTGGCAAATTGTTTTTATTCTCTAGCTTTTTAAATTGGAAACTTTTTTCTCTTTATTGACAGTACAGATATTTGGAAGAGGTCAAACAGACACAATAGCCATCACCTAAAAACTTACCACACTGTTTAGGCCCAATTCCAACTGCTTTTGGCAGCTAAACAGTGTTGAGCCTCTTTAGTAGTTTAATTTGAGACCACCTGCTAATATCATGTCCTGTAGGTCTTTTTACATTACCAACACATGATTTTTTTCAGTAAGACAATACAGTTAGGAAACTTTTTTATTAGCTTACCTGGTTATAGAAGTAGAAGATTGCAAAAAAGTGCCGGTATCTCAACTACAGCCATACCACATTGGATACGCCCAATCTCGTCTGATCTTGGAAACAAAGCAGTGTTGGGCCTGGTTAGTACTTGGGTGGGAGACCACATGGGAACACCAGGTGCTGTAGGTTTTTTCCCATTAATGGCAAATTGTTTTTATTCTCTTGCTATTTAAATTGGAAACTTTTTATTTTTATTGCCAATACAGACATTTGGGACAGGTCAAACAGACACAATAGCCATCACCTAAAAACTTACCACACTGTTTAGGCCCAATTCCAACTGCTTTTGGCAGCTAAACAGTGTTGAGCCTCTTTAGTAGTTTAATTTGAGACCACCTGCTAATATCATGTCCTGTAGGTCTTTTTACATTACCAACACATGATTTTTTTCAGTAAGGCAATACAGTTAGGAAACTTTTTTATTAGCTTACCTGGTTATAGAAGTAGAAGAGGGCAAAAAAGTGCCAGTATCTCACCTACAGCCATACCACATTGGATACGCCCAATCTCGTCTGATCTTGGAAGCTAAGCAGTGTTGGGCCTGGTTAGTACTTGGGTGGGAGACCACATGGGAACACCAGGTGCTGTAGGTTTTTTCCCATTAATGGCAAATTGTTTTTATTCTCTTGCTATTTAAATTGGAAACTTTTTATTTTTATTGCCAATACAGACATTTGGGACAGGTCAAACAGACACAATAGCCATCACCTAAAAACTTACCACACTGTTTAGGCCCAATTCCAACTGCTTTTGGCAGCTAAACAGTGTTGAGCCTCTTTAGTAGTTTAATTTGAGACCACCTGCTAATATCATGTCCTGTAGGTCTTTTTACATTACCAACACATGATTTTTTTCAGTAAGGCAATACAGTTAGGAAACTTTTTTATTAGCTTACCTGGTTATAGAAGTAGAAGAGGGCAAAAAAGTGCCAGTATCTCACCTACAGCCATACCACATTGGATACGCCCAATCTCGTCTGATCTTGGAAGCTAAGCAGTGTTGGGCCTGGTTAGTACTTGGGTGGGAGACCACATGGGAACACCAGGTGCTGTAGGTTTTTTCCCATTAATGGCAAATTGTTTTTATTCTCTTGCTATTTAAATTGGAAACTATTTATTTTTATTGCCAATACAGACATTTGGGACAGGTCAAACAGACACAATAGCCATCACCTAAAAACTTACCACACTGTTTAGGCCCAATTCCAACTGCTTTTCGGAGCTAAACAGTGTTGAGCCTCTTTAGTAGTTTAATTTGAGACCACCTGCTAATATCATGTCCTGTAGGTCTTTTTACATTACCAACACATGATTTTTTTCAGTAAGCCAATATAGTTAGGAAACTTTTTTATTAGCTTACCTGGTTATAGAAGTAGAAGAGGGCAAAAAAGTGCCTGTATCTCACTTACAGCCATACCACATTGGATACGCCTGATCTTGGAAGCTAAGCGGTGTTGGGCCTGGTTAGTACTTGGGTGGGAGACCACATGGGAACACCAGGTGCTGTAGGTATTTCCCATTACTGGCAAATTGTTTTTATTCTCTAGCTTTTTAAATTGGAAACTTTTTTCTCTTTATTGACAGTACAGATATTTGGAAGAGGTCAAACAGACACAATAGCCATCACCTAAAAACTTACCACACTGTTTAGGCCCAATTCCAACTGCTTTTGGCAGCTAAACAGTGTTGAGCCTCTTTAGTAGTTTAATTTGAGACCACCTGCTAATATCATGTCCTGTAGGTCTTTTTACATTACCAACACATGATTTTTTTCAGTAAGACAATACAGTTAGGAAACTTTTTTATTAGCTTACCTGGTTATAGAAGTAGAAGATTGCAAAAAAGTGCCGGTATCTCAACTACAGCCATACCACATTGGATACGCCCAATCTCGTCTGATCTTGGAAACAAAGCAGTGTTGGGCCTGGTTAGTACTTGGGTGGGAGACCACATGGGAACACCAGGTGCTGTAGGTTTTTTCCCATTAATGGCAAATTGTTTTTATTCTCTTGCTATTTAAATTGGAAACTTTTTATTTTTATTGCCAATACAGACATTTGGGACAGGTCAAACAGACACAATAGCCATCACCTAAAAACTTACCACACTGTTTAGGCCCAATTCCAACTGCTTTTGGCAGCTAAACAGTGTTGAGCCTCTTTAGTAGTTTAATTTGAGACCACCTGCTAATATCATGTCCTGTAGGTCTTTTTACATTACCAACACATGATTTTTTTCAGTAAGGCAATACAGTTAGGAAACTTTTTTATTAGCTTACCTGGTTATAGAAGTAGAAGAGGGCAAAAAAGTGCCAGTATCTCACCTACAGCCATACCACATTGGATACGCCCAATCTCGTCTGATCTTGGAAGCTAAGCAGTGTTGGGCCTGGTTAGTACTTGGGTGGGAGACCACATGGGAACACCAGGTGCTGTAGGTTTTTTCCCATTAATGGCAAATTGTTTTTATTCTCTTGCTATTTAAATTGGAAACTTTTTATTTTTATTGCCAATACAGACATTTGGGACAGGTCAAACAGACACAATAGCCATCACCTAAAAACTTACCACACTGTTTAGGCCCAATTCCAACTGCTTTTGGCAGCTAAACAGTGTTGAGCCTCTTTAGTAGTTTAATTTGAGACCACCTGCTAATATCATGTCCTGTAGGTCTTTTTACATTACCAACACATGATTTTTTTCAGTAAGGCAATACAGTTAGGAAACTTTTTTATTAGCTTACCTGGTTATAGAAGTAGAAGAGGGCAAAAAAGTGCCAGTATCTCACCTACAGCCATACCACATTGGATACGCCCAATCTCGTCTGATCTTGGAAGCTAAGCAGTGTTGGGCCTGGTTAGTACTTGGGTGGGAGACCACATGGGAACACCAGGTGCTGTAGGTTTTTTCCCATTAATGGCAAATTGTTTTTATTCTCTTGCTATTTAAATTGGAAACTATTTATTTTTATTGCCAATACAGACATTTGGGACAGGTCAAACAGACACAATAGCCATCACCTAAAAACTTACCACACTGTTTAGGCCCAATTCCAACTGCTTTTCGGAGCTAAACAGTGTTGAGCCTCTTTAGTAGTTTAATTTGAGACCACCTGCTAATATCATGTCCTGTAGGTCTTTTTACATTACCAACACATGATTTTTTTCAGTAAGCCAATATAGTTAGGAAACTTTTTTATTAGCTTACCTGGTTATAGAAGTAGAAGAGGGCAAAAAAGTGCCAGTATCTCACCTACAGCCATACCACATTGGATACGCCCAATCTCGTCTGATCTTGGAAGCTAAGCAGTTTTGGGCCTGGTTAGTACTTGGGTGGGAGACCACATGGGAACACCAGGTGCTGTAGGTTTTTCCCATTACTGGCAAATTGTTTTTATTCTCTAGCTTTTTAAATTGGAAACTTTTTTCTCTTTATTGACAGTACAGACATTTGGAAGAGGTCAAACAGACACAATAGCCATCACCTAAAAACTTACCACACTGTTTAGGCCCAATTCCAACTGCTTTTGGCAGCTAAACAGTGTTGAGCCTCTTTAGTAGTTTAATTTGAGACCACCTGCTAATATCATGTCCTGTAGGTCTTTTTACATTACCAACACATGATTTTTTTCAATAAGACAATACAGTTAGGATACTTTTTTATTAGCTTACCTGGTTATAGAAGTAGAAGATTGCAAAAAAGTGCCGGTATCTCAACTACAGCCATACCACATTGGATACGCCCAATCTCGTCTGATCTTGGAAACAAAGCAGTGTTGGGCCTGGTTAGTACTTGGGTGGGAGACCACATGGCAACACCAGGTGCTGTAGGTTTTTTCCCATTAATGGCAAATTGTTTTTATTCTCTTGCTATTTAAATTGGAAACTTTTTATTTTTATTGCCAATACAGACATTTGGGACAGGTCAAACAGACACAATAGCCATCACCTAAAAATGTACCACACTGTTTAGGCCCAATTCCAACTGCTTTTGGCAGCTAAACAGTGTTGAGCCTCTTTAGTAGTTTAATTTGAGACCACATGCTAATATCATGTCCTGTAGGTCTTTTTACATTACCAACACATGATTTTTTTCAGTAAGGCAATACAGTTAGGAAACTTTTTTATTAGCTTACCTGGTTATAGAAGTAGAAGAGGGCAAAAAAGTGCATGTATCTCACCTACAGCCATACCACATTGGATACGCCTGATCTTGGAAGCTAAGCAGTGTTGGGCCTGGTTAGTACTTGGGTGGGAGACCACATGGGAACACCAGGTGCTGTAGGTTTTTTCCCATTAATGGCAAATTGTTTTTATTCTCTTGCTATTTAAATTGGAAACTTTTTATTTTTATTGCCAATACAGACATTTGGGACAGGTCAAACAGACACAATAGCCATCACCTAAAAACTTACCACACTGTTTAGGCCCAATTCCAACTGCTTTTGGCAGCTAAACAGTGTTGAGCCTCTTTAGTAGTTTAATTTGAGACCACATGCTAATATCATGTCCTGTAGGTCTTTTTACATTACCAACACATGATTTTTTTCAGTAAGGCAATACAGTTAGGAAACTTTTTTATTAGCTTACCTGGTTATAGAAGTAGAAGAGGGCAAAAAAGTGCATGTATCTCACCTACAGCCATACCACATTGGATACGCCCAATCTCATCTGATCTTGGAAGCTAAGCAGTGTTGGGCCTGGTTAGTACTTGGGTGGGAGACCACATGGGAACACCAGGTGCTGTAGGTTTTTTCCCATTAATGGCAAATTGTTTTTATTCTCTTGCTATTTAAATTGGAAACTTTTTATTTTTATTGCCAATACAGACATTTGGGACAGGTCAAACAGACACAATAGCCATCACCTAAAAACTTACCACACTGTTTAGGCCCAATTCCAACTGCTTTTCGGAGCTAAACAGTGTTGAGCCTCTTTAGTAGTTTAATTTGAGACCACCTGCTAATATCATGTCCTGTAGGTCTTTTTACATTACCAACACATGATTTTTTTCAGTAAGCCAATATAGTTAGGAAACTTTTTTAATAGCTTACCTGGTTATAGAAGTAGAAGAGGGCAAAAAAGTGCCGGTATCTCACTTACAGCCATACCACATTGGATACGCCCAATCTCGTCTGATCTTGGAAGCTAAGCAGTGTTGGGCCTGGTTAGTACTTGGGTGGGAGACCACATGGGAACACCAGGTGCTGTAGGTTTTTCCCATTACTGGCAAATTGTTTTTATTCTCTAGCTTTTTAAATTGGAAACTTTTTTCTCTTTATTGACAGTACAGACATTTGGAAGAGGTCAAACAGACACAATAGCCATCACCTAAAAACTTACCACACTGTTTAGGCCCAATTCCAACTGCTTTTGGCAGCTAAACAGTGTTGAGCCTCTTTAGTAGTTTAATTTGAGACCACCTGCTAATATCATGTCCTGTAGGTCTTTTTACATTACCAACACATGATTTTTTTTCAGTAAGACAATACAGTTAGGAAACTTTTTTATTAGCTTACCTGGTTATAGAAGTAGAAGAGTGCAAAAAAGTGCCGGTATCTCAACTACAGCCATACCACATTGGATACGCCCAATCTCGTCTGATCTTGGAAGCTAAGCAGTGTTGGGCCTGGTTAGTACTTGGGTGGGAGACCACATGGGAACACCAGGTGCTGTAGGTTTTTTCCCATTAATGGCAAATTGTTTTTATTCTCTTGCTATTTAAGTTGGAAACTTTTTATTTTTATTGCCAATACAGACATTTGGGACAGGTCAAACAGACACAATAGCCATCACCTAAAAACTTACCACACTGTTTAGGCCCAATTCCAACTGCTTTTGGGAGCTAAACAGTGTTGAGCCTCTTTAGTAGTTTAATTTGAGACCACCTGCTAATATCATGTCCTGTAGGTCTTTTTACATTACCAACACATAATTTTTTTCAGTAAGCCAACATAGTTAGGAAACTTTTTTATTAGCTTACCTGGTTATAGAAGTAGAAGATGGCAAAAAAGTGCCTGTATCTCACCTACAGCCATACCACATTGGATACGCCCAATCTCGTCTGATCTTGGAAGCTAAGCAGTGTTGGGCCTGGTTAGTACTTGGGTGGGAGACCACATGGGAACACCAGGTGCTGTAGGTTTTTCCCATTACTGGCAAATTGTTTTTATTCTCCAGCTTTTTAAATTGGAAACTTTTTTCTCTTTATTGACAGTACAGACATTTGGAAGAGGTCAAAAAGACACAATAGCCATCACCTAAAAACTTACCACACTGTTTAGGCCCAATTCCAACTGCTTTTGGCAGCTAAACAGTGTTGAGCCTCTTAAGTAGTTTAATTTGAGACCACCTGCTAATATCATGTCCTGTAGGTCTTTTTACATTACCAACACATGATTTTTTTCAGTAAGGCAATACAGTTAGGAAACTTTTTTATTAGCATTCCAGGTTATAGAAGTAGAAGAGGGCAAAAAAGTGCCGGTATCTCACCTACAGCCATACCACATTGGATGCGCCCAATCTCGTCTGATCTTGGAAGCTAAGCAGTGTTGGGCCTGGTTAGTACTTGGGTGGGAGACCACATGGGAACACCAGGTGCTGTAGGTTTTTCCCATTACTGGCAAATTGTTTTTATTCTCCAGCTTTTTAAATTGGAAACTTTTTTCTCTTTATTGACAGTACAGACATTTGGAAGAGGTCAAACAGACACAATAGCCATCACCTAAAAACTTACCACACTGTTTAGGCCCAATTCCAATTGCTTTTGGCAGCTAAACAGTGTTGAGCCTCTTAAGTAGTTTAATTTGAGACCACCTGCTAATATCATGTCCTGTAGGTCTTTTCACATTACCAACACATGATTTTTTTCAGTAAGGCAATACAGTTAGGAAACTTTTTTATTAGCTTTCCTGGTTATAGAAGTAGAAGAGGGCAAAAAAGTGCCGGTATCTCACCTACAGCCATACCACATTGGATACGCCCAATCTCGTCTGATCTTGGAAGCTAAGCAGTGTTGGGCCTGGTTAGTACTTGGGTGGGAGACCACATGGGAACACCAGGTGCTGTAGGTTTTTTCCCATTAATGGCAAATTGTTTTTATTCTCTTGCTATTTAAATTGGAAACTTTTTATTTTTATTGCCAATACAGACATTTGGGACAGGTCAAACAGACACAATAGCCATCACCTAAAAACTTACCACACTGTTTAGGCCCAATTCCAACTGCTTTTATCAGCTAAACAGTGTTGAGCCTCTTTAGTAGTTTAATTTGAGACCACCTGCTAATATCATGTCCTGTAGGTCTTTTTACATTACCAACACATGATTTTTTTCAGTAAGGCAATACAGTTAGGAAACTTTTTTATTAGCTTACCTGGTTATAGAAGTAGAAGAGGGCAAAAAAGTGCCAGTATCTCACCTACAGCCATACCACATTGGATACGCCCAATCTCGTCTGATATTGGAAGCTAAGCAGTGTTGGGCCTGGTTAGTACTTGGGTGGGAGACCACATGGGAACACCAGGTGCTGTAGGTTTTTTCCCATTAATGGCAAATTGTTTTTATTCTCTTGCTATTTAAATTGGAAACTTTTTATTTTTATTGCCAATACAGACATTTGGGACAGGTCAAACAGACACAATAGCCATCACCTAAAAACTTACCACACTGTTTAGGCCCAATTCCAACTGCTTTTTGCAGCTAAACAGTGTTGAGCCTCTTTAGTAGTTTAATTTGAGACCACCTGCTAATATCATGTCCTGTAGGTCTTTTTACATTACCAACACATGATTTTTTTCAGTAAGGCAATACAGTTAGGAAACTTTTTTATTAGCTTACCTGGTTATAGAAGTAGAAGAGGGCAAAAAAGTGCCAGTATCTCACCTACAGCCATACCACATTGGATACGCCTGATCTTGGAAGCTAAGCAGTGTTGGGCCTGGTTAGTACTTGGGTGGGAGACCACATGGGAACACCAGGTGCTGTAGGTTTTTTCCCATTAATGGCAAATTGTTTTTATTCTCTTGCTATTTAAATTGGAAACTATTTATTTTTATTGCCAATACAGACATTTGGGACAGGTCAAACAGACACAATAGCCATCACCTAAAAACTTACCACACTGTTTAGGCCCAATTCCAACTGCTTTTCGGAGCTAAACAGTGTTGAGCCTCTTTAGTAGTTTAATTTGAGACCACCTGCTAATATCATGTCCTGTAGGTCTTTTTACATTACCAACACATGATTTTTTTCAGTAAGCCAATATAGTTAGGAAACTTTTTTATTAGCTTACCTGGTTATAGAAGTAGAAGAGGGCAAAAATGTGCCTGTATCTCACTTACAGCCATACCACATTGGATACGCCTGATCTTGGAAGCTACGCGGTGTTGGGCCTGGTTAGTACTTGGGTGGGAGACCACATGGGAACACCAGGTGCTGTAGGTATTTCCCATTACTGGCAAATTGTTTTTATTCTCTAGCTTTTTAAATTGGAAACTTTTTTCTCTTTATTGACAGTACAGATATTTGGAAGAGGTCAAACAGACACAATAGCCATCACCTAAAAACTTACCACACTGTTTAGGCCCAATTCCAACTGCTTTTGGGAGCTAAACAGTGTTGAGCCTCTTTAGTAGTTTAATTTGACACCACATGCTAATATCATGTCCTGTAGGTCTTTTTACATTACCAACACATGATTTTTTTCAGTAAGGCAATACAGTTAGGAAACTTTTTTATTAGCTTACCTGGTTATAGAAGTAGAAGAGGGCAAAAAAGTGCCAGTGTCTCACCTACAGCCATACCACATTGGATACGCCCTATCTCGTCTGATCTTGGAAGCTAAGCAGTGTTGGGCCTGGTTAGTACTTGGGTGGGAGACCACATGGGAACACCAGGTGCTGTAGGTTTTTCCCATTACTGGCAAATTGTTTTTATTCTCTAGCTTTTTAAATTGGAAACTTTTTTCTCTTTATTGACAGTACAGACATTTGGAAGAGGTCAAACAGACACAATAGCCATCACCTTAAAACTTACCACACTGTTTAGGCCCAATTCCAACTGCTTTTGGCAGCTAAACAGTGTTGAGCCTCTTAAGTAGTTTAATTTGAGACCACCTGCTAATATCATGTCCTGTAGGTCTTTTTACATTACCAACGCATGATTTTTTTCAGTAAGGCAATACAGTTAGGAAACTTTTTTATTAGCTTTCCTGGTTATAGAAGTAGAAGAGGGCAAAAAAGTGCCGGTATCTCACCTACAGCCATACCACATTGGATACGCCCAATCTCGTCTGATCTTGGAAGCTAAGCTGTGTTGGGCCTGGTTAGTACTTGGGTGGGAGACCACATGGGAACACCAGGTGCTGTAGGTTTTTTTCCCATTAATGGCAAATTGTTTTTATTCTCTTGCTATTTAAATTGGAAACTTTTTATTTTTATTGCCAATACAGACATTTGGGACAGGTCAAACAGACACAATAGCCATCACCTAAAAACTTACCACACTGTTTAGGCCCAATTCCAACTGCTTTTGGCAGCTAAACAGTGTTGAGCCTCTTTAGTAGTTTAATTTGAGACCACATGCTAATATCATGTCCTGTAGGTCTTTTTACATTACCAACACATGATTTTTTTCAGTAAGGCAATACAGTTAGGAAACTTTTTTATTAGCTTACCTGGTTATAGAAGTAGAAGAGGGCAAAAAAGTGCCAGTATCTCACCTACAGCCATACCACATTGGATACGCCCAATCTCGTCTGATCTTGGAAGCTAAGCAGTGTTGGGCCTGGTTAGTACTTGGGTGGGAGACCACATGGGAACACCAGGTGCTGTAGGTTTTTTTCCCATTAATGGCAAATTTTTTTTATTCTCTTGCTATTTAAATTGGAAACTTTTTATTTTTATTGCCAATACAGACATTTGGGACAGGTCAAACAGACACAATAGCCATCACCTAAAAACTTACCACACTGTTTAGGCCCAATTCCAACTGCTTTTTGGAGCTAAACAGTGTTGAGCCTCTTTAGTAGTTTAATTTGAGACCACCTGCTAATATCATGTCCTGTAGGTCTTTTTACATTACCAACACATGATTTTTTTCAGTAAGCCAATATAGTTAGGAAACTTTTTTAATAGCTTACCTGGTTATAGAAGTAGAAGAGGGCAAAAAAGTGCCTGTATCTCACTTACAGCCATACCACATTGGATACGCCCAATCTTGTCTGATCTTGGAAGCTAAGCAGTGTTGGGCCTGGTTAGTACTTGGGTGGGAGAACACATGGGAACACCAGGTGCTGTAGGTTTTTCCCATTACTGGCAAATTGTTTTTATTCTCTAGCTTTTTAAATTGGAAACTTTTTTCTCTTTATTGACAGTACAGATATTTGGAAGAGGTCAAACAGACACAATAGCCATCACCTAAAAACTTACCACACTGTTTAGGCCCAATTCCAACTGCTTTTGGCAGCTAAACAGTGTTGAGCCTCTTTAGTAGTTTAATTTGAGACCACCTGCTAATATCATGTCCTGTAGGTCTTTTTACATTACCAACACATGATTTTTTTCAGTAAGACAATACAGTTAGGAAATTTTTTTATTAGCTTACCTGGTTATAGAAGTAGAAGAGGGCAAAAAAGTGCTGGTATCTCAACTACAGCCATACCACATTGGATACGCCCAATCTCGTCTGATCTTGGAAGCTAAGCAGTGTTGGGCCTGGTTAGTACTTGGGTGGGAGACCACATGGGAACACCAGGTGCTGTAGGTTTTTTCCCATTAATGGCAAATTGTTTTTATTCTCTTGCTATTTAAATTGGAAACTTTTTATTTTTATTGCCAATACAGACATTTGGGACAGGTCAAACAGACACAATAGCCATCACCTAAAAACTTACCACACTGTTTAGGCCCAATTCCAACTGCTTTTGGGAGCTAAACAGTGTTGAGCCTCTTTAGTAGTTTAATTTGAGACCACCTGCTAATATCATGTCCTGTAGGTCTTTTTACATTACCAACACATAATTTTTTTCAGTAAGCCAATATAGTTAGGAAACTTTTTTATTAGCTTACCTGGTTATAGAAGTAGAAGATGGCAAAAAAGTGCCTGTATCTCGCCTACAGCCATATCACATTGGATACGCCCAATCTCGTCTGATCTTGGAAGCTAAGCAGTGTTGGGCCTGGTTAGTACTTGGGTGGGAGACCACATGGGAACACCAGGTGCTGTAGGTTTTTCCCATTACTGGCAAATTGTTTTTATTCTCTAGCTTTTTAAATTGGAAACTTTTTTCTCTTTATTGACAGTACAGACATTTGGAAGAGGTCAAACAGACACAATAGCCATCACCTAAAAACTTACCACACTGTTTAGGCCCAATTCCAACTGCTTTTGGCAGCTAAACAGTGTTGAGCCTCTTAAGTAGTTTAATTTGAGACCACCTGCTAATATCATGTCCTGTAGGTCTTTTTACATTACCAACACATGATTTTTTTCAGTAAGGCAATACAGTTAGGAAACTTTTTTATTAGCTTACCTAGTTATAGAAGTAGAAGAGGGCAAAAAAGTGCCGGTATCTCACCTGCAGCCATACCACATTGGATACGCCCAATCTCGTCTGATCTTGGAAGCTAAGCAGTGTTGGGCCTGGTTAGTACTTGGGTGGGAGACCACATGGGAACACCAGGTGCTGTAGGTTTTTTCCCATTAATGGCAAATTGTTTTTATTCTATTGCTATTTAAATTAGAAACTTTTTATTTTTATTGCCAATACAGACATTTGGGACAGGTCAAACAGACACAATAGCCATCACCTAAAAACGTACCACACTGTTTAGGCCCAATTCCAACTGCTTTTGGCAGCTAAACAGTGTTGAGCCTCTTTAGTAGTTTAATTTGAGACCACATGCTAATATCATGTCCTGTAGGTCATTTTACATTACCAACACATGAATTTTTTCTGTAAGGCAATACAGTTAGGAAACTTTTTTATTAGCTTACCTGGTTATAGAAGTAGAAGAGGGCAAAAAAGTGCCTGTATCTCACCTACAGCCATACCACATTGGATACGCCCAATCTCGTCTGATCTTGGAAGTTAAGCTGTGTTGGGCCTGGTTAGTACTTGGGTGGGAGACCACATGGGAACACCAGGTGCTGTAGGTTTTTCCCATTAGTGGCAAATTGTTTTTATTCTCTAGCTTTTTAAATTGGAAACTTTTTTCTCTTTATTGACAGTACAGACATTTGGAAGAGGTCAAACAGACACAATAGCCATCACCTAAAAACTTACCACACTGTTTAGGCCCAATTCCAACTGCTTTTGGCAGCTAAACAGTGTTGAGCCTCTTAAGTAGTTTAATTTGAGACCACCTGCTAATATCATGTCCTGTAGGTCTTTTTACATTACCAACGCATGATTTTTTTCAGTAAGGCAATACAGTTAGGAAACTTTTTTATTAGCTTTCCTGGTTATAGAAGTAGAAGAGGGCAAAAAAGTGCCGGTATCTCACCTACAGCCATACCACATTGGATACGCCCAATCTCGTCTGATCTTGGAAGCTAAGCAGTGTTGGGCCTGGTTAGTACTTGGGTGGGAGACCACATGGGAACACCAGGTGCTGTAGGTTTTTTCCCATTAATGGCAAATTGTTTTTATTCTCTTGTTATTTAAATTGGAAACTTTTTATTTTTATTGCCAATACAGACATTTGGGACAGGTCAAACAGACACAACAGCCATCACCTAAAAACTTACCACACTGTTTAGGCCCAATTCCAACTGCTTTTGGCAGCTAAACAGTGTTGAGCCTCTTTAGTAGTTTAATTTGAGACCACATGCTAATATCATGTCCTGTAGGTCTTTTTACATTACCAACACATGATTTTTTTCAGTAAGGCAATACAGTTAGGAAACTTTTTTATTAGCTTACCTGGTTATAGAAGTAGAAGAGGGCAAAAAAGTGCCAGTATCTCACCTACAGCCATACCACATTGGATACGCCCAATCTCGTCTGATCTTGGAAGCTAAGCAGTGTTGGGCCTGGTTAGTACTTGGGTGGGAGTCCACATGGGAACACCAGGTGCTGTAGGTTTTTTCCCATTAATGGCAAATTGTTTTTATTCTCTTGCTATTTAAATTGGAAACTTTTTATTTTTATTGCCAATACAGACATTTGGGACAGGTCAAACAGACACAATAGCCATCACCTAAAAACTTACCACACTGTTTAGGCCCAATTCCAACTGCTTTTCGGAGCTAAACAGTGTTGAGCCTCTTTAGTAGTTTAATTTGAGACCACCTGCTAATATCATGTCCTGTAGGTCTTTTTACATTACCGACACATGATTTTTTTCAGTAAGCCAATATAGTTAGGAAACTTTTTTAATAGCTTACCTGGTTATAGAAGTAGAAGAGGGCAAAAAAGTGCCTGTATCTCCCTTACAGCCATACCACATTGGATACGCCCAATCTCGTCTGATCTTGGAAGCTAAGCAGTGTTGGGCCTGGTTAGTACTTGGGTGGGAGACCACATGGGAACACCAGGTGCTGTAGGTTTTTCCCATTACTGGCAAATTGTTTTTATTCTCTAGCTTTTTAAATTGGAAACTTTTTTCTCTTTATTGACAGTACAGACATTTGGAAGAGGTCAAACAGACACAATAGCCATCACCTAAAAACTTACCACACTGTTTAGGCCCAATTCCAACTGCTTTTGGCAGCTAAACAGTGTTGAGCCTCTTTAGTAGTTTAATTTGAGACCACCTGCTAATATCATGTCCTGTAGGTCTTTTTACATTACCAACACATGATTTTTTTCAGTAAGACAATACAGTTAGGAAACTTTTTTATTAGCTTACCTGGTTATAGAAGTAGAAGAGGGCAAAAAAGTGCCTGTATCTCAACTACAGCCATACCACATTGGATACGCACAATCTCGTCTGATCTTGGAAGCTAAGCAGTGTTGGGCCTGGTTAGTACTTGGGTGGGAGACCACATGGGAACACCAGGTGCTGTAGGTTTTTTCCCATTAATGGCAAATTGTTTTTATTCTCTTGCAATTTAAATTGGAAACTTTTTATTTTTATTGCCAATACAGACATTTGGGACAGGTCAAACAGACACAATAGCCATCACCTAAAAACTTACCACACTGTTTAGGCCCAATTCCAACTGCTTTTGGGAGCTAAACAGTGTTGAGCCTCTTTAGTAGTTTAATTTGAGACCACCTGCTAATATCATGTCCTGTAGGTCTTTTTACATTACCAACACATAATTTTTTTCAGTAAGCCAATATAGTTAGGAAACTTTTTTATTAGCTTACCTGGTTATAGAAGTAGAAGATGGCAAAAAAGTGCCTGTATCTCACCTACAGCCATACCACATTGGATACGCCTAATCTCGTCTGATCTTGGAAGCTAAACAGTGTTGGGCCTGGTTAGTACTTGGGTGGGAGACCACATGGGAACACCAGGTGCTGTAGGTTTTTCCCATTACTGGCAAATTGTTTTTATTCTCCAGCTTTTTAAATTGGAAACTTTTTTCTCTTTATTGACAGTACAGACATTTGGAAGAGGTCAAACAGACACAATAGCCATCACCTAAAAACTTACCACACTGTTTAGGCCCAATTCCAACTGCTTTTGGCAGCTAAACAGTGTTGAGCCTCTTTAGTAGTTTAATTTGAGACCACCTGCTAATATCATGTCCTGTAGGTCTTTTTACATTACCAACACATGATTTTTTTCAGTAAGACAATACAGTTAGGAAACTTTTTTATTAGCTTACCTGGTTATAGAAGTAGAAGAGGGCAAAAAAGTGCCAGTATCTCAACTACAGCCATACCACATTGGATACGCCTGATCTTGGAAGCTAAGCAGTGTTGGGCCTGGTTAGTACTTGGGTGGGAGACCACATGGGAACACCAGGTGCTGTAGGTTTTTTCCCATTAATGGCAAATTGTTTTTATTCTCTTGCTATTTAAATTGGAAACTTTTTATTTTTATTGCCAATACAGACATTTGGGACAGGTCAAACAGACACAATAGCCATCACCTAAAAACTTACCACACTGTTTAGGCCCAATTCCAACTGCTTTTGGCAGCTAAACAGTGTTGAGCCTCTTTAGTAGTTTAATTTGAGACCACCTGCTAATATCATGTCCTGTAGGTCTTTTTACATTACCAACACATGATTTTTTTCAGTAAGGCAATACAGTTAGGAAACTTTTTTATTAGCTTACCTGGTTATAGAAGTAGAAGAGGGCAAAAAAGTGCCGGTATCTCACCTACAGCCATACCACATTGGATACGCCCAATCTCGTCTGATCTTGGAAGCTAAGCAGTGTTGGGCCTGGTTAGTACTTGGGTGGGAGACCACATGGGAACACCAGGTGCTGTAGGTTTTTTCCCATTAATGGCAAATTGTTTTTATTCTATTGCTATTTAAATTAGAAACTTTTTTATTTTTATTGCCAATACAGACATTTGGGACAGGTCAAACAGACACAATAGCCATCACCTAAAAACGTACCACACTGTTTAGGCCCAATTCCAACTGCTTTTGGCAGCTAAACAGTGTTGAGCCTCTTTAGTAGTTTAATTTGAGACCACATGCTAATATCATGTCCTGTAGGTCATTTTACATTACCAACACATGAATTTTTTCTGTAAGGCAATACAGTTAGGAAACTTTTTTATTAGCTTACCTGGTTATAGAAGTAGAAGAGGGCAAAAAAGTGCCTGTATCTCACCTACAGCAATACCACATTGGATACGCCCAATCTCGTCTGATCTTGGAAGTTAAGCTGTGTTGGGCCTGGTTAGTACTTGGGTGGGAGACCACATGGGAACACCAGGTGCTGTAGGTTTTTCCCATTAGTGGCAAATTGTTTTTATTCTCTAGCTTTTTAAATTGGAAACTTTTTTCTCTTTATTGACAGTACAGACATTTGGAAGAGGTCAAACAGACACAATAGCCATCACCTAAAAACTTACCACACTGTTTAGGCCCAATTCCAACTGCTTTTGGCAGCTAAACAGTGTTGAGCCTCTTAAGTAGTTTAATTTGAGACCACCTGCTAATATCATGTCCTGTAGGTCTTTTTACATTACCAACGCATGATTTTTTTCAGTAAGGCAATACAGTTAGGAAACTTTTTTATTAGCTTTCCTGGTTATAGAAGTAGAAGAGGGCAAAAAAGTGCCGGTATCTCACCTACAGCCATACCACATTGGATACGCCCAATCTCGTCTGATCTTGGAAGCTAAGCAGTGTTGGGCCTGGTTAGTACTTGGGTAGGAGACCACATGGGAACACCAGGTGCTGTAGGTTTTTTCCCATTAATGGCAAATTGTTTTTATTCTCTTGTTATTTAAATTGGAAACTTTTTATTTTTATTGCCAATACAGACATTTGGGACAGGTCAAACAGACACAATAGCCATCACCTAAAAACTTACCACACTGTTTAATCCCAATTCCAACTGCTTTTGGCAGCTAAACAGTGTTGAGCCTCTTTAGTAGTTTAATTTGAGACCACATGCTAATATCATGTCCTGTAGGTCTTTTTACATTACCAACACATGATTTTTTTCAGTAAGGCAATACAGTTAGGAAACTTTTTTATTAGCTTACCTGGTTATAGAAGTAGAAGAGGGCAAAAAAGTGCCAGTATCTCACCTACAGCCATACCACATTGGATACGCCCAATCTCGTCTCATCTTGGAAGCTAAGCAGTGTTGGGCCTGGTTAGTACTTGGGTGGGAGACCACATGGGAACACCAGGTGCTGTAGGTTTTTTCCCATTAATGGCAAATTGTTTTTATTCTCTTGCTATTTAAATTGGAAACTTTTTATTTTTATTGCCAATACAGACATTTGGGACAGGTCAAACAGACACAATAGCCATCACCTAAAAACTTACCACACTGTTTAGGCCCAATTCCAACTGCTTTTCGGAGCTAAACAGTGTTGAGCCTCTTTAGTAGTTTAATTTGAGACCACCTGCTAATATCATGTCCTGTAGGTCTTTTTACATTACCAACACATGATTTTTTTCAGTAAGCCAATATAGTTAGGAAACTTTTTTAATAGCTTACCTAGTTATAGAAGTAGAAGAGGGCAAAAAAGTGCCTGTATCTCCCTTACAGCCATACCACATTGGATACGCCCAATCTCGTCTGATCTTGGATGCTAAGCAGTGTTGGGCCTGGTTAGTACTTGGGTGGGAGACCACATGGGAACACCAGGTGCTGTAGGTTTTTCCCATTACTGGCAAATTGTTTTTATTCTCTAGCTTTTTAAATTGGAAACTTTTTTCTCTTTATTGACAGTACAGACATTTGGAAGAGGTCAAACAGACACAATAGCCATCACCTAAAAACTTACCACACTGTTTAGGCCCAATTCCAACTGCTTTTGGCAGCTAAACAGTGTTGAGCCTCTTTAGTAGTTTAATTTGAGACCACCTGCTAATATCATGTCCTGTAGGTCTTTTTACATTACCAACACATGATTTTTTTCAGTAAGACAATACAGTTAGGAAACTTTTTTATTAGCTTACCTGGTTATAGAAGTAGAAGAGGGCAAAAAAGTGCCTGTATCTCAACTACAGCCATACCACATTGGATACGCACAATCTCGTCTGATCTTGGAAGCTAAGCAGTGTTGGGCCTGGTTAGTACTTGGGTGGGAGACCACATGGGAACACCAGGTGCTGTTGGTTTTTTCCCATTAATGGCAAATTGTTTTTATTCTCTTGCAATTTAAATTGGAAACGTTTTATTATTATTGCCAATACAGACATTTGGGACAGGTCAAACAGACACAATAGCCATCACCTAAAAACTTACCACACTGTTTAGGCCCAATTCCAACTGCTTTTGGCAGCTAAACAGTGTTGAGCCTCTTTAGTAGTTTAATTTGAGACCACCTGCTAATATCATGTCCTGTAGGTCTTTTTACATTACCAACACATGATTTTTTTCAGTAAGGCAATACAGTTAGGAAACTTTTTTATTAGCTTACCTGGTTATAGAAGTAGAAGAGGGCAAAAAAGTGCCAGTATCTCACCTACAGCCATACCACATTGGATACGCCCAATCTCGTCTGATCTTGGAAGCTAAGCAGTGTTGGGCCTGGTTAGTACTTGGGTGGGAGACCACATGGGAACACCAGGTGCTGTAGGTATTTCCCATTACTGGCAAATTGTTTTTATTCTCTAGCTTTTTAAATTGGAAACTTTTTTCTCTTTATTGACAGTACAGATATTTGGAAGAGGTCAAACAGACACAATAGCCATCACCTAAAAACTTACCACACTGTTTAGGCCCAATTCCAACTGCTTTTGGCAGCTAAACAGTGTTGAGCCTCTTTAGTAGTTTAATTTGAGACCACCTGCTAATATCATGTCCTGTAGGTCTTTTTACATTACCAACACATGATTTTTTTCAGTAAGACAATACAGTTAGGAAACTTTTTTATTAGCTTACCTGGTTATAGAAGTAGAAGAGGGCAAAAAAGTGCCGGTATCTCAACTACAGCCATACCACATTGGATACGCCCAATCTCGTCTGATCTTGGAAGCTAAGCAGTGTTGGGCCTGGTTAGTACTTGGGTGGGAGACCACATGGGAACACCAGGTGCTGTAGGTTTTTTCCCATTAATGGCAAATTGTTTTTATTCTCTTGCAATTTAAATTGGAAACTTTTTATTTTTATTGCCAATACAGACATTTGGGACAGGTCAAACAGACACAATAGCCATCACCTAAAAACTTACCACACTGTTTAGGCCCAATTCCAACTGCTTTTGGGAGCTAAACAGTGTTGAGCCTCTTTAGTAGTTTAATTTGAGACCACCTGCTAATATCATGTCCTGTAGGTCTTTTTACATTACCAACACATAATTTTTTTCAGTAAGCCAATATAGTTAGGAAACTTTTTTATTAGCTTACCTGGTTATAGAAGTAGAAGATGGCAAAAAAGTGCCTGTATCTCACCTACAGCCATACCACATTGGATACGCCTAATCTCGTCTGATCTTGGAAGCTAAACAGTGTTGGGCCTGGTTAGTACTTGGGTGGGAGACCACATGGGAACACCAGGTGCTGTAGGTTTTTCCCATTACTGGCAAATTGTTTTTATTCTCCAGCTTTTTAAATTGGAAACTTTTTTCTCTTTATTGACAGTACAGACATTTGGAAGAGGTCAAACAGACACAATAGCCATCACCTAAAAACTTACCACACTGTTTAGGCCCAATTCCAACTGCTTTTGGCAGCTAAACAGTGTTGAGCCTCTTAAGTAGTTTAATTTGAGACCACCTGCTAATATCATGTCCTGTAGGTCTTTTTACATTACCAACACATGATTTTTTTCAGTAAGGCAATACAGTTAGGAAACTTTTTTATTAGCTTTCCTGGTTATAGAAGTAGAAGAGGGCAAAAAAGTGCCGGTATCTCACCTACAGCCATACCACATTGGATACGCCCAATCTCGTCTGATCTTGGAAGCTAAGCAGTGTTGGGCCTGGTTAGTACTTGGGTGGGAGACCACATGGGAACACCAGGTGCTGTAGGTTTTTTCCCATTAATGGCAAATTGTTTTTTTTCTCTTGCTATTTAAATTGGAAACTTTTTATTTTTATTGCCAATACAGACATTTGGGACAGGTCAAACAGACACAATAGCCATCACCTAAAAACTTACCACACTGTTTAGGCCCAATTCCAACTGCTTTTGGCAGCTAAACAGTGTTGAGCCTCTTTAGTAGTTTAATTTGAGACCACCTGCTAATATCATGTCCTGTAGGTCTTTTTACATTACCAACACATGATTTTTTTCAGTAAGGCAATACAGTTAGGAAACTTTTTTATTAGCTTACCTGGTTATAGAAGTAGAAGAGGGCAAAAAAGTGCCAGTATCTCACCTACAGCCATACCACATTGGATACGCCCAATCTCGTCTGATCTTGGAAGCTAAGCAGTGTTGGGCCTGGTTAGTACTTGGGTGGGAGACCACATGGGAACACCAGGTGCTGTAGGTATTTCCCATTACTGGCAAATTGTTTTTATTCTCTAGCTTTTTAAATTGGAAACTTTTTTCTCTTTATTGACAGTACAAATATTTGGAAGAGGTCAAACAGACACAATAGCCATCACCTAAAAACTTACCACACTGTTTAGGCCCAATTCCAACTGCTTTTGGGAGCTAAACAGTGTTGAGCCTCTTTAGTAGTTTAATTTGAGACCACCTGCTAATATCATGTCCTGTAGGTCTTTTTACATTACCAACACATGATTTTTTTCAGTAAGACAATACAGTTAGGAAACTTTTTTATTAGCTTACCTGGTTATAGAAGTAGAAGAGGGCTAAAAAGTGCCGGTATCTCAACTACAGCCATACCACATTGGATACGCCCAATCTCGTCTGATCTTGGAAGCTAAGCAGTGTTGGGCCTGGTTAATACTTGGGTGGGAGACCACATGGGAACACCAGGTGCTGTAGTTTTTTTCCCATTAATGGCAAATTGTTTTTATTCTCTTGCTATTTAAATTGGAAACTTTTTATTTTTATTGCCAATACAGACATTTGGGACAGGTCAAACAGACACAATAGCCATCACCTAAAAACTTACCACACTGTTTAGGCCCAATTCCAACTGCTTTTGGCAGCTAAACAGTGTTGAGCCTCTTTAGTAGTTTAATTTGAGACCACCTGCTAATATCATGTCCTGTAGGTCTTTTTACATTACCAACACATGATTTTTTTCAGTAAGGCAATACAGTTAGGAAACTTTTTTATTAGCTTACCTGGTTATAGAAGTAGAAGAGGGCAAAAAAGTGCCAGTATCTCACCTACAGCCATACCACATTGGATACGCCCAATCTCGTCTGATCTTGGAAGCTAAGCAGTGTTGGGCCTGGTTAGTACTTGGGTGGGAGACCACATGGGAACACCAGGTGCTGTAGGTATTTCCCATTACTGGCAAATTGTTTTTATTCTCTAGCTTTTTAAATTGGAAACTTTTTTCTCTTTATTGACAGTACAAATATTTGGAAGAGGTCAAACAGACACAATAGCCATCACCTAAAAACTTACCACACTGTTTAGGCCCAATTCCAACTGCTTTTGGCAGCTAAACAGTGTTGAGCCTCTTTAGTAGTTTAATTTGAGACCACCTGCTAATATCATGTCCTGTAGGTCTTTTTACATTACCAACACATGATTTTTTTCAGTAAGACAATACAGTTAGGAAACTTTTTTATTAGCTTACCTGGTTATAGAAGTAGAAGAGGGCTAAAAAGTGCCGGTATCTCAACTACAGCCATACCACATTGGATACGCCCAATCTCGTCTGATCTTGGAAGCTAAGCAGTGTTGGGCATGGTTAGTACTTGGGTGGGAGACCACATGGGAACACCAGGTGCTGTAGGTTTTTTCCCATTAATGGCAAATTGTTTTTATTCTCTTGCTATTTAAATTGGAAACTTTTTATTTTTATTGCCAATACAGACATTTGGGACAGGTCAAACAGACACAATAGCCATCACCTAAAAACTTACCACACTGTTTAGGCCCAATTCCAACTGCTTTTGGGAGCTAAACAGTGTTGAGCCTCTTAAGTAGTTTAATTTGAGACCACCTGCTAATATCATGTCCTGTAGGTCTTTTTACATTACCAACACATGATTTTTTTCAGTAAGGCAATACAGTTAGGAAACTTTTTTATTAGCTTACCTGGTTATAGAAGTAGAAGAGGGCAAAAAAGTGCCAGTATCTCACCTACAGCCATACCACATTGGATACGCCAAATCTCGTCTGATCTTGGAAGCTAAGCTGTGTTGGGCCTGGTTAGTACTTGGGTGGGAGACCACATGGGAACACCAGGTGCTGTAGGTTTTTCCCATTAGTGGCAAATTGTTTTTATTCTCTAGCTTTTTAAATTGGAAACTTTTTTCTCTTTATTGACAGTACAGACATTTGGAAGAGGTCAAACAGACACAATAGCCATCACCTAAAAACTTACCACACTGTTTAGGCCCAATTCCAACTGCTTTTGGCAGCTAAACAGTGTTGAGCCTCTTAAGTAGTTTAATTTGAGACCACCTGCTAATATCATGTCCTGTAGGTCTTTTTACATTACCAACGCATGATTTTTTTCAGTAAGGCAATACAGTTAGGAAACTTTTTTATTAGCTTTCCTGGTTATAGAAGTAGAAGAGGGCAAAAAAGTGCCGGTATCTCACCTACAGCCATACCACATTGGATACGCCCAATCTCGTCTGATCTTGGAAGCTAAGCAGTGTTGGGCCTGGTTAGTACTTGGGTGGGAGACCACATGGGAACACCAGGTGCTGTAGGTTTTTTTCCCATTAATGGCAAATTGTTTTTATTCTCTTGTTATTTAAATTGGAAACTTTTTATTTTTATTGCCAATACAGACATTTGGGACAGGTCAAACAGACACAATAGCCATCACCTAAAAACTTACCACACTGTTTAGGCCCAATTCCAACTGCTTTTGGCAGCTAAACAGTGTTGAGCCTCTTTAGTAGTTTAATTTGAGACCACATGCTAATATCATGTCCTGTAGGTCTTTTTACATTACCAACACATGATTTTTTTCAGTAAGGCAATACAGTTAGGAAACTTTTTTATTAGCTTACCTGGTTATAGAAGTAGAAGAGGGCAAAAAAGTGCCAGTATCTCACCTACAGCCATACCACATTGGATACGCCCAATCTCGTCTGATCTTGGAAGCTAAGCAGTGTTGGGCCTGGTTAGTACTTGGGTGGGAGACCACATGGGAACACCAGGTGCTGTAGGTTTTTTCCCATTAATGGCAAATTGTTTTTATTCTCTTGCTATTTAAATTGGAAACTTTTTATTTTTATTTCCAATATAGACATTTGGGACAGGTCAAACAGACACAATAGCCATCACCTAAAAACTTACCACACTGTTTAGGCCCAATTCCAACTGCTTTTCGGAGCTAAACAGTGTTGAGCCTCTTTAGTAGTTTAATTTGAGACCACCTGCTAATATCATGTCCAGTAGGTCTTTTTACATTACCAACACATGATTTTTTTCAGTAAGCCAATATAGTTAGGAAACTTTTTTAATAGCTTACCTGGTTATAGAAGTAGAAGAGGGCAAAAAAGTGCCTGTATCTCCCTTACAGCCATACCACATTGGATACGCCCAATCTCGTCTGATCTTGGAAGCTAAGCAGTGTTGGGCCTGGTTAGTACTTGGGTGGGAGACCACATGGGAACACCAGGTGCTGTAGGTTTTTCCCATTACTGGCAAATTGTTTTTATTCTCTAGCTTTTTAAATTGGAAACTTTTTTCTCTTTATTGACAGTACAGACATTTGGAAGAGGTCAAACAGACACAATAGCCATCACCTAAAAACTTACCACACTGTTTAGGCCCAATTCCAACTGCTTTTGGCAGCTAAACAGTGTTGAGCCTCTTTAGTAGTTTAATTTGAGACCACCTGCTAATATCATGTCCTGTAGGTCTTTTTACATTACCAACACATGATTTTTTTCAGTAAGACAATACAGTTAGGAAACTTTTTTATTAGCTTACCTGGTTATAGAAGTAGAAGAGGGCAAAAAATTGCCAGTATCTCACCTACAGCCATACCACATTGGATACGCCTAATCTCGTCTGATCTTGGAAGCTAAACAGTGTTGGGCCTGGTTAGTACTTGGGTGGGAGACCACATGGGAACACCAGGTGCTGTAGGTTCTTCCCATTACTGGCAAATTGTTTTTATTCTCCAGCTTTTTAAATTGGAAACTTTTTTCTCTTTATTGACAGTACAGACATTTGGAAGAGGTCAAACAGACACAATAGCCATCACCTAAAAACTTACCACACTGTTTAGGCCCAATTCCAACTGCTTTTGGCAGCTAAACAGTGTTGAGCCTCTTAAGTAGTTTAATTTGAGACCACCTGCTAATATCATGTCCTGTAGGTCTTTTTACATTACCAACACATGATTTTTTTCAGTAAGGCAATACAGTTAGGAAACTTTTTTATTAGCTTTCCTGGTTATAGAAGTAGAAGAGGGCAAAAAAGTGCCGGTATCTCACCTACAGCCATACCACATTGGATACGCCCAATCTCATCTGATCTTGGAAGCTAAGCAGTGTTGGGCCTTCTTAGTACTTGGGTGGGAGACCACATGGGAACACCAGGTGCTGTAGGTTTTTTCCCATTAATGGCAAATTGTTTTTATTCTCTTGCTATTTAAATTGGAAACTTTTTATTATTATTGCCAATACAGACATTTGGGACAGGTCAAACAGACACAATAGCCATCACCTAAAAACTTACCACACTGTTTAGGCCCAATTCCAACTGCTTTTGGGAGCTAAACAGTGTTGAGCCTCTTTAGTAGTTTAATTTGAGACCACCTGCTAATATCATGTCCTGTAGGTCTTTTTACATTACCAACACATAATTTTTTTCAGTAAGCCAATATAGTTAGGAAACTTTTTTATTAGCTTACCTGGTTATAGAAGTAGAAGATGGCAAAAAAGTGCCTGTATCTCACCTACAGCCATACCACATTGGATACGCCTAATCTCGTCTGATCTTGGAAGCTAAACAGTGTTGGGCCTGGTTAGTACTTGGGTGGGAGACCACATGGGAACACCAGGTGCTGTAGGTTTTTCCCATTACTGGCAAATTGTTTTTATTCTCCAGCTTTTTAAATTGGAAACTTTTTTCTCTTTATTGACAGTACAGACATTTGGAAGAGGTCAAACAGACACAATAGCCATTACCTAAAAACTTACCACACTGTTTAGGCCCAATTCCAACTGCTTTTGGCAGCTAAACAGTGTTGAGCCTCTTAAGTAGTTTAATTTGAGACCACCTGCTAATATCATGTCCTGTAGGTCTTTTTACATTACCAACACATGATTTTTTTCAGTAAGGCAATACAGTTAGGAAACTTTTTAATTAGCTTTCCTGGTTATAGAAGTAGAAGAGGGCAAAAAAGTGCCGGTATCTCACCTACAGCCATACCACATTGGATACGCCCAATCTCGTCTGATCTTGGAAGCTAAGCAGTGTTGGGCCTGGTTAGTACTTGGGTGGGAGACCACATGGGAACACCAGGTGCTGTAGGTATTTCCCATTACTGGCAAATTGTTTTTATTCTCTAGCTTTTTAAATTGGAAACTTTTTTCTCTTTATTGACAGTACAAATATTTGGAAGAGGTCAAACAGACACAATAGCCATCACCTAAAAACTTACCACACTGTTTAGGCCCAATTCCAACTGCTTTTGGCAGCTAAACAGTGTTGAGCCTCTTTAGTAGTTTAATTTGAGACCACCTGCTAATATCATGTCCTGTAGGTCTTTTTACATTACCAACACATGATTTTTTTCAGTAAGACAATACAGTTAGGAAACTTTTTTATTAGCTTACCTGGTTATAGAAGTAGAAGAGGGCTAAAAAGTGCCGGTATCTCAACTACAGCCATACCACATTGGATACGCCCAATCTCGTCTGATCTTGGAAGCTAAGCAGTGTTGGGCCTGGTTAGTACTTGGGTGGGAGACCACATGGGAACACCAGGTGCTGTAGGTTTTTTCCCATTAATGGCAAATTGTTTTTATTCTCTTGCTATTTAAATTGGAAACTTTTTATTTTTATTGCCAATACAGACATTTGGGACAGGTCAAACAGACACAATAGCCATCACCTAAAATCTTACCACACTGTTTAGGCCCAATTCCAACTGCTTTTGGGAGCTAAACAGTGTTGAGCCTCTTAAGTAGTTTAATTTGAGACCACCTGCTAATATCATGTCCTGTAGGTCTTTTTACATTACCAACACATGATTTTTTTCAGTAAGGCAATACAGTTAGGAAACTTTTTTATTAGCTTACCTGGTTATAGAAGTAGAAGAGGGCAAAAAAGTGCCAGTATCTCACCTACAGCCATACCACATTGGATACGCCCAATCTCGTCTGATCTTGGAAGCTAAGCTGTGTTGGGCCTGGTTAGTACTTGGGTGGGAGACCACATGGGAACACCAGGTGCTGTAGGTTTTTCCCATTAGTGGCAAATTGTTTTTATTCTCTAGCTTTTTAAATTGGAAACTTTTTTCTCTTTATTGACAGTACAGACATTTGGAAGAGGTCAAACAGACACAATAGCCATCACCTAAAAACTTACTACACTGTTTAGGCCCAATTCCAACTGCTTTTGGCAGCTAAACAGTGTTGAGCCTCTTAAGTAGTTTAATTTGAGACCACCTGCTAATATCATGTCCTGTAGGTCTTTTTACATTACCAACGCATGATTTTTTTCAGTAAGGCAATACAGTTAGGAAACTTTTTTATTAGCTTTCCTGGTTATAGAAGTAGAAGAGGGCAAAAAAGTGCCGGTATCTCACCTACAGCCATACCACATTGGATACGCCCAATCTCGTCTGATCTTGGAAGCTAAGCAGTGTTGGGCCTGGTTAGTACTTGGGTGGGAGACCACATGGGAACACCAGGTGCTGTAGGTTTTTTCCCATTAATGGCAAATTGTTTTTATTCTCTTGTTATTTAAATTGGAAACTTTTTATTTTTATTGCCAATACAGACATTTGGGACAGGTCAAACAGACACAATAGCCATCACCTAAAAACTTACCACACTGTTTAGGCCCAATTCCAACTGCTTTTGGCAGCTAAACAGTGTTGAGCCTCTTTAGTAGTTTAATTTGAGAACACATGCTAATATCATGTCCTGTAGGTCTTTTTACATTACCAACACATGATTTTTTTCAGTAAGGCAATACAGTTAGGAAACTTTTTTATTAGCTTACCTGGTTATAGAAGTAGAAGAGGGCAAAAAAGTGCCAGTATCTCACCTACAGCCATACCACATTGGATACGCCCAATCTCGTCTGATCTTGGAAGCTAAGCAGTGTTGGGCCTGGTTAGTACTTGGGTGGGAGACCACATGGGAACACCAGGTGCTGTAGGTTTTTTCCCATTAATGGCAAATTGTTTTTATTCTCTTGCTATTTAAATTGGAAACTTTTTATTTTTATTGCCAATACAGACATTTGGGACAGGTCAAACAGACACAATAGCCATCACCTAAAAACTTACCACACTGTTTAGGCCCAATTCCAACTGCTTTTCGGAGCTAAACAGTGTTGAGCCTCTTTAGTAGTTTAATTTGAGACCACCTGCTAATATCATGTCCTGTAGGTCTTTTTACATTACCAACACATGATTTTTTTCAGTAAGCCAATATAGTTAGGAAACTTTTTTAATAGCTTACCTGGTTATAGAAGTAGAAGAGGGCAAAAAAGTGCCTGTATCTCCCTTACAGCCATACCACATTGGATACGCCCAATCTCGTCTGATCTTGGAAGCTAAGCAGTGTTGGGCCTGGTTAGTACTTGGGTGGGAGACCACATGGGAACACCAGGTGCTGTAGGTTTTTCCCATTACTGGCAAATTGTTTTTATTCTCTAGCTTTTTAAATTGGAAACTTTTTTCTCTTTATTGACAGTACAGACATTTGGAAGAGGTCAAACAGACACAATAGCCATCACCTAAAAACTTACCACACTGTTTAGGCCCAATTCCAACTGCTTTTGGCAGCTAAACAGTGTTGAGCCTCTTTAGTAGTTTAATTTGAGACCACCTGCTAATATCATGTCCTGTAGGTCTTTTTACATTACCAACACATGATTTTTTTCAGTAAGACAATACAGTTAGGAAACTTTTTTATTAGCTTACCTGGTTATAGAAGTAGAAGAGGGCAAAAAAGTGCCTGTATCTCAACTACAGCCATACCAAATTGGATACGCCCAATCTCGTCTGATCTTGGAAGCTAAGCAGTGTTGGGCCTGGTTAGTACTTGGGTGGGAGACCACATGGGAACACCAGGTGCTGTAAGTTTTTTCCCATTAATGGCAAATTGTTTTTATTCTCTTGCAATTTAAATTGGAAACTTTTTATTTTTATTGCCAATACAGACATTTGGGACAGGTCAAACAGACACAATAGCCATCACCTAAAAACTTACCACACTGTTTAGGCCCAATTCCAACTGCTTTTGGGAGCTAAACAGTGTTGAGCCTCTTTAGTAGTTTAATTTGAGACCACCTGCTAATATCATGTCCTGTAGGTCTTTTTACATTACCAACACATAATTTTTTTCAGTAAGCCAATATAGTTAGGAAACTTTTTTATTAGCTTACCTGGTTATAGAAGTAGAAGATGGCAAAAAAGTGCCTGTATCTCACCTACAGCCATACCACATTGGATACGCCTAATCTCGTCTGATCTTGGAAGCTAAACAGTGTTGGGCCTGGTTAGTACTTGGGTGGGAGACCACATGGGAACACCAGGTGCTGTAGGTTTTTCCCATTACTGGCAAATTGTTTTTATTCTCCAGCTTTTTAAATTGGAAACTTTTTTCTCTTTATTGACAGTACAGACATTTGGAAGAGGTCAAACAGACACAATAGCCATCACCTAAAAACTTACCACACTGTTTAGGCCCAATTCCAACTGCTTTTGGCAGCTAAACAGTGTTGAGCCTCTTAAGTAGTTTAATTTGAGACCACCTGCTAATATCATGTCCTGTAGGTCTTTTTACATTACCAACACATGATTTTTTTCAGTAAGGCAATACAGTTAGGAAACTTTTTTATTAGCTTTCCTGGTTATAGAAGTAGAAGAGGGCAAAAAAGTGCCGGTATCTCACCTACAGCCATACCACATTGGATACGCCCAATCTCGTCTGATCTTGGAAGCTAAGCAGTGTTGGGCCTGGTTAGTACTTGGGTGGGAGACCACATGGGAACACCAGGTGCTGTAGGTTTTTTCCCATTAATGGCAAATTGTTTTTATTCTCTTGCTATTTAAATTGGAAACTTTTTATTATTATTGCCAATACAGACATTTGGGACAGGTCAAACAGACACAATAGCCATCACCTAAAAACTTACCACACTGTTTAGGCCCAATTCCAACTGCTTTTGGCAGCTAAACAGTGTTGAGCCTCTTTAGTAGTTTAATTTGAGACCACCTGCTAATATCATGTCCTGTAGGTCTTTTTACATTACCAACACATGATTTTTTTCAGTAAGGCAATACAGTTAGGAAACTTTTTTATTAGCTTACCTGGTTATAGAAGTAGAAGAGGGCAAAAAAGTGCCAGTATCTCACCTACAGCCATACCACATTGGATACGCCCAATCTCGTCTGATCTTGGAAGCTAAGCAGTGTTGGGCCTGGTTAGTACTTGGGTGGGAGACCACATGGGAACACCAGGTGCTGTAGGTATTTCCCATTACTGGCAAATTGTTTTTATTCTCTAGCTTTTTAAATTGGAAACTTTTTTCTCTTTATTGACAGTACAAATATTTGGAAGAGGTCAAACAGACACAATAGCCATCACCTAAAAACTTACCACACTGTTTAGGCCCAATTCCAACTGCTTTTGGCAGCTAAACAGTGTTGAGCCTCTTTAGTAGTTTAATTTGAGACCACCTGCTAATATCATGTCCTGTAGGTCTTTTTACATTACCAACACATGATTTTTTTCAGTAAGACAATACAGTTAGGAAACTTTTTTATTAGCTTACCTGGTTATAGAAGTAGAAGAGGGCTAAAAAGTGCCGGTATCTCAACTACAGCCATACCACATTGGATACGCCCAATCTCGTCTGATCTTGGAAGCTAAGCAGTGTTGGGCCTGGTTAGTACTTGGGTGGGAGACCACATGGGAACACCAGGTGCTGTAGGTTTTTTCCCATTAATGGCAAATTGTTTTTATTCTCTTGCTATTTAAATTGGAAACTTTTTATTTTTATTGCCAATACAGACATTTGGGACAGGTCAAACAGACACAATAGCCATCACCTAAAAACTTACCACACTGTTTAGGCCCAATTCCAACTGCTTTTGGGAGCTAAACAGTGTTGAGCCTCTTAAGTAGTTTAATTTGAGACCACCTGCTAATATCATGTCCTGTAGGTCTTTTTACATTACCAACACATGATTTTTTTCAGTAAGGCAATACAGTTAGGAAACTTTTTTATTAGCTTACCTGGTTATAGAAGTAGAAGAGGGCAAAAAAGTGCCAGTATTTCACCTACAGCCATACCACATTGGATACGCCCAATCTCGTCTGATCTTGGAAGCTAAGCTGTGTTGGGCCTGGTTAGTACTTGGGTGGGAGACCACATGGGAACACCAGGTGCTGTAGGTTTTTCCAATTAGTGGCAAATAGTTTTTATTCTCTAGCTTTTTAAATTGGAAACTTTTTTCTCTTTATTGACAGTACAGACATTTGGAAGAGGTCAAACAGACACAATAGCCATCACCTAAAAACTTACCACACTGTTTAGGCCCAATTCCAACTGCTTTTGGCAGCTAAACAGTGTTGAGCCTCTTAAGTAGTTTAATTTGAGACCACCTGCTAATATCATGTCCTGTAGGTCTTTTTACATTACCAACGCATGATTTTTTTCAGTAAGGCAATACAGTTAGGAAACTTTTTTATTAGCTTTCCTGGTTATAGAAGTAGAAGAGGGCAAAAAAGTGCCGGTGTCTCACCTACAGCCATACCACATTGGATACGCCCAATCTCGTCTGATCTTGGAAGCTAAGCAGTGTTGGGCCTGGTTAGTACTTGGGTGGGAGACCACATGGGAACACCAGGTGCTGTAGGTTTTTTCCCATTAATGGCAAATTGTTTTTATTCTCTTGTTATTTAAATTGGAAACTTTTTATTTTTATTGCCAATACAGACATTTGGGACAGGTCAAACAGACACAATAGCCATCACCTAAAAACTTACCACACTGTTTAGGCCCAATTCCAACTGCTTTTGGCAGCTAAACAGTGTTGAGCCTCTTTAGTAGTTTAATTTGAGACCACATGCTAATATCATGTCCTGTAGGTCTTTTTACATTACCAACACATGATTTTTTTCAGTAAGGCAATACAGTTAGGAAACTTTTTTATTAGCTTACCTGGTTATAGAAGTAGAAGAGGGCAAAAAAGTGCCAGTATCTCACCTACAGCCATACCACATTGGATACGCCCAATCTCGTCTGATCTTGGAAGCTAAGCAGTGTTGGGCCTTTTTAGTACTTGGGTGGGAGACCACATGGGAACACCAGGTGCTGTAGGTTTTTTCCCATTAATGGCAAATTGTTTTTATTCTCTTGCTATTTAAATTGGAAACTTTTTATTTTTATTGCCAATACAGACATTTGGGACAGGTCAAACAGACACAATAGCCATCACCTAAAAACTTACCACACTGTTTAGGCCCAATTCCAACTGCTTTTCGGAGCTAAACAGTGTTGAGCCTCTTTAGAAGTTTAATTTGAGACCACCTGCTAATATCATGTCCTGTAGGTCTTTTTACATTACCAACACATGATTTTTTTCAGTAAGCCAATATAGTTAGGAAACTTTTTTAATAGCTTACCTGGTTATAGAAGTAGAAGAGGGCAAAAAAGTGCCTGTATCTCCCTTACAGCCATACCACATTGGATACGCCCAATCTCGTCTGATCTTGGAAGCTAAGCAGTGTTGGGCCTGGTTAGTACTTGGGTGGGAGACCACATGGGAACACCAGGTGCTGTAAGTTTTTCCCATTACTGGCAAATTGTTTTTATTCTCCAGCTTTTTAAATTGGAAACTTTTTTCTCTTTATTGACAGTACAGACATTTGGAAGAGGTCAAACAGACACAATAGCCATCACCTAAAAACTTACCACACTGTTTAGGCCCAATTCCAACTGCTTTTGGCAGCTAAACAGTGTTGAGCCTCTTAAGTAGTTTAATTTGAGACCACCTGCTAATATCATGTCCTGTAGGTCTTTTTACATTACCAACACATGATTTTTTTCAGTAAGGCAATACAGTTAGGAAACTTTTTTATTAGCTTTCCTGGTTATAGAAGTAGAAGAGGGCAAAAAAGTGCCAGTATCTCACCTACAGCCATACCACATTGGATATGCCCAATCTCGTCTGATCTTGGAAGCTAAGCAGTGTTGGGCCTTGTTAGTACTTGGGTGGGAGACCACATGGGAACACCAGGTGCTGTAGGTTTTTTCCCATTAATGGCAAATTGTTTTTATTCTCTTGCTATTTAAATTGGAAACTTTTTATTATTATTGCCAATACAGACATTTGGGACAGGTCAAACAGACACAATAGCCATCACCTAAAAACTTACCACACTGTTTAGGCCCAATTCCAACTGCTTTTGGCAGCTAAACAGTGTTGAGCCTCTTTAGTAGTTAAATTTGAGACCACCTGCTAATATCATGTCCTGTAGGTCTTTTTACATTACCAACACATGATTTTTTTCAGTAAGGCAATACAGTTAGGAAACTTTTTTATTAGCTTACCTGGTTATAGAAGTAGAAGAGGGCAAAAAAGTGCCAGTATCTCACCTACAGCCATACCACATTGGATACGCCCAATCTCGTCTGATCTTGGAAGCTAAGCAGTGTTGGGCCTGGTTAGTACTTGGGTGGGAGACCACATGGGAACACCAGGTGCTGTAGGTATTTCCCATTACTGGCAAATTGTTTTTATTCTCTAGCTTTTTAAATTGGAAACTTTGTTCTCTTTATTGACAGTACAGATATTTGGAAGAGGTCAAACAGACACAATAGCCATCACCTAAAAACTTACCACACTGTTTAGGCCCAATTCCAACTGCTTTTGGCAGCTAAACAGTGTTGAGCCTCTTTAGTAGTTTAATTTGAGACCACCTGCTAATATCATGTCCTGTAGGTCTTTTTACATTACCAACACATGATTTTTTTCAGTAAGACAATACAGTTAGGAAACTTTTTTATTAGATTACCTGGTTATAAAAGTAGAAGAGGGCAAAAAAGTGCCGGTATCTCAACTACAGCCATACCACATTGGATACGCCCAATCTCGTCTGATCTTGGAAGCTAAGCAGTGTTGGGCCTGGTTAGTACTTGGGTGGGAGACCACATGGGAACACCAGGTGCTGTAGGTTTTTTCCCATTAATGGCAAATTGTTTTTATTCTCTTGCAATTTAAATTGGAAACTTTTTATTTTTATTGCCAATACAGACATTTGGGACAGGTCAAACAGACACAATAGCCATCACCTAAAAACTTACCACACTGTTTAGGCCCAATTCCAACTGCTTTTGGGAGCTAAACAGTGTTGAGCCTCTTTAGTAGTTTAATTTGAGACCACCTGCTAATATCATGTCCTGTAGGTCTTTTTACATTACCAACACATAATTTTTTTCAGTAAGCCAATATAGTTAGGAAACTTTTTTATTAGCTTACCTGGTTATAGAAGTAGAAGATGGCAAAAAAGTGCCTGTATCTCACCTACAGCCATACCACATTGGATACGCCTAATCTCGTCTGATCTTGGAAGCTAAACAGTGTTGGGCCTGGTTAGTACTTGGGTGGGAGACCACATGGGAACACCAGGTGCTGTAGGTTTTTCCCATTACTGGCAAATTGTTTTTATTCTCCAGCTTTTTAAATTGGAAACTTTTTTCTCTTTATTGACAGTACAGACATTTGGAAGAGGTCAAACAGACACAATAGCCATCACCTAAAAACTTACCACACTGTTTAGGCCCAATTCCAACTGCTTTTGGCAGCTAAACAGTGTTGAGCCTCTTAAGTAGTTTAATTTGAGACCACCTGCTAATATCATGTCCTGTAGGTCTTTTTACATTACCAACACATGATTTTTTTCAGTAAGGCAATACAGTTAGGAAACTTTTTTATTAGCTTTCCTGGTTATAGAAGTAGAAGAGGGCAAAAAAGTGCCGGTATCTCACCTACAGCCATACCACATTGGATACGCCCAATCTCGTCTGATCTTGGAAGCTAAGCAGTGTTGGGCCTGGTTAGTACTTGGGTGGGAGACCACATGGGAACACCAGGTGCTATAGGTTTTTTCCCATTAATGGCAAATTGTTTTTATTCTCTTGCTATTTAAATTGGAAACTTTTTATTATTATTGCCAATACAGACATTTGGGACAGGTCAAACAGACACAATAGCCATCACCTAAAAACTTACCACACTGTTTAGGCCCAATTCCAACTGCTTTTGGCAGCAAAACAGTGTTGAGCCTCTTTAGTAGTTTAATTTGAGACCACCTGCTAATATCATGTCCTGTAGGTCTTTTTACATTACCAACACATGATTTTTTTCAGTAAGGCAATACAGTTAGGAAACTTTTTTATTAGCTTACCTGGTTATAGAAGTAGAAGAGGGCAAAAAAGTGCCAGTTTCTCACCTACAGCCATACCACATTGGATACGCCCAATCTCGTCTGATCTTGGAAGCTAAGCAGTGTTGGGCCTGGTTAGTACTTGGGTGGGAGACCACATGGGAACACCAGGTGCTGTAGGTATTTCCCATTACTGGCAAATTGTTTTTATTCTCTAGCTTTTTAAATTGGAAACTTTTTTCTCTTTATTGACAGTACAGATATTTGGAAGAGGTCAAACAGACACAATAGCCATCACCTAAAAACTTACCACACTGTTTAGGCCCAATTCCAACTGCTTTTGGCAGCTAAACAGTGTTGAGCCTCTTTAGTAGTTTATTTTGAGACCACCTGCTAATATCATGTCCTGTAGGTCTTTTTACATTACCAACACATGATTTTTTTCAGTAAGACAATACAGTTAGGAAACTTTTTTATTAGCTTACCTGGTTATAGAAGTAGAAGAGGGCAAAAAAGTGCCGGTATCTCAACTACAGCCATACCACATTGGATACGCCCAATCTCGTCTGATCTTGGAAGCTAAGCAGTGTTGGGCCTGGTTAGTACTTGGGTGGGAGACCACATGGGAACACCAGGTGCTGTAGGTTTTTTCCCATTAATGGCAAATTGTTTTTATTCTCTTGCAATTTAAATTGGAAACTTTTTATTTTTATTGCCAATACAGACATTTGGGACAGGTCAAACAGACACAATAGCCATCACCTAAAAACTTACCACACTGTTTAGGCCCAATTCCAACTGCTTTTGGGAGCTAAACAGTGTTGAGCCTCTTTAGTAGTTTAATTTGAGACCACCTGCTAATATCATGTCCTGTAGGTCTTTTTACATTACCAACACATAATTTTTTTCAGTAAGCCAATATAGTTAGGAAACTTTTTTATTAGCTTACCTGGTTATAGAAGTAGAAGATGGCAAAAAAGTGCCTGTATCTCACCTACAGCCATACCACATTGGATACGCCTAATCTCGTCTGATCTTGGAAGCTAAACAGTGTTGGGCCTGGTTAGTACTTGGGTGGGAGACCACATGGGAACACCAGGTGCTGTAGGTTTTTCCCATTACTGGCAAATTGTTTTTATTCTCCAGCTTTTTAAATTGGAAACTTTTTTCTCTTTATTGACAGTACAGACATTTGGAAGAGGTCAAACAGACACAATAGCCATCACCTAAAAACTTACCACACTGTTTAGGCCCAATTCCAACTGCTTTTGGCAGCTAAACAGTGTTGAGCCTCTTAAGTAGTTTAATTTAAGACCACCTGCTAATATCATGTCCTGTAGGTCTTTTTACATTACCAACACATGATTTTTTTCAGTAAGGCAATACAGTTAGGAAACTTTTTTATTAGCTTTCCTGGTTATAGAAGTAGAAGAGGGCAAAAAAGTGCCGGTATCTCACCTACAGCCATACTACATTGGATACGCCCAATCTCGTCTGATCTTGGAAGCTAAGCAGTGTTGGGCCTGGTTAGTACTTGGGTGGGAGACCACATGGGAACACCAGGTGCTGTAGGTTTTTTCCCATTAATGGCAAATTGTTTTTATTCTCTTGCTATTTAAATTGGAAACTTTTTATTTTTATTGCCATTACAGACATTTGGGACAGGTCAAACAGACACAATACCCATCACCTAAAAACTTACCACACTGTTTAGGCCCAATTCCAACTGCTTTTGGCAGCTAAACAGTTTTGAGCCTCTTAAGTAGTTTAATTTGAGACCACCTGCTAATATCATGTCCTGTAGGTCTTTTTACATTACCAACGCATGATTTTTTTCAGTAATCCAATACAGTTAGGAAACTTTTTTATTAGCTTTCCTGGTTATAGAAGTAGAAGAGGGCAAAAAAGTGCCGGTATCTCACCTACAGCCATACCACATTGGATACGCCCAATCTCGTCTGATCTTGGAAGCTAAGCAGTGTTGGGCCTGGTTAGTACTTGGGTGGGAGACCACATGGGAACACCAGGTGCTGTAGGTTTTTTCCCATTAATGGCAAATTGTTTTTATTCTCTTGCAATTTAAATTGGAAACTTTTTATTTTTATTGCCAATACAGACATTTGGGACAGGTCAAACAGACACAATAGCCATCACCTAAAAACTTACCACACTGTTTAGGCCCAATTCCAACTGCTTTTGGGAGCTAAACAGTGTTGAGCCTCTTTAGTAGTTTAATTTGAGACCACCTGCTAATATCATGTCCTGTAGGTCTTTTTAAATTACCAACACATAATTTTTTTCAGTAAGCCAATATAGTTAGGAAACTTTTTTATTAGCTTACCTGGTTATAGAAGTAGAAGATGGCAAAAAAGTGCCTGTATCTCACCTACAGCCATACCACATTGGATACGCCTAATCTCGTCTGATCTTGGAAGCTAAACAGTGTTGGGCCTGGTTAGTACTTGGGTGGGAGACCACATGGGAACACCAGGTGCTGTAGGTTTTTCCCATTACTGGCAAATTGTTTTTATTCTCCAGCTTTTTAAATTGGAAACTTTTTTCTCTTTATTGACAGTACAGACATTTGGAAGAGGTCAAACAGACACAATAGCCATCACCTAAAAACTTACCACACTGTTTAGGCCCAATTCCAACTGCTTTTGGCAGCTAAACAGTGTTGAGCCTCTTAAGTAGTTTAATTTGAGACCACCTGCTAATATCATGTCCTGTAGGTCTTTTTACATTACCAACACATGATTTTTTTCAGTAAGGCAATACAGTTAGGAAACTTTTTTATTAGCTTTCCTGGTTATAGAAGTAGAAGAGGGCAAAAAAGTGCTGGTATCTCACCTACAGCCATACCACATTGGATACGCCCAATCTCGTCTGATCTTGGAAGCTAAGCAGTGTTGGGCCTGGTTAGTACTTGGGTGGGAGACCACATGGGAACACCAGGTGCTGTAGGTTTTTTCCCATTAATGGCAAATTGTTTTTATTCTCTTGCTATTTAAATTGGAAACTTTATATTTTTATTGCCAATACAGACATTTGGGACAGGTCAAACAGACACAATAGCCATCACCTAAAAACTTACCACACTGTTTAGGCCCAATTCCAACTGCTTTTGGCAGCTAAACAGTGTTGAGCCTCTTTAGTAGTTTAATTTGAGACCACCTGCTAATATCATGTCCTGTAGGTCTTTTTACATTACCAACACATGATTTTTTTCAGTAAGGCAATACAGTTAGGAAACTTTTTTATTAGCTTACCTGGTTATAGAAGTAGAAGATGGCAAAAAAGTGCCTGCATCTAACCTACAGCCATACCACATTGGATACGCCCAATCTCGTCTGATCATGGAAGCTAAGCAGTGTTGGGCCTGGTTAGTACTTGGGTGGGAGACCACATGGGAACACCAGGTGCTGTAGGTATTTCCCATTACTGGCAAATTGTTTTTATTCTCTAGCTTTTTAAATTGGAAACTTTTTTCTCTTTATTGACAGTACAGATATTTGGAAGAGGTCAAACAGACACAATAGCCATCACCTAAAAACTTACCACACTGTTTAGGCCCAATTCCAACTGCTTTTGGCAGCTAAACAGTGTTGAGCCTCTTTAGTAGTTTAATTTGAGACCACCTGCTAATATCATGTCCTGTAGGTCTTTTTACATTACCAACACATGATTTTTTTCAGTAAGACAATACAGTTAGGAAACTTTTTTATTAGCTTACCTGGTTATAGAAGTAGAAGAGGGCTAAAAAGTGCCGGTATCTCAACTACAGCCATACCACATTGGATACGCCCAATCTCGTCTGATCTTGGAAGCTAAGCAGTGTTGGGCCTGGTTAGTACTTGGGTGGGAGACCACATGGGTACACCAGGTGCTGTAGGTTTTTTCCCATTAATGGCAAATTGTTTTTATTCTCTTGCTATTTAAATTGGAAACTTTTTATTTTTATTGCCAATACAGACATTTGGGACAGGTCAAACAGACACAATAGCCATCACCTAAAAACTTACCACACTGTTTAGGCCCAATTCCAACTGCTTTTGGGAGCTAAACAGTGTTGAGCCTCTTAAGTAGTTTAATTTGAGACCACCTGCTAATATCATGTCCTGTAGGTCTTTTTACATTACCAACACATGATTTTTTTCAGTAAGGCAATACAGTTAGGAAACTTTTTTATTAGCTTTCCTGGTTATAGAAGTAGAAGAGGGCAAAAAAGTGCCTGTATCTCACCTACAGCCATACCACTTTGGATACGCCCAATCTCGTCTGATCTTGGAAGCTAAGCAGTGTTGAGCCTGGTTAGTACTTGGGTGGGAGACCACATGGGAACACCAGGTGCTGTAGGTTTTTCCCATTACTGGCAAATTGTTTTTATTCTCCAGCTTTTTAAATTGGAAACTTTTTTCTCTTTATTGACAGTACAGACATTTGGAAGAGGTCAAACAGACACAATAGCCATCACCTAAAAACTTACCACACTGTTTAGGCCCAATTCCAACTGCTTTTGGCAGCTAAACAGTGTTGAGCCTCTTAAGTAGTTTAATTTGAGACCACCTGCTAATATCATGTCCTGTAGGTCTTTTTACATTACCAACACATGATTTTTTTCAATAAGGCAATACAGTTAGGAAACTTTTTTATTAGCTTTCCTGGTTATAGAAGTAGAAGAGGGCAAAAAAGTGCCGGTATCTCACCTACAGCCATACCACATTGGATACGCCAAATCTCGTCTGATCTTGGAAGCTAAGCAGTGTTGGGCCTGGTTAGTACTTGGGTGGGAGACCACATGGGAACACCAGGTGCTGTAGGTATTTCCCATTACTGGCAAATTGTTTTTATTCTCTAGCTTTTTAAATTGGAAACTTTTTTCTCTTTATTGACAGTACAGATATTTGGAAGAGGTCAAACAGACACAATAGCCATCACCTAAAAACTTACCACACTGTTTAGGCCCAATTCCAACTGCTTTTGGCAGCTAAACAGTGTTGAGCCTCTTTAGTAGTTTAATTTGAGACCACCTGCTAATATCATGTCCTGTAGGTCTTTTTACATTACCAACACATGATTTTTTTCAGTAAGACAATACAGTTAGGAAACTTTTTTATTAGCTTACCTGGTTATAGAAGTAGAAGAGGGCTAAAAAGTGCCGGTATCTCAACTACAGCAATACCACATTGGATACGCCCAATCTCGTCTGATCTTGGAAGCTAAGCAGTGTTGGGCCTGGTTAGTACTTGGGTGGGAGACCACATGGGAACACCAGGTGCTGTAGGTTTTTTCCCATTAATGGCAAATTGTTTTTATTCTCTTGCTATTTAAATTGGAAACTTTTTATTTTTATTGCCAATACAGACATTTGGGACAGGTCAAACAGACACAATAGCCATCACCTAAAAACTTACCACACTGTTTAGGCCCAATTCCAACTGCTTTTGGGAGCTAAACAGTGTTGAGCCTCTTTAGTAGTTTAATTTGAGACCACCTGCTAATATCATGTCCTGTAGGTCTTTTTACATTACCAACACATAATTTTTTTCAGTAAGCCAATATAGTTAGGAAACTTTTTTATTAGCTTACCTGGTTATAGAAGTAGAAGATGGCAAAAAAGTGCCTGTATCTCACCTACAGCCATACCACATTGGATACGCCCAATCTCGTCTGATCTTGGAAGCTAAGCAGTGTTGGGCCTGGTTAGTACTTGGGTGGGAGACCACATGGGAACACCAGGTGCTGTAGGTTTTTCCCATTACTGGCAAATTGTTTATATTCTCTAGCTTTTTAAATTGGAAACTTTTTTCTCTTTATTGACAGTACAGACATTTGGAAGAAGTCAAACAGACACAATAGCCATCACCTAAAAACTTACCACACTGTTTAGGCCCAATTCCAACTGCTTTTGGCAGCTAAACAGTTTTGAGCCTCTTAAGTAGTTTAATTTGAGACCACCTGCTAATATCATGTCCTGTAGGTCTTTTTACATTACCAACGCATGATTTTTTTCAGTAAGGCAATACAGTTAGGAAACTTTTTTATTAGCTTTCCTGGTTATAGAAGTAGAAGAGGGCAAAAAAGTGCCGGTATCTCACCTACAGCCATACCACATTGAATACGCCCAATCTCGTCTGATCTTGGAAGCTAAGCAGTGTTGGGCCTGGTTAGTACTTGGGTGGGAGACCACATGGGAACACCAGGTGCTGTAGGTTTTTCCCATTACTGGCAAATTGTTTTTATTTTCTAGCTTTTTAAATTGGAAACTTTTTTCTCTTTATTGACAGTACAGACATTTGGAAGAGGTCAAACAGACACAATAGCTATCACCTAAAAACTTACCACACTGTTTAGGCCCAATTCCAACTGCTTTTGGCAGCTAAACAGTGTTAAGCCTCTTTAGTAGTTTAATTTGAGACCACCTGCTAATATCATGTCCTTAAGGTCTTTTTACATTACCAACACATGATTTTTTTCAGTAAGGCAATACAGTTAGGAAACTTTTTAATTAGCTTACCTGGTTATAGAAGTAGAAGAGGGCAAAAAAATGCCGGCATCTCAACTACAGCCATACCACATTAGATACGCCCAATCTCGTCTGATCTTGGAAGCTAAGCAGTGTTGGGCCTGGTTAGTACTTGGGTGGGAGACCACATGGGAGCACCAAGTGCTGTAGGTTTTTTCCCATTAATGGCAAATTGTTTTTATTCTCTTGCTATTTAAATTGGAAACTTTTTATTTTTATTGCCAATACAGACATTTGGGACAGGTCAAACAGACACAATAGCCATCACCTAAAAACTTACCACACTGTTTAGGCCCAATTCCAAATGCTTTTGGGAGCTAAACAGTGTTGAGCCTCTTTAATAGTTTAATTTGAGACCACCTGCTAATATCATGTCCTGTAGGTCTTTTTACATTAAAAACACATGATTTTTTTCAGTAAGCCAATATAGTTAGGAAACTTTTTTATTAGCTAACCTGGTTATAGAAGTAGAAGATGGCAAAAAAGTGCCTGTATCTCACCTACAGCCCTACCACATTGGATACGCCTGATCTTGGAAGCTAAGCAGTGTTGGGCCTGGTTAGTACTTGGGTGGGAGACCACATGGGAACACCAGGTGCTGTAGGTTTTTCCCATTACTGGCAAATTGTTTTTATTCTCCAGCTTTTTAAATTGGAAACTTTTTTCTCTTTATTGACAGTACAGACATTTGGAAGAGGTCAAACAGACACAATAGCCATCACCTAAAAACTTACCACACTGTTTAGGCCCAATTCCAACTGCTTTTGGCAGCTAAACAGTGTTAAGCCTCTTTAGTAGTTTAATTTGAGACCACCTGCTAATATCATGTCCTGTAGGTCTTTTTACATTACCAACACATGATTTTTTTCAGTAAGGCAATACAGTTAGGAAACTTTTTTATTAGCTTACCTGGTTATAGAAGTAGAAGAGGGCAAAAAAGTGCTGGTATCTCAACTACAGCCATACCACATTGGATACGCCCAATCTCGTCTGATCTTGGAAGCTAAGCAGTGTTGGGCCTGGTTAGTACTTGGGTGGGAGACCACATGGGAACACCAGGTGCTGTAGGTTTTTTCCCATTAATGGCAAATTGTTTTTATTCTCTTGCTATTTAAATTGGAAACATTTTATTTTTATTGCCAATACAAACATTTGGGACAGGTCAAACAGACACAATAGCCATCACCTAAAAACTTACCACACTGTTTAGGCCCAATTCCAACTGCTTTTGGGAGCTAAACAGTGTTGAGCCTCTTTAGTAGTTTAATTTGAGACCACCTGCTAATATCATGTCCTGTAGGTCTTTTTACATTACCAACACATGATTTTTTTCAGTAAGCCAATATAGTTAGGAAACTTTTTTATTAGCTTACCTGGTTATAGAAGTAGAAGATGGCAAAAAAGTGCCTGTATCTCACCTACAGCCATACCACATTGGATACGCCCAATCTCGTCTGATCTTGGAAGCTAAGCAGTGTTGGGCCTGGTTAGTACTTGGGTGGGAGACCACATGGGAACACCAGGTGCTGTAGGTTTTTTCCCATTAATGGCAAATTGTTTTTTTTCTCTTGCTATTTAAATTGGAAACTTTTTATTTTTATTGCTAATACAGACATTTGGGACAGGTCAAACAGACACAATAGCCATCACCTAAAAACTTACCACACTGTTTAGGCCCAATTCCAACTGCTTTTGGGAGCTAAACAGTGTTGAGCCTCTTTAGTAGTTTAATTTGAGACCACCTGCTAATATCATGTCCTGTAGGTCTTTTTACATTACCAACACATGATTTTTTTCAGTAAGCCAATATAGTTAGGAAACTTTTTTATTAGCTTACCTGGTTATAGAAGTAGAAGATGGCAAAAAAGTGCCTGCATCTAACCTACAGCCATACCACATTGGATACGCCCAATCTCGTCTGATCATGGAAGCTAAGCAGTGTTGGGCCTGGTTAGTACTTGGGTGGGAGACCACATGGGAACACCAGGTGCTGTAGGTTTTTCCCATTACTGGCAAATTGTTTATATTCTCTAGCTTTTTAAATTGGAAACTTTTTTCTCTTTATTGACAGTACAGACATTTGGAAGAGGTCAAACAGACACGATAGCCATCACCTAAAAACTTACCACACTGTTTAGGCCCAATTCCAACTGCTTTTGGCAGCTAAACAGTGTTGAGCCTCTTAAGTAGTTTAATTTGAGACCACCTGCTAATATCATGTCCTGTAGGTCTTTTTACATTACCAACGCATGATTTTTTTCAGTAAGGCAATACAGTTAGGAAACTTTTTTATTAGCTTTCCTGGTTATAGAAGTAGAAGAGGGCAAAAAAGTGCCGGTATCTCACCTACAGCCATACCACATTGGATACGCCCAATCTCATCTGATCTTGGAAGCTAAGCAGTGTTGGGCCTGGTTAGTACTTGGGTGGGAGACCACATGGGAACACCAGGTGCTGTAGGTTTTTTCCCATTAATGACAAATTGTTTTTATTCTCTTACTATTTAAATTGGAAACTTTTTATTTTTATTGCCAATACAGACATTTGGGACAGGTCAAACAGACACAATAGCCATCACCTAAAAACTTACCACACTGTTTAGGCCCAATTCCAACTGCTTTTGGCAGCTAAACAGTGTTGAGCCTCTTTAGTAGTTTAATTTGAGACCACATGCTAATATCATGTCCTGTAGGTCTTTTTACATTACCAACACATGATTTTTTTCAGTAAGGCAATACAGTTAGGAAACTTTTTTATTAGCTTACCTGGTTAGAGAAGTAGAAGAGGGCAAAAAAGTGCCAGTATCTCACCTACAGCCATACCACATTGGATACGCCCAATCTCGTCTGATCTTGGAAGCTAAGAAGTGTTGGGCCTGTTTAGTACTTGGGTGGGAGACCACATGGGAACACCAGGTGCTGTAGGTTTTTTCCCATTAATGGCAAATTGTTTTTATTCTCTTGCTATTTAAATTGGAAACTTTTTATTTTTTATTGCCAATACAGACATTTGGGACAGGTCAAACAGACACAATAGCCATCACCTAAAAACTTACCACACTGTTTAGGCCCAATTCCAACTGCTTTTGGGAGCTAAACAGTGTTGAGCCTCTTTAGTAGTTTAATTTGAGACCACCTGCTAATATCATGTCCTGTAGGTCTTTTTACATTACCAACACATGATTTTTTTCAGTAAGGCAATACAGTTAGGAAACTTTTTTATTCGCTTACCTGGTTATAGAAGTAGAAGAGGGCAAAAAAGTGCCAGTAGCTCACCTACAGCCATACCACATTGGATACGCCCAATCTAGTCTGATCTTGGAAGCTAAGCAGTGTTGGGCCTGGTTAGTACTTGGGTGGGAGACCACATGGCAACACCAGGTGCTGTAGGTTTTTTCCCATTAATGGCAAATTGTTTTTATTCTCTTGCTATTTAAATTGGAAACTTTTTATTTATATTGCCAATACAGACATTTGGGACAGGTCAAACAGACACAATAGCCATCACCTAAAAACTTACCACACTGTTTAGGCCCAATTTCAACTGCTTTTGGGAGCTAAACAGTGTTGAGCCTCTTTAGTAGTTTAGTTTGAGACCACCTGCTAATATCATGTCCTGTAGGTCTTTTTACATTACCAACACATGATTTTTTTCAGTAAGCCAATATAGTTAGGAAACTTTTTTATTAGCTTACCTGGTTATAGAAGTAGAAAAGGGCAAAAAAGTGCCTGTATCTCACCTAAAGCCATACCACTTTGGTTACGCCCAATCTCGTCTGATCTTGGAAGCTAAGCAGTGTTGGGGCTGGTTAGTACTTGGGTGGGAGACCACATGGGAACACCAGGTGCTGTATGTTTTTCCCATTACTGGCAAATTGTTTTTATTCTCTAGCTTTTTAAATTGGAAACTTTTTTCTCTTTATTGACAGTACAGACATTTGGAAGAGGTCAAACAGACACAATAGCCATCACCTAAAAACTTACCACACGGTTTAGGCCCAATTCCAACTGCTTTTGGCAGCTAAACAGTGTTGAGCCTCTTTAGTAGTTTAATTTGAGACCACCTGCTAATATCATGTCCTGTAGGTCTTTTTACATTACCAACACATGATTTTTTTCAGTAAGGCAATACAGTTAGGAAACTTTTTTATTAGCTTACCTGGTTATAGAAGTAGAAGAGGGCAAAAAAGTGCCTGTATCTCACCTACAGCCATACCACATTGGATACGCCCAATCTCGTCTGATCTTGGAAGCTAAGCAGTGTTGGGCCTGGTTAGTACTTGGGTGGGAGACCACATGGGAACACCAGGTGCTGTAGGTTTTTCCCATTACTGGCAAATTGTTTTTATTCTCTAGCATTTTAAATTTTAAACTTTTTTCTCTTTATTGACAGTACAGACATTTGGAAGAGGTCAAACAGACACAATAGCCATCACCTAAAAACTTACCACACTGCTTAGGCCCAATTCAAACTGCTTTTGGGAGCTAAACAGTGTTGAGCCTCTTTAGTAGTTTAATTTGAGACCACCTGCTAATATCATGTCCTGTAGGTCTTTTTACATTACCAACACATGATTTTTTTCAGTAAGCCAATATAGTTAGGAAACTTTTTTATTAGCTTACCTGGTTATAGAAGTAGAAGAGGGCAAAAAAGTGCCTTTATCTCACCTACAGCCATACCACATTGGATACGCCCAATCTCGTCTGATCTTGGAAGCTAAGCAATGTTGGGCCTGGTTAGTATTTGGGTGGGAGACCACATGGTGCTGTAGGTTTTTCCCATTACTGGCAAATTGTTTTTATTCTCTAGCTTTTTAAATTGGAAACTTTTTTCTCTTTATTGACAGTACAGACATTTGGAAGAGGTCAAACAGACACAATAGCCATCACCTAAAAACTTACCACACTGTTTAGGCCCAATTCCAACTGCTTTTGGCAGCTAAACAGTGTTGAGCCTCTTTAGTAGTTTAGTTTGAGACCACCTGCTAATATCATGTCCTGTAGGTCTTTTTACATTACCAACACATGATTTTTTTCAGTAAGCCAATATAGTTAGGAAACTTTTTTATTAGCTTACCTGGTTATAGAAGTAGAAGAGGGCAAAAAAGTGCCGGTATCTCACCTACAGCCATACCACATTGGATACGCCCAATCTCGTCTGATCTTGGAAGCTAAGCAGTGTTGGGCCTGGTTAGTACTTGGGTGGGAGACCACATGGGAACACCAGGTGCTGTAGGTTTTTTCCCATTAATGGCAAATTGTTTTTATTCTCTTGCTATTTAAATTGGAAACTTTTTTATTTTTATTGCCAATACAGACATTTGGGACAGGTCAAACAGACACAATAGCCATCACCTAAAAACTTACCACACTGTTTAGGCCCAATTCCAACTGCTTTTGGGAGCTAAACAGTGTTGAGCCTCTTTAGTAGTATAGTTTGAGACCACCTGCTAATATCATGTCCTGTAGGTCTTTTTACATTACCAACACATGATTTTTTTCAGTAAGCCAATATAGTTAGGAAACTTTTTTATTAGCTTACATGGTTATAGAAGTAGAAGAGGGCAAAAAAGTGCATGTATCTCACCTACAGTCATACCACATTGGATACGCCCAATCTCGTCTGATCTTGGAAGCTAAGCAGTGTTGGGCCTGGTTAGTACTTGGGTGGGAAACCACATGGGAACACCAGGTGCTGTAGGTTTTTCCCATTACTGGCAAATTGTTTTTATTCTCTAGCTTTTTAAATTGGAAACTTTTTATTTTTATTGCTAATACAGACATTTGGGACAGGTCAAACAGACACAATAGCCATCACCTAAAAACTTACCACACTGTTTAGGCCCAATTCCAACTGCTTTTGGGAGCTAAACAGTGTTGAGCCTCTTTAGTAGTTTAATTTGAGACCACCTGCTAATATCATGTCCTGTAGGTCTTTTTACATTACCAACACATGATTTTTTTCAGTAAGCCAATATAGTTAGGAAACTTTTTTATTAGCTTACCTGGTTATAGAAGTAGAAGAGGGCAAAAAGGTGCCTGTATTTCACCTACAGCCATACCACATTGGATACGCCCAATCTCGTCTGATCTTGGAAGCTAAGCAGTGTTGGGCCTTGTTAGTACTTGGGTGGGAGACCACATGGGAACACCAGGTGCTGTAGGTTTTTCCCATTACTGGCAAATTGTTTTTATTCTCTAGCTTTTTAAATTGGAAACTTTTTTCTCTTTATTGACAGTACAGACATTTGGAAGAGGTCAAACAGACGCAATAGCCATCACCTAAAAACTTACCACACTGCTTAGGCCCAATTCCAACTGCTTTTGGCAGCTAAACAGTGTTGAGCCTCTTTAGTAGTTTAATTTGAGACCACCTGCTAATATCATGTCCTGTAGGTCTTTTTACATTACCAACACATGATTTTTTTCAGCAAGGCAATACAGTTAGGAAACTTTTTTATTAGCTTACCTGGTTATAGAAGTAGAAGAGGGCAAAAAAAGTGCCTGTATCTCACCTACAGCCATACCACATTGGATACGCCCAATCTCGTCTGATCTTGGAAGCTAAGCAGTGTTGGGCCTGGTTAGTACTTGGGTGGGAGACCACATGGGAACACCAGGTGCTGTAGGTTTTTCCCATTACTGGCAAATTGTTTTTATTCTCTAGCTTTTTAAATTGGAAACTTTTTTCTCTTTATTGACAGTACAGACATTTGGAAGAGGTCAAACAGACACAATAGCCATCACCTAAAAACTTACCACACTGTTTAGGACCAATTCCAACTGCTTTTGGCAGCTAAACAGTGTTGAGCCTCTTTAGTAGTTTAATTTGAGACCACCTGCTAATATCATGTCCTGTAGGTCTTTTTACATTACCAACACATGATTTTTTTCAGTAAGGCAATACAGTTAGGAAACTTTTTTATTAGCTTACCTGGTTATAGAAGTAGAAGAGGGCAAAAAAGTGCCAGTATCTCAACTACAGCCATACCAAATTCGATACGCCCAATCTCGTCTGATCTTGGAAGCTAAGCAGTATTGGGCCTGGTTAGTACTTGGGTGGGAGACCACATGGGAACACCAGGTGCTGTAGGTTTTTCCCATTACTGGCAAATTGTTTTTATTCTCTAGCTTTTTAAATTGGAAACTTTTTTCTCTTTATTGACAGTACAGACATTTGGAAGAGGTCAAACAGACACAATAGCCATCACCTAAAAACTTACCACACTGTTTAGGCCCAATTCCAACTGCTTTTGGCAGCTAAACAGTGTTGAGCCTCTTTAGTAGTTTAATTTGAGACCACCTGCTAATATCATGTCCTGTAGGTCTTTTTACATTACCAACACATTATTTTTTTCAGTAAGGCAATACAGTTAGGAAACTTTTTTATTAGCTTTCCTGGTTATAGAAGTAGAAGAGGGCAAAAAAGTGCCAATATCGCACCTAAAGCCATACCACATTGGATACGCCCAATCTCATCTGATCTTGGAAGCTAAGCAGTGTTGGGGCTGGTTAGTACTTAGGTGGGAGACCACATGGGAACACCAGGTGCTATAGGTTTTTTCCCATTAATGGCAAATTGTTTTTATTCTCTTGCTATTTAAATTGGAAACTTTTTATTTTTATTGCCAATACAGACATTTGGGACAGGTCAAACAGACACAATAGCCATCACCTAAAAACTTACCACACTGTTTAGGCACAATTCCAACTGCTTTTGGGAGCTAAACAGTGTTGAGCCTCTTTAGTAGTTTAATTTGAGACCACCTGCTAATATCATGTCCTGTAGGTCTTTTTACATTACCAAAACATGATTTTTTTCAGTAAGCCAATATAGTTAGGAAACTTTTTTATTAGCTTACCTGGTTATAGAAGTAGAAGAGGGCAAAAAAGTGCCTGTATCTCACCTACAGCCATACCACATTGGATAAGCCCAATCTCGTCTGATCTTGGAAGCTAAGCAGTATTGGGCCTGGTTAGTACTTGGGTGGGAGACCACATGGGGACACCAGGTGCTGTAGGTTTTTCCCATTACTGGCAAATTGTTTTTATTCTCTAGCTTTTTAAATTGGAAACGTTTTTCTCTTTATTGACAGTACAGACATTTGGAAGAGGTCAAACAGACACAATAGCCATCACCTAAAAACTTACCACACTGTTTAGGCCCAATTCCAACTGCTTTTGGCAGCTAAACAGTGTTGAGCCTCTTTAGTAGTTTAATTTGAGACCACCTGCTAATATCATGTCCTGTAGGTCTTTTTACATTACCAACACATGATTTTTTTAAGTAAGGCAATACAGTTAGGAAACTTTTTTATTAGCTTACCTGGTTATAGAAGTAGAAGAGGGCAAAAAAGTGCCGGTATCTCACCTACAGCCATACCACATTGGATACGTCCAATCTCGTCTGATCTTGGAAGCTAAGCAGTGTTGGGCCTGGTTAGTACTTGGGTGGGAGACCACATGGGAACACCAGGTGCTGTAGGGTTTTTCCCATTAATGGCAAATTGTTTTTATTCTCTTGCTATTTAAATTGGAAACTTTTTATTTTTATTGAAAATACAGACATTTGGGACAGGTCAAACAGACACAATAGCCATCACCTAAAAACTTACCACACTGTTTAGGCCCAATTCCAACTGCTTTTGTGAGCTAAAAAGTGTTGAGCCTCTTTAGTAGTTTAATTTGAGACCACCTGCTAATATCATGTCCTGTAGGTCTTTTTACATTACCAACACATGATTTTTTTCAGTAAGCCAATATAGTTAGGAAACTTTTTTATTAGCTTACCTGGTTATAGAAGTAGAAGAGGGCAAAAAAGTGCCTGTATCTCACCTACAGCCATACCACATTGGATACGCCCAATCTAGTCTGATCTTGGAAGCTAAGCAGTGTTGGGCCTGGTTAGTACTTGGGTGGGAGACCACATGGGAACACCAGGTGCTGTAGGTTTTTCCCATTACTGGCAAATAGTTTTTATTCTCTAGCTTTTTAAATTGGAAACTTTTTTCTCTTTATTGACAATACAGACATTTGGAAGAGGTCAAACAGACACAATAGCCATCACCTAAAAACTTACCACACTGTTTAGGCCCAATTCCAACTGCTTTTGGCAGCTAAACAGTGTTGAGCCTCTTAAGTAGTTTAATTTGAGACCACCTGCTAATATCATGTCCTGTAGGTCTTTTTACATTACCAACACATGATTTTTTTCAGTAAGGCAATACAGTTAGGAAACTTTTTTATTAGCTTACCTGGTTATAGAAGTAGAAGAGGGCAAAAAAGTGCCTGTATCTCACCTAAAGCCATACCACTTTGGATACGCCCAATCTTGTCTGATCTTGGAAGCTAAGCAGTGTTGGGGCTGGTTAGTACTTGGGTGGGAGACCACATGGGAACACCAGGTGCTGTAGGTTTTTCCCATTACTGGCAATTTGTTTTTATTCTCTAGCTTTTTAAATTGGAAACGTTTTTCTCTTTATTGACAGTACAGACATTTGGAAGAGGTCAAACAGACACAATAGCCATCACCTAAAAACTTACCACACTGTTTAGGCCCAATTCCAACTGCTTTTGGCAGCTAAACAGTGTTGAGCCTCTTTAGTAGTTTAATTTGAGACCACCTGCTAATATCATGTCCTGTAACACATGATTTTTTTCAGTAAGGCAATACAGTTAGGAAACTTTTTTATTAGCTTACCTGGTTATAGAAGTAGAAGAGGGCAAAAAAGTGCCGGTATCTCACCTACAGCCATACCACATTGGATACGCCCAATCTCGTCTGATCTTGGAAGCTAAGCAGTGTTGGGCCTGGTTAGTACTTGGGTGGGAGACCACATGGGAACACCAGGTGCTGTAGGTTTTTTCCCATTAATGGCAAATTGTTTTTGTTCTCTTGCTATTTAAATTGGAAACTTTATATTTTTTATTGCCAATACAGACATTTGGGACAGGTCAAACAGACACAATAGCCATCACCTAAAAACTTACCACACTGTTTAGGCCCAATTCCAACTGCTTTTGGGAGCTAAACAGTGTTGAGCCTCTTTAGTAGTTTAATTTGAGACCACCTGCTAATATCATGTCCTGTAGGTCTTTTTACATTACCAACACATGATTTTTTTCAGTAAGCCAATATAGTTAGGAAACTTTTTTATTAGCTTACCTGGTTATAGAAGTAGAAGAGGGCAAAAAAGTGCCTGTATCTCACCTACAGCCATACCACATTGGATACGCCCAATCTCGTCTGATCTTGGAAGCTAAGCAGTGTTGGGCCTGGTTAGTACTTGGGTGGGAGACCACATGGGAACACCAGGTGCTGTAGGTTTTTCCCATTACTGGCAAATTGTTTTTATTCTCTAGCTTTTTAAATTGGAAACTTTTTTCTCTTTATTGACAGTACAGACATTTGGAAGAGGTCAAACAGACACAATAGCCATCACCTAAAAACTTACCACACTGTTTAGGCCCAATTCCAACTGCTTTTGGCAGCTAAACAGTGTTGAGCCTCTTAAGTAGTTTAATTTGAGACCACCTGCTAATATCATGTCCTGTAGGTCTTTTTACATTACCAACACATGATTTTTTTCAGTAAGGCAATACAGTTAGGAAACTTTTTTATTAGCTTACCTGGTTATAGAAGTAGAAGAGGGCAAAAAAGTGCCTGTTCTTACCTACAGCCATACCACATTGGATACGCCCAATCTCGTCTGATCTTGGAAGCTAAGCAGTGTTGGGCCTGGTTAGTACTTGGGTGGGAGACCACATGGGAACACCAGGTGCTGTAGGTTTTTTCCCATTAATGGCAAATTGTTTTTATTCTCTTGCTATTTAAATTGGAAACTTTTTATTTTTATTGCCAATACAGACATTTGGGACAGGTCAAACAGACACAATAGCCATCACCTAAAAACTTACCACACTGTTTAGGCCCAATTCCAACTGCTTTTGGGAGCTAAACAGTGTTGAGCCTCTTTAGTAGTTTAGTTTGAGACCACCTGCTAATATCATGTCCTGTAGGTCTTTTTACATTACCAACACATGATTTTTTTCAGTAAGCCAATATAGTTAGGAAACTTTTTTATTAGCTTACCTGGTTATAGAAGTAGAAAAGGGCAAAAAAGTGCCTGTATCTCACCTAAAGCCATACCACTTTGGATACGCCCAATCTTGTCTGATCTTGGACGCTAAGCAGTGTTGGGGCTGGTTAGTACTTGGGTGGGAGACCACATGGGAACACCAGGTGCTGTAGGTTTTTCCCATTACTGGCAAATTGTTTTTATTCTCTAGCTTTTTAAATTGGAAACGTTTTTCTCTTTATTGACAGTACAGACATTTGGAAGAGGTCAAACAGACACAATAGCCATCACCTAAAAACTTACCACACTGTTTAGGCCCAATTCCAACTGCTTTTGGCAGCTAAACAGTGTTGAGCCTCTTTAGTAGTTTAATTTGAGACCACCTGCTAATATCATGTCCTGTAGGTCTTTTTACATTACCAACACATGATTTTTTTTCAGTAAGGCAATACAGTTAGGAAACTTTTTTATTAGCTTACCTGGTTATAGAAGTAGAAGAGGGCAAAAAAGTGCCGGTATCTCACCTACAGCCATACCACATTGGATACGCCCAATCTCGTCTGATCTTGGAAGCTAAGCAGTGTTGGGCCTGGTTAGTACTTGGGTGGGAGACCACATGGGAACACCAGGTGCTGTAGGTTTTTTCCCATTAATGGCAAATTGTTTTTGTTCTCTTGCTATTTAAATTGGAAACTTTATATTTTTTATTGCCAATACAGACATTTGGGACAGGTCAAACAGACACAATAGCCATCACCTAAAAACTTACCACACTGTTTAGGCCCAATTCCAACTGCTTTTGGGAGCTAAACAGTGTTGAGCCTCTTTAGTAGTTTAATTTGAGACCACCTGCTAATATCATGTCCTGTAGGTCTTTTTACATTACCAACACATGATTTTTTTCAGTAAGCCAATATAGTTAGGAAACTTTTTTATTAGCTTACCTGGTTATAGAAGTAGAAGAGGGCAAAGAAGTGCCTGTATCTCACCTACAGCCATACCACATTGGATACGCCCAATCTCGTCTGATCTTGGAAGCTAAGCAGTGTTGGGCCTGGTTAGTACTTGGGTGGGAGACCACATGGGAACACCAGGTGCTGTAGGTTTTTTCCCATTAATGGCAAATTGTTTTTATTCTCTTGCTATTTAAATTGGAAACTTTTTATTTTTATTGCCAATACAGACATTTGGGACAGGTCAAACAGACACAATAGCCATCACCTAAAAACTTACCACACTGTTTAGGCCCAATTTCAACTGCTTTTGGGAGCTAAACAGTGTTGAGCCTCTTTAGTAGTTTAGTTTGAGACCACCTGCTAATATCATGTCCTGTAGGTCTTTTTACATTACCAACACATGATTTTTTTCAGTAAGCCAATATAGTTAGGAAACTTTTTTATTAGCTTACCTGGTTATAGAAGTAGAAAAGGGCAAAAAAGTGCCTGTATCTCACCTAAAGCCATACCACTTTGGATACGCCCAATCTCGTCTGATCTTGGAAGCTAAGCAGTGTTGGGGCTGGTTAGTACTTGGGTGGGAGACCACATGGGAACACCAGGTGCTGTAGGTTTTTCCCATTACTGGCAAATTGTTTTTATTCTCTAGCTTTTTAAATTGGAAACTTTTTTCTCTTTATTGACAGTACAGACATTTGGAAGAGGTCAAACAGACACAATAGCCATCACCTAAAAACTTACCACACGGTTTAGGCCCAATTCCAACTGCTTTTGGCAGCTAAACAGTGTTGAGCCTCTTTAGTAGTTTAATTTGAGACCACCTGCTAATATCATGTCCTGTAGGTCTTTTTACATTACCAACACATGATTTTTTTCAGTAAGGCAATACAGTTAGGAAACTTTTTTATTAGCTTACCTGGTTATAGAAGTAGAAGAGGGCAAAAAAGTGCCTGTATCTCACCTACAGCCATACCACATTGGATACGCCCAATCTCGTCTGATCTTGGAAGCTAAGCAGTGTTGGGCCTGGTTAGTACTTGGGTGGGAGACCACATGGGAACACCAGGTGCTGTAGGTTTTTCCCATTACTGGCAAATTGTTTTTATTCTTTAGCATTTTAAATTTTAAACTTTTTTCTCTTTATTGACAGTACAGACATTTGGAAGAGGTCAAACAGACACAATAGCCATCACCTAAAAACTTACCACACTGCTTAGGCCCAATTCAAACTGCTTTTGGGAGCTAAACAGTGTTGAGCCTCTTTAGTAGTTTAATTTGAGACCACCTGCTAATATCATGTCCTGTAGGTCTTTTTACATTACCAACACATGATTTTTTTCAGTAAGCCAATATAGTTAGGAAACTTTTTTATTAGCTTACCTGGTTATAGAAGTAGAAGAGGGCAAAAAAGTGCCTTTATCTCACCTACAGCCATACCACATTGGATACGCCCAATCTCGTCTGATCTTGGAAGCTAAGCAATGTTGGGCCTGGTTAGTATTTGGGTGGGAGACCACATGGGAACACCAGGTGCTGTAGGTTTTTCCCATTACTGGCAAATTGTTTTTATTCTCTAGCTTTTTAAATTGGAAACTTTTTTCTCTTTATTGACAGTACAGACATTTGGAAGAGGTCAAACAGACACAATAGCCATCACCTAAAAACTTACCACACTGTTTAGGCCCAATTCCAACTGCTTTTGGCAGCTAAACAGTGTTGAGCCTCTTTAGTAGTTTAGTTTGAGACCACCTGCTAATATCATGTCCTGTAGGTCTTTTTACATTACCAACACATGATTTTTTTCAGTAAGCCAATATAGTTAGGAAACTTTTTTATTAGCTTACCTGGTTATAGAAGTAGAAGAGGGCAAAAAAGTGCCTGTATCTCACCTACAGTCATACCACATTGGATACGCCTGATCTTGGAAGCTAAGCAGTGTTGGGCCTGGTTAGTACTTGGGTGGGAGACCACATGGGAACACCAGGTGCTGTAGGTTTTTTCCCATTAATGGCAAATTGTTTTTATTCTCTTGCTATTTAAATTGGAAACTTTTTATTTTTATTGCCAATACAGACATTTGGGACAGGTCAAACAGACACAATAGCCATCACCTAAAAACTTACCACACTGTTTAGGCCCAATTCCAACTGCTTTTGGGAGCTAAACAGTGTTGAGCCTCTTTAGTAGTATAGTTTGAGACCACCTGCTAATATCATGTCCTGTAGGTCTTTTTACATTACCAACACATGATTTTTTTCAGTAAGCCAATATAGTTAGGAAACTTTTTTATTAGCTTACCTGGTTATAGAAGTAGAAGAGGGCAAAAAAGTGCCTGTATCTCACCTACAGTCATACCACATTGGATACGCCCAATCTCGTCTGATCTTGGAAGCTAAGCAGTGTTGGGCCTGGTTAGTACTTGGGTGGGAGACCACATGGGAACACCAGGTGCTGTAGGTTTTTCCCATTACTGGCAAATTGTTTTTATTCTCTAGCTTTTTAAATTGGAAACTTTTTTCTCTTTATTGACAGTACAGACATTTGGAAGAGGTCAAACAGACACAATAGCCATCACCTAAAAACTTACCACACTGTTTAGGCCCAATTCCAACTGCTTTTGGCAGCTAAACAGTGTTGAGCCTCTTTAGTAGTTTAATTTGAGACCACCTGCTAATATCATGTCCTGTAGGTCTTTTTACATTACCAACACATGATTTTTTCAGTAAGGCAATACAGTTAGGAAACTTTTTTATTAGCTTACCTGGTTATAGAAGTAGAAGAGGGCAAAATAGTGCCGGTATCTCACCTACAGCCATACCACATTGGATACGCCCAATCTCGTCTGATCTTGGAAGCTAAGCAGTGTTGGGCCTGGTTAGTACTTGGGTGGGAGACCACATGGGAACACCAGGTGCTGTAGGTTTTTTCACATTAATGGCAAATTGTTTTTATTCTCTTGCTATTTAAATTGGAAACTTTTTATTTTTATTGCCAATACAGACATTTGGGACAGGTCAAACAGACACAATAGCCATCACCTAAAAACGTACCACACTGTTTAGGCCCAATTCCAACTGCTTTTGGGAGCTAAACAGTGTTGAGCCTCTTTAGTAGTTTAGTTTGAGACCACCTGCTAATATCATGTCCTGTAGGTCTTTTTACATTACCAACACATGATTTTTTTCAGTAAGCCAATATAGTTAGGAAACTTTTTGATTAGCTTACCTGGTTATAGAAGTAGAAGAGGGCAAAAAAGTGCCTGTATCTCACCTACAGCCATACCACATTGGATACGCCCGATCTCGTCTGATCTTGGAAGCTAAGCAGTGTTGGGCCTGGTTAGTACTTGGGTGGGAGACCACATGGGAACACCAGGTGCTGTAGGTTTTTCCCATTACTGGCAAATTGTTTTTATTCTCTAGCTTTTTAAATTGGAAACTTTTTATTTTTATTGCTAATACAGACATTTGGGACAGGTCAAACAGACACAATAGCCATCACCTAAAAACTTACCACACTGTTTAGGCCCAATTCCAACTGCTTTTGGGAGCTAAACAGTGTTGAGCCTCTTTAGTAGTTTAATTTGAGACCACCTGCTAATATCATGTCCTGTAGGTCTTTTTACATTACCAACACATGATTTTTTTCAGTAAGCCAATATAGTTAGGAAACTTTTTTATTAGCTTACCTGGTTATAGAAGTAGAAGAGGGCAAAAAGGTGCCTGTATTTCACCTACAGCCATACCACATTGGATACGCCCAATCTCGTCTGATCTTGGAAGCTAAGCAGTGTTGGGCCTGGTTAGTACTTGGGTGGGAGACCACATGGGAACACCAGGTGCTGTAGGTTTTTCCCATTACTGGCAAATTGTTTTTATTCTCTAGCATTTTAAATTTTAAACTTTTTTCTCTTTATTGACAGTACAGACATTTGGAAGAGGTCAAACAGACACAATAGCCATCACCTAAAAACTTACCACACTGCTTAGGCCCAATTCAAACTGCTTTTGGGAGCTAAACAGTGTTGAGCCTCTTTAGTAGTTTAATTTGAGACCACCTGCTAATATCATGTCCTGTAGGTCTTTTTACATTACCAACACATGATTTTTTTCAGTAAGCCAATATAGTTAGGAAACTTTTTTATTAGCTTACCTGGTTATAGAAGTAGAAGAGGGCAAAAAAGTGCCTTTATCTCACCTACAGCCATACCACATTGGATACGCCCAATCTCGTCTGATCTTGGAAGCTAAGCAATGTTGGGCCTGGTTAGTATTTGGGTGGGAGACCACATGGGAACACCAGGTGCTGTAGGTTTTTCCCATTACTGGCAAATTGTTTTTATTCTCTAGCTTTTTAAATTGGAAACTTTTTTCTCTTTATTGACAGTACAGACATTTGGAAGAGGTCAAACAGACACAATAGCCATCACCTAAAAACTTACCACACTGTTTAGGCCCAATTCCAACTGCTTTTGGCAGCTAAACAGTGTTGAGCCTCTTTAGTAGTTTAGTTTGAGACCACCTGCTAATATCATGTCCTGTAGGTCTTTTTACATTACCAACACATGATTTTTTTCAGTAAGCCAATATAGTTAGGAAACTTTTTTATTAGCTTACCTGGTTATAGAAGTAGAAGAGGGCAAAAAAGTGCCTGTATCTCACCTACAGTCATACCACATTGGATACGCCCAATCTCGTCTGATCTTGGAAGCTAAGCATTGTTGGGCCTGGTTAGTACTTGGGTGGGAGACCACATGGGAACACCAGGTGCTGTAGGTTTTTTCCCATTAATGGCAAATTGTTTTTATTCTCTTGCTATTTAAATTGGAAACTTTTTATTTTTATTGCCAATACAGACATTTGGGACAGGTCAAACAGACACAATAGCCATCACCTAAAAACTTACCACACTGTTTAGGCCCAATTCCAACTGCTTTTGGGAGCTAAACAGTGTTGAGCCTCTTTAGTAGTATAGTTTGAGACCACCTGCTAATATCATGTCCTGTAGGTCTTTTTACATTACCAACACATGATTTTTTTCAGTAAGCCAATATAGTTAGGAAACTTTTTTATTAGCTTACCTGGTTATAGAAGTAGAAGAGGGCAAAAAAGTGCCTGTATCTCACCTACAGTCATACCACATTGGATACGCCCAATCTCGTCTGATCTTGGAAGCTAAGCAGTGTTGGGCCTGGTTAGTACTTGGGTGGGAGACCACATGGGAACACCAGGTGCTGTAGGTTTTTCCCATTACTGGCAAATTGTTTTTATTCTCTAGCTTTTTAAATTGGAAACTTTTTTCTCTTTATTGACAGTACAGACATTTGGAAGAGGTCAAACAGACACAATAGCCATCACCTAAAAACTTACCACACTGTTTAGGCCCAATTCCAACTGCTTTTGGCAGCTAAACAGTGTTGAGCCTCTTTAGTAGTTTAATTTGAGACCACCTGCTAATATCATGTCCTGTAGGTCTTTTTACATTACCAACACATGATTTTTTCAGTAAGGCAATACAGTTAGGAAACTTTTTTATTAGCTTACCTGGTTATAGAAGTAGAAGAGGGCAAAATAGTGCCGGTATCTCACCTACAGCCATACCACATTGGATACGCCCAATCTCGTCTGATCTTGGAAGCTAAGCAGTGTTGGGCCTGGTTAGTACTTGGGTGGGAGACCACATGGGAACACCAGGTGCTGTAGGTTTTTTCACATTAATGGCAAATTGTTTTTATTCTCTTGCTATTTAAATTGGAAACTTTTTATTTTTATTGCCAATACAGACATTTGGGACAGGTCAAACAGACACAATAGCCATCACCTAAAAACGTACCACACTGTTTAGGCCCAATTCCAACTGCTTTTGGGAGCTAAACAGTGTTGAGCCTCTTTAGTAGTTTAGTTTGAGACCACCTGCTAATATCATGTCCTGTAGGTCTTTTTACATTACCAACACATGATTTTTTTCAGTAAGCCAATATAGTTAGGAAACTTTTTGATTAGCTTACCTGGTTATAGAAGTAGAAGAGGGCAAAAAAGTGCCTGTATCTCACCTACAGCCATACCACATTGGATACGCCCGATCTCGTCTGATCTTGGAAGCTAAGCAGTGTTGGGCCTGGTTATTACTTGGGTGGGAGACCACATGGGAACACCAGGTGCTGTAGGTTTTTCCCATTACTGGCAAATTGTTTTTATTCTCTAGCTTTTTAAATTGGAAACTTTTTATTTTTATTGCTAATACAGACATTTGGGACAGGTCAAACAGACCTCACCTAAAAACTTACCACACTGTTTAGTAGTAGTAGTAGTACGTTTATTTATATGGCGCCGCAAAGTGTCCGCAGCGCCGTACATAGCAAACAAAAAAAAATGACGAGGTAACGTACAGGGTGTGTTGAAAAATACAGTATAAATGGGGGTATAGCTGGTAGAACTAAAATCAGCATCAGTTCAGAAGTAGGTGTCAAAATTGTCAAGGAGACTAAAGATGAAGTAGTGCCTGTATCTCACCTACAGTCATACCACATTGGATACGCCCAATCTCGTCTGATCTTGGAAGCTAAGCAGTGTTGGGCCTGGTTAGTACTTGGGTGGGAGACCACATGGGAACACCAGGTGCTGTAGGTTTTTCCCATTACTGGCAAATTGTTTTTATTCTCTAGCTTTTTAAATTGGAAACTTTTTTCTCTTTATTGACAGTACAGACATTTGGAAGAGGTCAAACAGACACAATAGCCATCACCTAAAAACTTACCACACTGTTTAGGCCCAATTCCAACTGCTTTTGGCAGCTAAACAGTGTTGAGCCTCTTTAGTAGTTTAATTTGAGACCACCTGCTAATATCATGTCCTGTAGGTCTTTTTACATTACCAACACATGATTTTTTCAGTAAGGCAATACAGTTAGGAAACTTTTTTATTAGCTTACCTGGTTATAGAAGTAGAAGAGGGCAAAATAGTGCCGGTATCTCACCTACAGCCATACCACATTGGATACGCCCAATCTCGTCTGATCTTGGAAGCTAAGCAGTGTTGGGCCTGGTTAGTACTTGGGTGGGAGACCACATGGGAACACCAGGTGCTGTAGGTTTTTTCACATTAATGGCAAATTGTTTTTATTCTCTTGCTATTTAAATTGGAAACTTTTTATTTTTATTGCCAATACAGACATTTGGGACAGGTCAAACAGACACAATAGCCATCACCTAAAAACGTACCACACTGTTTAGGCCCAATTCCAACTGCTTTTGGGAGCTAAACAGTGTTGAGCCTCTTTAGTAGTTTAGTTTGAGACCACCTGCTAATATCATGTCCTGTAGGTCTTTTTACATTACCAACACATGATTTTTTTCAGTAAGCCAATATAGTTAGGAAACTTTTTGATTAGCTTACCTGGTTATAGAAGTAGAAGAGGGCAAAAAAGTGCCTGTATCTCACCTACAGCCATACCACATTGGATACGCCCGATCTCATCTGATCTTGGAAGCTAAGCAGTGTTGGGCCTGGTTATTACTTGGGTGGGAGACCACATGGGAACACTAGGTGCTGTAGGTTTTTCCCATTACTGGCAAATTGTTTTTATTCTCTAGCTTTTTAAATTGGAAACTTTTTATTTTTATTGCTAATACAGACATTTGGGACAGGTCAAACAGACACAATAGCCATCACCTAAAAACTTACCACACTGTTTAGTAGTAGTAGTAGTACGTTTATTTATATGGCGCCGCAAAGTGTCCGCAGCGCCGTACATAGCAAACAAAAAAAAATGACGAGGTAACGTACAGGGTGTGTTGAAAAATACAGTATAAATGGGGGTATAGCTGGTAGAACTAAAATCAGCATCAGTTCAGAAGTAGGTGTCAAAATTGTCAAGGAGACTAAAGATGAAGTAGAGGAAGGGAAGAACAGGACAGGAGCACAGGTGAGGTAAAGAGGTAGGGTGAGTACGTGAGGAAGGAGGGCCCTGCTCATAAGAGTTAACATACTAAAAATAGGTGGGTGGACGAACGAAAAACAATAGGATAAGTAGGAACGGAGGGGAACGGAGGCAGGATAAGAGGATCAAAAGAGGTTAGGAGGAGGGATAGGCTAGTCGAAAAAAGTGGGTTTTGAGGGAGCGCTTGAAGGAGGTAAGGGAATCAGAAAGCCTGATGGGTGGCGGGAGGTTGTTTCAGTGCAGGGGGGCAGCGCGAGAGAAGTCTTGGACACGGGAGTGGGAGGAGGTGATTAGGTGAGAGGTCAGTCGGCGGTCAGTGATGGAGCGAAGAGGACGGGAGGGAGTGTGGATAGAGATCAGTGAAGAGAGGTAAGGAGCGGTGTTTAGGCCCAATTCCAACTGCTTTTGGGAGCTAAACAGTGTTGAGCCTCTTTAGTAGTTTAATTTGAGACCACCTGCTAATATCATGTCCTGTAGGTCTTTTTACATTACCAACACATGATTTTTTTCAGTAAGCCAATATAGTTAGGAAACTTTTTTATTAGCTTACCTGGTTATAGAAGTAGAAGAGGGCAAAAAGGTGCCTGTATTTCACCTACAGCCATACCACATTGGATACGCCCAATCTCGTCTGATCTTGGAAGCTAAGCAGTGTTGGGGCTGGTTAGTACTTGGGTGGGAGACCACATGGGAACACCAGGTGCTGTAGGTTTTTCCCATTACTGGCAAATTGTTTTTATTCTCTAGCTTTTTAAATTGGAAACTTTTTTCTCTTTATTGACAGTACAGACATTTGGAAGAGGTCAAACAGACACAATAGCCATCACCTAAAAACTTACCACACTGCTTAGGCCCAATTCCAACTGCTTTTGGCAGCTAAACAGTGTTGAGCCTCTTTAGTAGTTTAATTTGAGACCACCTGCTAATATCATGTCCTGTAGGTCTTTTTACATTACCAACACATGATTTTTTTCAGTAAGCCAATATAGTTAGGAAACTTTTTGATTAGCTTACCTGGTTATAGAAGTAGAAGAGGGCAAAAAAGTGCCTGTATCTCACCTACAGCCATACCACATTGGATACGCCCAATCTCGTCTGATCTTGGAAGCTAAGCAGTGTTGGGCCTGGTTAGTACTTGGGTGGGAGACCACATGGGAACACCAGGTGCTGTAGGTTTTTCCCATTACTGGCAAATTGTTTTTATTCTCTAGCTTTTTAAATTGGAAACTTTTTATTTTTATTGCTAATACAGACATTTGGGACAGGTCAAACAGACACAATAGCCATCACCTAAAAACTTACTACACTGTTTAGGCCCAATTCCAACTGCTTTTGGGAGCTAAACAGTGTTGAGCCTCTTTAGTAGTTTAATTTGAGACCACCTGCTAATATCATGTCCTGTAGGTCTTTTTACATTACCAACACATGATTTTTTTCAGTAAGCCAATATAGTTAGGAAACTTTTTTATTAGCTTACCTGGTTATAGAAGTAGAAGAGGGCAAAAAGGTGCCTGTGTTTCACCTACAGCCATACCACATTGGATACGCCCAATCTCGTCTGATCTTGGAAGCTAAGCAGTGTTGGGGCTGGTTAGTACTTGGGTGGGAGACCACATGGGAACACCAGGTGCTGTAGGTTTTTCCCATTACTGGCAAATTGTTTTTATTCTCTAGCTTTTTAAATTGGAAACTTTTTTCTCTTTATTGACAGTACAGACATTTGGAAGAGGTCAAACAGACACAATAGCCATCACCTAAAAACTTACCACACTGCTTAGGCCCAATTCCAACTGCTTTTGGCAGCTAAACAGTGTTGAGCCTCTTTAGTAGTTTAATTTGAGACCACCTGCTAATATCATGTCCTGTAGGTCTTTTTACATTACCAACACATGATTTTTTTCAGTAAGCCAATATAGTTAGGAAACTTTTTTATTAGCTTACCTGGTTATAGAAGTAGAAGAGGGCAAAAAAGTGCATGTATCTCACCTACAGCCATACCACATTGGATACGCCCAATCTCGTCTGATCTTGGAAGCTAAGCAGTGTTGGGCCTGGTTAGTACTTGGGTGGGAGACCACATGGGAACACCAGGTGCTGTAGGTTTTTTCCCATTAATGGCAAATTGTTTTTATTCTCTTGCTATTTAAATTGGAAACTTTTTATTTTTTATTGCCAATACAGACATTTGGGACAGGTCAAACAGACACAATAGCCATCATCTAAAAACTTACCACACTGTTTAGGCCCAATTCCAACTGCTTTTGGGAGCTTAACAGTGTTGAGCCTCTTTAGTAGTTTAATTTGAGACCACCTGCTAATATCATGTCCTGTAGGTCTTTTTACATTACCAACACATGATTTTTTTCAGTAAGCCAATATAGTTAGGAAACTTTTTTATTAGCTTACCTGGTTATAGAAGTAGAAGAGGGCAAAAAGGTGCCTGTGTTTCACCTACAGCCATACCACATTGGATACGCCCAATCTCGTCTGATCTTGGAAGCTAAGCAGTGTTGGGGCTGGTTAGTACTTGGGTGGGAGACCACATGGGAACACCAGGTGCTGTAGGTTTTTCCCATTACTGGCAAATTGTTTTTATTCTCTAGCTTTTTAAATTGGAAACTTTTTTCTCTTTATTGACAGTACAGACATTTGGAAGAGGTCAAACAGACACAATAGCCATCACCTAAAAACTTACCACACTGCTTAGGCCCAATTCCAACTGCTTTTGGCAGCTAAACAGTGTTGAGCCTCTTTAGTAGTTTAATTTGAGACCACCTGCTAATATCATGTCCTGTAGGTCTTTTTACATTACCAACACATGATTTTTTTCAGTAAGCCAATATAGTTAGGAAACTTTTTTATTAGCTTACCTGGTTATAGAAGTAGAAGAGGGCAAAAAAGTGCATGTATCTCACCTACAGCCATACCACATTGGATACGCCCAATCTCGTCTGATCTTGGAAGCTAAGCAGTGTTGGGCCTGGTTAGTACTTGGGTGGGAGACCACATGGGAACACCAGGTGCTGTAGGTTTTTTCCCATTAATGGCAAATTGTTTTTATTCTCTTGCTATTTAAATTGGAAACTTTTTATTTTTTATTGCCAATACAGACATTTGGGACAGGTCAAACAGACACAATAGCCATCATCTAAAAACTTACCACACTGTTTAGGCCCAATTCCAACTGCTTTTGGGAGCTTAACAGTGTTGAGCCTCTTTAGTAGTTTAATTTGAGACCACCTGCTAATATCATGTCCTGTAGGTCTTTTTACATTACCAACACATGATTTTTTTCAGTAAGCCAATATAGTTAGGAAACTTTTTTATTAGCTTACCTGGATATAGAAGTAGAAGAGGGCAAAAAAGTGCCTGTATCTCACCTACAGCCATACCACATTGGATACGCCCAATCTCGTCTAATCTTGGAAGCTAAGCAGTGTTGGGCCTGGTTAGTACTTGGGTGGGAGACGACATGGGAACACCAGGTGCTGTAGGTTTTTCCCATTACTGGCAAATTGTTTTTATTCTCTAGCTTTTTAAATTGGAAACTTTTTATTTTTATTGCTAATACAGACATTTGGGACAGGTCAAACAGACACAATAGCCATCACCTAAAAACTTACCACACTGTTTATGCCCAATTCCAACTGCTTTTGGGAGCTAAACAGTGTTGAGCCTCTTTAGTAGTTTAATTTGAGACCACCTGCTAATATCATGTCCTGTAGGTCTTTTTACATTACCAACACATGATTTTTTTCAGTAAGCCAATATAGTTAGGAAACTTTTTTATTAGCTTACCTGGTTATAGAAGTAGAAGAGGGCAAAAAGGTGCCTGTATTTCACCTACAGCCATACCACATTGGATACGCCCAATCTCGTCTGATCTTGGAAGCTAAGCAGTGTTGGGCCTGGTTAGTACTTGGGTGGGAGACCACATGGGAACACCAGGTGCTGTAGGTTTTTTCCCATTAATGGCAAATTGTTTTTATTCTCTTGCTATTTAAATTGGAAACTTTTTATTTTTATTGCCAATACAGACATTTGGGACAGGTCAAACAGACACAATAGCCATCACCTAAAAACTTACCACACTGTTTAGGCCCAATTCCAACTGCTTTTGGGAGCTAAACAGTGTTGAGCCTCTTTAGTAGTTTAGTTTGAGACCACCTGCTAATATCATGTCCTGTAGGTCTTTTTACATTACCAACACATGATTTTTTTCAGTAAGCCAATATAGTTAGGAAACTTTTTTATTAGCTTACCTGGTTATAGAAGTAGAAGAGGGCAAAAAAGTGCCTGTATCTCACCTACAGTCATACCACTTTGGATATGCCCAATCTCATCTGATCTTGGAAGCTAAGCAGTGTTGGGCCTGGTTAGTACTTGGGTGGGAGACCACATGGGAACACCAGGTGCTGTTGGTTTTTCCCATTACTGGCAAATTGTTTTTATTCTCTAGCTTTTTAAATTGGAAACTTTTTTCTCTTTATTGACAGTACAGACATTTGGAAGAGGTCAAACAGACACAATAGCCATCACCTAAAAACTTACCACACTGTTTAGGCCCAATTCCAACTGCTTTTGGGAGCTAAACAGTGTTGATCCTCTTTAGTAGTTTAATTTGAGACCACCTGCTAATATCATGTCCTGTAGGTCTTTTTACATTACCAACACATGATTTTTTTCAGTAAGGCAATACCGTTAGGAAACTTTTTTATTAGCTTACCTGGTTATAGAAGTAGAAGAGGGCAAAAAAGTGCCGGTATCTCACCTACAGCCATACCGCATTGGATACGCCCAATCTCGTCTGATCTTGGAAGCTAAGCAGTGTTGGGCCTGTTTAGTACTTGGGTGGGAGACCACATGGGAACACCAGGTGCTGTAGGTTTTTTTCCCATTAATGGCAAATTGTTTTTATTCTCTTGCTATTTAAATTGGAACCTTTTTATTTTTATTGCCAATACAGACATTTGGGACAGGTCAAACAGACACAATAGCCATCACCTAAAAACTTAGCACACTGTTTAGGCCCAATTCCAACTGCTTTTGGCAGCTAAACAGTGTTGAGCCTCTTTAGTAGTTTAGTTTGAGACCACCTGCTAATATCATGTCCTGTAGGTCTTTTTACATTACCAACACATGATTTTTTTCAGTAAGCCAATATAGTTAGGAAATTTTATTATTAGCTTACCTGGTTATAGAAGTAGAAGAGGGCAAAAAAGTGCCTGTATCTCACCTACAGCCGTACCACATTGATACGCTCAATCTCGTCTGATCTTGGACGCTAAGCAGTGTTGGGCCTGGTTAGTACTTGGGTGGGAGACCACATGGGAACACCAGGTGCTGTAGGTTTTTCCCATTACTGGCAAATTGTTTTTATTCTCTAGCTTTTAAAATTGGAAACTTTTTATTTTTATTGCTAATACAGACATTTGGGGCAGGTCAAACAGACACAATAGCCATCACCTAAAAACTTACCACACTGTTTAGGCCCAATTCCAACTGCTTTTGGGAGCTAAACAGTGTTGATCCTCTTTAGTAGTTTAATTTGAGACCACCTGCTAATATCATGTCCTGTAGGTCTTTTTACATTACCAACACATGATTTTTTTCAGTAAGCCAATATAGTTAGGAAACTTTTTTATTAGCTTACCTGGTTATAGAAGTAGAAGAGGGCAAAAAAGTGCCTGTATCTCACTTACAGCCATACCACATTGGATACGCCCAATCTCATCTGATCTTGGAAGCTAAGCAGTGTTGGGCCTGGTTAGTACTTGGGTGGGAGACCACATGGGAACATCAGGTGCTGTAGGTTTTTCCCATTACTGGCAAATTGTTTTTATTCTGTAGCTTTTTAAATTGGAAACTTTTTTCTCTTTATTGACAGTACAGACATTTGGAAGTGGTCAAACAGACACAATAGCCATCACCTAAAAACTTACCACACTGTTTAGGCCCAATTCCAACTGCTTTTGGCAGCTAAACAGTGTTGAGCCTCTTTAGTAGTTTAATTTGAGACCACCTGCTAATATCATGTCCTGTAGGTCTTTTTACATTACCAACACATGATTTTTTTCAGTAAGGCAATACAGTTAGGAAACTTTTGTATTAGCTTACCTGGTTATAGAAGTAGAAGAGGGCAAAAAAGTGCTGGTATTCTCACCTACAGCCATACCACGTTGGATACGCCCAATCTCGTCTGATCTTGGAAGCTAAGCAGTGTTGGGCCTGGTTAGTACTTGGGTGGGAGACCACATGGGAACACCAGGTGCTGTAGGTTTTTTCCCATTAATGGCAAATTGTTTTTATTCTCTTGCTATTTAAATTGGAAACTTTTTATTTTTATTGCCAATACAGACATTTGGGACAGGTCAAACAGACACAATAGCCATCACCTAAAAACTTACCACACTGTTTAGGCCCAATTCCAACTGCTTTTGGGAGCTAAACAGTGTTGAGCCTCTTTAGTAGTTTAATTTGAGACCACCTGCTAATATCATGTCCTGTAGGTCTTTTTACATTACCAACACATGATTTTTTTCAGTAAGCCAATATAGTTAGGAAACTTTTTTATTAGCTTACCTGGTTATAGAAGTAGAAGAGGGCAAAAAAGTGCCTGTATCTCACCTACAGCCATACCACATTGGATACGCCCAATCTCGTCTGATCTTGGAAGCTAAGCAGTGTTGGGCCTGGTTAGTACTTGGGTGGGAGACCACATGGGAACACCAGGTGCTGTAGGTTTTTTCCCATTAATGGCAAATTGTTTTTATTCTCTTGCTATTTAAATTGGAAACTTTTTATTTTTTATTGCCAATACAGACATTTGGGACAGGTCAAACAGACACAATAGCCATCATCTAAAAAACTTACCACACTGTTTAGGCCCAATTCCAACTGCTTTTGGGATCTAAACAGTGTTGAGCCTCTTTAGTAGTTTAATTTGAGACCACCTGCTAATATCATGTCCTGTAGGTCTTTTTACATTACCAACACATGATTTTTTTCAGTAAGCCAATATAGTTAGGAAACTTTTTTATTAGCTTACCTGGATATAGAAGTAGAAGAGGGCAAAAAAATGCCTGTATCTCACCTACAGCCATACCACATTGGATACGCCCAATCTCGTCTGATCTTGGAAGCTAAGCAGTGTTGGGTCTGGTTAGTACTTGGGTTGGAGACCACATGGGAACACCAGGTGCTGTAGGTTTTTCCCATTACTGGCAAATTGTTTTTATTCTCTAGCTTTTTAAATTGGAAACTTTTTTCTCTTTATTGACAGTACAGACATTTGGAAGAGGTCAGACACAATAGCCATCACCTAAAAACTTACCACACTGTTTATGCCAAATTCCAACTGCTTTTGGCAGCTAAACAGTGTTGAGCCTCTTTAGTAGTTTAATTTGAGACCACCTGCTAATATCATGTCCTGTAGGTCTTTTTACATTACCAACACATGATTTTTTTCAGTAAGCCAATATAGTTAGGAAACTTTTTAATTAGCTTACCTGGTTATAGAAGTAGAAGAGGGCAAAAAAGTGCCTGTATCTCACCTACAGCCATACCACATTGGATACGCCCAATCTCGTCTGATCTTGGAAGCTAAGCAGTGTTGGGCCTGGTTAGTACTTGGGTGGGAGACCACATGGGAACACCAGGTGCTGTAGGTTTTTCCCATTACTGGCAAATTGTTTTTATTCTCTAGCTTTTTAAATTGGAAACTTTTTTCTCTTTATTGACAGTACAGACATTTGGAAGAGGTCAGACACAATAGCCATCACCTAAAAACGTACCACACTGTTTAGGCCCAATTCCAACTGCTTTTGGGAGCTAAACAGTGTTGAGCCTCTTTAGTAGTTTAGTTTGAGACCACCTGCTAATATCATGTCCTGTAGGTCTTTTTACATTACCAACACATGATTTTTTTCGTTAAGCCAATATAGTTAGGAAACTTTTTTATTAGCTTACCTGGTTATAGAAGTAGAAGAGGGCAAAAAAGTGCCTGTATCTCACCTACAGCTATACCACGTTGGATACGCCCAATCTCGTCTGATCTTGGAAGCTAAGCAGTGTTGGGCCTGGTTAGTACTTGGGTGGGAGACCACATGGGAACACCAGGTGCTGTAGGTTTTTCCCATTACTGGCAAATTGTTTTTATTCTCTAGCTTTTTAAATTGGAAACTTTATATTTTTATTGCTAATACAGACATTTGGGACAGGTTAAACAGACACAATAGCCATCACCTAAAAACTTACCACACTGTTTAGGCCCAATTCCAACTGCTTTTGGGAGCTAAACAGTGTTGAGTCTCTTTAGTAGTTTAATTTGAGACCACCTGCTAATATCATGTCCTGTAGGTCTTTTTACATTACCAACACATGATTTTTTTCAGTAAGCCAATATAGTTAGGAAACTTTTTTATTAGCTTAATTGGATATAGAAGTAGAAGAGGGCAAAAAGGGGCCTGAATTTCACCTACAGCCATACCACATTGGATACGCCTGATCTTGGAAGCTAAGCAGTGTTGGGCCTGGTTAGTACTTGGGAGGGAGACCACATGGGAACACCAGGTGCTGTAGGTTTTTCCCATTACTGGCAAATTGTTTTTATTCTCTAGCTTTTTAAATTGGAAACTTTTTTCTCTTTATTGACAGTACAGACATTTGGAAGAGATCAAACAGACACAATAGCCATCACCTAAAAACTTACCACACTGCTTAGGCCCAATTCCAACTGCTTTTGGCAGTTAAACAGTGTTGAGCCTCTTTAGTAGTTTAATTTGAGACCACCTGCTAATATCATGTCCTGTAGGTCTTTTTACATTACCAACACATGATTTTTTTCAGCAAGGCAATACAGTTAGGAAACTTTTTTATTAGCTTACCTGGTTATAGAAGTAGAAGAGGGCAAAAATGTGCCTGTATCTCACCTACAGCCATACCACATTGGATACGCCCAATCTCGTCTGATCTTGGAAGCTAAGCAGTTTTGGGCCTGGTTAGTACTTGGGTGGGAGACCACATGGGAACACCAGGTGCTGTAGGTTTTTTTCCCATTAATGGCAAATTGTTTTTATTCTCTTGCTATTTAAATTGGAAACTTTTTATTTTTATTGCCAATACAGACATTTGGGACAGGTCAAACAGACACAATAGCCATCACCTAAAAACTTACCACACTGTTTAGGCCCAATTCCAACTGCTTTTGGGAGCTAAACAGTGTTGAGCCTCTTTAGTAGTTTCATTTGAGACCACCTGCTAATATCATGTCCTGTAGGTCTTTTTACATTACCAACACATGATTTTTTTCAGTAAGACAATATAGTTAGGAAACTTTTTTATTAGCTTACCTGGTTATAGAAGTAGAAGATGGCAAAAAAGTGCCTGTATCTCACCTACAGCCATACCACATTGGATACGCCCAATCTCGTCTGATCTTAAAAGCTAAGCAGTGTTCGGCCTGGTTAGTTCTTGGGTGGGAGACCACATGGGAACACCAGGTGCTGTAGGTTTTTCCCATTACTGTCAAATTGTTTTTATTCTCTAGCTTTTTAAATTGGAAACTTTTTTCTCTTTATTGACAGTACAGACATTTGGAAGAGGTCAAACAGACACAATAGCCATCACCTAAAAACTTACCACACTGTTTAGGCCCAATTCCAACTGCTTTTGGCAGCTAAACAGTGTTGAGCCTCTTTAGTAGTTTAATTTGAGACCACCTGCTAATATCATGTCCTGTAGGTCTTTTTACATTACCAACACATTATTTTTTTCAGTAAGGCAATACAGTTAGGAAACTTTTTTATTAGCTTTCCTGGTTATAGAAGTAGAAGAGGGCAAAAAAGTGCCGGTATCTCACCTAAAGCCATACCACATTGGATACGCCCAATCTCGTCTGATCTTGGAAGCTAAGCAGTGTTGGGCCTGGTTAGTACTTGGGTGGGAGACCACATGGGAACACCAGGTGCTGTAGGTTTTTTTCCCATTAATGGCAAATTGTTTTTATTCTCTTGCTATTTAAATTGGAAACTTTTTATTTTTATTGCCAATACAGACATTTGGGACAGGTCAAACAGACACAATAGCCATCACCTAAAAACTTACCACACTGTTTAGGCCCAATTCCAACTGCTTTTGGGAGCTAAACAGTGTTGAGCCTCTTTAGTAGTTTCATTTGAGACCACCTGCTAATATCATGTCCTGTAGGTCTTTTTACATTACCAACACATGATTTTTTTCAGTAAGACAATATAGTTAGGAAACTTTTTTATTAGCTTACCTGGTTATAGAAGTAAAAGATGGCAAAAAAGTGCCTGTATCTCACCTACAGCCATACCACATTGGATACGCCCAATCTCGTCTGATCTTAGAAGCTAAGCAGTGTTCGGCCTGGTTAGTTCTTGGGTGGGAGACCACATGGGAACACCAGGTGCTGTAGGTTTTTCCCATTACTGGCAAATTGTTTTTATTCTCTAGCTTTTTAAATTGGAAACTTTTTTCTCTTTATTGACAGTACAGACATTTGGAAGAGGTCAAACAGACACAATAGCCATCACCTAAAAACTTACCACACTGTTTAGGCCCAATTCCAACTGCTTTTGGCAGCTAAACAGTGTTGAGCCTCTTTAGTAGTTTAATTTGAGACCACCTGCTAATATCATGTCCTGTAGGTCTTTTTACATTACCAACACATTATTTTTTTCAGTAAGGCAATACAGTTAGGAAACTTTTTTATTAGCTTTCCTGGTTATAGAAGTAGAAGAGGGCAAAAAAGTGCCGGTATCTCACCTAAAGCCATACCACATTGGATACGCCCAATCTCGTCTGATCTTGGAAGCTAAGCAGTGTTGGGCCTGGTTACTACTTAGGTGGGAGACCACATGGGAACAGCAGGTGCTATAGGTTTTTTCCCATTAATGGCAAATTGTTTTTATTCTCTTGCTATTTAAATTGGAAACTTTTTATTTTTATTGAAAATACAGACATTTGGGACAGGTCAAACAGACACAATAGCCATCACCTAAAAACTTACCACACTGTTTAGGCCCAATTCCAACTGCTTTTGGCAGCTAAACAGTGTTGAGCCTCTTTAGTAGTTTAATTTGAGACCACCTGCTAATATCATGTCCTGTAGGTCTTTTTACATTACCAACACATGATTTTTTTCAGTAAGGCAATACAGTTAGGAACCTTTTTTATTAGCTTACCTGGTTATAGAAGTAGAAGAGGGCAAAAAAGTGCCACTATCTCACCTACAGCCATACCACATTGGATACGCCCAATCTCGTCTGATCTTGGAAGCTAAGCAGTGTTGGGCCTGGTTAGTACTTGGGTGGGAGACCACATGGGAACACCAGGTGCTGTAGGTTCTTTCACAATAATGGCAAATTGTTTTTATTCTCTTGCTATTTAAATTGGAAACTTTTTATTTTTATTGCCAATACAGACATTTGGGACAGGTCAAACAGACACAATAGCCATCACCTAAAAACTTACCACACTGTTTAGGCCCAATTCCAACTGCTTTTGGGAGCTAAACAGTGTTGAGCCTCTTTAGTAGTTTAATTTGAGACCACCTGCTAATATCATGTCCTGTAGGTCTTTTTACATTACCAACACATGATTTTTTTCAGTAAGCCAATATAGTTAGGAAACTTTTTTATTAGCTTACCTGGTTATAGAAGTAGAAGAGGGCAAAAAAGTGCCTGTATCTCACCTACAGCCATACCACAATGGATACGCCCAATCTCGTCTGATCTTGGAAGCTAAGCAGTGTTGGGCCTGGTTAGTACTTGGGTGGGAGAACACATGGGAACACCAGGTGCTGTAGGTTTTTCCCATTACTGGCTAATTGTTTTTATTCTCTAGCTTTTTAAATTGGAAACTTTTTTTCTCTTTATTGACAGTACAGACATTTGGAAGAGGTCAAACAGACACAATAGCCATCACCTAAAAACTTACCACACTGTTTAGGCCCAATTCCAACTGCTTTTGGCAGCTAAACAGTGTTGAGCCTCTTTAGTAGTTTAATTTGAGACCACCTGCTAATATCATGTCCTGTAGGTCTTTTTACATTACCAACACATGATTTTTTTCAGTAAGGCAATACAGTTAGGAAACTTTTTTATTAGCTTACCTGGTTATAGAAGTAGAAGAGGGCAAAAAAGTGCCAGTATCTCACCTACAGCCATACCACATTGGATACGCCCAATCTCATCTGATCTTGGAAGCTAAGCAGTGTTGGGCCTGGTTAGTACTTGGGTGGGAGACCACATGGGAAAACCAGGTGCTGTAGGTTTTTTCCCATTAATAGCAAATTGTTTTTATTCTCTTGCTATTTAAATTGGAAACTTTTAAATTTTTATTGCCAATACAGACATTTTGGACAGGTCAAACAGACACAATAGCCATCACTTTAAAAATATACCACACTGTTTAGGCCCAATTCCAACTGCTTTTGGGAGCTAAACAGTGTTGAGCCTCTTTAGTAGTTTAATTTGAGACCACCTGCTAATATCATGTCCTGTAGGTCTTTTTACATTACCAACACATGATTTTTTTCAGTAATCTAAAATAGTTAGGAAACTTTTTTATTAGCTTACCTGGTTATAGAAGTAGAAGAGGGCAAAAAAGTGCCTGTATCTCACCTACAGCCATACCACATTGGATACGCCCAATCTCGTCTGATCTTGGAAGCTAAGCAGTGTTGAGCCTGGTTAGTACTTGGGTGGGAGACCACATGGGAACACCAGGTGCTGTAGGTTTTTCCCATTACTGGCAAATTGTTTTTATTCTCTAGCTTTTTAAATTGGAAACTTTTTTCTCTTTATTGACAGTACAGACATTTGGAAGAGGTCAAACAGACACAATAGCCATCACCTAAAAACTTACCACACTGTTTAGGCCCAATTCCAACTTTTTTTGGCAGCTAAACAGTGTTGAGCCTCTTTAGTAGTTTAATTTGAGACCACCTGCTAATATCATGTCCTGTAGGTCTTTTTACATTACCAACACATGATTTTTTTCAGTAAGGCAATACAGTTAGGAAACTTTTTTATTAGCTTACCTGGTTATAGAAGTAGAAGAGGGCAAAAAAATGCCGGTATCTCACCTACAGCCATACCACATTGGATACGCCCAATCTCGTCTGATCTTGGAAGCTAAGCAGTGTTGGGCCTGGTTAGTACTTGGGTGGGAGACCACATGGGAACACCAGGTGCTGTAGGTTTTTTCCCATTACTGGCAAATTGTTTTTATTCTCTTGCTATTTAAATTGGAAACTTTTTATTTTTATTGCCAATACAGACATTTGGGACAGGTCAAACAGACACAATAGCCATCACCTAAAAACTTACCACAATGTTTAGGCCCAATTCCAACTGCTTTTCGGAGCTAAACAGTGTTGAGCCTCTTTAGTAGTTTAATTTGAGACCACCTGCTAATATCATGTCCTGTAGGTCTTTTTACATTACCAACACATGATTTTTTTCAGTAAGCCAATATAGTTAGGAAACTTTTTTATTAGCTTACCTGGTTATCGAAGTAGAAGAGGGCAAAAAAGTGCCTGTATCTCACCTACAGCCATACCACATTGGATACGCCCAATCTCGTCTGATCTTGGAAGCTAAGCAGTGTTGTGCCTGGTTAGTACTTGGGTGGGAGACCACATGGGAACACCAGGTGCTGTTGGTTTTTCCCATTACTGGCAAATTGTTTTTATTCTCTAGCTTTTTAAATTGGAAACTTTTTTCTCTTTATTGACAGTACAGACATTTGGAAGAGGTCAAACAGACACAATAGCCATCACCTAAAAACTTACCACACTGTTTAGGCCCAATTCCAACTGCTTTTGGCAGCTAAACAGTGTTGAGCCTCTTTAGTAGTTTAATTTGAGACCACCTGCTAATATCATGTCCTGTAGGTCTTTTTACATTACCAACACATGATTTTTTTCAGTAAGGCAATACAGTTAGGAAACTTTTTTATTAGCTTACCTGGTTATAGGAGTAAAAGAGGGCAAAAAAGTGCCGGTATCTTACCTACAGCCATACCACATTGGATACGCCCAATCTCGTCTGATCTTGGAAGCTAAGCAGTGTTGGGCCTGGTTAGTACTTGGGTGGGAGAACATATGGGAACACCAGGTGCTGTAGGTTTTTTCCCATTAATGGCAAATTGTTTTTATTCTCTTGCTATTTAAATTGGAAACTTTTTTCTCTTTATTGACAGTACAGACATTTGGAAGAGGTCAAACAGACACAATAGCCATCACCTAAAAACTTACCACACTGTTTAGGCCCAATTCCAACTGCTTTTGGCAGCTAAACAGTGTTGAGCCTCTTTAGTAGTTTAATTTGAGACCACCTGCTAATATCATGTCCTGTAGGTCTTTTTACATTACCAACACATGATTTTTTTCAGTAAGGCAATACAGTTAGGAAACTTTTTTATTAGCTTACCTGGTTATAGAAGTAGAAGAGGGCAAAAAAGTGCCGGTATCTCACCTACAGCCATACCACATTGGATACGCCCAATCTCATCTGATCTTGGAAGCTAAGCAGTGTTGGGCCTGGTTAGTACTTGGGTGGGAGACCACATGGGAAAACCAGGTGCTGTAGGTTTTTTCCCATTAATGGCAAATTGTTTTTATTCTCTTGCTTTTTAAATTGGAAACTTTTTATTTTTATTGCCAATACAGACATTTGGGACAGGTCAAACAGACACAATAGCCATCACTTTAAAAATATACCACACTGTTTAGGCCCAATTCCAACTGCTTTTGGGAGCTAAACAGTGTTGAGCCTATTTAGTAGTTTAATTTGAGACCACCTGCTAATATCATGTCCTGTAGGTCTTTTTACATTACCAACACATGATTTTTTTCAGTAAGCCAAAATAGTTAGGAAACTTTTTTATTAGCTTACCTGGTTATAGAAGTAGAAGAGGGCAAAAAAGTGCCTGTATCTCACCTACAGCCATACCACATTGGATACGCCCAATCTCGTCTGATCTTGGAAGCTAAGCAGTGTTGGGCCTGGTTAGTTCTTGGGTGGGAGACCACATGGGAACACCAGGTGCTGTAGGTTTTTCCCATTACTGGCAAATTGTTTTTATTCTCTAGCTTTTTAAATTGGAAACTTTTTTCTCTTTATTGACAGTACAGACATTTGGAAGAGGTCAAACAGACACAATAGCCATCACCTAAAAACTTACCACACTGTTTAGGCCCAATTCCAACTTTTTTTGGCAGCTAAACAGTGTTGAGCCTCTTTAGTAGTTTAATTTGAGACCACCTGCTAATATCATGTCCTGTAGGTCTTTTTACATTACCAACACATGATTTTTTTCAGTAAGGCAATACAGTTAGGAAACTTTTTTCATAGCTTACCTGGTTATAGAAGAAGAAGAGGGCAAAAAAGTGCCGGTATCTCACGTACAGCCATACCACATTGGATACGCCCAATCTCGTCTGATCTTGGAAGCTAAGCAGTGTTGGGCCTGGTTAGTACTTGGGTGGGAGACCACATGGGAACACCAGGTGCTGTAGGTTTTTTCCCATTAATGGCAAATTGTTTTTATTCTCTTGCTATTTAAATTGGAAACTTTTTATTTTTATTGCCAATACAGACATTTGGGACAGGTCAAACAGACACAATAGCCATCACCTAAAAACTTACCACAATGTTTAGGCCCAATTCCAACTGCTTTTCGGAGCTAAACAGTGTTGAGCCTCTTTAGTAGTTTAATTTGAGACCACCTGCTAATATCATGTCCTGTAGGTCTTTTTACATTACCAACACATGATTTTTTTCAGTAAGCCAATATAGTTAGGAAACTTTTTTATTAGCTTACCTGGTTATAGAAGTAGAAGAGGGCAAAAAAGTGCCTGTATCTCACCTACAGCCATACCACATTGGATACGCCTGATCTTGGAAGCTAAGCAGTGTTGGGCCTGGTTAGTACTTGGGTGGGAGACCACATGGGAACACCAGGTGCTGTAGGTTTTTCCCATTACTGGCAAATTGTTTTTATTCTCTAGCTTTTTAAATTGGAAACTTTTTTCTCTTTATTGACAGTACAGACATTTGGAAGAGGTCAAACAGACACAATAGCCATCACCTAAAAACTTACCACACTGTTTAGGCCCAATTCCAACTGCTTTTGGGAGCTAAACAGTGTTGAGCCTCTTTAGTAGTTTAATTTGAGACCACCTGCTAATATCATGTCCTGTAGGTCTTTTTACATTACCAACACATGATTTTTTTCAGTAAGCCAATATAGTTAGGAAACTTTTTTATTAGCTTACCTGGTTATAGAAGTAGAAGAGGGCAAAAAAGTGCCTGTATCTCACCTACAGCCATACCACATTGGATACGCCCAATCTCGTCTGATCTTGGAAGCTAAGCAGTGTTGGGCCTGGTTAGTACTTGGGTGGGAGACCACATGGGAACACCAGGTGCTGTAGGTTTTTCCCATTACTGGCAAATTGTTTTTATTCTCTAGCTTTTTAAATTGGAAACTTTTTTCTCTTTATTGACAGTACAGACATTTGGAAGAGGTCAAACAGACACAATAGCCATCACCTAAAAACTTACCACACTGTTTAGGCCCAATTCCAACTGCTTTTGGCAGCTAAACAGTGTTGAGCCTCTTTAGTAGTTTAATTTGAGACCACCTGCTAATATCATGTCCTGTAGGTCTTTTTACATTACCAACACATGATTTTTTTCAGTAAGGCAATACAGTTAGGAAACTTTTTTATTAGCTTACCTGGTTATAGAAGTAGAAGAGGGCAAAAAAGTGCCAGTATCTCACCTACAGCCATACCACATTGGATACGCCCAATCTCATCTGATCTTGGAAGCTAAGCAGTGTTGGGCCTGGTTAGTACTTGGGTGGGAAACCACATGGGAAAACCAGGTGCTGTAGGTTTTTTCCCATTAATGGCAAATTGTTTTTATTCTCTTGCTATTTAAATTGGAAACTTTTTATTTTTATTGCCAATACAGACATTTGGGACAGGTCAAACAGACACAATAGCCATCACCTAAAAACTTACCACACTGTTTAGGCCCAATTCCAACTGCTTTTGGGAGCTAAACAGTGTTGAGCCTCTTTAGTAGTTTCATTTGAGACCACCTGCTAATATCATGTTCTGTAGGTCTTTTTACATTACCAACACATGATTTTTTTCAGTAAGCCAATATAGTTAGGAAACTTTTTTATTAGCTTACCTGGTTATAGAAGTAGAAGAGGGCAAAAAAGTGCCTGTATCTCACCTACAGCCATACCACATTGGATACGCCCAATCTCGTCTGATCTTGGAAGCTAAGCAGTGTTGGGCCTGGTTAGTACTTGGGTGGGAGACCACATGGGAACACCAGGTGCTGTAGGTTTTTCCCATTACTGGCAAATTGTTTTTATTCTCTAGCTTTTTAAATTGGAAACTTTTTTCTCTTTATTGACAGTACAGACATTTGGAAGAGGTCAAACAGACACAATAGCCATCACCTAAAAACTTACCACACTGTTTAGGCCCAATTCCAACTTTTTTTGGCAGCTAAACAGTGTTGAGCCTCTTTAGTAGTTTAATTTGAGACCACCTGCTAATATCATGTCCTGTAGGTCTTTTTACATTACCAACACATGATTTTTTTCAGTAAGACAATACAGTTAGGAAACTTTTTTATTAGCTTACCTTGTTATAGAAGTAGAAGAGGGCAAAAAAGTGCCGGTATCTCACCTACAGCCATACCACATTGGATACGCCCAATCTCGTCTGATCTTGGAAGCTAAGCAGTGTTGGGCCTGGTTAGTACTTGGGTGGGAGACCACATGGGAACACCAGGTGCTGTAGGTTTTTCCCATTACTGGCTAATTGTTTTTATTCTCTAGCTTTTTAAATTGGAAACTTTTTTCTCTTTATTGACAGTACAGACATTTGGAAGAGGTCAAACAGACACAAAAGCCATCACCTTAAAACTTACCACACTGTTTAGGCCCAATTCCAACTGCTTTTGGCAGCTAAACAGTGTTGAGCCTCTTTAGTAGTTTAATTTGAGACCACCTGCTAATATCATGTCCTGTAGGTCTTTTTACATTACCAACACATGATTTTTTTCAGTAAGGCAATACAGTTAGGAAACTTTTTTATTAGCTTACCTGGTTATAGAAGTAGAAGAGGGCAAAAAAGTGCCGGTATCTCACCTACAGCCATACCACATTGGATACGCCCAATCTTATCTGATCTTGGAAGCTAAGCAATGTTGGGCCTGGTTAGTACTTGGGTGGGAATTCACATGGGAACACCAGGTGCTGTAGGTTTTTCCCATTACTGGCTAATTGTTTTTATTCTCTAGCTTTTTAAATTGGAAACTTTTTTCTCTTTATTGACAGTACAGACATTTGGAAGAGGTCAAACAGACACAAAAGCCATCACCTTAAAACTTACCACACTGTTTAGGCCCAATTCCAACTGCTTTTGGCAGCTAAACAGTGTTGAGCCTCTTTAGTAGTTTAATTTGAGACCACCTGCTAATATCATGTCCTGTAGGTCTTTTTACATTACCAACACATGATTTTTTTCAGTAAGGCAATACAGTTAGGAAACTTTTTTATTAGCTTACCTGGTTATAGAAGTAGAAGAGGGCAAAAAAGTGCCGGTATCTCACCTACAGCCATACCACATTGGATACGCCCAATCTTATCTGATCTCAGAAGCTAAGCATTGTTGGGCCTGGTTAGTACTTGGGTGGGAATTCACATGGGAACACCAGGTGCTGTAGGTTTTTTCCCCATTAATGGCAAATTGTTTTTATTCTCTTGCTATTTAAATTGGAAACTTTTTATTTTTATTGCCAATACAGACATTTGGGACAGGTCAAACAGACACAATAGCCATCACCTAAAAACTTACCATACTGTTTAGGCCCAATTCCAACTGCTTTTGGGAGCTAAACAGTGTTGAGCCTCTTTAGTAGTTTAATTTGAGACCACCTGCTAATATTATGTCCTGTAGGTCTTTTTACATTACCAACACATGATTTTTTCAGTAAGCCAATATAGTTAGGAAACTTTTTTATTAGCTTACCTGGTTATAGAAGTAGAAGAGGGCAAAAAAGTGCTTGTATCTCACCTACAGCCTTACCATATTGGATACGCCCAATCTCGTCTGATCTTGGAAGCTAAGCAGTGTTGGGCCTGGTTAGTACTTGGGTGGGAGACCACATGGGAACACCAGGTGCTGTAGGTTTTTCCCATTACTGGCAAATTGTTTTTATTCTCTAGCTTTTTAAATTGGAAACTTTTTTCTCTTTATTGACAGTACAGACATTTGGAAGAGGTCAAACAGACACAATAGCCATCACCTAAAAACTTACCACACTGTTTAGGCCCAATTCCAACTGCTTTTGGCAGCTAAACAGTGTTGAGCCTCTTTAGTAGTTTAATTTGAGACCACCTGCTAATATCATGTCCTGTAGGTCTTTTTACATTCCCAACACATGATTTTTTTCAGTAAGCCAATATAGTTAGGAAACTTTTTTAATAGCTTACCTGGTTATAGAAGTAGAAGAGGGCAAAAAAGTTCCTGCATCTCACCTACAGCCATACCACATTGGATACGCCCAATCTCGTCTGATCTTGGAAGCTAAGCAGTGTTGGGCCTGGTTAGTACTTGGGTGGGAGACCACATGGGAACACCAGGTGCTGTAGGTTTTTTCCCATTAATGGCAAATTGTTTTTATTCTCTTGCTATTTAAATTGGAAACTTTTTATTTTTATTGCCAATACAGACATTTGGGACAGGTCAAACAGACACAATAGCCATCACCTAAAAACTTACCACACTGTTTAGGCCCAATTCCAACTGCTTTTGGCAGCTAAACAGTGTTGAGCCTCTTTAGTAGTTTAATTTGAGACCACCTGCTAATATCATGTCCTGTATGTCTTTTTACATTACCAACACATGATTTTTTTCAGTAAGGCAATACAGTTAGGAAACTTTTTTATTAGCTTACCTGGTTATAGAAGTAGAAGAGGGCAAAAAAGTGCCGGTATCTCACCTACAGCCATACCACATTGGATACGCCCAATCTCGTCTGATCTTGGAAGTTAAGCAGTGTTGGGCATGGTTAGTACTTGGGTGGGAGACCACATGGCAACACCAGGTGCTGTAGGTTTTTTCCCATTAATTGCAAATTGTTTTTATTCTCTAGCTTTTTAAATTGGAAACTTTTTTCTCTTTATTGACAGTACAGACATTTGGAAGAGGTCAAACGGACACAATAGCCATCACCTAAAAACTTACCACACTGTTTAGGCCAAATTCCAACTGCTTTTGGCAGCTAAACAGTGTTGAGCCTCTTTAGTAGTTTAATTTGAGACCACCTGCTAATATCATGTCCTGTAGGTCTTTTTACATTACCAACACATGATTTTTTTCAGTAAGCCAATATAGTTAGGAAACTTTTTTATTAGCTTACCTGGTTATAGAAGTAGAAGAGGGCAAAAAAGTGCCTGTATCTCACCTACAGCCATATCACATTGGATACGCCCAATCTCGTCTGATCTTGGAAGCTAAGCAGTGTTGGGCCTGGTTAGTACTTGGGTGGGAGACCACATGGGAACACCAGGTGCTGTAGGTTTTTTCCCATTAATGGCAAATTGTTTTTATTCTCTTGCTATTTAAATTGGAAACTTTTTTCTCTTTATTGACAGTACAGACATTTGGAAGAGGTCAAACAGACACAATAGCCATCACCTAAAAACTTACCACACTGTTTAGGCCCAATTCCAACTGCTTTTGGCAGCTAAACAGTGTTGAGCCTCTTTAGTAGTTTAATTTGAGACCACCTGCTAATATCATGTCCTGTAGGTCTTTTTACATTACCAACACATGATTTTTTTCAGTAAGGCAATACAGTTAGGAAACTTTTTTATTAGCTTACCTGGTTATAGAAGTAGAAGAGGGCAAAAAAGTGCCGGTATCTCACCTACAGCCATACCACATTGGATACGCCCAATCTCATCTGATCTTGGAAGCTAAGCAGTGTTGGGCCTGGTTAGTACTTGGGTGGGAGACCACATGGGAAAACCAGGTGCTGTAGGTTTTTTCCCATTAATGGCAAATTGTTTTTATTCTCTTGCTTTTTAAATTGGAAACTTTTTATTTTTATTGCCAATACAGACATTTGGGACAGGTCAAACAGACACAATAGCCATCACTTTAAAAATATACCACACTGTTTAGGCCCAATTCCAACTGCTTTTGGGAGCTAAACAGTGTTGAGCCTATTTAGTAGTTTAATTTGAGACCACCTGCTAATATCATGTCCTGTAGGTCTTTTTACATTACCAACACATGATTTTTTTCAGTAAGCCAAAATAGTTAGGAAACTTTTTTATTAGCTTACCTGGTTATAGAAGTAGAAGAGGGCAAAAAAGTGCCTGTATCTCACCTACAGCCATACCACATTGGATACGCCCAATCTCGTCTGATCTTGGAAGCTAAGCAGTGTTGGGCCTGGTTAGTTCTTGGGTGGGAGACCACATGGGAACACCAGGTGCTGTAGGTTTTTCCCATTACTGGCAAATTGTTTTTATTCTCTAGCTTTTTAAATTGGAAACTTTTTTCTCTTTATTGACAGTACAGACATTTGGAAGAGGTCAAACAGACACAATAGCCATCACCTAAAAACTTACCACACTGTTTAGGCCCAATTCCAACTTTTTTTGGCAGCTAAACAGTGTTGAGCCTCTTTAGTAGTTTAATTTGAGACCACCTGCTAATATCATGTCCTGTAGGTCTTTTTACATTACCAACACATGATTTTTTTCAGTAAGGCAATACAGTTAGGAAACTTTTTTCATAGCTTACCTGGTTATAGAAGAAGAAGAGGGCAAAAAAGTGCCGGTATCTCACGTACAGCCATACCACATTGGATACGCCCAATCTCGTCTGATCTTGGAAGCTAAGCAGTGTTGGGCCTGGTTAGTACTTGGGTGGGAGACCACATGGGAACACCAGGTGCTGTAGGTTTTTTCCCATTAATGGCAAATTGTTTTTATTCTCTTGCTATTTAAATTGGAAACTTTTTATTTTTATTGCCAATACAGACATTTGGGACAGGTCAAACAGACACAATAGCCATCACCTAAAAACTTACCACAATGTTTAGGCCCAATTCCAACTGCTTTTCGGAGCTAAACAGTGTTGAGCCTCTTTAGTAGTTTAATTTGAGACCACCTGCTAATATCATGTCCTGTAGGTCTTTTTACATTACCAACACATGATTTTTTTCAGTAAGCCAATATAGTTAGGAAACTTTTTTATTAGCTTACCTGGTTATAGAAGTAGAAGAGGGCAAAAAAGTGCCTGTATCTCACCTACAGCCATACCACATTGGATACGCCTGATCTTGGAAGCTAAGCAGTGTTGGGCCTGGTTAGTACTTGGGTGGGAGACCACATGGGAACACCAGGTGCTGTAGGTTTTTCCCATTACTGGCAAATTGTTTTTATTCTCTAGCTTTTTAAATTGGAAACTTTTTTCTCTTTATTGACAGTACAGACATTTGGAAGAGGTCAAACAGACACAATAGCCATCACCTAAAAACTTACCACACTGTTTAGGCCCAATTCCAACTGCTTTTGGGAGCTAAACAGTGTTGAGCCTCTTTAGTAGTTTAATTTGAGACCACCTGCTAATATCATGTCCTGTAGGTCTTTTTACATTACCAACACATGATTTTTTTCAGTAAGCCAATATAGTTAGGAAACTTTTTTATTAGCTTACCTGGTTATAGAAGTAGAAGAGGGCAAAAAAGTGCCTGTATCTCACCTACAGCCATACCACATTGGATACGCCCAATCTCGTCTGATCTTGGAAGCTAAGCAGTGTTGGGCCTGGTTAGTACTTGGGTGGGAGACCACATGGGAACACCAGGTGCTGTAGGTTTTTCCCATTACTGGCAAATTGTTTTTATTCTCTAGCTTTTTAAATTGGAAACTTTTTTCTCTTTATTGACAGTACAGACATTTGGAAGAGGTCAAACAGACACAATAGCCATCACCTAAAAACTTACCACACTGTTTAGGCCCAATTCCAACTGCTTTTGGCAGCTAAACAGTGTTGAGCCTCTTTAGTAGTTTAATTTGAGACCACCTGCTAATATCATGTCCTGTAGGTCTTTTTACATTACCAACACATGATTTTTTTCAGTAAGGCAATACAGTTAGGAAACTTTTTTATTAGCTTACCTGGTTATAGAAGTAGAAGAGGGCAAAAAAGTGCCAGTATCTCACCTACAGCCATACCACATTGGATACGCCCAATCTCATCTGATCTTGGAAGCTAAGCAGTGTTGGGCCTGGTTAGTACTTGGGTGGGAAACCACATGGGAAAACCAGGTGCTGTAGGTTTTTTCCCATTAATGGCAAATTGTTTTTATTCTCTTGCTATTTAAATTGGAAACTTTTTATTTTTATTGCCAATACAGACATTTGGGACAGGTCAAACAGACACAATAGCCATCACCTAAAAACTTACCACACTGTTTAGGCCCAATTCCAACTGCTTTTGGGAGCTAAACAGTGTTGAGCCTCTTTAGTAGTTTCATTTGAGACCACCTGCTAATATCATGTTCTGTAGGTCTTTTTACATTACCAACACATGATTTTTTTCAGTAAGCCAATATAGTTAGGAAACTTTTTTATTAGCTTACCTGGTTATAGAAGTAGAAGAGGGCAAAAAAGTGCCTGTATCTCACCTACAGCCATACCACATTGGATACGCCCAATCTCGTCTGATCTTGGAAGCTAAGCAGTGTTGGGCCTGGTTAGTACTTGGGTGGGAGACCACATGGGAACACCAGGTGCTGTAGGTTTTTCCCATTACTGGCAAATTGTTTTTATTCTCTAGCTTTTTAAATTGGAAACTTTTTTCTCTTTATTGACAGTACAGACATTTGGAAGAGGTCAAACAGACACAATAGCCATCACCTAAAAACTTACCACACTGTTTAGGCCCAATTCCAACTTTTTTTGGCAGCTAAACAGTGTTGAGCCTCTTTAGTAGTTTAATTTGAGACCACCTGCTAATATCATGTCCTGTAGGTCTTTTTACATTACCAACACATGATTTTTTTCAGTAAGACAATACAGTTAGGAAACTTTTTTATTAGCTTACCTTGTTATAGAAGTAGAAGAGGGCAAAAAAGTGCCGGTATCTCACCTACAGCCATACCACATTGGATACGCCCAATCTCGTCTGATCTTGGAAGCTAAGCAGTGTTGGGCCTGGTTAGTACTTGGGTGGGAGACCACATGGGAACACCAGGTGCTGTAGGTTTTTCCCATTACTGGCTAATTGTTTTTATTCTCTAGCTTTTTAAATTGGAAACTTTTTTCTCTTTATTGACAGTACAGACATTTGGAAGAGGTCAAACAGACACAAAAGCCATCACCTTAAAACTTACCACACTGTTTAGGCCCAATTCCAACTGCTTTTGGCAGCTAAACAGTGTTGAGCCTCTTTAGTAGTTTAATTTGAGACCACCTGCTAATATCATGTCCTGTAGGTCTTTTTACATTACCAACACATGATTTTTTTCAGTAAGGCAATACAGTTAGGAAACTTTTTTATTAGCTTACCTGGTTATAGAAGTAGAAGAGGGCAAAAAAGTGCCGGTATCTCACCTACAGCCATACCACATTGGATACGCCCAATCTTATCTGATCTCAGAAGCTAAGCATTGTTGGGCCTGGTTAGTACTTGGGTGGGAATTCACATGGGAACACCAGGTGCTGTAGGTTTTTTCCCCATTAATGGCAAATTGTTTTTATTCTCTTGCTATTTAAATTGGAAACTTTTTATTTTTATTGCCAATACAGACATTTGGGACAGGTCAAACAGACACAATAGCCATCACCTAAAAACTTACCATACTGTTTAGGCCCAATTCCAACTGCTTTTGGGAGCTAAACAGTGTTGAGCCTCTTTAGTAGTTTAATTTGAGACCACCTGCTAATATTATGTCCTGTAGGTCTTTTTACATTACCAACACATGATTTTTTCAGTAAGCCAATATAGTTAGGAAACTTTTTTATTAGCTTACCTGGTTATAGAAGTAGAAGAGGGCAAAAAAGTGCTTGTATCTCACCTACAGCCTTACCATATTGGATACGCCCAATCTCGTCTGATCTTGGAAGCTAAGCAGTGTTGGGCCTGGTTAGTACTTGGGTGGGAGACCACATGGGAACACCAGGTGCTGTAGGTTTTTCCCATTACTGGCAAATTGTTTTTATTCTCTAGCTTTTTAAATTGGAAACTTTTTTCTCTTTATTGACAGTACAGACATTTGGAAGAGGTCAAACAGACACAATAGCCATCACCTAAAAACTTACCACACTGTTTAGGCCCAATTCCAACTGCTTTTGGCAGCTAAACAGTGTTGAGCCTCTTTAGTAGTTTAATTTGAGACCACCTGCTAATATCATGTCCTGTAGGTCTTTTTACATTCCCAACACATGATTTTTTTCAGTAAGCCAATATAGTTAGGAAACTTTTTTAATAGCTTACCTGGTTATAGAAGTAGAAGAGGGCAAAAAAGTTCCTGCATCTCACCTACAGCCATACCACATTGGATACGCCCAATCTCGTCTGATCTTGGAAGCTAAGCAGTGTTGGGCCTGGTTAGTACTTGGGTGGGAGACCACATGGGAACACCAGGTGCTGTAGGTTTTTTCCCATTAATGGCAAATTGTTTTTATTCTCTTGCTATTTAAATTGGAAACTTTTTATTTTTATTGCCAATACAGACATTTGGGACAGGTCAAACAGACACAATAGCCATCACCTAAAAACTTACCACACTGTTTAGGCCCAATTCCAACTGCTTTTGGCAGCTAAACAGTGTTGAGCCTCTTTAGTAGTTTAATTTGAGACCACCTGCTAATATCATGTCCTGTATGTCTTTTTACATTACCAACACATGATTTTTTTCAGTAAGGCAATACAGTTAGGAAACTTTTTTATTAGCTTACCTGGTTATAGAAGTAGAAGAGGGCAAAAAAGTGCCGGTATCTCACCTACAGCCATACCACATTGGATACGCCCAATCTCGTCTGATCTTGGAAGTTAAGCAGTGTTGGGCATGGTTAGTACTTGGGTGGGAGACCACATGGCAACACCAGGTGCTGTAGGTTTTTTCCCATTAATTGCAAATTGTTTTTATTCTCTAGCTTTTTAAATTGGAAACTTTTTTCTCTTTATTGACAGTACAGACATTTGGAAGAGGTCAAACGGACACAATAGCCATCACCTAAAAACTTACCACACTGTTTAGGCCAAATTCCAACTGCTTTTGGCAGCTAAACAGTGTTGAGCCTCTTTAGTAGTTTAATTTGAGACCACCTGCTAATATCATGTCCTGTAGGTCTTTTTACATTACCAACACATGATTTTTTTCAGTAAGCCAATATAGTTAGGAAACTTTTTTATTAGCTTACCTGGTTATAGAAGTAGAAGAGGGCAAAAAAGTGCCTGTATCTCACCTACAGCCATATCACATTGGATACGCCCAATCTCGTCTGATCTTGGAAGCTAAGCAGTGTTGGGCCTGGTTAGTACTTGGGTGGGAGACCACATGGGAACACCAGGTGCTGTAGGTTTTTCCCATTACTGGCAAATTGTTTTTATTCTCTAGCTTTTTAAATTGGAAAAATTTTTCTCTTTATTGACAGTACAGACATTTGGAAGAGGTCAAACAGACACAATAGCCATCACCTAAAAACTTACCACACTGTTTAGGCCCAATTCCAACTGCTTTTGGCAGCTAAACAGTGTTGAGCCTCTTTAGTAGTTTTATTTGAGACCACCTGCTAATATCATGTCCTGTAGGTCTTTTTACATTACCAACACATGATTTCTTTCAGTAAGGCAATACAGTTAGGAAACTTTTTTATTATCTTACCTGGTTATAGAAGTAGAAGAGGGCAAAAAAGTGCTGGTATCTCACCTACAGCCATACCACATTGGATATGCCTAATCTCGTCTGATCTTGGAAGCTAAGCAGTGTTGGGCCTGGTTAGTACTTGGGTGGGAGACCACATGGGAACACCAAGTGCTGTAGGTTTTTTCCCATTAATGGCAAATTGTTTTTATTCTCTTGCTATTTAAATTGGAAACTTTTTATTTTTATTGCCAATACAGACATTTGGGACAGGTCAAACAGACACAATAGCCATCACCTAAAAATTTACCACACTGTTTAGGCCCAATTCCAACTGCTTTTGGGAGCTAAACAGTGTTGAGCCTCTTTAGTAGTTTAATTTGAGACCACCTGCTAATATCATGTCCTGTAGGTCTTTTTACATTACCAACACATGATTTTTTTCAGTAAGCCAATATAGTTAGGAAACTTTTTTATTAGCTTACCTGGTTATAGAATTAGAAGAGGGCAAAAAAGTGCCTGTATCTCACCTACAGCCATACCACAATGGATACGCCTAATCTCGTCTGATCTTGGAAGCTAAGCAGTGTTGGGCCTTGTTAGTACTTGGGTGGGAGAACACATGGGAACACCAGGTGCTGTAGGTTTTTCCCATTACTGGCTAATTGTTTTTATTCTCTAGCTTTTTAAATTGGAAACTTTTTTCTCTTTATTGACAGTACAGACATTTGGAAGAGGTCAAACAGACACAATAGCCATCACCTAAAAACTTACCACACTGTTTAGGCCCAATTCCAACTGCTTTTGGGAGCTAAACAGTGTTGAGCCTCTTTAGTAGTTTAATTTGAGACCACCTGCTAATATCATGTCCTGTAGGTCTTTTTACATTACCAACACATGATTTTTTTCAGTAAGCCAATATAGTTAGGAAACTTTTTTATTAGCTTACCTGGTTATAGAAGTAGAAGAGGGCAAAAAAGTGCCTGTATCTCACCTACAGCCATACCACATTGGATACGCCCAATCTCGTCTGATCTTGGAAGCTAAGCAGTGTTGGGCCTGGTTAGTACTTGGGTGGGAGACCACATGGGAGCACCAGGTGCTGTAGGTTTTTCCCATTACTGGCAAATTGTTTTTATTCTCTAGCTTTTTAAATTGGAAACTTTTTTCTCTTTATTGACAGTACAGACATTTGGAAGAGGTCAAACAGACACAATAGCCATCACCTAAAAACTTACCACACTGTTTAGGCCCAATTCCAACTGCTTTTGGCAGCTAAACAGTGTTGAGCCTCTTTAGTAGTTTAATTTGAGACCACCTGCTAATATCATGTCCTGTAGGTCTTTTTACATTACCAACACATGATTTTTTTCAGTAAGGCAATACAGTTAGGAAACTTTTTTATTAGCTTACCTGGTTATAGAAGTAGAAGAGGGCAAAAAGTGCCAGTATCTCACCTACAGCCATACCACATTGGATACGCCCAATCTCATCTGATCTTGGAAGCTAAGCAGTGTTGGGCCTGGTTAGTACTTGGGTGGGAGACCACATGGGAAAACCAGGTGCTGTAGGTTTTTTCCCATTAATGGCAAATTGTTTTTATTCTCTTGCTATTTAAATTGGAAACTTTTTATTTTTATTGCCAATACAGACATTTGTGACAGGTCAAACAGACACAATAGCCATCACCTAAAAACTTACCACACTGTTTAGGCCCAATTCCAACTGCTTTTGGGAGCTAAACAGTGTTGAGCCTCTTTAGTAGTTTCATTTGAGACCACCTGCTAATATCATGTTCTGTAGGTCTTTTTACATTACCAACACATGATTTTTTTCAGTAAGCCAATATAGTTAGGAAACTTTTTTATTAGCTTACCTGGTTATAGAAGTAGAAGAGGGCAAAAAAGTGCCTGTATCTCACCTACAGCCATACCACATTGGATACGCCCAATCTCGTCTGATCTTGGAAGCTAAGCAGTGTTGGGCCTGGTTAGTACTTGGGTGGGAGACCACATGGGAACACCAGGTGCTGTAGGTTTTTCCCATTACTGGCAAATTGTTTTTATTCTCTAGCTTTTTAAATTGGAAACTTTTTTCTCTTTATTGACAGTACAGACATTTGGAAGAGGTCAAACAGACACAATAGCCATCACCTAAAAACTTACCACACTGTTTAGGCCCAATTCCAACTTTTTTTGGCAGCTAAACAGTGTTGAGCCTCTTTAGTAGTTTAATTTGAGACCACCTGCTAATATCATGTCCTGTAGGTCTTTTTACATTACCAACACATGATTTTTTTCAGTAAGGCAATACAGTTAGGAAACTATTTTATTAGCTTACCTGGTTATAGAAGTAGAAGAGGGCAAAAAAGTGCCGGTATCTCACCTACAGCCATACCACATTGGGTACGCCCAATCTCATCTGATCTTGGAAGCTAAGCATTGTTGGGCCTGGTTAGTACTTGGGTGGGAGAACACATGGGAACACCAGGTGCTGTAGGTTTTTCCCATTACTGGCTAATTGTTTTTATTCTCTAGCTTTTTAAATTGGAAACTTTTTTCTCTTTATTGACAGTACAGACATTTGGAAGAGGTCAAACAGACACAAAAGCCATCACCTTAAAACTTACCACACTGTTTAGGCCCAATTCCAACTGCTTTTGGCAGCTAAACAGTGTTGAGCCTCTTTAGTAGTTTAATTTGAGACCACCTGCTAATATCATGTCCTGTAGGTCTTTTTACATTACCAACACATGATTTTTTTCAGTAAGGCAATACAGTTAAGAAACTTTTTTATTAGCTTACCTGGTTATAGAAGTAGAAGAGGGCAAAAAAGTGCCGGTATCTCACCTACAGCCATACCACATTGGATACGCCCAATCTTATCTGATCTTGGAAGCTAAGCAATGTTGGGCCTGGTTAGTACTTGGGTGGGAATTCACATGGGAACACCAGGTGCTGTAGGTTTTTTCCCATTAATGGCAAATTGTTTTTATTCTCTTGCTATTTAAATTGGAAACTTTTTATTTTTATTGCCAATACAGACATTTGGGACAGGTCAAACAGACACAATAGCCATCACCTAAAAACTTACCACACTGTTTAGGCCCAATTCCAACTGCTTTTGGGAGCTAAACAGTGTTGAGCCTCTTTAGTAGTTTAATTTGAGACCACCTGCTAATATCATGTCCTGTAGGTCTTTTTACATTACCAACACATGATTTTTTTCAGTAAGCCAATATAGTTAGAAATCTTTTTTATTAGCTTACCTGGTTATAGAAGTAGAAGAGGGCAAAAAAGTGCCGGTATCTCACCTACAGCCATACCACATTGGATACGTCCAATCTCGTCTGATCTTGGAAGCTAAGCAGTGTTGAGCCTGGTTAGTACTTGGGTGGGAGACCACATGGGAACACCAGGTGCTGTAGGTTTTTTCCCATTAATGGCAAATTGTTTTTATTCTCTTGCTATTTAAATTGGAAACTTTTTATTTTTATTGCCAATACAGACATTTGGGACAGGTCAAACAGACACCATAGCCATCACCTAAAAACTTACCATACTGTTTAGGCCCAATTCCAACTGCTTTTGGGAGCTAAACAGTGTTGAGCCTCTTTAGTAGTTTAATTTGAGACCACCTGCTAATATTATGTCCTGTAGGTCTTTTTACATTACCAACACATGATTTTTTCAGTAAGCCAATATAGTTAGGAAACTTTTTTATTAGCTTACCTGGTTATAGAAGTAGAAGAGGGCAAAAAAGTGCCTGTATCTCACCTACAGCCATACCATATTGGATACGCCCAATCTCGTCTGATCTTGGAAGCTAAGCAGTGTTGGGCCTGGTTAGTACTTGGGTGGGAGACCACATGGGAACACCAGGTGCTGTAGGTTTTTCCCATTACTGGCAAATTGTTTTTATTCTCTAGCTTTTTAAATTGGAAACTTTTTTCTCTTTATTGACAGTACAGACATTTGGAAGAGGTCAAACAGACACAATAGCCATCACCTAAAAACTTACCACACTGTTTAGGCCCAATTCCAACTGCTTTTGGCAGCTAAACAGTGTTGAGCCTCTTTAGTAGTTTAATTTGAGACCACCTGCTAATATCATGTCCTGTAGGTCTTTTTACATTCCCAACACATGATTTTTTTCAGTAAGCCAATATAGTTAGGAAACTTTTTTAATAGCTTACCTGGTTATAGAAGTAGAAGAGGGCAAAAAAGTGCCTGCATCTCACCTACAGCCATACCACATTGGATACGCCCAATCTCGTCTGATCTTGGAAGCTAAGCAGTGTTGGGCCTGGTTAGTACTTGGGTGGGAGACCACATGGGAACACCAGGTGCTGTAGGTTTTTTCCCATTAATGGCAAATTGTTTTTATTCTCTTGCTATTTAAATTGGAAACTTTTTATTTTTATTGCCAATACAGACATTTGGGACAGGTCAAACAGACACAATAGCCATCACCTAAAAACTTACCACACTGTTTAGGCCCAATTCCAACTGCTTTTGGCAGCTAAACAGTGTTGAGCCTCTTTAGTAGTTTAATTTGAGACCACCTGCTAATATCATGTCCTGTAGGTCTTTTTACATTACCAACACATGATTTTTTTCAGTAAGGCAATACAGTTAGGAAACTTTTTTATTAGCTTACCTGGTTATAGAAGTAGAAGAGGGCAAAAAAGTGCCGGTATCTCACCTACAGCCATACCACATTGGATACGCCCAATCTCGTCTGATCTTGGAAGTTAAGCAGTGTTAGGCCTGGTTAGTACTTGGGTGGGAGACCACATGGCAACACCAGGTGCTGTAGGTTTTTTCCCATTAATGGCAAATTGTTTTTATTCTCTAGCTTTTTAAATTGGAAACTTTTTTCTCTTTATTGACAGTACAGACATTTGGAAGAGGTCAAACGGACACAATAGCCATCACCTAAAAACTTACCACACTGTTTAGGCCCAATTCCAACTGCTTTTGGCAGCTAAACAGTGTTGAGCCTCTTTAGTAGTTTAATTTGAGACCACCTGCTAATATCATGTCCTGTAGGTCTTTTTACATTACCAACACATGATTTTTTTCAGTGAGGCAATACAGTTAGGAAACTTTTTTATTAGCTTACCTGGTTATAGAAGTAGAAGAGGGCAAAAAAGTGCCGGTATCTCACCTACAGCCATACCACATTGGATACGCCCAATCTCGTCTGATCTTGGAAGTTAAGCAGTGTTAGGCCTGGTTAGTACTTGGGTGGGAGACCACATGGCAACACCAGGTGCTGTAGGTTTTTTCCCATTAATGGCAAATTGTTTTTATTCTCTAGCTTTTTAAATTGGAAACTTTTTTCTCTTTATTGACAGTACAGACATTTGGAAGAGGTCAAACAGACACAATAGCCATCACCTAAAAACTTACCACACTGTTTAGGCCCAATTCCAACTGCTTTTGGCAGCTAAACAGTGTTGAGCCTCTTTAGTAGTTTAATTTGAGACCACCTGCTAATATCATGTCCTGTAGGTCTTTTTACATTACCAACACATGATTTTTTTCAGTGAGGCAATACAGTTAGGAAACTTTTTTATTAGCTTACCTGGTTATAGAAGTAGAAGAGGGCAAAAAAGTGCCGGTATCTCACCTACAGCCATACCACATTGGATACGCCCAATCTCGTCTGATCTTGGAAGCCAAGCAGTGTTGGGCCTGGTTAGTACTTGGGTGGGAGACCACATGGGAACACCAGGTGCTGTAGGTTTTTTCCCATTAATGGCAAATTGTTTTTATTCTCTTGCTATTTAAATTGGAAACTTTTTATTTTTATTGCCAATACAGACATTTGGGACAGGTCAAACAGACACAATAGCCATCACCTAAAAACTTACCACACTGTTTAGGCCCAATTCCAACTGCTTTTGGCAGCTAAACAGTGTTGAGCCTCTTTAGTAGTTTAATTTGAGACCACCTGCTAATATCATGTCCTGTAGGTCTTTTTACATTACCAACACATGATTTTTTTCAGTAAGGCAATACAGTTAGGAAACTTTTTTATTGTCTTACCTGGTTATAGAAGTAGAAGAGGGCAAAAAAGTGCCGGTATCTCACCTACAGCCATACCATATTGGATACGCCCAATCTCGTCTGATCTTGGAAGCTAAGCAGTGTTGGGCCTGGTTAGTACTTGGGTGGGAATTCACATGGGAACACCAGGTGCTGTAGGTTTTTTCCCATTAATGGCAAATTGTTTTTATTCTCTTGCTATTTAAATTGGAAACTTTTTATTTTTATTGCCAATACAGACATTTGGGACAGGTCAAACAGACACAATAGCCATCACCTAAAAACTTACCACACTGTTTAGGCCCAATTCCAACTGCTTTTGGGAGCTAAACAGTGTTGAGCCTCTTTAGTAGTTTAATTTGAGACCACCTGCTAATATCATGTCCTGTAGGTCTTTTTACATTACCAACACATGATTTTTTTCAGTAAGCCAATATAGTTAGAAATCTTTTTTATTAGCTTACCTGGTTATAGAAGTAGAAGAGGGCAAAAAAGTGCCGGTATCTCACCTACAGCCATACCACATTGGATACGTCCAATCTCGTCTGATCTTGGAAGCTAAGCACTGTTGAGCCTGGTTAGTACTTGGGTGGGAGACCACATGGGAACACCAGGTGCTGTAGGTTTTTTCCCATTAATGGCAAATTGTTTTTATTCTCTTGCTATTTAAGTTGGAAACTTTTTATTTTTATTGCCAATACAGACATTTGGGACAGGTCAAACAGACACCATAGCCATCACCTAAAAACTTACCATACTGTTTAGGCCCAATTCCAACTGCTTTTGGGAGCTAAACAGTGTTGAGCCTCTTTAGTAGTTTAATTTGAGACCACCTGCTAATATTATGTCCTGTAGGTCTTTTTACATTACCAACCCATGATTTTTTCAGTAAGCCAATATAGTTAGGAAACTTTTTTATTAGCTTACCTGGTTATAGAAGTAGAAGAGGGCAAAAAAGTGCCTGTATCTCACCTACAGCCATACCATATTGGATACGCCCAATCTCGTCTGATCTTGGAAGCTAAGCAGTGTTGGGCCTGGTTAGTACTTGGGTGGGAGACCACATGGGAACACCAGGTGCTGTAGGTTTTTCCCATTACTGGCAAATTGTTTTTATTCTCTAGATTTTTAAATTGGAAACTTTTTTCTCTTTATTGACAGTACAGACATTTGGAAGAGGTCAAACAGACACAATAGCCATAACCTAAAAACTTACCACACTGTTTAGGCCCAATTCCAACTGCTTTTGGCAGCTAAACAGTGTTGAGCCTCTTTAGTAGTTTAATTTGAGACCACCTGCTAATATCATGTCCTGTAGGTCTTTTTACATTCCCAACACATGATTTTTTTCAGTAAGCCAATATAGTTAGGAAACTTTTTTAATAGCTTACCTGGTTATAGAAGTAGAAGAGGGCAAAAAAGTGCCTGCATCTCACCTACAGCCATACCACATTGGATACGCCCAATCTCGTCTGATCTTGGAAGCTAAGCAGTGTTGGGCCTGGTTAGTACTTGGGTGGGAGACCACATGGGAACACCAGGTGCTGTAGGTTTTTTCCCATTAATGGCAAATTGTTTTTATTCTCTTGCTATTTAAATTGGAAACTTTTTATTTTTATTGCCAATACAGACATTTGGGACAGGTCAAACAGACACAATAGCCATCACCTAAAAACTTACCACACTGTTTAGGCCCAATTCCAACTGCTTTTGGCAGCTAAACAGTGTTGAGCCTCTTTAGTAGTTTAATTTGAGACCACCTGCTAATATCATGTCCTGTAGGTCTTTTTACATTACCAACACATGATTTTTTTCAGTAAGGCAATACAGTTAGGAAACTTTTTTATTAGCTTACCTGGTTATAGAAGTAGAAGAGGGCAAAAAAGTGCCGGTATCTCACCTACAGCCATACCACATTGGATACGCCCAATCTCGTCTGATCTTGGAAGTTAAGCAGTGTTAGGCCTGGTTAGTACTTGGGTGGGAGACCACATGGCAACACCAGGTGCTGTAGGTTTTTTCCCATTAATGGCAAATTGTTTTTATTCTCTAGCTTTTTAAATTGGAAACTTTTTTCTCTTTATTGACAGTACAGACATTTGGAAGAGGTCAAACGGACACAATAGCCATCACCTAAAAACTTACCACACTGTTTAGGCCCAATTCCAACTGCTTTTGGCAGCTAAACAGTGTTGAGCCTCTTTAGTAGTTTAATTTGAGACCACCTGCTAATATCATGTCCTGTGGGTCTTTTTACATTACCAACACATGATTTTTTTCAGTGAGGCAATACAGTTAGGGAACTTTTTTATTAGCTTACCTGGTTATAGAAGTAGAAGAGGGCAAAAAAGTGCCGGTATCTCACCTACAGCCATACCACATTGGATACGCCCAATCTCGTCTGATCTTGGAAGTTAAGCAGTGTTAGGCCTGGTTAGTACTTGGGTGGGAGACCACATGGCAACACCAGGTGCTGTAGGTTTTTTCCCATTAATGGCAAATTGTTTTTATTCTCTAGCTTTTTAAATTGGAAACTTTTTTCTCTTTATTGACAGTACAGACATTTGGAAGAGGTCAAACAGACACAATAGCCATCACCTAAAAACTTACCACACTGTTTAGGCCCAATTCCAACTGCTTTTGGCAGCTAAACAGTGTTGAGCCTCTTTAGTAGTTTAATTTGAGACCACCTGCTAATATCATGTCCTGTAGGTCTTTTTACATTACCAACACATGATTTTTTTCAGTGAGGCAATACAGTTAGGAAACTTTTTTATTAGCTTACCTGGTTATAGAAGTAGAAGAGGGCAAAAAAGTGCCGGTATCTCACCTACAGCCATACCACATTGGATACGCCCAATCTCGTCTGATCTTGGAAGCCAAGCAGTGTTGGGCCTGGTTAGTACTTGGGTGGGAGACCACATGGGAACACCAGGTGCTGTAGGTTTTTTCCCATTAATGGCAAATTGTTTTTATTCTCTTGCTATTTAAATTGGAAACTTTTTATTTTTATTGCCAATACAGACATTTGGGACAGGTCAAACAGACACAATAGCCATCACCTAAAAACTTACCACACTGTTTAGGCCCAATTCCAACTGCTTTTGGCAGCTAAACAGTGTTGAGCCTCTTTAGTAGTTTAATTTGAGACCACCTGCTAATATCATGTCCTGTAGGTCTTTTTACATTACCAACACATGATTTTTTTCAGTAAGGCAATACAGTTAGGAAACTTTTTTATTGTCTTACCTGGTTATAGAAGTAGAAGAGGGCAAAAAAGTGCCGGTATCTCACCTACAGCCATACCATATTGGATACGCCCAATCTCGTCTGATCTTGGAAGCTAAGCAGTGTTGGGCCTGGTTAGTACTTGGGTGGAAGACCACATGGGAACACCAGGTGCTGTAGGTTTTTTCCCATTAATGGCAAATTGTTTTTATTCTCTTGCTATTTAAATTGGAAACTTTTTATTTTTATTGCCAATACAGACATTTGGGACAGGTCAAACAGACACAATAGCCATCACCTAAAAACTTACCACACTATTTAGGCCCAATTCCAACTGCTTTTGGCAGCTAAACAGTGTTGAGCCTCTTTAGTAGTTTAACTTGAGACCACCTGCTAATATCATGTCCTGTAGGTCTTTTTACATTACCAACACATGATTTTTTTCAGTAAGGCAATACAGTTAGGAAACTTTTTTATTAGCTTACCTGGTTATAGAAGTAGAAGAGGGCAAAAAAGTGGCGGTATCTCACCTACAGCCATACCACATTGGATACGCCCAATCTCGTCTGATCTTGGAAGCTAAGCAGTGTTGGGCCTGGTTAGTACTTGGGTGGGAGACCACATGGGAACACAAGGTGCTGTAGGTTTTTTCCCATTAATGGCAAATTGTTTTTATTCTCTTGCTATTTAAATTGGAAACTTTTTATTTTTATTGCCAATACAGACATTTGGGACAGGTCAAACAGACACAATAGCCATCACCTAAAAACTAACCACACTGTTTAGGCCCAATTCCAACTGCTTTTGGGAGCTAAACAGTGTTGAGCCTCTTTAGTAGTTTAATTTGAGACAACCTGCTAATATCATGTCCTGTAGGTCTTTTTACATTAGCAACACATGATTTTTTTCAGTAAGGCAATACAGTTAGGAAACTTTTTTATTAGCTTACCTGGTTATAGAAGTAGAAGAGGGCAAAAAAGTGAAGGCATCTCACCTACAGCCATACCACATTGGATACGCCCAATCTCGTTTGATCTTGGAAGCTAAGCAGTGTTGGGCCTGGTTAGTACTTGGGTGGGAGACCACATGGGAACACCAGGTGCTGTAGGTTTTTCCCATTACTTGCAAATTGTTTTTATTCTCTAGCTTTTTAAATTGGAAACTTTTTTCTCTTTATTGACAGTACAGACATTTGGAAGAGGTCAAACAGACACAATAGCCATCACCTAAAAACTTACCACACTGTTTAGGTCCAATTCCAACTGCTTTTGGCAGCTAAACAGTGTTGAGCCTCTTTAGTAGTTTAATTTGAGACCACCTGCTAATATCATGTCCTGTAGGTCTTTTTACATTACCAACACATGATTTTTTTCAGTAAGGCAATACAGTTAGGAAACTTTTTTATTAGCTTACCTGGTTATAGAAGTAGAAGAGTGCAAAAAGTGCCTGTATCTCACCTACAGCCATACCACATTGGATACGTCCAATCTCGTCTGATCTTGGAAGCTAAGCATTGTTGGGCCTGGTTAGTACTTGGGTGGGAGACTAAATGGGAACACCAGGTGCTGTAGGTTTTTTCCCATTAATTGCAAATTGTTTTTATTCTCTTACTATTTAAATCGGAAACTTTTTATTTTTATTGCCAATACAGAAATTTGGGACAGGTCAAACAGACACAATAGCCATCACCTAAAAACTTACCACACTGTTTAGGCCCAATTCCAACTGCTTTTGGCAGCTAAACAGTGTTGAGCCTCTTTAGTAGTTTAATTTGAGACCACCTGCTAATATCATGTCCTGGAGGTCTTTTTACATTACCAACACATGATTTTTTTCAGTAAGGCAATACAGTTAGGAAACTTTTTTATTAGCTTACCTGGTTATAGAAGTAGAAGAGGGCAAAAAAGTGCCAGTATCTCACCTACAGCCATACCACATTGGATACGCCCAATCTCGTCTGATCTTGGAAGCTAAGCAGTGTTGGGCCTGGTTAGTACTTGGGTGGGAGACCACATGGGAACACCAGGTGTTGTAGATTTTTTCCCATTAATGGCAAATTGTTTTTATTCTCTTTCTATTTAAATCGGAAACTTTTTATTTTTATTGCCAATACAGACATTTGGGACAGGTCAAACAGACACAATAGCCATCACCTAAAAATTTACCACACTGTTTAGGCCCAATTCCAACTGCTTTTGGGAGCTAAACAGTGTTGAGCCTCTTTAGTAGTTTAATTTGAGACCACCTGCTAATATCATGTCCTGTAGGTCTTTTTACATTCCCAACACATGATTTTTTTCAGTAAGCCAATATAGTTAGGAAACTTTTTTATTAGCTTACCTGGTTATAGAAGTAGAAGAGGGCAAAAAAGTGCATGTATCTCACCTACAGCCATACCACATTGGATACGCCCAATCTCGTCTGATCTTGGAAGCTAAGCAGTGTTGGGCCTGGTTAGTACTTGGGTGGGAGACCACATGGGAACACCAGGTGCTGTAGGTTTTTCCCATTACTGGCAAATTGATTTTATTCTCTAGCTTTTTAAATTGGAAACTTTTTTCTCTTTATTGACAGTACAGACATTTGGAAGAGGTCAAACAGACACAATAGCCATCACCTAAAAAACTTACCACACTGTTTAGGCCCAATTCCAACTGCTTTTGGCAGCTAAACAGTGTTGAGCCTCTTTAGTAGTTTAATTTGAGACCACCTGCTAATATCATGTCCTGGAGGTCTTTTTACATTACCAACACATGATTTTTTTCAGTAAGGCAATACAGTTAGGAAACTTTTTTATTAGCTTACCTGGTTATAGAAGTAGAAGAGGGCAAAAAAGTGCCAGTATCTCACCTACAGCCATACCACATTGGATACGCCCAATCTCGTCTGATCTTGGAAGCTAAGCAGTGTTGGGCCTGGTTAGTACTTGGGTGGGAGACCACATGGGAACACCAGGTGTTGTAGATTTTTTCCCATTAATGGCAAATTGTTTTTATTCTCTTTCTATTTAAATCGGAAACTTTTTATTTTTATTGCCAATACAGACATTTGGGACAGGTCAAACAGACACAATAGCCATCACCTAAAAATTTACCACACTGTTTAGGCCCAATTCCAACTGCTTTTGGGAGCTAAACAGTGTTGAGCCTCTTTAGTAGTTTAATTTGAGACCACCTGCTAATATCATGTCCTGTAGGTCTTTTTACATTCCCAACACATGATTTTTTTCAGTAAGCCAATATAGTTAGGAAACTTTTTTATTAGCTTACCTGGTTATAGAAGTAGAAGAGGGCAAAAAAGTGCATGTATCTCACCTATAGCCATACCACATTGGATACGCCCAATCTCGTCTGATCTTGGAAGCTAAGCAGTGTTGGGCCTGGTTAGTACTTGGGTGGGAGACCACATGGGAACACCAGGTGCTGTAGGTTTTTCCCATTACTGGCAAATTGATTTTATTCTCTAGCTTTTTAAATTGGAAACTTTTTTCTCTTTATTGACAGTACAGACATTTGGAAGAGGTCAAACAGACACAATAGCCATCACCTAAAAAACTTACCACACTGTTTAGGCCCAATTCCAACTGCTTTTGGCAGCTAAACAGTGTTGAGCCTCTTTAGTAGTTTAATTTGAGACCACCTGCTAATATCATGTCCTGTAGGTCTTTTTACATTACCAACACATGATTTTTTTCAGTAAGGCAATACAGTTAGGAAACTTTTTTATTAGCTTACCTGGTTATAGAAGTAGAAGAGGGCAAAAAAGTGCCGGTATCTCACCTACAGACATACCACATTGGATACGCCCAATCTCGTCTGATCTTGGAAGCTAAGCTGTGTTGGGCCTGGTTAGTACTTGGGTGGGAGACCACATGGGAACACCAGGTGCTGTAGGTTTTTCCCATTACTGGCAAATTGATTTTATTCTCTAGCTTTTTAAATTGGAAACTTTTTTCTCTTTATTGACAGTACAGACAATTGGAAGAGGTCAAACAGACACAATAGCCATCACCTAAAAATTTACCACACTGTTTAGGCCCAATTCCAACTGCTTTTGGGAGCTAAACAGTGTTGAGCCTCTTTAGTAGTTTAATTTGAGACCACCTGCTAATATCATGTCCTGTAGGTCTTTTTACATTCCCAACACATGATTTTCTTCAGTAAGCCAATATAGTTAGGAAACTTTTTTATTAGCTTACCTGGTTATAGAAGTAGAAGAGGGCAAAAAAGTGCCTATATCTCACCTACATCCATACCACATTGGATACGCCCAATCTCGTCTGATCTTGGAAGCTAAGCAGTGTTGGGCCTGGTTAGTACTTGGGTGGGAGACCACATGGGAACACCAGGTGCTGTAGGTTTTTCCCATTACTGGCAAATTGATTTTATTCTCTAGCTTTTTAAATTGGAAACTTTTTTCTCTTTATTGACAGTACAGACTTTTGGAAGAGGTCAAACAGACACAATAGCCATCACCTAAAAAACTTACCACACTGTTTAGGCCCAATTCCAACTGCTTTTGGCAGCTAAACAGTGTTGAGCCTCTTTAGTAGTTTAATTTGAGACCACCTGCTAATATCATGTCCTGTAGGTCTTTTTACATTACCAACACATGATTTTTTTCAGTAAGGCAATACAGCTAGGAAACTTTCTTATTAGCTTACCTGGTTATAGAAGTAGAAGAGGGCAAAAAAGTGCCGGTATCTCACCTACAGCCATACCACATTGGATACGCCCAATCTCGTCTGATCTTGGAAGCTAAGCAGTGTTGGGCCTGGTTAGTACTTGGGTGGGAGACCACATGGGAACACCAGGTGCTGTAGGTTTTTTTCCCATTAATGGCAAATTGTTTTTATTCTCTTGCTATTTAAATTGGAAACTTTTTATTTTTATTGCCAATACAGACATTTGGGACAGGTCAAACAGACACAATAGCCATCACCTAAAAACTTACCACACTGTTTAGGCCCAATTCCAACTGCTTTTGGCAGCTAAACAGTGTTGAGCCTCTTTAGTAGTTTAATTTGAGACCACCTGCTAATATCATGTCCTGTAGGTCTTTTTACATTACCAACACATGATTTTTTTCAGTAAGGCAATACAGTTAGGAAACTTTTTTATTAGCTTACCTGGTTATAGAAGTAGAAGAGGGCAAAAAAGTGCCGGTATCTCACCTACAGCCATACCACATTGGATACGCCCAATCTCGTCTGATCTTGGAAGCTAAGCAGTGTTGGGCCTGGTTAGTACTTGGGTGGGAGACCACATGGGAACACCAGGTGCTGTAGGTTTTTTCCCATTAATGGCAAATTGTTTTTAAACTCTTGCTATTTAAATTGGAAACTTTTTATTTTTATTGCCAATACAGACATTTGGGACAGGTCAAACAGACACAATAGCCATCACCTAAAAACTTACCACACTGTTTAGGCCCAATTCCAACTGCTTTTGGCAGCTAAACAGTGTTGAGCCTCTTTAGTAGTTTAATTTGAGACCACCTGCTAATATCATGTCCTGTAGGTCTTTTTACATTACCAACACATGATTTTTTTCAGTAAGGCAATACAGTTAGGAAACTTTTTTATTAGCTTACCTGGTTATAGAAGTAGAAGAGGGCAAAAAAGTGCCGGTATCTCACCTACAGCCATACCACATTGGATACGCCCAATCTCGTCTGATCTTGGAAGCTAAGCAGTGTTGGGCCTGGTTAGTACTTGGGTGGGAGACCACATGGGAACACCAGGTGCTGTAGGTTTTTTCCCATTAATGGCAAATTGTTTTTATTCTCTTGCTATTTAAATTGGAAACTTTTTATTTTTATTGCCAATACAGACATTTGTTACAGGTCAAACAGACACAATAGCCATCACCTAAAAACTTACCACACTGTTTAGGCCCAATTCCAACTGCTTTTGGGAGCTAAACAGTGTTGAGCCTCTTTAGTAGTTTAATTTGAGACCACCTGCTAATATCATGTCCTGTAGGTCTTTTTACATTACCAACACATTATTTTTTTCAGTAAGGCAATACAGTTAGGAAACTTTTTTATTAGCTTACCTGGTTATAGAAGTAGAAGAGGGCAAAAAAGTGCCGGTATCTTACCTACAGCCATACCACATTGGATACGCCCAATCTCGTCTGATCTTGGAAGCTAAGCAGTGTTGGGCCTGGTTAGTACTTGGGTGGGAGACCACATGGGAACACCAGGTGCTGTAGTCTTTTCCCATTACTGGCAAATTGTTTTTATTCTCTAGCTTTTTAAATTGGAAACTTTTTTCTCTTTATTGACAGTACAGACATTTGGAAGAGGGCAAACAGACACAATAGCCATCACCTAAAAACTTACCACACTGTTTAGGCCCAATTCCAACTGCTTTTGGCAGCTAAACAGTGTTGAGCCTCTTTAGTAGTTTAATTTGAGACCACCTGCTAATATCATGTCCTGTAGGTCTTTTTACATTACCAACACATGATTTTTTTCAGTAAGGCAATACAGTTAGGAAACTTTTTTATCAGCTTACCTGGTTATAGAAATAGAAGAGGGCAAAAAAGTGCTGGTACCTCACCTACAGCCATACCACATTGGATACGCCCAATCTCGTCTGATCTTGGAAGCTAAGCAGTGTTGAACCTGGTTAGTACTTGGGTGGGAGACCACATGGGAACACCAGTTGCTGTAGGTTTTTTCCTATTAATGGCAAATTGTTTTTATTCTCTTGCTATTTAAATTGGAAACTTTTTATTTTTATTGCCAATACAGACATTTGGGACAGGTCAAACAGACACAATAACCATCACCTAAAAACTTACCACACTGTTTAGGCCCAATTCCAACTGCTTTTGGGAGCTAAACAGTGTTGAGCCTCTTTAGTAGTTTAATTTGAGACCACCTGCTAATATCATGTCCTGTAGGTCTTTTACATTACCAACACATAATTTTTTTAAGTAAGCCAATATAGTTAGGAAACTTTTTTATTAGCTTACCTGGTTATAGAAGTAGAAGAGGGCAAAAAAGTGCCTGTATCTCACCTACAGCCATACCACATTGGATACGCCCAATCTTGTCTGATCTTGGAAGCTAAGCAGTGTTGGGCCTGGTTAGTACTTGGGTGGGAGACCACATGGGAACACCAGGTGTTGTAGGTTTTTTCCCATTAATGGCAAATTGTTTTTATTCTCTTTCTATTTAAATCGGAAACTTTTTATTTTTATTGCCAATACAGACATTTGGGACAGGTCAAACAGACACAATAGCCATCACCTAAAAATTTACCACACTGTTTAGGCCCAATTCCAACTGCTTTTGGGAGCTAAACAGTGTTGAGCCTCTTTAGTAGTTTAATTTGAGACCACCTGCTAATATCATGTCCTGTAGGTCTTTTTACATTCCCAACACATGATTTTTTTCAGTAAGCCAATATAGTTAGGAAACTTTTTTATTAGCTTACCTGGTTATAGAAGTAGAAGAGGGCAAAAAAGTGCATGTATCTCACCTACAGCCATACCACATTGGATACGCCCAATCTCGTCTGATCTTGGAAGCTAAGCAGTGTTGGGCCTGGTTAGTACTTGGGTGGGAGACCACATGGGAACACCAGGTGTTGTAGGTTTTTTCCCATTAATGGCAAATTGTTTTTATTCTCTTTCTATTTAAATCGGAAACTTTTTATTTTTATTGCCAATACAGACATTTGGGACAGGTCAAACAGACACAATAGCCATCACCTAAAAATTTACCACACTGTTTAGGCCCAATTCCAACTGCTTTTGGGAGCTAAACAGTGTTGAGCCTCTTTAGTAGTTTAATTTGAGACCACCTGCTAATATCATGTCCTGTAGGTCTTTTTACATTCCCAACACATGATTTTCTTCAGTAAGCCAATATAGTTAGGAAACTTTTTTATTAGCTTACCTGGTTATAGAAGTAGAAGAGGGCAAAAAAGTGCCTATATCTCACCTACATCCATACCACATTGGATACGCCCAATCTCGTCTGATCTTGGAAGCTAAGCAGTGTTGGGCCTGGTTAGTACTTGGGTGGGAGACCACATGGGAACACCAGGTGCTGTAGGTTTTTCCCATTACTGGCAAATTGATTTTATTCTCTAGCTTTTTAAATTGGAAACTTTTTTCTCTTTATTGACAGTACAGACTTTTGGAAGAGGTCAAACAGACACAATAGCCATCACCTAAAAAACTTACCACACTGTTTAGGCCCAATTCCAACTGCTTTTGGCAGCTAAACAGTGTTGAGCCTCTTTAGTAGTTTAATTTGAGACCACCTGCTAATATCATGTCCTGTAGGTCTTTTTACATTACCAACACATGATTTTTTTCAGTAAGGCAATACAGCTAGGAAACTTTCTTATTAGCTTACCTGGTTATAGAAGTAGAAGAGGGCAAAAAAGTGCCGGTATCTCACCTACAGCCATACCACATTGGATACGCCCAATCTCGTCTGATCTTGGAAGCTAAGCAGTGTTGGGCCTGGTTAGTACTTGGGTGGGAGACCACATGGGAACACCAGGTGCTGTAGGTTTTTTTCCCATTAATGGCAAATTGTTTTTATTCTCTTGCTATTTAAATTGGAAACTTTTTATTTTTATTGCCAATACAGACATTTGGGACAGGTCAAACAGACACAATAGCCATCACCTAAAAACTTACCACACTGTTTAGGCCCAATTCCAACTGCTTTTGGCAGCTAAACAGTGTTGAGCCTCTTTAGTAGTTTAATTTGAGACCACCTGCTAATATCATGTCCTTTAGGTCTTTTTACATTACCAACACATGATTTTTTTCAGTAAGGCAATACAGTTAGGAAACTTTTTTATTAGCTTACCTGGTTATAGAAGTAGAAGAGGGCAAAAAAGTGCCGGTATCTCACCTACAGCCATACCACATTGGATACGCCCAATCTCGTCTGATCTTGGAAGCTAAGCAGTGTTGGGCCTGGTTAGTACTTGGGTGGGAGACCACATGGGAACACCAGGTGCTGTAGGTTTTTTCCCATTAATGGCAAATTGTTTTTAAACTCTTGCTATTTAAATTGGAAACTTTTTATTTTTATTGCCAATACAGACATTTGGGACAGGTCAAACAGACACAATAGCCATCACCTAAAAACTTACCACACTGTTTAGGCCCAATTCCAACTGCTTTTGGCAGCTAAACAGTGTTGAGCCTCTTTAGTAGTTTAATTTGAGACCACCTGCTAATATCATGTCCTGTAGGTCTTTTTACATTACCAACACATGATTTTTTTCAGTAAGGCAATACAGTTAGGAAACTTTTTTATTAGCTTACCTGGTTATAGAAGTAGAAGAGGGCAAAAAAGTGCCGGTATCTCACCTACAGCCATACCACATTGGATACGCCCAATCTCGTCTGATCTTGGAAGCTAAGCAGTGTTGGGCCTGGTTAGTACTTGGGTGGGAGACCACATGGGAACACCAGGTGCTGTAGGTTTTTTCCCATTAATGGCAAATTGTTTTTATTCTCTTGCTATTTAAATTGGAAACTTTTTATTTTTATTGCCAATACAGACATTTGGGACAGGTCAAACAGACACAATAGCCATCACCTAAAAACTTACCACACTGTTTAGGCCCAATTCCAACTGCTTTTGGGAGCTAAACAGTGTTGAGCCTCTTTAGTAGTTTAATTTGAGACCACCTGCTAATATCATGTCCTGTAGGTCTTTTTACATTACCAACACATTATTTTTTTCAGTAAGGCAATACAGTTAGGAAACTTTTTTATTAGCTTACCTGGTTATAGAAGTAGAAGAGGGCAAAAAAGTGCCGGTATCTTACCTACAGCCATACCACATTGGATACGCCCAATCTCGTCTGATCTTGGAAGCTAAGCAGTGTTGGGCCTGGTTAGTACTTGGGTGGGAGACCACATGGGAACACCAGGTGCTGTAGTCTTTTCCCATTACTGGCAAATTGTTTTTATTCTCTAGCTTTTTAAATTGGAAACTTTTTTCTCTTTATTGACAGTACAGACATTTGGAAGAGGGCAAACAGACACAATAGCCATCACCTAAAAACTTACCACACTGTTTAGGCCCAATTCCAACTGCTTTTGGCAGCTAAACAGTGTTGAGCCTCTTTAGTAGTTTAATTTGAGACCACCTGCTAATATCATGTCCTGTAGGTCTTTTTACATTACCAACACATGATTTTTTTCAGTAAGGCAATACAGTTAGGAAACTTTTTTATCAGCTTACCTGGTTATAGAAATAGAAGAGGGCAAAAAAGTGCTGGTATCTCACCTACAGCCATACCACATTGGATACGCCCAATCTCGTCTGATCTTGGAAGCTAAGCAGTGTTGAACCTGGTTAGTACTTGGGTGGGAGACCACATGGGAACACCAGGTGCTGTAGGTTTTTTCCTATTAATGGCAAATTGTTTTTATTCTCTTGCTATTTAAATTGGAAACTTTTTATTTTTATTGCCAATACAGACATTTGGGACAGGTCAAACAGACACAATAGCCATCACCTAAAAACTTACCACACTGTTTAATCCCAATTCCAACTGCTTTTGGCAGCTAAACAGTGTTGAGCCTCTTTAGTAGTTTAATTTGAGACCACATGCTAATATCATGTCCTGTAGGTCTTTTTACATTACCAACACATGATTTTTTTCAGTAAGGCAATACAGTTAGGAAACTTTTTTATTAGCTTACCTGGTTATAGAAGTAGAAGAGGGCAAAAAAGTGCCAGTATCTCACCTACAGCCATACCACATTGGATACGCCCAATCTCGTCTCATCTTGGAAGCTAAGCAGTGTTGGGCCTGGTTAGTACTTGGGTGGGAGACCACATGGGAACACCAGGTGCTGTAGGTTTTTTCCCATTAATGGCAAATTGTTTTTATTCTCTTGCTATTTAAATTGGAAACTTTTTATTTTTATTGCCAATACAGACATTTGGGACAGGTCAAACAGACACAATAGCCATCACCTAAAAACTTACCACACTGTTTAGGCCCAATTCCAACTGCTTTTCGGAGCTAAACAGTGTTGAGCCTCTTTAGTAGTTTAATTTGAGACCACCTGCTAATATCATGTCCTGTAGGTCTTTTTACATTACCAACACATGATTTTTTTCAGTAAGCCAATATAGTTAGGAAACTTTTTTAATAGCTTACCTGGTTATAGAAGTAGAAGAGGGCAAAAAAGTGCCTGTATCTCCCTTACAGCCATACCACATTGGATACGCCCAATCTTGTCTGATCTTGGAAGCTAAGCAGTGTTGGGCCTGGTTAGTACTTGGGTGGGAGACCACATGGGAACACCAGGTGCTGTAGGTTTTTTCCCATTAATGGCAAATTGTTTTTAAACTCTTGCTATTTAAATTGGAAACTTTTTATTTTTATTGCCAATACAGACATTTGGGACAGGTCAAACAGACACAATAGCCATCACCTAAAAACTTACCACACTGTTTAGGCCCAATTCCAACTGCTTTTGGCAGCTAAACAGTGTTGAGCCTCTTTAGTAGTTTAATTTGAGACCACCTGCTAATATCATGTCCTGTAGGTCTTTTTACATTACCAACACATGATTTTTTTCAGTAAGGCAATACAGTTAGGAAACTTTTTTATCAGCTTACCTGGTTATAGAAATAGAAGAGGGCAAAAAAGTGCTGGTATCTCACCTACAGCCATACCACATTGGATACGCCCAATCTCGTCTGATCTTGGAAGCTAAGCAGTGTTGAACCTGGTTAGTACTTGGGTGGGAGACCACATGGGAACACCAGGTGCTGTAGGTTTTTTCCTATTAATGGCAAATTGTTTTTATTCTCTTGCTATTTAAATTGGAAACTTTTTATTTTTATTGCCAATACAGACATTTGGGACAGGTCAAACAGACACAATAACCATCACCTAAAAACTTACCACACTGTTTAGGCCCAATTCCAACTGCTTTTGGGAGCTAAACAGTGTTGAGCCTCTTTAGTAGTTTAATTTGAGACCACCTGCTAATATCATGTCCTGTAGGTCTTTTACATTACCAACACATGATTTTTTTCAGTAAGCCAATATAGTTAGGAAACTTTTTTATTAGCTTACCTGGTTATAGAAGTAGAAGAGGGCAAAAAAGTGCCTGTATCTCACCTACAGCCATACCACATTGGATACGCCCAATCTTGTCTGATCTTGGAAGCTAAGCAGTGTTGGGCCTGGTTAGTACTTGGGTGGGAGACCACATGGGAACACCAGGTGCTGTAGGTTTTTTCCCATTAATGGCAAATTGTTTTTAAACTCTTGCTATTTAAATTGGAAACTTTTTATTTTTATTGCCAATACAGACATTTGGGACAGGTCAAACAGACACAATAGCCATCACCTAAAAACTTACCACACTGTTTAGGCCCAATTCCAACTGCTTTTGGCAGCTAAACAGTGTTGAGCCTCTTTAGTAGTTTAATTTGAGACCACCTGCTAATATCATGTCCTGTAGGTCTTTTTACATTACCAACACATGATTTTTTTCAGTAAGGCAATACAGTTAGGAAACTTTTTTATTAGCTTACCTGGTTATAGAAGTAGAAGAGGGCAAAAAAGTGCCGGTATCTCACCTACAGCCATACCACATTGGATACGCCCAATCTCGTCTGATCTTGGAAGCTAAGCAGTGTTGGGCCTGGTTAGTACTTGGGTGGGAGACCACATGGGAACACCAGGTGCTGTAGGTTTTTTCCCATTAATGGCAAATTGTTTTTAAACTCTTGCTATTTAAATTGGAAACTTTTTATTTTTATTGCCAATACAGACATTTGGGACAGGTCAAACAGACACAATAGCCATCACCTAAAAACTTACCACACTGTTTAGGCCCAATTCCAACTGCTTTTGGCAGCTAAACAGTGTTGAGCCTCTTTAGTAGTTTAATTTGAGACCACCTGCTAATATCATGTCCTGTAGGTCTTTTTACATTACCAACACATGATTTTTTTCAGTAAGGCAATACAGTTAGGAAACTTTTTTATTAGCTTACCTGGTTATAGAAGTAGAAGAGGGCAAAAAAGTGCCGGTATCTCACCTACAGCCATACCACATTGGATACGCCCAATCTCGTCTGATCTTGGAAGCTAAGCAGTGTTGGGCCTGGTTAGTACTTGGGTGGGAGACCACATGGGAACACCAGGTGCTGTAGGTTTTTTCCCATTAATGGCAAATTGTTTTTATTCTCTTGCTATTTAAATTGGAAACTTTTTATTTTTATTGCCAATACAGACATTTGGGACAGGTCAAACAGACACAATAGCCATCACCTAAAAACTTACCACACTGTTTAGGCCCAATTCCAACTGCTTTTGGGAGCTAAACAGTGTTGAGCCTCTTTAGTAGTTTAATTTGAGACCACCTGCTAATATCATGTCCTGTAGGTCTTTTTACATTACCAACACATTATTTTTTTCAGTAAGGCAATACAGTTAGGAAACTTTTTTATTAGCTTACCTGGTTATAGAAGTAGAAGAGGGCAAAAAAGTGCCGGTATCTTACCTACAGCCATACCACATTGGATACGCCCAATCTCGTCTGATCTTGGAAGCTAAGCAGTGTTGGGCCTGGTTAGTACTTGGGTGGGAGACCACATGGGAACACCAGGTGCTGTAGTCTTTTCCCATTACTGGCAAATTGTTTTTATTCTCTAGCTTTTTAAATTGGAAACTTTTTTCTCTTTATTGACAGTACAGACATTTGGAAGAGGGCAAACAGACACAATAGCCATCACCTAAAAACTTACCACACTGTTTAGGCCCAATTCCAACTGCTTTTGGCAGCTAAACAGTGTTGAGCCTCTTTAGTAGTTTAATTTGAGACCACCTGCTAATATCATGTCCTGTAGGTCTTTTTACATTACCAACACATGATTTTTTTCAGTAAGGCAATACAGTTAGGAAACTTTTTTATCAGCTTACCTGGTTATAGAAATAGAAGAGGGCAAAAAAGTGCTGGTATCTCACCTACAGCCATACCACATTGGATACGCCCAATCTCGTCTGATCTTGGAAGCTAAGCAGTGTTGAACCTGGTTAGTACTTGGGTGGGAGACCACATGGGAACACCAGGTGCTGTAGGTTTTTTCCTATTAATGGCAAATTGTTTTTATTCTCTTGCTATTTAAATTGGAAACTTTTTATTTTTATTGCCAATACAGACATTTGGGACAGGTCAAACAGACACAATAGCCATCACCTAAAAACTTACCACACTGTTTAATCCCAATTCCAACTGCTTTTGGCAGCTAAACAGTGTTGAGCCTCTTTAGTAGTTTAATTTGAGACCACCTGCTAATATCATGTCCTGTAGGTCTTTTTACATTACCAACACATGATTTTTTTCAGTAAGCCAATATAGTTAGGAAACTTTTTTAATAGCTTACCTGGTTATAGAAGTAGAAGAGGGCAAAAAAGTGCCTGTATCTCCCTTACAGCCATACCACATTGGATACGCCCAATCTTGTCTGATCTTGGAAGCTAAGCAGTGTTGGGCCTGGTTAGTACTTGGGTGGGAGACCACATGGGAACACCAGGTGCTGTAGGTTTTTTCCCATTAATGGCAAATTGTTTTTAAACTCTTGCTATTTAAATTGGAAACTTTTTATTTTTATTGCCAATACAGACATTTGGGACAGGTCAAACAGACACAATAGCCATCACCTAAAAACTTACCACACTGTTTAGGCCCAATTCCAACTGCTTTTGGCAGCTAAACAGTGTTGAGCCTCTTTAGTAGTTTAATTTGAGACCACCTGCTAATATCATGTCCTGTAGGTCTTTTTACATTACCAACACATGATTTTTTTCAGTAAGGCAATACAGTTAGGAAACTTTTTTATCAGCTTACCTGGTTATAGAAATAGAAGAGGGCAAAAAAGTGCTGGTATCTCACCTACAGCCATACCACATTGGATACGCCCAATCTCGTCTGATCTTGGAAGCTAAGCAGTGTTGAACCTGGTTAGTACTTGGGTGGGAGACCACATGGGAACACCAGGTGCTGTAGGTTTTTTCCTATTAATGGCAAATTGTTTTTATTCTCTTGCTATTTAAATTGGAAACTTTTTATTTTTATTGCCAATACAGACATTTGGGACAGGTCAAACAGACACAATAACCATCACCTAAAAACTTACCACACTGTTTAGGCCCAATTCCAACTGCTTTTGGGAGCTAAACAGTGTTGAGCCTCTTTAGTAGTTTAATTTGAGACCACCTGCTAATATCATGTCCTGTAGGTCTTTTACATTACCAACACATGATTTTTTTCAGTAAGCCAATATAGTTAGGAAACTTTTTTATTAGCTTACCTGGTTATAGAAGTAGAAGAGGGCAAAAAAGTGCCTGTATCTCACCTACAGCCATACCACATTGGATACGCCCAATCTTGTCTGATCTTGGAAGCTAAGCAGTGTTGGGCCTGGTTAGTACTTGGGTGGGAGACCACATGGGAACACCAGGTGCTGTAGGTTTTTTCCCATTAATGGCAAATTGTTTTTAAACTCTTGCTATTTAAATTGGAAACTTTTTATTTTTATTGCCAATACAGACATTTGGGACAGGTCAAACAGACACAATAGCCATCACCTAAAAACTTACCACACTGTTTAGGCCCAATTCCAACTGCTTTTGGCAGCTAAACAGTGTTGAGCCTCTTTAGTAGTTTAATTTGAGACCACCTGCTAATATCATGTCCTGTAGGTCTTTTTACATTACCAACACATGATTTTTTTCAGTAAGGCAATACAGTTAGGAAACTTTTTTATTAGCTTACCTGGTTATAGAAGTAGAAGAGGGCAAAAAAGTGCCGGTATCTCACCTACAGCCAAACCACATTGGATACGCCCAATCTCGTCTGATCTTGGAAGCTAAGCAGTGTTGGGCCTGGTTAGTACTTGGGTGGGAGACCACATGGGAACACCAGGTGCTGTAGGTTTTTTCCCATTAATGGCAAATTGTTTTTATTCTCTTGCTATTTAAATTGGAAACTTTTTATTTTTATTGCCAATACAGACATTTGTTACAGGTCAAACAGACACAATAGCCATCACCTAAAAACTTACCACACTGTTTAGGCCCAATTCCATCTGCTTTTGGGAGCTAAACAGTGTTGAGCCTCTTTAGTAGTTTAATTTGAGACCACCTGCTAATATCATGTCCTGTAGGTCTTTTTACATTACCAACACATGATTTTTTTCAGTAAGGCAATACAGTTAGGAAACTTTTTTCTCAGCTTACCTGGTTATAGAAATAGAAGAGGGCAAAAAAGTGCTGGTATCTCACCTACAGCCATACCACATTGGATACGCCCAATCTCGTCTGATCTTGGAAGCTAAGCAGTGTTGAACCTGGTTAGTACTTGGGTGGGAGACCACATGGGAACACCAGGTGCTGTAGGTTTTTTCCTATTAATGGCAAATTGTTTTTATTCTCTTGCTATTTAAATTGGAAACTTTTTATTTTTATTGCCAATACAGACATTTGGGACAGGTCAAACAGACACAATAACCATCACCTAAAAACTTACCACACTGTTTAGGCCCAATTCCAACTGCTTTTGGGAGCTAAACAGTGTTGAGCCTCTTTAGTAGTTTAATTTGAGACCACCTGCTAATATCATGTCCTGTAGGTCTTTTACATTACCAACACATGATTTTTTTCAGTAAGCCAATATAGTTAGGAAACTTTTTTATTAGCTTACCTGGTTATAGAAGTAGAAGAGGGAAAAAAAGTGCCTGTATCTCACCTACAGCCATACCACATTGGATACGCCCAATCTTGTCTGATCTTGGAAGCTAAGCAGTGCTGGGCCTGGTTAGTACTTGGGTGGGAGACCACATGGGAACACCAGGTGCTGTAGGTTTTTCCCATTACTGGCAAATTGTTTTTATTCTCTAGCTTTTTAAATTGGAAACTTTTTTCTCTTTATTGACAGTACAGACATTTGGAAGAGGTCAAACAGACACAATAGCCATCACCTAAAAACTTACCACACTGTTTAGGCCCAATTCCAACTGCTTTTGGGAGCTAAACAGTGTTGAGCCTCTTTAGTAGTTTAATTTGAGACCACCTGCTAATATCATGTCCTGTAGGTCTTTTTACATTACCAACACATTATTTTTTTCAGTAAGGCAATACAGTTAGGAAACTTTTTTATTAGCTTACCTGGTTATAGAAGTAGAAGAGGGCAAAAAAGTGCCGGTATCTTACCTACAGCCATACCACATTGGATACGCCCAATCTCGTCTGATCTTGGAAGCTAAGCAGTGTTGGGTCTGGTTAGTACTTGGGTGGGAGACCACATGGGAACACCAGGTGCTGTAGTCTTTTCCCATTACTGGCAAATTGTTTTTATTCTCTAGCTTTTTAAATTGGAAACTTTTTTCTCTTTATTGACAGTACAGACATTTGGAAGAGGGCAAACAGACACAATAGCCATCACCTAAAAACTTACCACACTGTTTAGGCCCAATTCCAACTGCTTTTGGCAGCTAAACAGTGTTGAGCCTCTTTAGTAGTTTAATTTGAGACCACCTGCTAATATCATGTCCTGTAGGTCTTTTTACATTACCAACACATGATTTTTTTCAGTAAGGCAATACAGTTAGGAAACTTTTTTATCAGCTTACCTGGTTATAGAAATAGAAGAGGGCAAAAAAGTGCTGGTATCTCACCTACAGCCATACCACATTGGATACGCCCAATCTCGTCTGATCTTGGAAGCTAAGCAGTGTTGAACCTGGTTAGTACTTGGGTGGGAGACCACATGGGAACACCAGGTGCTGTAGGTTTTTTCCTATTAATGGCAAATTGTTTTTATTCTCTTGCTATTTAAATTGGAAACTTTTTATTTTTATTGCCAATACAGACATTTGGGACAGGTCAAACAGACACAATAACCATCACCTAAAAACTTACCACACTGTTTAGGCCCAATTCCAACTGCTTTTGGGAGCTAAACAGTGTTGAGCCTCTTTAGTAGTTTAATTTGAGACCACCTGCTAATATCATGTCCTGTAGGTCTTTTACATTACCAACACATGATTTTTTTCAGTAAGCCAATATAGTTAGGAAACTTTTTTATTAGCTTACCTGGTTATAGAAGTAGAAGAGGGAAAAAAAGTGCCTGTATCTCACCTACAGCCATACCACATTGGATACGCCCAATCTTGTCTGATCTTGGAAGCTAAGCAGTGCTGGGCCTGGTTAGTACTTGGGTGGGAGACCACATGGGAACACCAGGTGCTGTAGGTTTTTCCCATTACTGGCAAATTGTTTTTATTCTCTAGCTTTTTAAATTGGAAACTTTTTTCTCTTTATTGACAGTACAGACATTTGGAAGAGGTCAAACAGACACAATAGCCATCACCTAAAAACTTACCACACTGTTTAGGCCCAATTCTAACTGCTTTTGGCAGCTAAACAGTGTTGAGCCTCTTTAGTAGTTTAATTTGAGACCACCTGCTAATATCATGTCCTGTAGGTCTTTTTACATTACCAACACATGATTTTTTTCAGTAAGGCAATACAGTTAGGAAACTTTTTTATTAGCTTACCTGGTTATAGAAGTAGAAGAGGGCAAAAAAGTGCCGGTATCTCACCTACAGCCATACCACATTGGATACGCCCAATCTCGTCTGATCTTGGAAGCTAAGCAGTGTTGGGCCTGGTTAGTACTTGGGTGGGAGACCACATGGGAACACCAGGTGCTGTAGGTTTTTCCCATTACTGGCAAATTGTTTTTATTCTCTAGCTTTTTAAATTGGAAACTTTTTTCTCTTTATTGACAGTACAGACACTTGGAAGAGGTCAAACAGACACAATAGCCATCACCTAAAAACTTACCACACTGTTTAGGCCCAATTCTAACTGCTTTTGGCAGCTAAACAGTGTTGAGCCTCTTTAGTAGTTTAATTTGAGACCACCTGCTAATATCATGTCCTGTAGGTCTTTTTACATTACCAACACATGATTTTTTTCAGTAAGGCAATACAGTTAGGAAACTTTTTTATTAGCTTACCTGGTTATAGAAGTAGAAGAGGGCAAAAAAGTGCCTATATCTCACCTACAGCCATACCACATTGGATACGCCCAATCTCGTCTGATCTTGGAAACTAAGCAGTGTTGGGCCTGGTTAGTACTTGGGTGGGAGACCACATGGGAACACCAGGTGCTGTAGGTTTTTCCCATTACTGACAAATTGTTTTTATTCTCTAGCTTTTTAAATTGGAAACTTTTTTCTCTTTATTGACAGTACAGACATTTGGAAGAGGTCAAACAGACACAATAGCCATCACCTAAAAACTTACCACACTGTCTAGGCCCAATTCCAACTGCTTTTGGCAGCTAAACAGTGTTGAGCCTCTTTAGTAGTTTAATTTGAGACCACCTGCTAATATCATGTCCTGTAGGTCTTTTTACATTACCAACACATGATTTTTTTCAGTAAGGCAATACAGTTAGGAAACTTTTTTATTAGCTTACCTGGTTATAGAAGTAGAAGAGGGCAAAAAAGTGCCGGTATCTCACCTACAGCCATACCACATTGGATACGCCCAATCTCTTCTGATCTTGGAAGCTAAGCAGTGTTGGGCCTGGTTAGTACTTGGGTGGGAGACCACATGGGAACACCAGGTGCTGTAGGTTTTTTCCCATTAATGGCAAATTGTTTTTATTCTCTTGCTATTTAAATTGGAAACTTTTTATTTTTATTGCCAATACAGACATTTGGGACAGGTCAAACAGACACAATAGCCATCACCTAAAAACTTACCACACTGTTTAGGCCCAATTCCAACTGCTTTTGGCAGCTAAATATTGTTGAGCCTCTTTAGTAGTTTAATTTGAGACCACCTGATATCATGTCCTGTAGGTCTTTTTACATTACCAACACATGATTTTTTTCAGTAAGCCAATATAGTTACGAAACTTTTTTATTAGCTTACCTGGTTATAGAAGTAGAAGAGGGCAAAAAGTGCCTGTATCTCACCTACAGCCATACCACATTGGATACGCCCAATCTCGTCTGATCTTGGAAGCTAAGCAGTGTTGGGCCTGGTTAGTACTTGGGTGGGAGACCACATGGGAACACCAGGTGCTGTAGGTTTTTCCCATTACTGGCAAATTGTTTTTATTCTCTAGCTTTTTAAATTGGAAACTTTTTTCTCTTTATTGACAGTACAGACATTTGGAAGAGGTCAAACAGACACAATAGCCATCACCTAAAAACTTAGCACACTGTTTAGGCCCAATTCCAACTGCTTTTGGCAGCTAAACAGTGTTGAGCCTCTTTAGTAGCTTAATTTGAGACCACCTGCTAATATCATGTCCTGTAGGACTTTTTACATTACCAACACATGATTTTATTCAGTAAGGCAATACAGTTAGGAAACTTTTTTATTAGCTTACCTGGTTATAGAAGTAGAAGAGGGCAAAAAAGTGCTGGTATCTCACCTGCAGCCATACCTCATTGCATACACCCAATCTCATCTGATCTTGGAAGCTAAACAGTGTTGGGCCTGGTTAGTACTTGGGTGGGAGACCACATGGGAACACCAGGTGCTGTAGGTTTTTTCCCATTAATGGCAAATTGTTTTTATTCTCTTGCTATTTAAATTGGAAACTTTTTATTTTTATTGCCAATACAGACATTTGGGACAGGTCAAACAGACACAATAGCCATCACCTAAAAACTTACCACACTGTTTAGGCGCAATTCCAACTGCTTTTGGCAGCTAAACAGTGTTGAGCCTCTTTAGTAGTTTAATTTGAGACCACCTGCTAATATCATGTCCTGTAGGACTTTTTACATTACCAACACATGATTTTTTTCAGTAAGCCAATATAGTTAGGAAACTTTTTTATTAGCTTACCTGGTTATAGAAGTAGAAGAGGGCAAAAAAGTGCCTGTATCTCACCTACAGCCATACCACATTGGATACGCCCAATCTCGTCTGATCTTGGAAGCTAAGCAGTGTTGGGCCTGGTTAGTACTTGGGTGGGAGACCACATGGGAACACCAGGTGCTGTAGGTTTTTCCCATTACTGGCAAATTGTTTTTATTCTCTAGCTTTTTAAATTGGAAACTTTTTTCTCTTTGTTGACAGTACAGACATTTGGAAGAGGTCAAACAGACACAATAGCCATCACCTAAAAACTTACCACACTGTCTAGGCCCAATTCCAACTGCTTTTGGCAGCTAAACAGTGTTGAGCCTCTTTAGTAGTTTAATTTGAGACCACCTGCTAATATCATGTCCTGTAGGTCTTTTTACATTACCAACACATGATTTTTTTCAGTAAGGCAATACAGTTAGGAAACTTTTTTATTAGCTTACCTGGTTATAGAAGAACAAGAGGGCAAAAAAGTGCCGGTATCTCACCTACAGCCATACCACATTGGATACGCCCAATCTCGTCTGATCTTGGAAGCTAAGCAGTGTTGGGCCTGGTTAGTACTTGGGTGGGAGACCACTTGGGAACACCAGGTGCTGTAGGTTTTTTCCCATTAATGGCAAATTGTTTTTATTCTCTAGCTATTTAAATTGGAAACTTTTTATTTTTATTGCCAATACAGACATTTGGGACAGGTCAAACAGACACAATAACCATCACCTAAAAACTTACCACACTGTTTAGGCCCAATTCCAACTGCTTTTGGGAGCTAAACAGTGTTGAGCCTCTTTAGTAGTTTAATTTGAGACCACCTGCTAATATCATGTCCTGTAGGTCTTTTTACATTACCAACACATGATTTTTTTCAGTAAGCCAATATAGTTAGGAAACTTTTTTATTAGCTTACCTGGTTATAGAAGTAGAAGAGGGCAAAAAAGTGCCTGTATCTCACCTACAGCCATACCACATTGGATACGCCCAATCTCGTCTGATCTTGGAAGCTAAGCAGTGCTGGGCCTGGTTAGTACTTGGGTGGGAGACCACATGGGAACACCAGGTGCTGTAGGTTTTTCCCATTACTGGCAAATTGTTTTTATTCTCTAGCTTTTTAAATTGGAAACTTTTTTCTCTTTATTGACAGTACAGACATTTGGAAGAGGTCAAACAGACACAATAGCCATCACCTAAAAACTTACCACACTGTTTAGGCCCAATTCCAACTGCTTTTGGCAGCTAAACAGTGTTGAGCCTCTTTAGTAGTTTAATTTGAGACCACCTGCTAATATCATGTCCTGTAGGTCTTTTTACATTACCAACACATGATTTTTTTCAGTAAGGCAATACAGTTAGGAAACTTTTTTATTAGCTTACCTGGTTATAGAAGTAGAAGAGGGCAAAAAAGTGCCGGTATCTCACCTACAGCCATACCACATTGGATACGCCCAATCTTGTCTGATCTTGGAAGCTAAGCAGTGTTGGGCCTGGTTAGTACTTGGGTGGGAGACCACATGGGAACACCAGGTGCTGTAGGTTTTTTCCCATTAATGGCAAATTGTTTTTATTCTCTTGCTATTTAAATTGGAAACTTTTTATTTTTATTGCCAATACAGACATTTGGGACAGGTCAAACAGACACAATAGCCATCACCTAAAAACTTACCACACTGTTTAGGCCCAATTCCAACTGCTTTTGGCAGCTAAACATTGTTGAGCCTCTTTAGTAGTTTAATTTGAGACCACCTGCTAATATCATGTCCTGTAGGACTTTTTACATTACCAACACATGATTTTATTCAGTAAGGCAATACAGTTAGGAAACTTTTTTATTAGCTTACCTGGTTATAGAAGTAGAAGAGGGCAAAAAAGTGCTGGTATCTCACCTGCAGCCATACCTTATTGCATACACCCAATCTCGTCTGATCTTGGAAGCTAAACAGTGTTGGGCCTGGTTAGTACTTGGGTGGGAGACCACATGGGAACACCAGGTGCTGTAGGTTTTTTCCCATTAATGGCAAATTGTTTTTATTCTCTTGCTATTTAAATTGGAAACTTTTTATTTTTATTGCCAATACAGACATTTGGGACAGGTCAAACAGACACAATAGCCATCACCTAAAAACTTACCACATTGTTTAGGCCCAATTCCAACTGCTTTTGGCAGCTAAACAGTGTTGAGCCTCTTTAGTAGTTTAATTTGAGACCACCTGCTAATATCATGTCCTGTTGGACTTTTTACATTACCAGCACATGATTTTATTCAGTAAGCCAATATAGTTAGGAAACTTTTTTATTAGCTTACCTGGTTATAGAAGTAGAAGAGGGCAAAAAAGTGCCGGTATCTCACCTACAGCCATACCATATTGGATACGCCCAATCTCGTCTGATCTTGGAAGCTAAGCAGTGTTGGGCCTGGTTAGTACTTGGGTGGGAGACCACATGGGAACACCAGGTGCTGTAGGTTTTTTCACATTAATGGCAAATTGTTTTCATTCTCTTGCTATTTAAATTGGAAACTTTTTATTTTTATTGCCAATACAGACATTTGGGACAGGTCGAACAGACACAATAGCCATCACCTAAAAACTTACCACACTGTTTAGGCCCAATTCCAACTGCTTTTGGGAGCTAAACAGTGTTGAGCCTCTTTAGTAGTTTAATTTGAGACCACCTGCTAATATCATGTCCTGTAGGTCTTTTTACATTACCAACACATGATTTTTTTCAGTAAGCCAATATAGTTAGGAAACTTTTTTATTAGCTTACCTGGTTATAGAAGTAGAAGAGGGCAAAAAAGTGCCTGTATCTCACCTACAGCCATACCACATTGGATACGCCCAATCTCGTCTGATCTTGGAAGCTAAGCAGTGTTGGGCCTGGTTAGTACTTGGGTGGGAGACCACATGGGAACACCAGGGGCTGTAGGTTTTTCCCATTACTGGCAAATTGTTTTTATTCTCTAGCTTTTTAAATTGGAAACTTTTTTCTCTTTATTGACAGTACAGACATTTGGAAGAGGTCAAACAGACACAATAGCCATCACCTAAAAACTTACCACACTGTCTAGGCCCAATTCCAACTGCTTTTGGCAGCTAAACAGTGTTGAGCCTCTTTAGTAGTTTAATTTGAGACCACCTGCTAATATCATGTCCTGTAGGTCTTTTTACATTACCAACACATGATTTTTTTCAGTAAGCCAATACAGTTAGGAAACTTTTTTATTAGCTTACCTGGTTATAGAAGTAGAAGAGGGCAAAAAAGTGCTGGTATCTCACCTACAGCCATACCACATTGGATACGCCCAATCTCGTCTGATCTTGGAAGCTAAGCAGTGTTGGGCCTGGTTAGTACTTGGGTGGGAGACCACATGGGAACACCAGGTGCTGTAGGTTTTTTCCCATTAATTTCAAATTGTTTTTATTCTCTAGCTATTTAAATTGGAAACTTTTTATTTTTATTGCCAATACAGACATTTGGGACAGGTCAAACAGACACAATAGCCATCACCTAAAAACTTACCACACTGTTTAGGCCCAATTCCAACTGCTTTTGGCAGCTAAACAGTGTTGAGCCTCTTTAGTAGTTTAATTTGAGACCACCTGCTAATATCATGTCCTGTAGGTCTTTTTACATTACCAACACATGATTTTTTTCAGTAAGGCAATACAGTTAGGAAACTTTTTTATCAGCTTACCTGGTTATAGAAATAGAAGAGGGCAAAAAAGTGCTGGTATCTCACCTACAGCCATACCACATTGGATACGCCCAATCTCGTCTGATCTTGGAAGCTAAGCAGTGTTGGGCCTGGTTAGTACTTGGGTGGGAGACCACATGGGAACACCAGGTGCTGTAGGTTTTTTCCCATTAATGGCAAATTGTTTTTATTCTCTTGCTATTTAAATTGGAAACTTTTTATTTTTATTGCCAATACAGACATTTGTTACAGGTCAAACAGACACAATAGCCATCACCTAAAAACTTACCACACTGTTTAGGCCCAATTCCAACTGCTTTTGGGAGCTAAACAGTGTTGAGCCTCTTTAGTAGTTTAATTTGAGACCACCTGCTAATATCATGTCCTGTAGGTCTTTTTACATTACCAACACATTATTTTTTTCAGTAAGGCAATTCAGTTAGGAAACTTTTTTATTAGCTTACCTGGTTATAGAAGTAGAAGAGGGCAAAAAAGTGCCGGTATCTTACCTACAGCCATACCACATTGGATACGCCCAATCTCGTCTGATCTTGGAAGCTAAGCAGTGTTGGGCCTGGTTAGTACTTGGGTGGGAGACCACATGGGAACACCAGGTGCTGTAGTCTTTTCCCATTACTGGCAAATTGTTTTCTCTAGCTTTTTAAATTGGAAACTTTTTTCTCTTTATTGACAGTACAGACATTTGGAAGAGGGCAAACAGACACAATAGCCATCACCTAAAAACTTACCACACTGTTTAGGCCCAATTCCAACTGCTTTTGGCAGCTAAACAGTGTTGAGCCTCTTTAGTAGTTTAATTTGAGACCACCTGCTAATATCATGTCCTGTAGGTCTTTTACATTACCAACACATGATTTTTTTCAGTAAGCCAATATAGTTAGGAAACTTTTTTATTAGCTTACCTGGTTATAGAAGTAGAAGAGGGCAAAAAAGTGCCTGTATCTCACCTACAGCCATACCACATTGGATACGCCCAATCTTGTCTGATCTTGGAAGCTAAGCAGTGTTGGGCCTGGTTAGTACTTGGGTGGGAGACCACATGGGAACACCAGGTGCTGTAGGTTTTTCCCATTACTGGCAAATTGTTTTTATTCTCTAGCTTTTTAAATTGGAAACTTTTTTCTCTTTATTGACAGTACAGACACTTGGAAGAGGTCAAACAGACACAATAGCCATCACCTAAAAACTTACCACACTGTTTAGGCCCAATTCTAACTGCTTTTGGCAGCTAAACAGTGTTGAGCCTCTTTAGTAGTTTAATTTGAGACCACCTGCTAATATCATGTCCTGTAGGTCTTTTTACATTACCAACACATGATTTTTTTCAGTAAGGCAATACAGTTAGGAAACTTTTTTATTAGCTTACCTGGTTATAGAAGTAGAAGAGGGCAAAAAAGTGCCTATATCTCACCTACAGCCATACCACATTGGATACGCCCAATCTCGTCTGATCTTGGAAACTAAGCAGTGTTGGGCCTGGTTAGTACTTGGGTGGGAGACCACATGGGAACACCAGGTGCTGTAGGTTTTTCCCATTACTGGCAAATTGTTTTTATTCTCTAGCTTTTTAAATTGGAAACTTTTTTCTCTTTATTGACAGTACAGACATTTGGAAGAGGTCAAACAGACACAATAGCCATCACCTAAAAACTTACCACACTGTTTAGGCCCAATTCCAACTGCTTTTGGGAGCTAAACAGTGTTGAGCCTCTTTAGTAGTTTAATTTGAGACCACCTGCTAATATCATGTCCTGTAGGTCTTTTTACATTACCAACACATGATTTTTTTCAGTAAGCCAATATAGTTAGGAAACTTTTTTATTAGCTTACCTGGTTATAGAAGTAGAAGAGGGCAAAAAAAGTGCCTGTATCTCACCTACAGCCATACCACATTGGATACGCCGAATCTCGTCTGATCTTGGAAGCTAAGCAGTGCTGGGCCTGGTTAGTACTTGGGTGGGAGACCACATGGGAACACCAGGTGCTGTAGGTTTTTCCCATTACTGGCAAATTGTTTTTATTCTCTAGCTTTTTAAATTGGAAACTTTTTTCTCTTTATTGACAGTACAGACATTTGGAAGAGGTCAAACAGACACAATAGCCATCACCTAAAAACTTACCACACTGTTTAGGCCCAATTCCAACTGCTTTTGGCAGCTAAACAGTGTTGAGCCTCTTTAGTAGTTTAATTTGAGACCACCTGCTAATATCATGTCCTGTAGGTCTTTTTACATTACCAACACATGATTTTTTTCAGTAAGGCAATACAGTTAGGAAACTTTTTTATTAGCTTACCTGGTTATAGAAGTAGAAGAGGGCAAAAAAGTGCCGGTATCTCTTCTACAGCCATACCACATTGGATACGCCCAATCTCGTCTGATCTTGGAAGCTAAGCAGTGTTGGGCCTGGTTAGTACTTGGGTTGGAGACCACATGGGAACACCAGGTGCTGTAGGTTTTTTCCCATTAATGGCAAATTGTTTTTATTCTCTTGCTATTTAAATTGGAAACTTTTTATTTTTATTGCCAATACAGACATTTGGGACAGGTCAAACAGACACAATAGCCATCACCTAAAAACTTACCACACTGTTTAGGCCCAATTCCAACTGCTTTTGGCAGCTAAATATTGTTGAGCCTCTTTAGTAGTTTAATTTGAGACCACCTGATATCATGTCCTGTAGGTCTTTTTACATTACCAACACATGATTTTTTTCAGTAAGCCAATATAGTTACGAAACTTTTTTATTAGCTTACCTGGTTATAGAAGTAGAAGAGGGCAAAAAGTGCCTGTATCTCACCTACAGCCATACCACATTGGATACGCCCAATCTCGTCTGATCTTGGAAGCTAAGCAGTGTTGGGCCTGGTTAGTACTTGGGTGGGAGACCACATGGGAACACCAGGTGCTGTAGGTTTTTCCCATTACTGGCAAATTGTTTTTATTCTCTAGCTTTTTAAATTGGAAACTTTTTTCTCTTTATTGACAGTACAGACATTTGGAAGAGGTCAAACAGACACAATAGCCATCACCTAAAAACTTACCACACTGTTTAGGCCCAATTCCAACTGCTTTTGGCAGCTAAACAGTGTTGAGCCTCTTTAGTAGCTTAATTTGAGACCACCTGCTAATATCATGTCCTGTAGGACTTTTTACATTACCAACACATGATTTTATTCAGTAAGGCAATACAGTTAGGAAACTTTTTTATTAGCTTACCTGGTTATAGAAGTAGAAGAGGGCAAAAAAGTGCTGGTATCTCACCTGCAGCCATACCTCATTGCATACACCCAATCTCATCTGATCTTGGAAGCTAAACAGTGTTGGGCCTGGTTAGTACTTGGGTGGGAGACCACATGGGAACACCAGGTGCTGTAGGTTTTTTCCCATTAATGGCAAATTGTTTTTATTCTCTTGCTATTTAAATTGGAAACTTTTTATTTTTATTGCCAATACAGACATTTGGGACAGGTCAAACAGACACAATAGCCATCACCTAAAAACTTACCACACTGTTTAGGCGCAATTCCAACTGCTTTTGGCAGCTAAACAGTGTTGAGCCTCTTTAGTAGTTTAATTTGAGACCACCTGCTAATATCATGTCCTGTAGGACTTTTTACATTACCAACACATGATTTTATTGAGTAAGCCAATATAGTTAGGAAACTTTTTTATTAGCTTACCTGGTTATAGAAGTAGAAGAGGGCAAAAAAGTGCCTGTAACTCACCTACAGCCATACCACATTGGATACGCCCAATCTCGTCTGATCTTGGAAGCTAAGCAGTGTTGGGCCTGGTTAGTACTTGGGTGGGAGACCACATGGGAACACCAGGTGCTGTAGGTTTTTCCCATTACTGGCAAATTGTTTTTATTCTCTAGCTTTTTAAATTGGAAACTTTTTTCTCTTTGTTGACAGTACAGACATTTGGAAGAGGTCAAACAGACACAATAGCCATCACCTAAAAACTTACCACACTGTCTAGGCCCAATTCCAACTGCTTTTGGCAGCTAAACAGTGTTGAGCCTCTTTAGTAGTTTAATTTGAGACCACCTGCTAATATCATGTCCTGTAGGTCTTTTTACATTACCAACACATGATTTTTTTCAGTAAGGCAATACAGTTAGGAAACTTTTTTATTAGCTTACCTGGTTATAGAAGTACAAGAGGGCAAAAAAGTGCCGGTATCTCACCTACAGCCATACCACATTGGAGACGCCCAATCTCGTCTGATCTTGGAAGCTAAGCAGTGTTGGGCCTGGTTAGTACTTGGGTGGGAGACCACTTGGGAACACCAGGTGCTGTAGGTTTTTTCCCATTAATGGCAAATTGTTTTTATTCTCTAGCTATTTAAATTGGAAACCTTTTATTTTTATTGCCAATACAGACATTTGGGACAGGTCAAACAGACACAATAACCATCACCTAAAAACTTACCACACTGTTTAGGCCCAATTCCAACTGCTTTTGGGAGCTAAACAGTGTTGAGCCTCTTTAGTAGTTTAATTTGAGACCACCTGCTAATATCATGTCCTGTAGGTCTTTTTACATTACCAACACATGATTTTTTTCAGTAAGCCAATATAGTTAGGAAACTTTTTTATTAGCTTACCTGGTTATAGAAGTAGAAGAGGGCAAAAAAGTGCCTGTATCTCACCTACAGCCATACCACATTGGATACGCCCAATCTCGTCTGATCTTGGAAGCTAAGCAGTGCTGGGCCTGGTTAGTACTTGGGTGGGAGACCACATGGGAACACCAGGTGCTGTAGGTTTTTCCCATTACTGGCAAATTGTTTTTATTCTCTAGCTTTTTAAATTGGAAACTTTTTTCTCTTTATTGACAGTACAGACATTTGGAAGAGGTCAAACAGACACAATAGCCATCACCTAAAAACTTACCACACTGTTTAGGCCCAATTCCAACTGCTTTTGGCAGCTAAACAGTGTTGAGCCTCTTTAGTAGTTTAATTTGAGACCACCTGCTAATATCATGTCCTGTAGGTCTTTTTACATTACCAACACATGATTTTTTTCAGTAAGGCAATACAGTTAGGAAACTTTTTTATTAGCTTACCTGGTTATAGAAGTAGAAGAGGGCAAAAAAGTGCCGGTATCTCACCTACAGCCATACCACATTGGATACGCCCAATCTTGTCTGATTTTGGAAGCTAAGCAGTGTTGGGCCTGGTTAGTACTTGGGTGGGAGACCACATGGGAACACCAGGTGCTGTAGGTTTTTTCCCATTAATGGCAAATTGTTTTTATTCTCTTGCTATTTAAATTGGAAACTTTTTATTTTTATTGCCAATACAGACATTTGGGACAGGTCAAACAGACACAATAGCCATCACCTAAAAACTTACCACACTGTTTAGGCCCAATTCCAACTGCTTTTGGCAGCTAAACATTGTTGAGCCTCTTTAGTAGTTTAATTTGAGACCACCTGCTAATATCATGTCCTGTAGGACTTTTTACATTACCAACACATGATTTTATTCAGTAAGGCAATACAGTTAGGAAACTTTTTTATTAGCTTACCTGGTTATAGAAGTAGAAGAGGGCAAAAAAGTGCTGGTATCTCACCTGCAGCCATACCTCATTGCATACACCCAATCTCGTCTGATCTTGGAAGCTAAACAGTGTTGGGCCTGGTTAGTACTTGGGTGGGAGACCACATGGGAACACCAGGTGCTGTAGGTTTTTTCCCATTAATGGCAAATTGTTTTTATTCTCTTGCTATTTAAATTGGAAACTTTTTATTTTTATTGCCAATACAGACATTTGGGACAGGTCAAACAGACACAATAGCCATCACCTAAAAACTTACCACATTGTTTAGGCCCAATTCCAACTGCTTTTGGCAGCTAAACAGTGTTGAGCCTCTTTAGTAGTTTAATTTGAGACCACCTGCTAATATCATGTCCTGTTGGACTTTTTACATTACCAGCACATGATTTTATTCAGTAAGCCAATATAGTTAGGAAACTTTTTTATTAGCTTACCTGGTTATAGAAGTAGAAGAGGGCAAAAAAGTGCCGGTATCTCACCTACAGCCATACCACATTGGATACGCCCAATCTCGTCTGATCTTGGAAGCTAAGCAGTGTTGGGCCTGGTTAGTACTTGGGTGGGAGACCACATGGGAACACCAGGTGCTGTAGGTTTTTTCACATTAATGGCAAATTGTTTTCATTCTCTTGCTATTTAAATTGGAAACTTTTTATTTTTATTGCCAATACAGACATTTGGGACAGGTCGAACAGACACAATAGCCATCACCTAAAAACTTACCACACTGTTTAGGCCCAATTCCAACTGCTTTTGGGAGCTAAACAGTGTTGAGCCTCTTTAGTAGTTTAATTTGAGACCACCTGCTAATATCATGTCCTGTAGGTCTTTTTACATTACCAACACATGATTTTTTTCAGTAAGCCAATATAGTTAGGAAACTTTTTTATTAGCTTACCTGGTTATAGAAGTAGAAGAGGGCAAAAAAGTGCCTGTATCTCACCTACAGCCATACCACATTGGATACGCCCAATCTCGTCTGATCTTGGAAGCTAAGCAGTGTTGGGCCTGGTTAGTACTTGGGTGGGAGACCACATGGGAACACCAGGTGCTGTAGGTTTTTCCCATTACTGGCAAATTGTTTTTATTCTCTAGCTTTTTAAATTGGAAACTTTTTTCTCTTTATTGACAGTACAGACATTTGGAAGAGGTCAAACAGACACAATAGCCATCACCTAAAAACTTACCACACTGTCTAGGCCCAATTCCAACTGCTTTTGGCAGCTAAACAGTGTTGAGCCTCTTTAGTAGTTTAATTTGAGACCACCTGCTAATATCATGTCCTGTAGGTCTTTTTACATTACCAACACATGATTTTTTTCAGTAAGCCAATACAGTTAGGAAACTTTTTTATTAGCTTACCTGGTTATAGAAGTAGAAGAGGGCAAAAAAGTGCTGGTATCTCACCTACAGCCATACCACATTGGATACGCCCAATCTCGTCTGATCTTGGAAGCTAAGCAGTGTTGGGCCTGGTTAGTACTTGGGTGGGAGACCACATGGGAACACCAGGTGCTGTAGGATTTTTCCCATTAATTTCAAATTGTTTTTATTCTCTAGCTATTTAAATTGGAAACTTTTTATTTTTATTGCCAATACAGACATTTGGGACAGGTCAAACAGACACAATAGCCATCACCTAAAAACTTACCACACTGTTTAGGCCCAATTCCAACTGCTTTTGGGAGCTAAACAGTGATGAGCCTCTTTAGTAGTTTAATTTGAGACCACCTGCTAATATCATGTCCTGTAGGTCTTTTTACATTACCAACACATGATTTTTTTCAGTAAGCCAATATAGTTAGGAAACTTTTTTATTAGCTTACCTGGTTATAGAAGTAGAAGAGGGCAAAAAAGTGCCTGTATCTCACCTACAGCCATACCACATTGGATACGTCCAATCTCGTCTGATCTTGGAAGCTAAGCAGTGCTGGGCCTGGTTAGAACTTGGGTGGGAGACCACATGGGAACACCAGGTGCTGTAGGTTTTTCCCATTACTGGCAAATTGTTTTTATTCTCTAGCTTTTTAAATTGGAAACTTTTTTCTCTTTATTGACAGTACAGACATTTGGAAGAGGTCAAACAGACACAATAGCCATCACCTAAAAACTTACCACACTGTCTAGGCCCAATTCCAACTGCTTTTGGCAGCTAAACAGTGTTGAGCCTCTTTAGTAGTTTAATTTGAGACCACCTGCTAATATCATGTCCTGTAGGTCTTTTTACATTACCAACACATGATTTTTTTCAGTAAGGCAATACAGTTAGGAAACTTTTTTATTAGCTTACCTGGTTATAGAAGTAGAGGAGGGCAAAAAAGTGCCTGTATCTCACCTACAGCCATACCACATTGGATACGCCCAATCTCGTCTGATCTTGGAAGCTAAGCAGTGTTGGGCCTGGTTAGTACTTGGGTGGGAGACCACATGGGAACACCAGGTGCTGTAGGTTTTTTCCCATTAATGGCAAATTGTTTTTATTCTCTTGCTATTTAAATTGGAAACTTTTTATTTTTATTGCCAATACAGACATTTGGGACAGGTCGAACAGACACAATAGCCATCACCTAAAAACTTACCACACTGTTTAGGCCCAATTCCAACTGCTTTTGGGAGCTAAACAGTGTTGAGCCTCTTTAGTAGTTTAATTTGAGACCACCTGCTAATATCATGTCCTGTAGGTCTTTTTACATTACCAACACATGATTTTTTTCAATAAGCCAATATAGTTAGGAAACTTTTTTATTAGCTTACCTGGTTATAGAAGTAGAAGAGGGCAAAAAAGTGCCTGCATCTCACCTACAGCCATACCACATTGGATACGCCCAATCTCGTCTGATCTTGGAAGCTAAGCAGTGTTGGGCCTGGTTAGTACTTGGGTGGGAGACCACATGGGAACACCAGGTGCTGTAGGTTTTTCCCATTAATGGCAAATTGTTTTTATTCTCTTGCTATTTAAATTGGAAACTTTTTATTTTTATTGCCAATACAGACATTTGGGACAGGTCAAACAGACACAATAGCCATCACCTAAAAACTTACCACACTGTTTAGGCCCAATTCCAACTGCTTTTGGCAGCTAAACAGTGTTGAGCCTCTTTAGTACTTTAATTTGAGACCACCTGCTAATATCATGTCCTGTAGGACGTTTTATATTACCAACACATGATTTTATTCAGTAAGCTAATATAGTTAGGAAACTTTTTTATTAGTTTACCTGGTTATAGAAGTAGAAGAGGGCAAAAAAGTGCCGGTATCTCACCTGCAGCCATACCACATTGGATACGCCCAATCTCGTCTGATCTTGGAAGCTAAGCAGTGTTGGGCCTGGTTAGTACTTGGGTGGGAGACCACATGGGAACACCAGGTGCTGTAGGTTTTTTCCCATTAATGGCAAATTGTTTTTATTCTCTTGCTATTTAAATTGGAAACTTTTTATTTTTATTGCCAATACAGACATTTGGGACAGGTCGAACAGACACAATAGCCATCACCTAAAAACTTACCACACTGTTTAGGCCCAATTCCAACTGCTTTTGGGAGCTAAACAGTGTTGAGCCTCTTTAGTAGTTTAATTTGAGACCACCTGCTAATATCATGTCCTGTAGGTCTTTTTACATTACCAACACATGATTTTTTTCAGTAAGTCAATATAGTTAGGAAACTTTTTTATTAGCTTACCTGGTTATAGAAGTAGAAGAGGGCAAAAAAGTGCCTGTATCTCACCTACAGCCATACCACATTGGATACGCCCAATCTCGTCTGATCTTGGAAGCTAAGCAGTGTTGGGCCTGGTTAGTACTTGGGTGGGAGACCACATGGGAACACCAGGTGCTGTAGGTTTTTCCCATTACTGGCAAATTGTTTTTATTCTCTAGCTTTTTAAATTGGAAACTTTTTTCTCTTTATTGACAGTACAGACATTTGGAAGAGGTCAAACAGACACAATAGCCATCACCTAAAAACTTACCACACTGTCTAGGCCCAATTCCAACTGTTTTTGGCAGCTAAACAGTGTTGATCCTCTTTAGTAGTTTAATTTGAGACCACCTGCTAATATCATGTCCTGTAGGTCTTTTTACATTACCAACACATGATTTTTTTCAGTAAGGCAATACAGTTAGGAAACTTTTTTATTAGCTTACCTGGTTATAGAAGTACAAGAGGGCAAAAAAGTGCCAGTATCTCACCTACAGCCATACCACATTGGATACGCCCAATCTCGTCTGATCTTGGAAGCTAAGCAGTGTTGGGCCTGGTTAGTACTTGGGTGGGAGACCACTTGGGAACACCAGGTGCTGTAGGTTTTTTCCCATTAATGGCAAATTGTTTTTATTCTCTAGCTATTTAAATTGGAAACTTTTTATTTTTATTGCCAATACAGACATTTGGGACAGGTCGAACAGACACAATAGCCATCACCTAAAAACTTACCACACTGTTTAGGCCCAATTCCAACTGCTTTTGGGAGCTAAACAGTGTTGAGCCTCTTTAGTAGTTTAATTTGAGACCACCTGCTAATATCATGTCCTGTAGGTCTTTTTACATTACCAACACATGATTTTTTTCAATAAGCCAATATAGTTAGGAAACTTTTTTATTAGCTTACCTGGTTATAGAAGTAGAAGAGGGCAAAAAAGTGCCTGCATCTCACCTACAGCCATACCACATTGGATACGCCCAATCTCGTCTGATCTTGGAAGCTAAGCAGTGTTGGGCCTGGTTAGTACTTGGGTGGGAGACCACATGGGAACACCAGGTGCTGTAGGTTTTTCCCATTAATGGCAAATTGTTTTTATTCTCTTGCTATTTAAATTGGAAACTTTTTATTTTTATTGCCAATACAGACATTTGGGACAGGTCAAACAGACACAATAGCCATCACCTAAAAACTTACCACACTGTTTAGGCCCAATTCCAACTGCTTTTGGCAGCTAAACAGTGTTGAGCCTCTTTAGTACTTTAATTTGAGACCACCTGCTAATATCATGTCCTGTAGGACGTTTTATATTACCAACACATGATTTTATTCAGTAAGCCAATATAGTTAGGAAACTTTTTTATTAGTTTACCTGGTTATAGAAGTAGAAGAGGGCAAAAAAGTGCCGTTATCTCACCTGCAGCCATACCACATTGGATACGCCCAATCTCGTCTGATCTTGGAAGCTAAGCAGTGTTGGGCCTGGTTAGTACTTGGGTGGGAGACCACATGGGAACACCAGGTGCTGTAGGTTTTTTCCCATTAATGGCAAATTGTTTTTATTCTCTTGCTATTTAAATTGGAAACTTTTTATTTTTATTGCCAATACAGACATTTGGGACAGGTCGAACAGACACAATAGCCATCACCTAAAAACTTACCACACTGTTTAGGCCCAATTCCAACTGCTTTTGGGAGCTAAACAGTGTTGAGCCTCTTTAGTAGTTTAATTTGAGACCACCTGCTAATATCATGTCCTGTAGGTCTTTTTACATTACCAACACATGATTTTTTTCAGTAAGTCAATATAGTTAGGAAACTTTTTTATTAGCTTACCTGGTTATAGAAGTAGAAGAGGGCAAAAAAGTGCCTGTATCTCACCTACAGCCATACCACATTGGATACGCCCAATCTCGTCTGATCTTGGAAGCTAAGCAGTGTTGGGCCTGGTTAGTACTTGGGTGGGAGACCACATGGGAACACCAGGTGCTGTAGGTTTTTCCCATTACTGGCAAATTGTTTTTATTCTCTAGCTTTTTAAATTGGAAACTTTTTTCTCTTTATTGACAGTACAGACATTTGGAAGAGGTCAAACAGACACAATAGCCATCACCTAAAAACTTACCACACTGTCTAGGCCCAATTCCAACTGCTTTTGGCAGCTAAACAGTGTTGAGCCTCTTTAGTAGTTTAATTTGAGACCACCTGCTAATATCATGTCCTGTAGGTCTTTTTACATTACCAACACATGATTTTTTTCAGTAAGGCAATACAGTTAGGAAACTTTTTTATTAGCTTACTTGGTTATAGAAGTACAAGAGGGCAAAAAAGTGCCGGTATCTCACCTACAGCCATACCACATTGGATACGCCCAATCTCGTCTGATCTTGGAAGCTAAGCAGTGTTGGGCCTGGTTAGTACTTGGGTGGGAGACCACTTGGGAACACCAGGTGCTGTAGGTTTTTTCCCATTAATGGCAAATTGTTTTTATTCTCTAGCTATTTAAATTGGAAACTTTTTATTTTTATTGCCAATACAGACATTTGGGACAGGTCAAACAGACACAATAGCCATCACCTAAAAACTTACCACACTGTTTAGGCCCAATTCCAACTGCTTTTGGGAGCTAAACAGTGTTGAGCCTCATTAGTAGTTTAATTTGAGACCACCTGCTAATATCATGTCCTGTAGGTCTTTTTACATTACCAACACATGATTTTTTTCAGTAAGGCAATACAGTTAGGAAACTTTTTTATTAGCTTACCTGGTTATAGAAGTAGAAGAGGGCAAAAAAGTGCCGGTATCTCACCTGCAGCCATACCACATTGGATACGCCCAATCTCGTCTGATCTTGGAAGCTAAGCAGTGTTGGGCCTGGTTAGTACTTGGGTGGGAGACCACATGGGAACACCAGGTGCTGTAGGTTTTTTCCCATTAATGGCAAATTGTTTTTATTCTCTTGCTATTTAAATTGGAAACTTTTTATTTTTATTGCCAATACAGACATTTGGGACAGGTCGAACAGACACAATAGCCATCACCTAAAAACTTACCACACTGTTTAGGCCCAATTCCAACTGCTTTTGGGAGCTAAACAGTGTTGAGCCTCTTTAGTAGTTTAATTTGAGACCACCTGCTAATATCATGTCCTGTAGGTCTTTTTACATTACCAACACATGATTTTTTTCAGTAAGTCAATATAGTTAGGAAACTTTTTTATTAGCTTACCTGGTTATAGAAGTAGAAGAGGGCAAAAAAGTGCCTGTATCTCACCTACAGCCATACCACATTGGATACGCCCAATCTCGTCTGATCTTGGAAGCTAAGCAGTGTTGGGCCTGGTTAGTACTTGGGTGGGAGACCACATGGGAACACCAGGTGCTGTAGGTTTTTCCCATTACTGGCAAATTGTTTTTATTCTCTAGCTTTTTAAATTGGAAACTTTTTTCTCTTTATTGACAGTACAGACATTTGGAAGAGGTCAAACAGACACAATAGCCATCACCTAAAAACTTACCACACTGTCTAGGCCCAATTCCAACTGCTTTTGGCAGCTAAACAGTGTTGAGCCTCTTTAGTAGTTTAATTTGAGACCACCTGCTAATATCATGTCCTGTAGGTCTTTTTACATTACCAACACATGATTTTTTTCAGTAAGGCAATACAGTTAGGAAACTTTTTTATTAGCTTACTTGGTTATAGAAGTACAAGAGGGCAAAAAAGTGCCGGTATCTCACCTACAGCCATACCACATTGGATACGCCCAATCTCGTCTGATCTTGGAAGCTAAGCAGTGTTGGGCCTGGTTAGTACTTGGGTGGGAGACCACTTGGGAACACCAGGTGCTGTAGGTTTTTTCCCATTAATGGCAAATTGTTTTTATTCTCTAGCTATTTAAATTGGAAACTTTTTATTTTTATTGCCAATACAGACATTTGGGACAGGTCAAACAGACACAATAGCCATCACCTAAAAACTTACCACACTGTTTAGGCCCAATTCCAACTGCTTTTGGGAGCTAAACAGTGTTGAGCCTCATTAGTAGTTTAATTTGAGACCACCTGCTAATATCATGTCCTGTAGGTCTTTTTACATTACCAACACATGATTTTTTTCAGTAAGGCAATACAGTTAGGAAACTTTTTTATTAGCTTACCTGGTTATAGAAGTAGAAGAGGGCAAAAAAGTGCCGGTATCTCACCTGCAGCCATACCACATTGGATACGCCCAATCTCGTCTGATCTTGGAAGCTAAGCAGTGTTGGGCCTGGTTAGTACTTGGGTGGGAGACCACGTGGGAACACCAGGTGCTGTAGGTTTTTTCCCATTAATGGCAAATTGTTTTTATTCTCTTGCTATTTAAATTGGAAACTTTTTATTTTTATTGCCAATACAGACATTTGGGACAGGTCGAACAGACACAATAGCCATCACCTAAAAACTTACCACACTGTTTAGGCCCAATTCCAACTGCTTTTGGGAGCTAAACAGTGTTGAGCCTCTTTAGTAGTTTAATTTGAGACCACCTGCTAATATCATGTCCTGTAGGTCTTTTTACATTACCAACACATGATTTTTTTCAGTAAGTCAATATAGTTAGGAAACTTTTTTATTAGCTTACCTGGTTATAGAAGTAGAAGAGGGCAAAAAAGTGCCTGTATCTCACCTACAGCCATACCACATTGGATACGCCCAATCTCGTCTGATCTTGGAAGCTAAGCAGTGTTGGGCCTGGTTAGTACTTGGGTGGGAGACCACATGGGAACACCAGGTGCTGTAGGTTTTTCCCATTACTGGCAAATTGTTTTTATTCTCTAGCTTTTTAAATTGGAAACTTTTTTCTCTTTATTGACAGTACAGACATTTGGAAGAGGTCAAACAGACACAATAGCCATCACCTAAAAACTTACCACACTGTTTAGGCCCAATTCCAACTGCTTTTGGCAGCTAAACAGTGTTGAGCCTCTTTAGTAGTTTAATTTGAGACCACCTGCTAATATCATGTCCTGTAGGTCTTTTTACATTACCAACACATGATTTTTTTCAGTAAGTCAATATAGTTAGGAAACTTTTTTATTAGCTTACCTGGTTATAGAAGTAGAAGAGGGCAAAAAAGTGCCTGTATCTCACCTACAGCCATACCACATTGGATACGCCCAATCTCGTCTGATCTTGGAAGCTAAGCAGTGTTGGGCCTGGTTAGTACTTGGGTGGGAGACCACATGGGAACACCAGGTGCTGTAGGTTTTTCCCATTACTGGCAAATTGTTTTTATTCTCTAGCTTTTTAAATTGGAAACTTTTTTCTCTTTATTGACAGTACAGACATTTGGAAGAGGTCAAACAGACACAATAGCCATCACCTAAAAACTTACCACACTGTCTAGGCCCAATTCCAACTGTTTTTGGCAGCTAAACAGTGTTGATCCTCTTTAGTAGTTTAATTTGAGACCACCTGCTAATATCATGTCCTGTAGGTCTTTTTACATTACCAACACATGATTTTTTTCAGTAAGGCAATACAGTTAGGAAACTTTTTTATTAGCTTACCTGGTTATAGAAGTACAAGAGGGCAAAAAAGTGCCAGTATCTCACCTACAGCCATACCACATTGGATACGCCCAATCTCGTCTGATCTTGGAAGCTAAGCAGTGTTGGGCCTGGTTAGTACTTGGGTGGGAGACCACTTGGGAACACCAGGTGCTGTAGGTTTTTTCCCATTAATGGCAAATTGTTTTTATTCTCTAGCTATTTAAATTGGAAACTTTTTATTTTTATTGCCAATACAGACATTTGGGACAGGTCGAACAGACACAATAGCCATCACCTAAAAACTTACCACACTGTTTAGGCCCAATTCCAACTGCTTTTGGCAGCTAAACAGTGTTGAGCCTCTTTAGTACTTTAATTTGAGACCACCTGCTAATATCATGTCCTGTAGGACGTTTTATATTACCAACACATGATTTTATTCAGTAAGCCAATATAGTTAGGAAACTTTTTTATTAGTTTACCTGGTTATAGAAGTAGAAGAGGGCAAAAAAGTGCCGTTATCTCACCTGCAGCCATACCACATTGGATACGCCCAATCTCGTCTGATCTTGGAAGCTAAGCAGTGTTGGGCCTGGTTAGTACTTGGGTGGGAGACCACATGGGAACACCAGGTGCTGTAGGTTTTTTCCCATTAATGGCAAATTGTTTTTATTCTCTTGCTATTTAAATTGGAAACTTTTTATTTTTATTGCCAATACAGACATTTGGGACAGGTCGAACAGACACAATAGCCATCACCTAAAAACTTACCACACTGTTTAGGCCCAATTCCAACTGCTTTTGGGAGCTAAACAGTGTTGAGCCTCTTTAGTAGTTTAATTTGAGACCACCTGCTAATATCATGTCCTGTAGGTCTTTTTACATTACCAACACATGATTTTTTTCAGTAAGTCAATATAGTTAGGAAACTTTTTTATTAGCTTACCTGGTTATAGAAGTAGAAGAGGGCAAAAAAGTGCCTGTATCTCACCTACAGCCATACCACATTGCATACGCCCAATCTCGTCTGATCTTGGAAGCTAAGCAGTGTTGGGCCTGGTTAGTACTTGGGTGGGAGACCACATGGGAACACCAGGTGCTGTAGGTTTTTCCCATTACTGGCAAATTGTTTTTATTCTCTAGCTTTTTAAATTGGAAACTTTTTTCTCTTTATTGACAGTACAGACATTTGGAAGAGGTCAAACAGACACAATAGCCATCACCTAAAAACTTACCACACTGTCTAGGCCCAATTCCAACTGCTTTTGGCAGCTAAACAGTGTTGAGCCTCTTTAGTAGTTTAATTTGAGACCACCTGCTAATATCATGTCCTGTAGGTCTTTTTACATTACCAACACATGATTTTTTTCAGTAAGGCAATACAGTTAGGAAACTTTTTTATTAGCTTACTTGGTTATAGAAGTACAAGAGGGCAAAAAAGTGCCGGTATCTCACCTACAGCCATACCACATTGGATACGCCCAATCTCGTCTGATCTTGGAAGCTAAGCAGTGTTGGGCCTGGTTAGTACTTGGGTGGGAGACCACTTGGGAACACCAGGTGCTGTAGGTTTTTTCCCATTAATGGCAAATTGTTTTTATTCTCTAGCTATTTAAATTGGAAACTTTTTATTTTTATTGCCAATACAGACATTTGGGACAGGTCAAACAGACACAATAGCCATCACCTAAAAACTTACCACACTGTTTAGGCCCAATTCCAACTGCTTTTGGGAGCTAAACAGTGTTGAGCCTCATTAGTAGTTTAATTTGAGACCACCTGCTAATATCATGTCCTGTAGGTCTTTTTACATTACCAACACATGATTTTTTTCAGTAAGGCAATACAGTTAGGAAACTTTTTTATTAGCTTACCTGGTTATAGAAGTAGAAGAGGGCAAAAAAGTGCCGGTATCTCACCTGCAGCCATACCACATTGGATACGCCCAATCTCGTCTGATCTTGGAAGCTAAGCAGTGTTGGGCCTGGTTAGTACTTGGGTGGGAGACCACATGGGAACACCAGGTGCTGTAGGTTTTTTCCCATTAATGGCAAATTGTTTTTATTCTCTTGCTATTTAAATTGGAAACTTTTTATTTTTATTGCCAATACAGACATTTGGGACAGGTCGAACAGACACAATAGCCATCACCTAAAAACTTACCACACTGTTTAGGCCCAATTCCAACTGCTTTTGGGAGCTAAACAGTGTTGAGCCTCTTTAGTAGTTTAATTTGAGACCACCTGCTAATATCATGTCCTGTAGGTCTTTTTACATTACCAACACATGATTTTTTTCAGTAAGTCAATATAGTTAGGAAACTTTTTTATTAGCTTACCTGGTTATAGAAGTAGAAGAGGGCAAAAAAGTGCCTGTATCTCACCTACAGCCATACCACATTGGATACGCCCAATCTCGTCTGATCTTGGAAGCTAAGCAGTGTTGGGCCTGGTTAGTACTTGGGTGGGAGACCACATGGGAACACCAGGTGCTGTAGGTTTTTCCCATTACTGGCAAATTGTTTTTATTCTCTAGCTTTTTAAATTGGAAACTTTTTTCTCTTTATTGACAGTACAGACATTTGGAAGAGGTCAAACAGACACAATAGCCATCACCTAAAAACTTACCACACTGTCTAGGCCCAATTCCAACTGCTTTTGGCAGCTAAACAGTGTTGAGCCTCTTTAGTAGTTTAATTTGAGACCACCTGCTAATATCATGTCCTGTAGGTCTTTTTACATTACCAACACATGATTTTTTTCAGTAAGGCAATACAGTTAGGAAACTTTTTTATTAGCTTACCTGGTTATAGAAGTACAAGAGGGCAAAAAAGTGCCGGTATCTCACCTACAGCCATACCACATTGGATACGCCCAATCTCGTCTGATCTTGGAAGCTAAGCAGTGTTGGGCCTGGTTAGTACTTGGGTGGGAGACCACTTGGGAACACCAGGTGCTGTAGGTTTTTTCCCATTAATGGCAAATTGTTTTTATTCTCTTGCTATTTAAATTGGAAACTTTTTATTTTTATTGCCAATACAGACATTTGGGACAGGTCAAACAGACACAATAGCCATCACCTAAAAACTTACCACACTGTTTAGGCCCAATTCCAACTGCTTTTGGGAGCTAAACAGTGTTGAGCCTCTTTAGTAGTTTAATTTGAGACCACCTGCTAATATCATGTCCTGTAGGTCTTTTTACATTACCAACACATGATTTTTTTCAGTAAGGCAATACAGTTAGGAAACTTTTTTATTAGCTTACCTGGTTATAGAAGTACAAGAGGGCAAAAAAGTGCCGGTATCTCACCTACAGCCATACCACATTGGATACGCCCAATCTCGTCTGATCTTGGAAGCTAAGCAGTGTTGGGCCTGGTTAGTACTTGGGTGGGAGACCACTTGGGAACACCAGGTGCTGTAGGTTTTTTCCCATTAATGGCAAATTGTTTTTATTCTCTAGCTATTTAAATTGGAAACTTTTTATTTTTATTGCCAATACAGACATTTGGGACAGGTCAAACAGACACAATAGCCATCACCTAAAAACTTACCACACTGTTTAGGCCCAATTCCAACTGCTTTTGGGAGCTAAACAGTGTTGAGCCTCTTTAGTAGTATAGTTTGAGACCACCTGCTAATATCATGTCCTGTAGGTCTTTTTACATTACCAACACATGATTTTTTTCAGTAAGCCAATATAGTTAGGAAACTTTTTTATTAGCTTACCTGGTTATAGAAGTAGAAGAGGGCAAAAAAGTGCCTGTATCTCACCTACAGCCATACCACATTGAATACGCCCAATCTCGTCTGATCTTGGAAGCTAAGCAGTACTGGGCCTGGTTAGTACTTGGGTGGGAGACCACATGGGAACACCAGGTGCTGTAGGTTTTTCCCATTACTGGCAAATTGTTTTTATTCTCTAGCTTTTTAAATTGGAAACTTTTTTCTCTTTATTGACAGTACACACATTTGGAAGAGGTCAAACAGACACAATAGCCATCACCTAAAAACTTACCACACTGTTTAGGCCCAATTCCAACTGCTTTTGGCAGCTAAACAGTGTTGAGACTCTTTAGTAGTTTAATTTGAGACCACCTGCTAATATCATGTCCTGTAGGTCTTTTTACATTACCAACACATGATTTTTTTCAGTAAGGCAATACAGTTAGGAAACTTTTTTATTAGCTTACCTGGTTATAGAAGTAGAAGAGGGCAAAAAAGTGCCGGTATCTCACCTACAGCCATACCACATTGGATACGCCCAATCTCGTCTGATCTTGGAAGCTAAGCAGTGTTGGGCCTGGTTAGTACTTGGGTGGGAGACCACATGGGAACACCAGGTGCTTTAGGTTTTTCCCATTACTGGCAAATTGTTTTTATTCTCTAGCTTTTTAAATTGGAAACTTTTTTCTCTTTATTGACAGTACAGACATTTGGAAGAGGTCAAACAGACACAATAGCAATCACCTAAAAACATACCACACTGTCTAGGCCCAATTCCAACTGCTTTTGGCAGCTAAACAGTGTTGAGCCTCTTTAGTAGTTTAATTTGAGACCACCTGCTAATATCATGTCCTGTAGGTCTTTTTACATTACCAACACATGATTTTTTTCAGTAAGGCAATACAGTTAGGAAACTTTTTTATTAGCTTACCTGGTTATAGAAGTAGAAGAGGGCAAAAAAGTGCTGGTATCTCACCTACAGCCATACCACATTGGATACGCCCAATCTCGTCTGATCTTGGAAGCTAAGCAGTGTTGGGCCTGGTTAGTACTTGGGTGGGAGACCACATGGGAACACCAGGTGCTGTAGTTTTTTTCCCATTAATGGCAAATTGTTTTTATTCTCTAGCTATTTAAATTGGAAACTTTTTATTTTTATTGCCAATACAGACATTTGGGACAGGTCAAACAGACACAATAGCCATCACCTAAAAACTTACCACACTGTTTAGGCCCAATTCCAACTGCTTTTGGGAGTTAAACAGTGTTGAGCCTCTTTAGTAGTTTAATTTGAGACCACCTGCTAATATCATGTCCTGTAGGTCTTTTTACATTACCAACACATGATTTTTTTTCAGTAAGCCAATATAGTTAGGAAACTTTTTTATTAGCTTACCTGGTTATAGAAGTAGAAGAGGGCAAAAAAGTGCCTGTATCTCACCTACAGCCATACCACATTGGATACGCCCAATCTTGTCTGATCTTGGAAGCTAAGCAGTGTTGGGCCTGGTTAGTACTTGGGTGGGAGACCACTTGGGAACACCAGGTGCTGTAGGTTTTTTCCCATTAATGGCAAATTGTTTTTATTCTCTAGCTATTTAAATTGGAAACTTTTTATTTTTATTGCCAATACAGACATTTGGGACAGGTCAAACAGACACAATAACCATCACCTAAAAACTTACCACCCTGTTTAGGCCCAATTCCAACTGCTTTTGGGAGCTAAACAGTGTTGAGCCTCTTTAGTAGTTTAATTTGAGACCACCTGCTAATATCATGTCCTGTAGGTCTTTTTACATTACCAACACATGATTTTTTTCAGTAAGCCAATATAGTTAGGAAACTTTTTTATTAGCTTACCTGGTTATAGAAGTAGAAGAGGGCAAAAAAGTGCCTGTATCTCACCTACAGCCATACCACATTGGATACCCCCAATCTCGTCTGATCTTGGAAGCTAAGCAGTGCTGGGCCTGGTTTGTACTTGGGTGGGAGACCACATGGGAACACCAGGTGCTGTAGGTTTTTCCCATTACTGGCAAATTGTTTTTATTCTCTAGCTTTTTAAATTGGAAACTTTTTTCTCTTTATTGACAGTACAGACATTTGGAAGAGGTCAAACAGACACAATAGCCATCACCTAAAAACTTACCACACTGTTTAGGCCCAATTCCAACTGCTTTTGGCAGCTAAACAGTGTTGAGCCTCTTTAGTAGTTTAATTTGAGACCACCTGCTAATATCATGTCCTGTAGGTCTTTTTACATTACCAACACATGATTTTTTTCAGTAAGGCAATACAGTTAGGAAACTTTTTTATTAGCTTACCTGGTTATAGAAGTAGAAGAGGGCAAAAAAGTGCCGGTATCTCACCTACAGCCATACCACATTGGATACGCCCAATCTCGTCTGATCTTGGAAGCTAAGCAGTGTTGGGCCTGGTTAGTACTTGGGTGGGAGACCACATGGGAACACCAGGTGCTGTAGGTTTTTCCCATTACTGGCAAATTGTTTTTATTCTCTAGCTTTTTAAATTGGAAACTTTTTTCTCTTTATTGACAGTACAGACATTTGGAAGAGGTCAAACAGACACAATAGCCATCACCTAAAAACTTACCACACTGTCTAGGCCCAATTCCAACTGCTTTTGGCAGCTAAACAGTGTTGAGCCTCTTTAGTAGTTTAATTTGAGACCACCTGCTAATATCATGTCCTGTAGGTCTTTTTACATTACCAACACATGATTTTTTTCAGTAAGCCAATATAGTTAGGAAACTTTTTTATTAGCTTACCTGGTTATAGAAGTAGAAGAGGGCAAAAAAGTGCCTGTATCTCACCTACAGCCATACCACATTGGATACGCCCAATCTCGTCTGATCTTGGAAGCTAAGCAGTGCTGGGCCTGGTTAGTACTTGGTTGGGAGACCACATGGGAACACCAGGTGCTGTAGGTTTTTCCCATTACTGGCAAATTGTTTTTATTCTCTAGCTTTTTAAATTGGAAACTTTTTTCTCTTTATTGACAGTACAGACATTTGGAAGAGGTCAAACAGACACAATAGCCATCACCTAAAAACTTACCACACTGTCTAGGCCCAATTCCAACTGCTTTTGGCAGCTAAACAGTGTTGAGCCTCTTTAGTAGTTTAATTTGAGACCACCTGCTAATATCATGTCCTGTAGGTCTTTTTACATTACCAACACATGATTTTTTTCAGTAAGGCAATACAGTTAGGAAACTTTTTTATTAGCTTACCTGGTTATAGAAGTAGAAGAGGGCAAAAAAGTGCCGGTATCTCACCTACAGCCATACTACATTGGATACGCCCAATCTCGTCTGATCTTGGAAGCTAAGCAGTGCTGGGCCTGGTTAGTACTTGGGTGGGAGACCACATGGGAACACCAGGTGCTGTAGGTTTTTCCCATTAATGGCAAATTGTTTTTATTCTCTTGCTATTTAAATTGGAAACTTTTTATTTTTATTGCCAATACAGACATTTGGGACAGGTCAAACAGACACAATAGCCATCACCTAAAAACTTACCACACTGTTTAGGCCCAATTCCAACTGCTTTTGGCAGCTAAACATTGTTGAGCCTCTTTAGTACTTTTATTTGAGACCACCTGCTAATATCATGTCCTGTAGGTCTTTTTACATTACCAACACATGATTTTTTTCAATAAGCCAATATAGTTAGGAAACTTTTTTATTAGCTTACCTGGTTATAGAAGTAGAAGAGGGCAAAAAAGTGCCTGCATCTCACCTACAGCCATACCACATTGGATACGCCCAATCTCGTCTGATCTTGGAAGCTAAGCAGTGTTGGGCCTGGTTAGTACTTGGGTGGGAGACCACATGGGAACACCAGGTGCTGTAGGTTTTTCCCATTAATGGCAAATTGTTTTTATTCTCTTGCTATTTAAATTGGAAACTTTTTATTTTTATTGCCAATACAGACATTTGGGAAAGGTCAAACAGACACAATAGCCATCACCTAAAAACTTACCACACTGTTTAGGCCCAATTCCAACTGCTTTTGGCAGCTAAACAGTGTTGAGCCTCTTTAGTACTTTAATTTGAGACCACCTGCTAATATCATGTCCTGTAGGACTTTTTATATTACCAACACATGATTTTATTCAGTAAGCCAATATAGTTAGGAAACTTTTTTATTAGTTTACCTGGTTATAGAAGTAGAAGAGGGCAAAAAAGTGCCAGTATCTCACCTGCAGCCATACCACATTGGATACGCCCAATCTCGTCTGATCTTGGAAGCTAAGCAGTGTTGGGCCTGGTTAGTACTTGGGTGGGAGACCACATGGGAACACCAGGTGCTGTAGGTTTTTTCCCATTAATGGCAAATTCTTTTTATTCTCTTGCTATTTAAATTGGAAACTTTTTATTTTTATTGCCAATACAGACATTTGGGACAGGTCGAACAGACACAATAGCCATCACCTAAAAACTTACCACACTGTTTAGGCCCAATTCCAACTGCTTTTGGGAGCTAAACAGTGTTGAGCCTCTTTAGTAGTTTAATTTGAGACCACCTGCTAATATCATGTCCTGTAGGTCTTTTTACATTACCAACACATGATTTTTTTCAGTAAGCCAATATAGTTAGGAAACTTTTTTATTAGCTTACCTGGTTATAGAAGTAGAAGAGGGCAAAAAAGTGCCTGTATCTCACCTACAGCCATACCACATTGGATACGCCCAATCTCGTCTGATCTTGGAAGCTAAGCAGTGCTGGGCCTGGTTAGTACTTGGGTGGGAGACCACATGGGAACACCAGGTGCTGTAGGTTTTTCCCATTACTGGCAAATTGTTTTTATTCTCTAGCTTTTTAAATTGGAAACTTTTTTCTCTTTATTGACAGTACACACATTTGGAAGAGGTTAAACAGACACAATATCCATCACCTAAAAACTTACCACACTGTTTAGGCCCAATTCCAACTGCTTTTGGCAGCTAAACAGTGTTGAGCCTCTTTAGTAGTTTAATTTGAGACCACCTGCTAATATCATGTCCTGTAGGTCTTTTTACATTACCAACACATGATTTTTTTCAGTAAGGCAATACAGTTAGGAAACTTTTTTATTAGCTTACCTGGTTATAGAAGTAGAAGAGGGCAAAAAAGTGCCGGTATCTCACCTACAGCCATACCACATTGGATACGCCCAATCTCGTCTGATCTTGGAAGCTAAGCAGTGTTGGGCCTGGTTAGTACTTGGGTGGGAGACCACATAGGAACACCAGGTGCTGTAGGCTTTTTCCCATTAATGGCAAATTGTTTTTATTCTCTAGCTATTTAAATTGGAAACTTTTTATTTTTATTGCCAATACAGACATTTGGGACAGGTCAAACAGACACAATAGCCATCACCTAAAAACTTACCACACTGTTTAGGCCCAATTCCAACTGCTTTTGGGAGCTAAAAAGTGTTGAGCCTCTTTAGTAGTTTAATTTGAGACCACCTGCTAATATCATGTCCTGTAGGTCTTTTTACATTACCAACACATGATTTTTTTCAGTAAGCCAATATAGTTAGGAAACTTTTTTATTAGCTTACCTGGTTATAGAAGTAGAAGAGGGCAAAAAAGTGCCTGTATCTCACCTACAGCCATACCACATTGGATACGCCCAATCTCGTCTGATCTTGGAAGCTAAGCAGTGCTGGGCCTGGTTAGTACTTGGGTGGGAGACCACATGGGAACACCAGGTGCTGTAGGTTTTTCCCATCACTGGCAAATTGTTTTTATTCTCTAGCTTTTTAAATTGGAAACTTTTTTCTCTTTATTGACAGTACAGACATTTGGAAGAGGTCAAACAGACACAATAGCCATCACCTTAAAACTTACCACACTGTTTAGGCCCAATTCCAACTGCTTTTGGCAGCTAAACAGTGTTGAGCCTCTTTAGTAGTTTAATTTGAGACCACCTGCTAATATCATGTCCTGTAGGTCTTTTTACATTACCAACACATGATTTTTTTCAGTAAGGCAATACAGTTAGGAAACTTTTTTACTAGCTTACCTGGTTATAGAAGTAGAAGAGGGCAAAAAAGTGCCGGTATCTCACCTACAGCCATACCACATTGGATATGCCCAATCTCGTCTGATCTTGGAAGCTAAGCAGTGTTGGGCCTGGTTAGTACTTGGGTGGGTGACCACATGGGACCACCAGGTGCTGTAGGTTTTTTTCCATTACTGGCAAATTGTTTTTATTCTCTTGCTATTTAAATTGGAAACTTTTTATTTTTATTGCCAATACAGACATTTGGGACAGGTCGAACAGACACAATAGCCATCACCTAAAAACTTACCACACTGTTTAGGCCCAATTCCAACTGCTTTTGGGAGCTAAACAGTGTTGAGCCTCTTTAGTAGTTTAATTTGAGACCACCTGCTAATATCATGTCCTGTAGGTCTTTTTACATTACCAACACATGATTTTTTTCAGTAAGTCAATATAGTTAGGAAACTTTTTTATTAGCTTACCTGGTTATAGAAGTAGAAGAGGGCAAAAAAGTGCCTGTATCTCACCTACAGCCATACCACATTGGATACGCCCAATCTTGTCTGATCTTGGAAGCTAAGCAGTGTTGGGCCTGGTTAGTACTTGGGTGGGAGACCACATGGGAACACCAGGTGCTGTAGGTTTTTCCCATTACTGGCAAATTGTTTTTATTCTCTAGCTTTTTAAATTGGAAACTTTTTTCTCTTTATTGACAGTACAGACATTTGGAAGAGGTCAAACAGACACAATAGCCATCACCTAAAAACTTACCACACTGTCTAGGCCCAATTCCAACTGCTTTTGGCAGCAAAACAGTGTTGAGCCTCTTTAGTAGTTTAATTTGAGACCACCTGCTAATATCATGTCCTGTAGGTCTTTTTACATTACCAACACATGATTTTTTTCAGTAAGGCAATACAGTTAGGAAACTTTTTTATTAGCTTACCTGGTTATAGAAGTACAAGAGGGCAAAAAAGTGCCGGTATCTCACCTACAGCCATACCACATTGGATACGCCCAATCTCGTCTGATCTTGGTAGCTAAGCAGTGTTGGGCCTGGTTAGTACTTGGGTGGGAGACCACTTGGGAACACCAGGTGCTGTAGGTTTTTTCCCATTAATGGCAAATTGTTTTTATTCTCTAGCTATTTAAATTGGAAACTTTTTATTTTTATTGCCAATACAGACATTTGGGACAGGTCAAACAGACACAATAGCCATCACCTAAAAACTTACCACACTGTTTAGGCCCAATTCCAACTGCTTTTGGGAGCTAAACAGTGTTGAGCCTCTTTAGTAGTTTAATTTGAGACCACCTGCTAATATCATGTCCTGTAGGTCTTTTTACATTACCAACACATGATTTTTTTCAGTAAGCCAATATAGTTAGGAAACTTTTTTATTAGCTTACCTGGTTATAGAAGTAGAAGAGGGCAAAAAAGTGCCTGTATCTCACCTACAGCCATACCACATTGGATACGCCCAATCTCGTCAGATCTTGGAAGCTAAGCAGTGCTGGGCCTGGTTAGTACTTGGGTGGGAGACCACATGGGAACACCAGGTGCTGTAGGTTTTTCCCATTACTGGCAAATTGTTTTTATTCTCTAGCTTTTTAAATTGGAAACTTTTTTCTCTTTATTGACAGTACACACATTTGGAAGAGGTCAAACAGACACAATAGCCATCACCTAAAAACTTACCACACTGTTTAGGCCCAATTCCAACTGCTTTTGGCAGCTAAACAGTGTTGAGCCTCTTTAGTAGTTTAATTTGAGACCACCTGCTAATATCATGTCCTGTAGGTCTTTTTACATTACCAACACATGATTTTTTTCAGTAAGGCAATACAGTTAGGAAACTTTTTTATTAGCTTACCTGGTTATAGAAGTAGAAGAGGGCAAAAAAGTGGCGGTATCTCACCTACAGCCATACCACATTGGATACGCCCAATCTCGTCTGATCTTGGAAGCTAAGCAGTGTTGGGCCTGGTTAGTACTTGGGTGGGAGACCACATAGGAAAACCAGGTGCTGTAGGTTTTTTCCCATTAATGGCAAATTGTTTTTATTCTCTAGCTATTTAAATTGGAAACTTTTTATTTTTATTGCCAATACAGACATTTGGGACAGGTCAAACAGACACAATAGCCATCACCTAAAAACTTACCACACTGTTTAGGCCCAATTCCAACTGCTTTTGGGAGCTAAAAAGTGTTGAGCCTCTTTAGTAGTTTAATTTGAGACCACCTGCTAATATCATGTCCTGTAGGTCTTTTTACATTACCAACACATGATTTTTTTCAGTAAGCCAATATAGTTAGGAAACTTTTTTATTAGCTTACCTGGTTATAGAAGTAGAAGAGGGCAAAAAAGTGCCTGTATCTCACCTACAGCCATACCACATTGGATACGCCCAATCTCGTCTGATCTTGGAAGCTAAGCAGTGCTGGGCCTGGTTAGTACTTGTGTGGGAGACCACATGGGAACACCAGGTGCTGTAGGTTTTTCCCATCACTGGCAAATTGTTTTTAGTCTCTAGCTTTTTAAATTGGAAACTTTTTTCTCTTTATTGACAGTACAGACATTTGGAAGAGGTCAAACAGACACAATAGCCATCACCTAAAAACTTACCACACTGTTTAGGCCCAATTCCAACTGCTTTTGGCAGCTAAACAGTGTTGAGCCTCTTTAGTAGTTTAATTTGAGACCACCTGCTAATATCATGTCCTGTAGGTCTTTTTACATTACCAACACATGATTTTTTTCAGTAAGGCAATACAGTTTGGAAACTTTTTTATTAGCTTACCTGGTTATAGAAGTAGAAGAGGGCAAAAAAGTGCTGGTATCTCACCTACAGCCATACCACATTGGATATGCCCAATCTCGTCTGATCTTGGAAGCTAAGCAGTGTTGGGCCTGGTTAGTACTTGGGTGGGAGACCACATGGGAACACCAGGTGCTGTAGGTTTTTCCCATTACTGGCAAATTGTTTTTATTCTCTAGCTTTTTAAATTGGAAACTTTTTTCTCTTTATTGACAGTACAGACATTTGGAAGAGGTCCAACAGACACAATAGCCATCACCTAAAAACTTACCACACTGTTTAGGCCCAATTCCAACTGCTTTTGGCAGCTAAACAGTGTTGAGCCTCTTTAGTAGTTTAATTTGAGACCACCTGCTAATATCATGTCCTGTAGGACTTTTTACATTACCAACACATGATTTTATTCAGTAAGGCAATACAGTTAGGAAACTTTTTTATTAGCTTACCTGGTTATAGAAGTAGAAGAGGGCAAAAAAGTGCTGGTACCTCACCTGCAGCCATACCTCATTGCATACACCCAATCTCGTCTGATCTTGGAAGCTAAGCAGTGTTGGGCCTGGTTAGTACTTGGGTGGGAGACCACATGGGAACACCTGGTGCTGTAGGTTTTTTCCCATTAATGGCAAATTGTTTTTATTCTCTTGCTATTTAAATTGGAAACTTTTTATTTTTATTGCCAATACAGACATTTGGGACAGGTCGAACAGACACAATAGCCATCACCTAAAAACTTACCACACTGTTTAGGCCCAATTCCAACTGCTTTTGGCAGCTAAACAGTGTTGAGCCTCTTTAGTAGTTTAATTTGAGACCACCTGCTAATATCATGTCCTGTAGGACTTTTTACATTACCAACACATGATTTTATTCAGTAAGCCAATATAGTTTTTAAATTGAGTCTTTATTTTTCATTTTGCAACAAACACATAAATAATAAAAAATAACACATTACAATACATATACAAGACACGGCAGTCATTTATACAGCAGCAGTAGGACTAGGAGGATGAATACATTCGAGACAACGATTACTGGATAACGTGGATATTTGTTAGGGACAACCCCTGGGGTCAGGTGAAAAATAACATGATTTAAGGGCTTTACGCTGGTAAAAGGGAAAAGAGCGTTAATCAACTACCCTTTCGCACGGTAACTAAATGCGAGGTGGTGCCCTGGTGTTGAGAGGAATTAATACTTATACTTGAAGAAAAATATACGCAAGTGAGAGTCCCTGTGGCTCTGTACTATTTTTTTGCGCCAGAGTGGTGAATATAGTCGAGAAAAGTGCATAAGTGCTTGAAGTGCCTTGTGCTAGTATACCTGAAAATCCGACACAGAATTATATGACTTATTGATCGGCCAGGATATACATAAGGAAAAATAGTGACATAATTTAAAGTGCGATGCGTGCGGGGTCCATAACCCGTTTAGGGCCTAGTTAGGACACCCTGTCGAAAATTGGAAGGGTTGGGGATATCCTGGGCCGAAACCCTAGTCCCCTTAGCCCGTGTATTTAATTGTGAATGTGAGCTCAAAAAAATTACTTTGGATAACTCCAATCGAAATATACGAGACGTGATATATTAACACATTACTGTGAGGCCCAGGGTAGAGCAATTAAAACTGTGAGAAACTCCCTAACCAAGATTTACATAACTATCCTTTGAATTGATAGAAGACCGAACTATGCCAAGGGTGCCAAATCGATAGAAATTTTATACTGCGCCCCGTAGAGGCATAGTGAAATTTCTCATGTTCGAATGTGGTGTTCACTAAATTAAGCCATTCATTAAATGGCGGCCCATTTATTGCCATCCAATAACGAGCTATCACTACAGATGGGTCACGGTCCATCCTTGCTGGCGGGTCGCCAGAACGTATGCGCTGGCGACCCGCCAGCAGCCTCGCCAGCGAGGAGACTGAGACGCGCGTGCGTCTCACGCGCACGCGCGTCTCAGTCTCCGTCGCTAGCGTGGCGGAAACCCTGTCCGTCTCCGCCTCAGGGAGACGGACGGGGTTAGGGGGGGGTTAGGGGGGATGCGGGCAGGCGGCGGGGACCCCGGGTTACCGCCGGCAAGCCGGCGGGGACCCGGGGAAACGTTTGGAAGCGCCGTCGGAAGGGGGCGCGCGCGCCTCTCGTGCGCGCGCGCCCCCTTCTCACGATCGCCATGGCGCTGGCGGGGGATGGCGGCTGGCGACGCCAGCGCCATCCCCCGCAAAGATGGACCGTGACCCATCTGTACCTTGGCAATTGCTGTAAGGTGTAAGAGCAGAAGGCTCAACTCACTGGTCATTTCACCCTCCTCCCATAGCCCCATAACCAAATTAATATCGGTGAGATTGTCCTGATTCGCTCCCAGTCCTGAGAGCACCTGGCAGACCCTGTTCCAGAATTGGTCAACTTTACCACAAGTCCTCATTAGATGCCAAAATGTTGCCCCGTTTTCGCCGCACTTTGGACAACTATCAGCCCCAGATCCCCTCATTTTCCTTAATCGTACTGGGGTCATATATGTGCGATGTATAATATTAAACTGGACTTGCTGGACACGTATGGAATTGGTTGCCTTTTTTGGAATTGCTAGGGCCGCCTGCCAGTTACTCTCTTTGACAGCGGGAATATCGACTGCCCACTTCTGCATAAGTTGAATTAGCCCTTCGTCTGGGGCAGTAGCAGTTAGATATCTATAAAGTTTTGAAACACTTTTGCGCGAGGTAAGTTTTCTCAGGAAGACCTTAATAGGGGTATCTGTTAACCATTGTTCCCTATCCCTTCCATACCCGGAGATTGCACTCCTCAGCTGTAGGAATCTATAAAACATAGACCTTGGAAGGGCGTACTCTGCCTGAAGCTGGACGAAAGATTTAAAATTACTGTCCTGGAATAGCTGATCCAATGAACTAATACCGTATTGTGACCATAGCCTTCCCCCTTGCTGTCTAGTGATCTCTGAGGCTATGGGTAGGAGAAGAAACGATGATTCTGGATCCTGGCCCCTGAAATTCTCTGAGGCACACACCGTTCTCCAAATTCTCATGGCCTGGGAGACTATGGGGGGGTAGGATCTACTTAATGATCCAGAGAAAAGGATCTGCATCGGGGTAACATTTGGATCTATACACTTTATGAGCCTAATTAGTTCACAGGGCTGTTCTTCTGGTTTCACCCACGTCCTAAGATGAAATAGCTGAGCAGCAAAATAATATCTCCTGAAGCTCGGGAGGGCCATACCCCCATTATCCCGATCTCTGCATAGGGTGGCGAGTTTGACTCTTGGGCGCCTACCGCCCCAAATGAACGAGGACACCACACTGTCCAAGCTTCTAAAATATTCGTCCCTGATGTATACTGGGGAATGTTGAAGTAGGTACAGTATTTTGGGCAAAATTACCATTTTAATTAGGTTCACCCGACCCTGCACCGTTAATGGGAGCTTAGCCCAACACTTGAACTTAGATCTAGCTTCTTGTATCGCAGGGGTTATATTATCTTTTATAAAATCCTCTGTTTCTACCGACACCTTAACTCCCAAATATTTGAAACCCGTAGTCTTCACCAGTGGTACACCGGACCCGCAGCCACTCAAGGTATCCTCTCCCACTATCATCAAGTGTGATTTGCTCCAGTTCACTGTGAGCCCCGAGAGTTCGCCAAAATGACCGAGTTGCTCGATCACAGTTGGAAAATCTCTGTTTGGATCGGCCATCCCAACTAGAAGATCATCAGCATACAAGGATACGAGATTATATTTCAAATCTCTCCCAATATCCTCACAGTATAACTTAGCTCTTAACAGACAGGCCAAGGGCTCTATCGCTATGGCGAAGATCAGTGGAGAAAGGGGACAGCCCTGCCGAGTCCCTCTAAACAGAGGAAATGGCTGGGATGTGTACCCATTAATTGAGACTCTAGCCCTAGGGTTCTTATACATGAGCCTCAACCATTTGATAAAGCCCGACCCAAACCCGAAAGCCTTCAAAGCGCCCCATAGGTAGCCCCACTCGACGGAATCGAACGCCTTGTTCGCGTCGAATGAGGCTACCGCGGCGTTCAACCCCTTCATCTTCATGTGTTGGATGTAGGAGAAAACCCTCCTAACATTAATCGTGGTGGATTTTCCACGCATGAACCCAGATTGATCAGGGTGTACTATGTCCTGGATCACTCTGCCTAAACGATTAGCCAATACCTTGGCGATTATTTTCGCGTCGGTAGGCATAAGAGAAATAGGCCTGTATGAATCGACACTCATGGGGTCTTTACCCTTCTTTAAAATAAACACTATAGATGATTCAGCCATGGAGGATGGAAGAACGTCCTCAATCATCATGGCATTGCAGAGGACTACCAGGCGAGGAATCAGAGCCTTGTCAAATTTTCGATACATCTCACCAGGCAAGCCATCCAGTCCGGGGGCCTTACCCAAGGGAAGGGAGTTAATTACCCCCTCCACTTCTTCACTCGTGATGGGGGCATCTAGGAGGGTTTGGGCATCCTGCGATAGTGTGGGGAGGTGTAGACCCAGAAAGAACTGCGTCAACTCCTCCTCACTGGATTTCTGGGCTGATTGATAGACTTTGCCAAAATGGCTGACAAATTCCTCCACTATATCTGGTGTTGATGACAAGATTTGGCCTTGTTCAGTTCTAATACCAGAAATAATATTGGAAGGCTTGTCCATCTTGAGCAAAAAGGCCATAAATTTGCCTGCTTTATCAGAACCAGTGTACCATTGGTGAGAGCCCACTTTAAGCCTGCGGTAGTTGACTTCCTGTAAATATTCTAACCACTCTGTCTGAGTCCTTTGCCATTCCACCCTGTCGAGATCTAAATTGCTAACTTGATAAACTCTTTCTAAGTCCAGTGTTCTTGCCTCTAGATCACCTGCCTTCCTGCGGTGAAGCCCCTTCAAAAACGAGATTTTCTTGATAAACACCCCCCGAAGGTAAGCTTTGAAGGCGTCCCATACATTAATACTAGACGATGAACCGTCATTGTAATGGAAGAAAGACAAAATTTCTACCTCGATCTCTTCCTGATTAAACTGGGGGAGCCAATAGGGCTGAAGCTTCCAATACCTAAATCCAACGGGCTGTGCCAGATCAAGCTGCATGACAAGGGGCGAATGGTCCGAAATCCCGCGGGCCTTATATTCAATATGGATAATCCTATTTAATAGGGTATCTGATACGAAGATCAGATCGATCCTGGAGAATACACCGTGGGTGGGAGAGTAGCACGAGAATTGGCTGGTTGCCGGATGTCGCAATCTCCATGGGTCACTCCACCCAATCCCCTCAATAAACTCTGCGAATCTACTCCCCCCTTTGCTAACAGTTTTATTGGATTTTCCCCATCTATCCATTTGAGGTGACATTATATTATTAAAGTCTCCCAAACAAATCAGGTGGTTAGTGGGAAAAAGAGTGGTGAACTCCACTGCGGCCCTCAGCACATCGTAAGAAAAGGGTGGAGGGATATATACTACCATCAGGCTCACATCTACGTGATTAATGCTGGCATCCAGAAAGATGTATCTACCCCCAGGATCGATCTTGATAGTGCGAGTCTCAAAGACCACTGATTTCTTGACTAAAATGGAAACCCCCCTAGATGCTGTTGAACAAGGGGCATGGAAAACTGAACCCACCCAAGGGCGTTTTAACGATAGCAATCTATCCCCACACAGGTAAGTCTCCTGAAGGCAGATGATATCAGCATCCAGGGATTTACAATGGTTTAGAACCAGTGAGCGTTTCACTTTGTCATTGAGACCTCTGACGTTCCATGTTAAAAATTTAGTCATCCCCACAATGCCTTATCGATGTCCCCTATAAGTTTGACCATGGAAACTCTCCTCCCACGCTTCCCAAATCTCCCTCCTCCCTCCAAATAAACTGCCTTGAGACATAACACACAACAAACATACGAAAACCCTACAATAACCCCAGCCCCCCCCCCCTCCCTGTACAGCCCATCACCCCTGGCGTACCTGGATCCCTACTCCCCCCTTCTAAGATCTACCCCAAACTTGTATCTCTAGGGGCTAGTTAATTTATGGCCACCCATGGCGTGACCGGCTCTCCCCTCTTTTATTAACAAAGGATTTTTCTCTTTTATTACTTTTCCCGCTATCCCCCCTCCCCCCCCCCACACGAGAGAAATCAGCAAAAATATCAAAGATACATTATATAACTGACAGACTTCTATGCAATAAGACAATCAAAACACAAATAATCATGCGAATCCGCTAGTTGGCAAGAGGGCCCGCACCAGGGTAGGAGCCATCCAGCCAACCCGCGGAATCAGCAGGGGTAAAGAAAAATTTAGTTGTTCCATTGACTTCAATTCTCAGTTTCGAGGAATACAGCATGGAATATTTTAGATCAAGCTGCCTAAACCTTGCTTTGATATCCCTGAGTTTTGCACGTACTCTTCCCGCTATCCCCCCCTCCCCCCCCCCCCCCCCGCACAAGAGAAATCAGCAAAAATATCAAAGATACATTATATAACTGGCGGACTTCTATGCAATAAGACAGTCAAGACACAAATAATCATGCGAATCCGCTAGTTGGCAAGAGGGCCCGCACCAGGGTAGGAGCCATCCAGCCAACCCGCGGCATCAGCAGGGGTGAAGAAAAATTTAGTTGTTCCATTGACTTCAATTCTCAGTTTCGAGGGATACAGCATGGAATATTTTAGATCAAGCTGCCTGAGCCTTGCTTTGATATCCCTAAATTTTGCACGTTCCCTTTGAATGTCAATGGGGAAGTCTGGGAAGGCCGATATTTTCTTGCCCATATGCCCAAAGTCTGCCTTGTTCCTGGCTGATCGCAAAATACAGTCCCGATCTCTAAAATTGAGAATTCTGGCTATTATTGTGCGTGGTGGACCCCCTGGAGGAGCGGGACGGGACGGCACACGATGAGCTCTTTCAATCACAAATTGTGGAGAAAACACCTCCCTCCCGAATTCCTGCACTAGCCATGTCTCGAGAAATTTTTCGGGATTGCTGCCTTCCACCCTTTCTTCGAAGCCAATGAACCTTACGTTATTGCGTCGAAGCCTCCCTTCGAAATCTGACATTTTAAGTCGCATGTCAGACAATTGGCCGGACATAGATTTGACTTGAACTTGGAGAGGGACCATGACGTCCTCTAATGATGAGACACGGTTCTCCACCTCTGTAACCCTTTCCCTGATTACTTGAGCGTCCTGTCGTAACAAGGAAATATCAGCTTGAACTTTATTGATCTGCACCATCAGGTTGGTTTCGCATGAATTAACTGCATCGAGTACTTGCTGCAGTGAGACCTCCGTAGGTCGTGGTTCAGCCGACCCTTTAGACGGGGTAGTCTGTGGGGTGTTGGTCTGGGAGCTATTTGCTGCCTGAGTCTGTGACCGTGCATATTTTTCTAAGCGAGCTGCGGCCGCAGTCTGGCCGGTCTTCCCCATTTTTACACGTATTCTAGCTCTTCCTTGCTACTGTTGTTACCCCCTGTATCTTGACCCCTCAGCAGTGGGTACAGTATATTAATACAAGTGTCCAGATACCCTCTCGTTCTCAAAAAGAAAAAAAGGTACCAAAAAAAGAAGAAAAGGAAAAAAAAAGGTCAGACAGGGCGCCTACAGGAACCCTTGGGGCGATGTAGGGTATTTTTGACCCTGAGGGCAACTGTGTGCCGATAACAGTCCAATATTAGCAGGGCAAGTCCCGATACTTTATCCGCCAACCAGCAGCTCAGAAAGAAAAAAAAAAAGAAAAAATACCTTTATCCGAACGATGAAGAATCTGGGGGGTCGGGTCAGCTGTAGATGGTGCAGACACTTACAGCACCAGGATGCCGATTTTTTAGGATGCAATATGCAGCTTCACTGAGGCGTTTGCAGCAGATGGTGAGTCTGGGGGGGGGTCAGGTCAGCAGGGGATAATGCAGTCTCTTACGGCACCTTCGGCCACGGTATGCGACTTCACTGAGGTGCTTGCCGCTGAGAGCTGAAAAAAACGCTTCCACTTGAATTTTTATTTCACAGTTCGAGGGGGTAGCCAGGCAGTCTTATACCCCGGGAAGTAGCTGTGACTGCAGGTGGTTTATCACAGATTGCGAGTGAGCCTTCACCGAGCCATGTGCTATACTGCACTATTCCCTCTGGTAACCGCAATATCACTGTCAGAAGTCGGGGAGGGTTAGATGGGGATTGCTACCCGTTCCCCTTCTGTCGCTGTGCTGAAGTGGAAGCGGCTGATGTCCCCCGACAGCAGTGCCGCAGAAGGTTGCCGTGAAGGGATTTGCCAGAGGGGCCGCGATAGACCTCCTCTCTCTCGGTCTCTGCACCGGCGTTTCCCGGCGGCGTTTCTCACCCGGCAGTGATGTGCGCTGCGTGAGGTCAGCCGGAAGGAGATGAAGCCGGGTGCGTCCTTACGGCTATACGCCGCTCCGATATCACACACCAGCCGGCAGGATTGCGGAGGAGAGCAGGAGAGACCAGGGGTGTATGGTCGCGGGGTCAGCAGCCTCTGATAGTAAGATGGTCTTTCAGCGGTCTTTCAGCCATTTGTTAGAGCCAGGCATGGGGATCTTCTTGCTGGGTCTCTCACGTGCGCATGAGGCGGGAGAGGGACGGGGTCCAGGAGAGAGCCGGCATCAACCTCCCTCACGCTAACGCCTCCGTGGCCACACCCCGAGTAAGCCAATATAGTTAGGAAACTTTTTTATTAGCTTACCTGGTTATAGAAGTAGAAGAGGGCAAAAAAGTGCCGGTATCTCACCTACAGCCATACCACATTGGATACGCCCAATCTCGTCTGATCTTGGACGCTAAGCAGTGTTGGGTCTGGTTAGTACTTGGGTGGGAGACCACATGGGAACACCAGGTGCTGTAGGTTTTTTCCCATTAATGGCAAATTGTTTTTATTCTCTTGCTATTTAAATTGGAAACTTTTTATTTTTATTGCCAATACAGACATTTGGGACAGGTCAAACAGACACAATAGCCATCACCTAAAAACTTACCACACTGTTTAGGCCCAATTCCAACTGCTTTTGGGAGCTAAACAGTGTTGAGCCTCTTTAGTAGTTTTATTTGAGACCACCTGCTAATATCATGTCATGTAGGTCTTTTTACATTACCAACACATGATTTTTTTCAGTAAGGCAATACAGTTAGGAAACTTTTTTATTAGCTTACCTGGTTATAGAAGTAGAAGAGGGCAAAAAAGTGCCTGTATCTCACCTACAGCCATACCACATTGGATACGCCCAATCTCGTCTGATCTTGGAAGCTAAGCAGTGCTGGGCCTGGTTAGTACTTGGTTGGGAGACCACATGGGAACACCAGGTGCTGTAGGTTTTTCCCATTACTGGCAAATTGTTTTTATTCTCTAGCTTTTTAAATTGTAAACTTTTTTCTCTTTAATGACAGTACACACATTTGGAAGAGGTCAAACAGACACAATAGCCATCACCTAAAAACTTACCACACTGTTTAGGCCCAATTCCAACTGCTTTTGGCAGCTAAACAGTGTTGAGCCTCTTTAGTAGTTTAATTTGAGACCACCTGCTAATATCATGTCCTGTAGGTCTTTTTACATTACCAACACATGATTTTTTTCAGTAAGGCAATACAGTTAGGAAACTTTTTTATTAGCTTACCTGGTTATAGAAGTAGAAGAGGGCAAAAAAGTGCCGGTATCTCACCTACAGCCATACCACATTGGATACGCCCAATCTCGTCTGATCTTGGAAGCTAAACAGTGTTGGGCCTGGTTAGTACTTGGGTGGGAGACCACATGGGAACACCAGGTGCTGTAGGTTTTTCCCATTACTGGCAAATTGTTTTTATTCTCTAGCTTTTTAAATTGGAAACTTTTTTCTCTTTATTGACAGTACAGACATTTGGAAGAGGTCAAACAGACACAATAGCCATCACCTAAAAACTTACCACACTGTCTAGGCCCAATTCCAACTGCTTTTGGCAGCTAAACAGTGTTGAGCCTCTTTAGTAGTTTAATTTGAGACCACCTGCTAATATCATGTCCTGTAGGTCTTTTTACATTACCAACACATGATTTTTTTCAGTAAGGCAATACAGTTAGGAAACTTTTTTATTAGCTTACCTGGTTATAGAAGTAGAAGAGGGCAAAAAAGTGCCGGTATCTCACTTACAGCCATACCACATTGGATACGCCCAATCTCGTCTGATCTTGGAAGCTAAGCAGTGCTGGGCCTGGTTAGTACTTGGGTGGGAGACCACATGGGAACACCAGGTGCTGTAGTTTTTTCCCATCACTGGCAAATTGTTTTTATTCTCTAGCTTTTTAAATTGGAAACTTTTTTCTCTTTATTGACAGTACAGACATTTGGAAGAGGTCAAACAGACACAATAGCCATCACCTAAAAACTTACCACACTGTTTAGGCCCAATTCCAACTGCTTTTGGCAGCTAAACAGTGTTGAGCCTCTTTAGTAGTTTAATTTGAGACCACCTGCTAATATCATGTCCTGTAGGACTTTTTACATTACCAACACATGATTTTATTCAGTAAGGCAATACAGTTAGGAAACTTTTTTATTAGCTTACCTGGTTATAGAAGTAGAAGAGGGCAAAAAAGTGCTGGTACCTCACCTGCAGCCATACCTCATTGCATACACCCAATCTCGTCTGATCTTGGAAGCTAAGCAGTGTTGGGCCTGGTTAGTACTTGGGTGGGAGACCACATGGGAACACCAGGTGCTGTAGGTTTTTTCCCATTAATGGCAAATTGTTTTTATTCTCTTGCTATTTAAATTGGAAACTTTTTATTTTTATTGCCAATACAGACATTTGGGACAGGTCGAACAGACACAATAGCCATCACCTAAAAACTTACCACACTGTTTAGGCCCAATTCCAACTGCTTTTGGCAGCTAAACAGTGTTGAGCCTCTTTAGTAGTTTAATTTGAGACCACCTGCTAATATCATGTCCTGTAGGACTTTTTACATTACCAACACATGATTTTATTCAGTAAGCCAATATAGTTAGGAAACTTTTTTATTAGCTTACCTGGTTATAGAAGTAGAAGAGGGCAAAAAAGTGCCGGTATCTCACCTACAGCCATACCACATTGGATACGCCCAATCTCGTCTGATCTTGGAAGCTAAGCAGTGTTGGGCCTGGTTAGTACTTGGGTGGGAGACCACATGGGAACACCAGGTGCTGTAGGTTTTTTCCCATTAATGGCAAATTGTTTTTATTCTCTTGCTATTTAAATTGGAAACTTTTTATTTTTATTGCCAATACAGACATTTGGGACAGGTCGAACAGACACAATAGCCATCACCTAAAAACTTACCCCACTGTTTAGGCCCAATTCCAACTGCTTTTGGGAGCTAAACAGTGTTGAGCCTCTTTAGTAGTTTAATTTGAGACCACCTGCTAATATCATGTCCTGTAGGTCTTTTTACATTACCAACACATGATTTTTTTCAGTAAGCCAATATAGTTAGGAAACTTTTTTATTAGCTTACCTGGTTATAGAAGTAGAAGAGGGCAAAAAAGTGCCTGTATCTCACCTACAGCCATACCACATTGGATACGCCCAATCTCGTCTGATCTTGGAAGCTAAGCAGTGTTGGGCCTGGTTAGTACTTGGGTGGGAGACCACATGGGAGCACCAGGTGCTGTAGGTTTTTCCCGTTACTGGCAAATTGTTTTTATTCTCTAGCTTTTTAAATTGGAAACTTTTTTCTCTTTATTGACAGTACAGACATTTGGAAGAGGTCAAACAGACACAATAGCCATCACCTAAAAACTTACCACACTGTTTAGGCCCAATTCCAACTGCTTTTGGCAGCTAAACAGTGTTGAGCCTCTTTAGTAGTTTAATTTGAGACCACCTGCTAATATCATGTCCTGTAGGGCTTTTTACATTACCAACACATGATTTTTTTCAGTAAGGCAATACAGTTAGGAAACTTTTTTATTAGCTTACCTGGTTATAGAAGTAGAAGAGGGCAAAAAAGTGCCCGTATCTCACCTACAGCCATACCACATTGGATACGCCCAATATCGTCTGATCTTGGAAGCTAAGCAGTGTTGGGCCTGGTTAGTACTTGGGTGGGAGACCACATGGGAACACCAGGTGCTGTAGGTTTTTCCCATTACTGGCAAATTGTTTTTATTCTCTAGCTTTTTAAATTGGAAACTTTTTTCTCTTTATTGACAGTACAGACATTTGGAAGAGGTCCAACAGACACAATAGCCATCACCTAAAAACTTACCACACTGTTTAGGCCCAATTCCAACTGCTTTTGGCAGCTAAACAGTGTTGAGCCTCTTAAGTAGTTTAATTTGAGACCAACTGCTAATATCATGTCCTGTAGGACTTTTTACATTACCAACACATGATTTTATTCAGTAAGGCAATACAGTTAGGAAACTTTTTTATTAGCTTACCTGGTTATAGAAGTAGAAGAGGGCAAAAAAGTGCTGGTACCTCACCTGCAGCCATACCTCATTGCATACACCCAATCTCGTCTGATCTTGGAAGCTAAGCAGTGTTGGGCCTGGTTAGTACTTGGGTGGGAGACCACATGGGAACACCAGGTGCTGTAGGTTTTTTCCCATTAATGGCAAATTGTTTTTATTCTCTAGCTATTTAAATTGGAAACTTTTTATTTTTATTGCCAATACAGACATTTGGGACAGGTCAAACAGACACAATAGCCATCACCTAAAAACTTACCACACTGTTTAGGCCCAATTCCAACTGCTTTTGGGAGCTAAACAGTGTTGAGCCTCTTTAGTAGTTTAATTTGAGACCACCTGCTAATATCATGTCCTGTAGGTCTTTTTACATTACCAACACATGATTTTTTTCAGTAAGCCAATATAGTTAGGAAACTTTTTTATTAGCTTACCTGGTTATAGAAGTAGAAGAGGGCAAAAAAGTGCCTGTATCTCACCTACAGCCATACCACATTGGATACGCCCAATCTCGTCTGATCTTGGAAGCTAAGCAGTGCTGGGCCTGGTTAGTACTTGGGTGGGAGACCACATGGGAACACCAGGTGCTGTAGGTTTTTCCCATTACTGGCAAATTGTTTTTATTCTCTAGCTTTTTAAATTGGAAACTTTTTTCTCTTTATTGACAGTACAGACATTTGGAAGAGGTCAAACAGACACAATAGCCATCACCTAAAAACTTACCACACTGTTTAGGCCCAATTCCAACTGCTTTTGGCAGCTAAACAGTGTTGAGCCTCTTTAGTAGTTTAATTTGAGACCACCTGCTAATATCATGTCCTGTAGGTCTTTTTACATTACCAACACATGATTTTTTTCAGTAAGGCAATACAGTTAGGAAACTTTTTTATTAGCTTACCTGGTTATAGAAGTAGAAGAGGGCAAAAAAGTGCCAGTATCTCACCTACAGCCATACCACATTGGATACGCCCAATCTCGTCTGATCTTGGAAGCTAAGCAGTGTTGGGCCTGGTTAGTACTTGGGTGGGAGACCACATGGGAACACCAAGTGCTGTAGGTTTTTTCCCATTAATGGCAAATTGTTTTTATTCTCTTGCTATTTAAATTGGAAACTTTTTATTTTTATTGCCAATACAGACATTTGGGACAGGTCAAACAGACACAATAGCCATCACCTAAAAACTTACCACACTGTTTAGGCCCAATTCCAACTGCTTTTGGCAGCTAAACAGTGTTGAGCCTCTTTAGAAGTTTAATTTGAGACCACCTGCTAATATCATGTCCTGTAGGTCTTTTTACATTACCAACACATGATTTTTTTCAGTAAGCCAATATAGTTAGGAAACTTTTTTATTAGCTTACCTGGTTATAGAAGTAGAAGAGGGCAAAAAAGTGCCTGTATCTCACCTACAGCCTTACCACAGTGGATACGCCCAATCTCGTCTGATCTTGGAAGCTAAGCAGTGTTGGGCCTGGTTAGTACTTGGGTGGGAGACCACATGGGAACACCAGGTGCTGTAGGTTTTTCCCATTACTGGCAAATTGTTTTTATTCTCTAGCTTTTTAAATTGGAAACTTTTTTCTCTTTATTGACAGTACAGACATTTGGAAGAGGTCCAACAGACACAATAGCCATCACCTAAAAACTTACCACACTGTTTAGGCCCAATTCCAACTGCTTTTGGGAGCTAAACAGTGTTGAGCCTCTTTAGTAGTTTAATTTGAGACCACCTGCTAATATCATGTCCTGTAGGTCTTTTTACATTACCAACACATGATTTTTTTCAGTAAGCCAATATAGTTAGGAAACTTTTTTATTAGCTTACCTGGTTATAGAAGTAGAAGAGGGCAAAAAAGTGCCTGTATCTCACCTACAGCCATACCACATTGGATACGCCCAATCTCGTCTGATCTTGGAAGCTAAGCAGTGCTGGGCCTGGTTAGTACTTGGGTGGGAGACCACATGGGAACACCAGGTGCTGTAGGTTTTTCCCATTACTGGCAAATTGTTTTTATTCTCTAGCTTTTTAAATTGGAAACTTTTTTCTCTTTATTGACAGTACAGACATTTGTAAGAGGTCAAACAGACACAATAGCCATCACCTAAAAACTTACCACACTGTTTAGGCCCAATTCCAACTGCTTTTGGCAGCTAAACAGTGTTGAGCCTCTTTAGTAGTTTAATTTGAGACCACCTGCTAATATCATGTCCTGTAGGTCTTTTTACATTACCAACACATGATTTTTTTCAGTAAGGCAATACAGTTAGGAAACTTTTTTATTAGCTTACCTGGTTATAGAAGTAGAAGAGGGCAAAAAAGTGCCGGTATCTCACCTACAGCCATACCACATTGGATACGCCCAATCTCGTCTGATCTTGGAAGCTAAGCAGTGTTGGGCCTGGTTAGTACTTGGGTGGGAGACCACATGGGAACACCAGGAGCTGTAGGTTTTTTCCCATTAATGGCAAATTGTTTTTATTCTCTTGCTATTTAAATTGGAAACTTTTTATTTTTATTGCCAATACAGACATTTGGGACAGGTCAAACAGACACAATATCCATCACCTAAAAACTTACCACACTGTTTAGGCCCAATTCCAACTGCTTTTGGCAGCTAAATAGTGTTGAGCCTCTTTAGTAGTTTAATTTGAGACCACCTGCTAATATCATGTCCTGTAGGTCTTTTTACATTACCAACACATGATTTTTTTCAGTAAGCCAATATAGTTAGGAAACTTTTTTATTAGCTTACCTGGTTATAGAAGTAGAAGAGGGCAAAAAAGTGCCTGTATCTCACCTACAGCCATACCACATTGGATACGCCCAATCTCGTCTGATCTTGGAAGCTAAGCAGTGTTGGGCCTGGTTAGTACTTGGGTGGGAGACCACATGGGAACACCAGGTGCTGTAGGTTTTTCCCATTACTGGAAAATTATTTTTATTCTCTAGCTTTTTAAATTGGAAACTTTTTTCTTTTTATTGACAGTACAGACATTTGGAAGAGGTCCAACAGACACAATAGCCATCACCTAAAAACTTACCACACTGTTTAGGCCCAATTCCAACTGCTTTTGGCAGCTAAACAGTGTTGAGCCTCTTTAGTAGTTTAATTTGAGACCACCTGCTAATATCATGTCCTGTAGGACTTTTTACATTACCAACACATGATTTTATTCAGTAAGCCAATATAGTTAGGAAACTTTTTTATTAGCTTACCTGGTTATAGAAGTAGAAGAGGGCAAAAAAGTGCCGGTATCTCACCTACAGCCATACCACATTGGATACGCCCAATCTCGTCTGATCTTGGAAGCTAAGCAGTGTTGGGCCTGGTTAGTACTTGGGTGGGAGACCACATGGGAACACCAGGTGCTGTAGGTTTTTTCCCATTAATGGCAAATTGTTTTTATTCTCTTGCTATTTAAATTGGAAACTTTTTATTTTTATTGCCAATACAGACATTTGGGACAGGTCGAACAGACACAATAGCCATCACCTAAAAACTTACCCCACTGTTTAGGCCCAATTCCAACTGCTTTTGGGAGCTAAACAGTGTTGAGCCTCTTTAGTAGTTTAATTTGAGACCACCTGCTAATATCATGTCCTGTAGGTCTTTTTACATTACCAACACATGATTTTTTTCAGTAAGCCAATATAGTTAGGAAACTTTTTTATTAGCTTACCTGGTTATAGAAGTAGAAGAGGGCAAAAAAGTGCCTGTATCTCACCTACAGCCATACCACATTGGATACGCCCAATCTCGTCTGATCTTGGAAGCTAAGCAGTGTTGGGCCTGGTTAGTACTTGGGTGGGAGACCACATGGGAACACCAGGTGCTGTAGGTTTTTCCCGTTACTGGCAAATTGTTTTTATTCTCTAGCTTTTTAAATTGGAAACTTTTTTCTCTTTATTGACAGTACAGACATTTGGAAGAGGTCAAACAGACACAATAGCCATCACCTAAAAACTTACCACACTGTCTAGGCCCAATTCCAACTGCTTTTGGCAGCTAAACAGTGTTGAGCCTCTTTAGTAGTTTAATTTGAGACCACCTGCTAATATCATGTCCTGTAGGTCTTTTTACATTACCAACACATGATTTTTTTCAGTAAGGCAATACAGTTAGGAAACTTTTTTATTAGCTTACCTGGTTATAGAAGTAGAAGAGGGCAAAAAAGTGCCGGTATCTCACCTACAGCCATACCACATTGGATACGCCCAATCTCGTCTGATCTTGGAAGCTAAGCAGTGTTGGGCCTGGTTAGTACTTGGGTGGGAGACCACATGGGAACACCAGGTGTTGTAGGTTTTTTCCCATTAATGGCAAATTGTTTTTATTCTCTAGCTATTTAAATTGGAAACTTTTTATTTTTATTGCCAATACAGACATTTGGGACAGGTCAAACCGACACAATAGCCATCACCTAAAAACTTACCACACTGTTTAGGCCCAATTCCAACTGCTTTTGGGAGCTAAACAGTGTTGAGCCTCTTTAGTAGTTTAATTTGAGACCACCTGCTAATATCATGTCCTGTAGGTCTTTTTACATTACCAACACATGATTTTTTTCAGTAAGCCAATATAGTTAGGAAACTTTTTTATTAGCTTACCTGGTTATAGAAGTAGAAGAGGGCAAAAAAGTGCCAGTATCTCACCTACAGCCATACCACATTGGATACGCCCAATCTCGTCTGGTCTTGGAAGCTAAGCAGTGCTGGGCCTGGTTAGTACCTGGGTGGGAGACCACATGGGAACACCAGGTGCTGTAGGTTTTTCCCATTATTGGCAAATTGTTTTTATTCTCTAGCTTTTTAAATTGGAAACTTTTTTCTCTTTATTGACAGTACAGACATTTGGAAGAGGTCAAACAGACACAATAGCCATCACCTAAAAACTTACCACACTGTTTAGGCCCAATTCCAACTGCTTTTGGCAGCTAAACAGTGTTGAGCCTCTTTAGTAGTTTAATTTGAGACCACCTGCTAATATCATGTCCTATAGGGCTTTTTACATTACCAACACATGATTTTTTTCAGTAAGGCAATACAGTTAGGAAACTTTTTTATTAGCTTACCTGGTTATAGAAGTAGAAGAGGGCAAAAAAGTGCCGGTATCTCACCTACAGCCATACCACATTGGATACGCCCAATCTCGTCTGATCTTGGAAGCTAAGCAGTGTTGGGCCTGGTAAGTACTTGGGTGGGAGACCACATGGGAACACCAGGTGCTGTAGGTTTTTCCCATTACTGGCAAATTGTTTTTATTCTCTAGCTTTTTAAATTGGAAACTTTTTTCTCTTTATTGACAGTACAGACATTTGGAAGAGGTCCAACAGACACAATAGCCATCACCTAAAAACTTACCACACTGTTTAGGCCCTATTCCAACTGCTTTTGGCAGCTAAACAGTGTTGAGCCTCTTAAGTAGTTTAATTTGAGACCACCTGCTAATATCATGTCCTGTAGGACTTTTTACATTACCAACACATGATTTTATTCAGTAAGGCAATACAGTTAGGAAACTTTTTTATTAGCTTACCTGGTTATAGAAGTAGAAGAGGGCAAAAAAGTGCTGGTACCTCACCTGCAGCCATACCTCATTGCATACACCCAATCTCGTCTGATCTTGGAAGCTAAGCAGTGTTGGGCCTGGTTAGTACTTGGGTGGGAGACCACATGGGAACACCAGGTGCTGTAGGTTTTTTCCCATTAATGGCAAATTGTTTTTATTCTCTAGCTATTTAAATTGGAAACTTTTTATTTTTATTGCCAATACAGACATTTGGGACAGGTCAAACAGACACAATAGCCATCACCTAAAAACTTACCACATTGTTTAGGCCCAATTCCAACTGCTTTTGGGAGCTAAACAGTGATGAGCCTCTTTAGTAGTTTAATTTGAGACCACCTGCTAATATCATGTCCTGTAGGTCTTTTTACATTACCAACACATGATTTTTTTCAGTAAGCCAATATAGTTAGGAAACTTTTTTATTAGCTTACCTGGTTATAGAAGTAGAAGAGGGCAAAAAAGTGCCTGTATCTCACCTACAGCCATACCACATTGGATACGCCCAATCTCGTCTGATCTTGGAAGCTAAGCAGTGCTGGGCCTGGTTAGTACTTGGGTGGGAGACCACATGGGAACACCAGGTGCTGTAGGTTTTTCCCATTACTGGCAAATTGTTTTTATTCTCTAGCTTTTTAAATTGGAAACTTTTTTCTCTTTATTGACAGTACAGACATTTGGAAGAGGTCAAACAGACACAATAGCCATCACCTAAAAACTTACCACACTGTTTAGGCCCAATTCCAACTGCTTTTGGCAGCTAAACAGTGTTGAGCCTCTTTAGTAGTTTAATTTGAGACCACCTGCTAATATCATGTCCTGTAGGTCTTTTTACATTACCAACACATGATTTTTTTCAATAAGGCAATACAGTTAGGAAACTTTTTTATTAGCTTACCTGGTTATAGAAGTAGAAGAGGGCAAAAAAGTGCCGGAATCTCACCTACAGCCATACCACATTGGATACGCCCAATCTCGTCTGATCTTGGAAGCTAAGCAGTGTTGGGCCTGGTTAGTACTTGGGTGGGAGACCAATTGGGAACACCAGGTGCTGTAGGTTTTTTCCCATTAATGGCAAATTGTTTTTATTCTCTAGCTATTTAAATTGGAAACTTTTTATTTTTATTGCCAATACAGACATTTGGGACAGGTCAAACAGACACAATAGCCATCACCTAAAAACTTACCACACTGTTTAGGCCCAATTCCAACTGCTTTTGGGAGCTAAACAGTGTTGAGCCTCTTTAGTAGTTTAATTTGAGACCACCTGCTAATATCATGTCCTGTAGGTCTTTTTACATTACCAACACATGATTTTTTTCAGTAAGCCAATATAGTTAGGAAACTTTTTTATTAGCTTACCTGGTTATAGAAGTAGAAGAGGGCAAAAAAGTGCCTGTATCTCACCTATAGCCATACCACATTGGATACGCCCAATCTCGTCTGATCTTGGAAGCTAAGCAGTGCTGGGCCTGGTTAGTACTTGGGTGGGAGACCACATGGGAACACCAGGTGCTGTAGGTTTTTCCCATTACTGGCAAATTGTTTTTATTCTCTAGCTTTTTAAATTGGAAACTTTTTTCTCTTTATTGACAGTACAGACATTTGGAAGAGGTCAAACAGACACAATAGCCATCACCTAAAAACTTACCACACTGTTTAGGCCCAATTCCAACTGCTTTTGGCAGCTAAACAGTGTTGAGCCTCTTTAGTAGTTTAATTTGAGACCACCTGCTAATATCATGTCCTGTAGGTCTTTTTACATTACCAACACATGATTTTTTTCAGTAAGGCAATACAGTTAGGAAACTTTTTTATTAGCTTACCTGGTTATAGAAGTAGAAGAGGGCAAAAAAGTGCCAGTATCTCACCTACAGCCATACCACATTGGATACGCCCAATCTCGTCTGATCTTGGAAGCTAAGCAGTGTTGGGCCTGGTTAGTACTTGGGTGGGAGACCACATGGGAACACCAGGTGCTGTAGGTTTTTTCCCATTAATGGCAAATTGTTTTTATTCTCTTGCTATTTAAATTGGAAACTTTTTATTTTTATTGCCAATACAGACATTTGGGACAGGTCAAACAGACATAATAGCCATCACCTAAAAACTTACCACACTGTTTAGGCCCAATTCCAACTGCTTTTGGCAGCTAAACAGTGTTGAGCCTCTTTAGTAGTTTAATTTGAGACCACCTGCTAATATCATGTCCTGTAGGTCTTTTTACATTACCAACACATGATTTTTTTCAGTAAGCCAATATAGTTAGGAAACTTTTTTATTAGCTTACCTGGTTATAGAAGTAGAAGAGGGCAAAAAAGTGCCTGTATCTCACCTACAGCCTTACCACAGTGGATACGCCCAATCTCGTCTGATCTTGGAAGCTAAGCAGTGTTGGGCCTGGTTAGTACTTGGGTGGGAGACCACATGGGAACACCAGGTGCTGTAGGTTTTTCCCATTACTGGCAAATTGTTTTTATTCTCTAGCTTTTTAAATTGGAAACTTTTTTCTCTTTATTGACAGTACAGACATTTGGAAGAGGTCAAACAGACACAATAGCCATCACCTAAAAACTTACCACACTGTTTAGGCCCAATTCCAACTGCTTTTGGCAGCTAAACAGTGTTGAGCCTCTTTAGTAGTTTAATTTGAGACCACCTGCTAATATCATGTCCTGTAGGTCTTTTTACATTACCAACACATGATTTTTTTCAGTAAGGCAATACAGTTAGGAAACTTTTTTATTAGCTTACCTGGTTATAGAAGTAGAAGAGGGCAAAAAAGTGCCAGTATCTCACCTACAGCCATACCACATTGGATACGCCCAATCTCGTCTGATCTTGGAAGCTAAGCAGTGTTGGGCCTGGTTAGTACTTGGGTGGGAGACCACATGGGAACACCAGGTGCTGTAGGTTTTTTCCCATTAATGGCAAATTGTTTTTATTCTCTTGCTATTTAAATTGGAAACTTTTTATTTTTATTGCCAATACAGACATTTGGGACAGGTCAAACAGACATAATAGCCATCACCTAAAAACTTACCACACTGTTTAGGCCCAATTCCAACTGCTTTTGGCAGCTAAACAGTGTTGAGCCTCTTTAGTAGTTTAATTTGAGACCACCTGCTAATATCATGTCCTGTAGGTCTTTTTACATTACCAACACATGATTTTTTTCAGTAAGCCAATATAGTTAGGAAACTTTTTTATTAGCTTACCTGGTTATAGAAGTAGAAGAGGGCAAAAAAGTGCCTGTATCTCACCTACAGCCTTACCACAGTGGATACGCCCAATCTCGTCTGATCTTGGAAGCTAAGCAGTGTTGGGCCTGGTTAGTACTTGGGTGGGAGACCACATGGGAACACCAGGTGCTGTAGGTTTTTCCCATTACTGGCAAATTGTTTTTATTCTCTAGCTTTTTAAATTGGAAACTTTTTTCTCTTTATTGACAGTACAGACATTTGGAAGAGGTCCAACAGACACAATAGCCATCACCTAAAAACTTACCACACTGTTTAGGCCCAATTCCAACTGCTTTTGGGAGCTAAACAGTGTTGAGCCTCTTTAGTAGTTTAATTTGAGACCACCTGCTAATATCATGTCCTGTAGGTCTTTTTACATTACCAACACATGATTTTTTTCAGTAAGCCAATATAGTTAGGAAACTTTTTTATTAGCTTACCTGGTTATAGAAGTAGAAGAGGGCAAAAAAGTGCCTGTATCTCACCTACAGCCATACCACATTGGATACGCCCAATCTCGTCTGATCTTGGAAGCTAAGCAGTGCTGGGCCTGGTTAGTACTTGGGTGGGAGACCACATGGGAACACCAGGTGCTGTAGGTTTTTCCCATTACTGGCAAATTGTTTTTATTCTCTAGCTTTTTAAATTGGAAACTTTTTTCTCTTTATTGACAGTACAGACATTTGGAAGAGGTCAAACAGACACAATAGCCATCACCTAAAAACTTACCACACTGTTTAGGCCCAATTCCAACTGCTTTTGGCAGCTAAACAGTGTTGAGCCTCTTTAGTAGTTTAATTTGAGACCACCTGCTAATATCATGTCCTGTAGGTCTTTTTACATTACCAACACATGATTTTTTTCAGTAAGGCAATACAGTTAGGAAACTTTTTTATTAGCTTACCTGGTTATAGAAGTAGAAGAGGGCAAAAAAGTGCCGGTATCTCACCTACAGCCATACCACATTGGATACGCCCAATCTCGTCTGATCTTGGAAGCTAAGCAGTGTTGGGCCTGGTTAGTACTTGGGTGGGAGACCACATGGGAACACCAGGAGCTGTAGGTTTTTTCCCATTAATGGCAAATTGTTTTTATTCTCTAGCTATTTAAATTGGAAACTTTTTATTTTTATTGCCAATACAGACATTTGGGACAGGTCAAACAGACACAATAGCCATCACCTAAAAACTTACCACACTGTTTAGGCCCAATTCCAACTGCTTTTGGGAGCTAAACAGTGTTGAGCCTCTTTAGTAGTTTAATTTGAGACCACCTGCTAATATCATGTCCTGTAGGTCTTTTTACATTACCAACACATGATTTTTTTCAGTAAGCCAATATAGTTAGGAAACTTTTTTATTAGCTTACCTGGTTATAGAAGTAGAAGAGGGCAAAAAAGTGCCTGTATCTCACCTACAGCCATACCACATTGGATACGCCCAATCTCGTCTGATCTTGGAAGCTAAGCAGTGCTGGGCCTGGTTAGTACTTGGGTGGGAGACCACATGGGAACACCAGGTGCTGTAGGTTTTTCCCATTACTGGCAAATTGTTTTTATTCTCTAGCTTTTTAAATTGGAAACTTTTTTCTCTTTATTGACAGTACAGACATTTGGAAGAGGTCAAACAGACACAATAGCCATCACCTAAAAACTTACCACACTGTTTAGGCCCAATTCCAACTGCTTTTGGCAGCTAAACAGTGTTGAGCCTCTTTAGTAGTTTAATTTGAGACCACCTGCTAATATCATGTCCTGTAGGTCTTTTTACATTACCAACACATGATTTTTTTCAGTAAGGCAATACAGTTAGGAAACTTTTTTATTAGCTTACCTGGTTATAGAAGTAGAAGAGGGCAAAAAAGTGCCAGTATCTCACCTACAGCCATACCACATTGGATACGCCCAATCTCGTCTGATCTTGGAAGCTAAGCAGTGTTGGGCCTGGTTAGTACTTGGGTGGGAGACCACATGGGAACACCAGGTGCTGTAGGTTTTTTCCCATTAATGGCAAATTGTTTTTATTCTCTTGCTATTTAAATTGGAAACTTTTTATTTTTATTGCCAATACAGACATTTGGGACAGGTCAAACAGACATAATAGCCATCACCTAAAAACTTACCACACTGTTTAGGCCCAATTCCAACTGCTTTTGGCAGCTAAACAGTGTTGAGCCTCTTTAGTAGTTTAATTTGAGACCACCTGCTAATATCATGTCCTGTAGGTCTTTTTACATTACCAACACATGATTTTTTTCAGTAAGCCAATATAGTTAGGAAACTTTTTTATTAGCTTACCTGGTTATAGAAGTAGAAGAGGGCAAAAAAGTGCCTGTATCTCACCTACAGCCTTACCACAGTGGATACGCCCAATCTCGTCTGATCTTGGAAGCTAAGCAGTGTTGGGCCTGGTTAGTACTTGGGTGGGAGACCACATGGGAACACCAGGTGCTGTAGGTTTTTCCCATTACTGGCAAATTGTTTTTATTCTCTAGCTTTTTAAATTGGAAACTTTTTTCTCTTTATTGACAGTACAGACATTTGGAAGAGGTCAAACAGACACAATAGCCATCACCTAAAAACTTACCACACTGTTTAGGCCCAATTCCAACTGCTTTTGGCAGCTAAACAGTGTTGAGCCTCTTTAGTAGTTTAATTTGAGACCACCTGCTAATATCATGTCCTGTAGGTCTTTTTACATTACCAACACATGATTTTTTTCAGTAAGGCAATACAGTTAGGAAACTTTTTTATTAGCTTACCTGGTTATAGAAGTAGAAGAGGGCAAAAAAGTGCCAGTATCTCACCTACAGCCATACCACATTGGATACGCCCAATCTCGTCTGATCTTGGAAGCTAAGCAGTGTTGGGCCTGGTTAGTACTTGGGTGGGAGACCACATGGGAACACCAGGTGCTGTAGGTTTTTTCCCATTAATGGCAAATTGTTTTTATTCTCTTGCTATTTAAATTGGAAACTTTTTATTTTTATTGCCAATACAGACATTTGGGACAGGTCAAACAGACATAATAGCCATCACCTAAAAACTTACCACACTGTTTAGGCCCAATTCCAACTGCTTTTGGCAGCTAAACAGTGTTGAGCCTCTTTAGTAGTTTAATTTGAGACCACCTGCTAATATCATGTCCTGTAGGTCTTTTTACATTACCAACACATGATTTTTTTCAGTAAGCCAATATAGTTAGGAAACTTTTTTATTAGCTTACCTGGTTATAGAAGTAGAAGAGGGCAAAAAAGTGCCTGTATCTCACCTACAGCCTTACCACAGTGGATACGCCCAATCTCGTCTGATCTTGGAAGCTAAGCAGTGTTGGGCCTGGTTAGTACTTGGGTGGGAGACCACATGGGAACACCAGGTGCTGTAGGTTTTTCCCATTACTGGCAAATTGTTTTTATTCTCTAGCTTTTTAAATTGGAAACTTTTTTCTCTTTATTGACAGTACAGACATTTGGAAGAGGTCCAACAGACACAATAGCCATCACCTAAAAACTTACCACACTGTTTAGGCCCAATTCCAACTGCTTTTGGGAGCTAAACAGTGTTGAGCCTCTTTAGTAGTTTAATTTGAGACCACCTGCTAATATCATGTCCTGTAGGTCTTTTTACATTACCAACACATGATTTTTTTCAGTAAGCCAATATAGTTAGGAAACTTTTTTATTAGCTTACCTGGTTATAGAAGTAGAAGAGGGCAAAAAAGTGCCTGTATCTCACCTACAGCCATACCACATTGGATACGCCCAATCTCGTCTGATCTTGGAAGCTAAGCAGTGCTGGGCCTGGTTAGTACTTGGGTGGGAGACCACATGGGAACACCAGGTGCTGTAGGTTTTTCCCATTACTGGCAAATTGTTTTTATTCTCTAGCTTTTTAAATTGGAAACTTTTTTCTCTTTATTGACAGTACAGACATTTGGAAGAGGTCAAACAGACACAATAGCCATCACCTAAAAACTTACCACACTGTTTAGGCCCAATTCCAACTGCTTTTGGCAGCTAAACAGTGTTGAGCCTCTTTAGTAGTTTAATTTGAGACCACCTGCTAATATCATGTCCTGTAGGTCTTTTTACATTACCAACACATGATTTTTTTCAGTAAGGCAATACAGTTAGGAAACTTTTTTATTAGCTTACCTGGTTATAGAAGTAGAAGAGGGCAAAAAAGTGCCGGTATCTCACCTACAGCCATACCACATTGGATACGCCCAATCTCGTCTGATCTTGGAAGCTAAGCAGTGTTGGGCCTGGTTAGTACTTGGGTGGGAGACCACATGGGAACACCCGTAGCTGTAGGTTTTTTCCCATTAATGGCAAATTGTTTTTATTCTCTTGCTATTTAAATTGGAAACTTTTTATTTTTATTGCCAATACAGACATTTGGGACAGGTCAAACAGACACAATATCCATCACCTAAAAACTTACCACACTGTTTAGGCCCAATTCCAACTGCTTTTGGCAGCTAAATAGTGTTGAGCCTCTTTAGTAGTTTAATTTGAGACCACCTGCTAATATCATGTCCTGTAGGTCTTTTTACATTACCAACACATGATTTTTTTCAGTAAGCCAATATAGTTAGGAAACTTTTTTATTAGCTTACCTGGTTATAGAAGTAGAAGAGGGCAAAAAAGTGCCTGTATCTCACCTACAGCCATACCACATTGGATACGCCCAATCTCGTCTGATCTTGGAAGCTAAGCAGTGTTGGGCCTGGTTAGTACTTGGGTGGGAGACCACATGGGAACACCAGGTGCTGTAGGTTTTTCCCATTACTGGAAAATTATTTTTATTCTCTAGCTTTTTAAATTGGAAACTTTTTTCTTTTTATTGACAGTACAGACATTTGGAAGAGGTCCAACAGACACAATAGCCATCACCTAAAAACTTACCACACTGTTTAGGCCCAATTCCAACTGCTTTTGGGAGCTAAACAGTGTTGAGCCTCTTTAGTAGTTTAATTTGAGACCACCTGCTAATATCATGTCCTGTAGGTCTTTTTACATTACCAACACATGATTTTTTTCAGTAAGCCAATATAGTTAGGAAACTTTTTTATTAGCTTACCTGGTTATAGGAGTAGAAGAGGGCAAAAAAGTGCCTGTGTCTCACCTACAGCCATACCACATTGGATACGCCCAATCTCGTCTGATCTTGGAAGCTAAGCAGTGCTGGGCCTGGTTAGTACTTGGGTGGGAGACCACATGGGAACACCAGGTGCTGTAGGTTTTTCCCATTACTGGCAAATTGTTTTTATTCTCTAGCTTTTTAAATTGGAAACTTTTTTCTCTTTATTGACAGTACAGACATTTGGAAGAGGTCAAACAGACACAATAGCCATCACCTAAAAACTTACCACACTGTTTAGGCCCAATTCCAACTGCTTTTGGCAGCTAAACAGTGTTGAGCCTCTTTAGTAGTTTAATTTGAGACCACCTGCTAATATCATGTCCTGTAGGTCTTTTTACATTACCAACACATGATTTTTTTCAGTAAGGCAATACAGTTAGGAAACTTTTTTATTAGCTTACCTGGTTATAGAAGTAGAAGAGGGCAAAAAAGTGCCGGTATCTCACCTACAGCCATACCACATTGGATACGCCCAATCTCGTCTGATCTTGGAAGCTAAGCAGTGTTGGGCCTGGTTAGTACTTGGGTGGGAGACCACATGGGAACACCAGGAGCTGTAGGTTTTTTCCCATTAATGGCAAATTGTTTTTATTCTCTTGCTATTTAAATTGGAAACTTTTTATTTTTATTGCCAATACAGACATTTGGGACAGGTCAAACAGACACAATATCCATCACCTAAAAACTTACCACACTGTTTAGGCCCAATTCCAACTGCTTTTGGCAGCTAAACAGTGTTGAGCCTCTTTAGTAGTTTAATTTGAGACCACCTGCTAATATCATGTCCTGTAGGTCTTTTTACATTACCAACACATGATTTTTTTCAGTAAGCCAATATAGTTAGGAAACTTTTTTATTAGCTTACCTGGTTATAGAAGTAGAAGAGGGCAAAAAAGTGCCTGTATCTCACCTACAGCCATACCACATTGGATACGCCCAATCTCGTCTGATCTTGGAAGCTAAGCAGTGTTGGGCCTGGTTAGTACTTGGGTGGGAGACCACATGGGAACACCAGGTGCTGTAGGTTTTTCCCATTACTGGCAAATTGTTTTTATTCTCTAGCTTTTTAAATTGGAAACTTTTTTCTCTTTATTGAGTACAGACATTTGGAAGAGGTCCAACAGACACAATAGCCATCACCTAAAAACTTACCACACTGTTTAGGCCCAATTCCAACTGCTTTTGGCAGCTAAACAATCTTGAGCCTCTTTAGTAGTTTAATTTGAGACCACCTGCTAATATCATGTCCTGTAGGACTTTTTACATTACCAACACATGATTTTTTTCAGTAAGCCAATATAGTTAGGAAACTTTTTTATTAGCTTACCTGGTTATAGAAGTAGAAGAGGGCAAAAAAGTGCCTGTATCTCACCTACAGCCATACCACATTGGATACGCCCAATCTCGTCTGATCTTGGAAGCTAAGCAGTGCTGGGCCTGGTTAGTACTTGGGTGGGAGACCACATGGGAACACCAGGTGCTGTAGGTTTTTCCCATTACTGGCAAATTGTTTTTATTCTCTAGCTTTTTAAATTGGAAACTTTTTTCTCTTTATTGCCAATACAGACATTTGGAAGAGGTCAAACAGACACAATAGCCATCACCTAAAAACTTACCACACTGTTTAGGCCCAATTCCAACTGCTTTTGGCAGCTAAACAGTGTTGAGCCTCTTTAGTAGTTTAATTTGAGACCACCTGCTAATATCATGTCCTGTAGGTCTTTTTACATTACCAACACATGATTTTTTTCAGTAAGGCAATACAGTTAGGAAACTTTTTTATTAGCTTACCTGGTTATAGAAGTAGAAGAGGGCAAAAAAGTGCCGGTATCTCACCTACAGCCATACCACATTGGATACGCCCAATCTCGTCTGATCTTGGAAGCTAAGCAGTGTTGGGCCTGGTTAGTACTTGGGTGGGAGACCACATGGGAACACCAGGTGCTGTAGGTTTTTCCCATTACTGGCAAATTGTTTTTATTCTCTACCTTTTTAAATTGGAAACTTTTTTCTCTTTATTGACAGTACAGACATTTGGAAGAGGTCAAACAGACACAATAGCCATCACCTAAAAACTTACCACACTGTCTAGGCCCAATTCCAACTGCTTTTGGCAGCTAAACAGTGTTGAGCCTCTTTAGTAGTTTAATTTGAGACCACCTGCTAATATCATGTCCTGTAGGTCTTTTTACATTACCAACACATGATTTTTTTCAGTAAAGCAATACAGTTAGGAAACTTTTTTATTAGCTTACCTGGTTATAGAAGTAAAAGAGGGCAAAAAAGTGCTGGTATCTCACCTACAGCCATACCACATTGGATACGCCCAATCTCGTCTGATCTTGGAAGCTAAGCAGTGCTGGGCCTGGTTAGTACTTGGGTGGGAGACCACATGGGAACACCAGGTGCTGTAGGTTTTTCCCATTACTGGAAAATTGTTTTTATTCTCTAGCTTTTTAAATTGGAAACTTTTTTCTCTTTATTTACAGTACAGACATTTGGAAGAGGTCAAACAGACACAATAGCCATCACCTAAAAACTTACCACACTGTTTAGGCCCAATTCCAACTGCTTTTGGCAGCTAAACAGTGTTGAGCCTCTTTAGTAGTTTAATTTGAGACCACCTGCTAATATCATGTCCTGTAGGTCTTTTTACATTACCAACACATGATTTTTTTCAGTAAGGCAATACAGTTAGGAAACTTTTTTATTAGCTTACCTGGTTATAGAAGTAGAAGAGGGCAAAAATGTGCTGGTATCTCACCTACAGCGATACCACATTGGATACGCCCAATCTCGTCTGATCTTGGAAGCTAAGCAGTGTTGGGCCTGGTTAGTACTTGGGTGGGAGACCACATGGGAACACCAGGTGCTGTAGGTTTTTCCCATTACTGGCAAATTGTTTTTATTCTCTAGCTTTTTAAATTGGAAACTTTTTTCTCTTTATTGACAGTACAGACATTTGGAAGAGGTCCAACAGACACAATAGCCATCACCTAAAAACTTACCACACTGTTTAGGCCCAATTCCAACTGCTTTTGGCAGCTAAACAGTGTTGAGCCTCTTTAGTAGTTTAATTTGAGACCACCTGCTAATATCATGTCCTGTAGGACTTTTTACATTACCAACACATGATTTTATTCAGTAAGGCAATACAGTTAGGAAACTTTTTTATTAGCTTACCTGGTTATAGAAGTAGAAGAGGGCAAAAAAGTGCTGGTACCTCACCTGCAGCCATACCTCATTGCATACACCCAATCTCGTCTGATCTTGGAAGCTAAGCAGTGTTGGGCCTGGTTAGTACTTGGGTGGGAGACCACATGGGAACACCAGGTGCTGTAGGTTTTTTCCCATTAATGGCAAATTGTTTTTATTCTCTTGCTATTTAAATTGGAAACTTTTTATTTTTATTGCCAATACAGACATTTGGGACAGGTCAAACAGACACAATAGCCATCACCTAAAAAGTTACCACACTGTTTAGGCCCAATTCCAACTGCTTTTGGCAGCTAAACAGTGTTGAGCCTCTTTAGTAGTTTAATTTGAGACCACCTGCTAATATCATGTCCTGTAGGACTTTTTACATTACCAACACATGATTTTATTCAGTAAGCCAATATAGTTAGGAAACTTTTTTATTAGCTTACCTGGTTATAGAAGTAGAAGAGGGCAAAAAAGTGCTGGTATCTCACCTATAGCCATACCACATTGGATACGCCCAATCTCGTCTGATCTTGGAAGCTAAGCAGTGTTGGGCCTGGTTAGTACTTGGGTGGGAGACCACATGGGAACACCAGGTGCTGTAGGTTTTTTCCCATTATTGGCAAATTGTTTTTATTCTCTTGCTATTTAAATTGGAAACTTTTTATTTTTATTGCCAATACAGACATTTGGGACAGGTCGAACAGACACAATAGCCATCACCTAAAAACTTACCACACTGTTTAGGCCCAATTCCAACTGCTTTTGGGAGCTAAACAGTGTTGAGCCTCTTTAGTAGTTTAATTTGAGACCACCTGCTAATATCATGTCCTGTAGGTCTTTTTACATTACCAACACATGATTTTTTTCAGTAAGCCAATATAGTTAGGAAACTTTTTTATTAGCTTACCTGGTTATAGAAGTAGAAGAGGGCAAAAAAGTGCCTGTATCTCACCTACAGCCATACCACATTGGATACGCCCAATCTCGTCTGATCTTGGAAGCTAAGCAGTGTTGGGCCTGGTTAGTACTTGGGTGGGAGACCACATGGGAACACCAGGTGCTGTAGGTTATTCCCATTACTGGCAAATAGTTTTTATTCTCTAACTTTTTAAATTGGAAACTTTTTTCTCTTTATTGACAGTACAGACATTTGGAAGAGGTCAAACAGACACAATAGCCATCACCTAAAAACTTACCACACTGTCTAGGCCCAATTCCAACTGCTTTTGGCAGCTAAACAGTGTTGAGCCTCTTTAGTAGTTTAATTTGAGACCACCTGCTAATATCATGTCCTGTAGGTCTTTTTACATTACCAACACATGATTTTTTTTCAGTAAGGCAATACAGTTAGGAAACTTTTTTATTAGCTTACCTGGTTATAGAAGTAGAAGAGGGCAAAAAAGTGCCGGTATCTCACCTATAGCCGTACCACATTGGATACGCCCAATCTCGTCTGATCTTGGAAGCTAAGCAGTTTTGGGCCTGGTTAGTACTTGGGTGGGAGACCACATGGGAACACCAGGTGCTGTAGGTTTTTTCCCATTAATGGCAAATTGTTTTTATTCTCTAGCTATTTAAATTGGAAACTTTTTATTTTTATTGCCAATACAGACATTTGGGACAGGTCAAACAGACACAATAGCCATCACCTAAAAACTTACCACACTGTTTAGGCCCAATTCCAACTGCTTTTGGGAGCTAAACAGTGTTGAGCCTCTTTAGTAGTTTAATTTGAGACCACCTGCTAATATCATGTCCTGTAGGTCTTTTTACATTACCAACACATGATTTTTTTCAGTAAGCCAATATAGTTAGGAAACTTTTTTATTAGCTTACCTGGTTATAGAAGTAGAAGAGGGCAAAAAAGTGCCGGTATCTCACCTACAGCTATACCACTTTGGATACGCCCAATCTCGTCTGATCTTGGAAGCTAAGCAGTGCTGGGCCTGGTTAGTACTTGGGTGGGAGACCACATGGGAACACCAGGTGCTGTAGGTTTTTCCCATTACTGGCAAATTGTTTTTATTCTCTAGCTTTTTAAATTGGAAACTTTTTTCTCTTTATTGACAGTACAGACATTTGGAAGAGGTCAAACAGACACAATAGCCATCACCTAAAAACTTACCACACTGTTTAGGCCCAATTCCAACTGCTTTTGGCAGCTAAACAGTGTTGAGCCTCTTTAGTAGTTTAATTTGAGACCACCTGCTAATATCATGTCCTGTAGGTCTTTTTACATTACCAACACATGATTTTTTTCAGTAAGGCAATACAGTTAGGAAACTTTTTTATTAGCTTACCTGGTTATAGAAGTAGAAGAGGGCAAAAAAGTGCCGGTATCTCACCTACAGCCATACCACATTGGATACGCCCAATCTCGTCTGATCTTGGAAGCTAAGCAGTGTTGGGCCTGGTTAGTACTTGGGTGGGAGACCACATGGGAACACCAGGTGCTGTAGGTTTTTCCCATTACTGGCAAATTGTTTTTATTCTCTAGCTTTTTAAATTGGAAACTTTTTTCTCTTTATTGACAGTACAGACATTTGGAAGAGGTCCAACAGACACAATAGCCATCACCTAAAAACTTACCACACTGTTTAGGCCCAATTCCAACTGCTTTTGGCAGCTAAACAGTGTTGAGCCTCTTTAGTAGTTTAATTTGAGACCACCTGCTAATATCATGTCCTGTAGGACTTTTTACATTACCAACACATGATTTTATTCAGTAAGGCAATACAGTTAGGAAACTTTTTTATTAGCTTACCTGGTTATAGAAGTAGAAGAGGGCAAAAAAGTGCTGGCACCTCACCTGCAGCCATACCTCATTGCATACACCCAATCTCATCTGATCTTGGAAGCTAAGCAGTGTTGGGCCTGGTTAGTACTTGGGTGGGAGAGCACATGGGAACACCAGGTGCTGTAGGTTTTTTCCCATTAATGGCAAAATGTTTTTATTCTCTTGCTATTTAAATTGGAAACTTTTTATTTTTATTGCCAATACAGACATTTGGGACAGGTCAAACAGACACAATAACCATCACCTAAAAACTTACTACACTGTTTAGGCCCAATTCCAACTGCTTTTGACAGCAAAACAGTGTTGAGCCTCTTTAGTAGTTTAATTTGAGACCACCTGCTAATATCATGTCCTGTAGGACTTTTTACATTACCAACACATGATTTTATTCAGTAAGCCAATATAGTTAGGAAACTTTTTTATTAGCTTACCTGGTTATAGAAGTAGAAGAGGGCAAAAAAGTGCCTGTATATCACCTACAGCCATACCACATTGGATACGCCCAATCTCGTCTGATCTTGGAAGCTAAGCAGTGCTGGGCCTGGTTAGTACTTGGGTGGGAGACCACATGGGAACACCAGGTGCTGTAGGTTTTTCCCATTACTGGCAAATTGTTTTTATTCTCTAGCTTTTTAAATTGGAAACTTTTTTCTCTTTATTGACAGTACAGACATTTGGAAGAGGTCAAACAGACACAATAGCCATCACCTAAAAACTTACCACACTGTTTAGGCCCAATTCCAACTGCTTTTGGCAGCTAAACAGTGTTGAGCCTCTTTAGTAGTTTAATTTGAGACCACCTGCTAATATCATGTCCTGTAGGTCTTTTTACATTACCAACACATGATTTTTTTCAGTAAGGCAATACAGTTAGGAAACTTTTTTATTAGCTTACCTGGTTATAGAAGTAGAAGAGGGCAAAAAAGTGCCGGTATCTCACCTACAGCCATACCACATTGGATACGCCCAATCTTGTCTGATCTTGGAAGCTAAGCAGTGTTGGGCCTGGTTAGTACTTGGGTGGGAGACCACATGGGAACACCAGGTGCTGTAGGTTTTTTCCCATTAATGGCAAATTGTTTTTATTCTCTTGCTATTTAAATTGGAAACTTTTTATTTTTATTGCCAATACAGACATTTGGGACAGGTCAAACAGACACAATAGCCATCACCTAAAAACTTACCACACTGTTTAGGTACAATTCCAACTGCTTTTGGCAGCTAAACAGTGTTGAGCCTCTTTAGTAGTTTAATTTGAGACCACCTGCTAATATTATGTCCTGTAGGTCTTTTTACATTACCAACACATGATTTTTTTCAGTAAGCCAATATAGTTAGGAAACTTTTTTATTAGCTTACCTGGTTATAGAAGTAGAAGAGGGCAAAAAAGTGCCTGTATCTCACCTACAGCCATACCACATTGGATACGCCCAATCTCGTCTGATCTTGGAAGCTAAGCAGTGCTGGGCCTGGTTAGTACTTGGGTGGGAGACCACATGGGAACACCAGGTGCTGTAGGTTTTTCCCATTACTGGCAAATTGTTTTTATTCTCTAGCTTTTTAAATTGGAAACTTTTTTCTCTTTATTGCCAATACAGACATTTGGAAGAGGTCAAACAGACACAATAGCCATCACCTAAAAACTTACCACACTGTTTAGGCCCAATTCCAACTGCTTTTGGCAGCTAAACAGTGTTGAGCCTCTTTAGTAGTTTAATTTGAGACCACCTGCTAATATCATGTCCTGTAGGTCTTTTTACATTACCAACACATGATTTTTTTCAGTAAGGCAATACAGTTAGGAAACTTTTTTATTAGCTTACCTGGTTATAGAAGTAGAAGAGGGCAAAAAAGTGCCGGTATCTCACCTACAGCCATACCACATTGGATACGCCCAATCTCGTCTGATCTTGGAAGCTAAGCAGTGTTGGGCCTGGTTAGTACTTGGGTGGGAGACCACATGGGAACACCAGGTGCTGTAGGTTTTTCCCATTACTGGCAAATTGTTTTTATTCTCTAGCTTTTTAAATTGGAAACTTTTTTCTCTTTATTGACAGTACAGACATTTGGAAGAGGTCCAACAGACACAATAGCCATCACCTAAAAACTTACCACACTGTTTAGGCCCAATTCCAACTGCTTTTGGCAGCTAAACAGTGTTGAGCCTCTTTAGTAGTTTAATTTGAGACCACCTGCTAATATCATGTCCTGTAGGACTTTTTACATTACCAACACATGATTTTATTCAGTAAGGCAATACAGTTAGGAAACTTTTTTATTAGCTTACCTGGTTATAGAAGTAGAAGAGGGCAAAAAAGTGCTGGCACCTCACCTGCAGCCATACCTCATTGCATACACCCAATCTCATCTGATCTTGGAAGCTAAGCAGTGTTGGGCCTGGTTAGTACTTGGGTGGGAGAGCACATGGGAACACCAGGTGCTGTAGGTTTTTTCCCATTAATGGCAAAATGTTTTTATTCTCTTGCTATTTAAATTGGAAACTTTTTATTTTTATTGCCAATACAGACATTTGGGACAGGTCAAACAGACACAATAGCCATCACCTAAAAACTTACTACACTGTTTAGGCCCAATTCCAACTGCTTTTGGCAGCAAAACAGTGTTGAGCCTCTTTAGTAGTTTAATTTGAGACCACCTGCTAATATCATGTCCTGTAGGACTTTTTACATTACCAACACATGATTTTATTCAGTAAGCCAATATAGTTAGGAAACTTTTTTATTAGCTTACCTGGTTATAGAAGTAGAAGAGGGCAAAAAAGTGCCTGTATATCAACTACAGCCATACCACATTGGATACGCCCAATCTCGTCTGATCTTGGAAGCTAAGCAGTGCTGGGCCTGGTTAGTACTTGGGTGGGAGACCACATGGGAACACCAGGTGCTGTAGGTTTTTCCCATTACTGGCAAATTGTTTTTATTCTCTAGCTTTTTAAATTGGAAACTTTTTTCTCTTTATTGACAGTACAGACATTTGGAAGAGGTCAAACAGACACAATAGCCATCACCTAAAAACTTACCACACTGTTTAGGCCCAATTCCAACTGCTTTTGGCAGCTAAACAGTGTTGAGCCTCTTTAGTAGTTTAATTTGAGACCACCTGCTAATATCATGTCCTGTAGGTCTTTTTACATTACCAACACATGATTTTTTTCAGTAAGGCAATACAGTTAGGAAACTTTTTTATTAGCTTACCTGGTTATAGAAGTAGAAGAGGGCAAAAAAGTGCCGGTATCTCACCTACAGCCATACCACATTGGATACGCCCAATCTTGTCTGATCTTGGAAGCTAAGCAGTGTTGGGCCTGGTTAGTACTTGGGTGGGAGACCACATGGGAACACCAGGTGCTGTAGGTTTTTTCCCATTAATGGCAAATTGTTTTTATTCTCTTGCTATTTAAATTGGAAACTTTTTATTTTTATTGCCAATACAGACATTTGGGACAGGTCAAACAGACACAATAGCCATCACCTAAAAACTTACCACACTGTTTAGGTACAATTCCAACTGCTTTTGGCAGCTAAACAGTGTTGAGCCTCTTTAGTAGTTTAATTTGAGACCACCTGCTAATATTATGTCCTGTAGGTCTTTTTACATTACCAACACATGATTTTTTTCAGTAAGCCAATATAGTTAGGAAACTTTTTTATTAGCTTACCTGGTTATAGAAGTAGAAGAGGGCAAAAAAGTGCCTGTATATCACCTACAGCCATACCACATTGGATACGCCCAATCTCGTCTGATCTTGGAAGCTAAGCAGTGCTGGGCCTGGTTAGTACTTGGGTGGGAGACCACATGGGAACACCAGGTGCTGTAGGTTTTTCCCATTACTGGCAAATTGTTTTTATTCTCTAGCTTTTTAAATTGGAAACTTTTTTCTCTTTATTGCCAATACAGACATTTGGAAGAGGTCAAACAGACACAATAGCCATCACCTAAAAACTTACCACACTGTTTAGGCCCAATTCCAACTGCTTTTGGCAGCTAAACAGTGTTGAGCCTCTTTAGTAGTTTAATTTGAGACCACCTGCTAATATCATGTCCTGTAGGTCTTTTTACATTACCAACACATGATTTTTTTCAGTAAGGCAATACAGTTAGGAAACTTTTTTATTAGCTTACCTGGTTATAGAAGTAGAAGAGGGCAAAAAAGTGCCGGTATCTCACCTACAGCCATACCACATTGGATACGCCCAATCTCGTCTGATCTTGGAAGCTAAGCAGTGTTGGGCCTGGTTAGTACTTGGGTGGGAGACCACATGGGAACACCAGGTGCTGTAGGTTTTTTCCCATTAATGGCAAATTGTTTTTATTCTCTTGCTATTTAAATTGGAAACTTTTTATTTTTATTGCCAATACAGACATTTGGGACAGGTCAAACAGACACAATAGCCATCACCTAAAAACTTACCACACTGTTTAGGCCCAATTCCAACTGCTTTTGGCAGCTAAACAGTGTTGAGCCTCTTTAGTAGTTTAATTTGAGACCACCTGCTAATATCATGTCCTGTAGGACTTTTTACATTACCAACACATGATTTTATTCAGTAAGCCAATATAGTTAGGAAACTTTTTTATTAGCTTACCTGGTTATAGAAGTAGAAGAGGGCAAAAAAGTGCTGGTATCTCACCTATAGCCATACCACATTGGATACGCCCAATCTCGTCTGATCTTGGAAGCTAAGCAGTGTTGGGCCTGGTTAGTACTTGGGTGGGAGACCACATGGGAACACCAGGTGCTGTAGGTTTTTTCCCATTATTGGCAAATTGTTTTTATTCTCTTGCTATTTAAATTGGAAACTTTTTATTTTTATTGCCAATACAGACATTTGGGACAGGTCGAACAGACACAATAGCCATCACCTAAAAACTTACCACACTGTTTAGGCCCAATTCCAACTGCTTTTGGGAGCTAAACAGTGTTGAGCCTCTTTAGTAGTTTAATTTGAGACCACCTGCTAATATCATGTCCTGTAGGTCTTTTTACATTACCAACACATGATTTTTTTCAGTAAGCCAATATAGTTAGGAAACTTTTTTATTAGCTTACCTGGTTATAGAAGTAGAAGAGGGCAAAAAAGTGCCTGTATCTCACCTACAGCCATACCACATTGGATACGCCCAATCTCGTCTGATCTTGGAAGCTAAGCAGTGTTGGGCCTGGTTAGTACTTGGGTGGGAGACCACATGGGAACACCAGGTGCTGTAGGTTATTCCCATTACTGGCAAATAGTTTTTATTCTCTAACTTTTTAAATTGGAAACTTTTTTCTCTTTATTGACAGTACAGACATTTGGAAGAGGTCAAACAGACACAATAGCCATCACCTAAAAACTTACCACACTGTCTAGGCCCAATTCCAACTGCTTTTGGCAGCTAAACAGTGTTGAGCCTCTTTAGTAGTTTAATTTGAGACCACCTGCTAATATCATGTCCTGTAGGTCTTTTTACATTACCAACACATGATTTTTTTTCAGTAAGGCAATACAGTTAGGAAACTTTTTTATTAGCTTACCTGGTTATAGAAGTAGAAGAGGGCAAAAAAGTGCCGGTATCTCACCTATAGCCGTACCACATTGGATACGCCCAATCTCGTCTGATCTTGGAAGCTAAGCAGTTTTGGGCCTGGTTAGTACTTGGGTGGGAGACCACATGGGAACACCAGGTGCTGTAGGTTTTTTCCCATTAATGGCAAATTGTTTTTATTCTCTAGCTATTTAAATTGGAAACTTTTTATTTTTATTGCCAATACAGACATTTGGGACAGGTCAAACAGACACAATAGCCATCACCTAAAAACTTACCACACTGTTTAGGCCCAGTTCCAACTGCTTTTGGGAGCTAAACAGTGTTGAGCCTCTTTAGTAGTTTAATTTGAGACCACCTGCTAATATCATGTCCTGTAGGTCTTTTTACATTACCAACACATGATTTTTTTCAGTAAGCCAATATAGTTAGGAAACTTTTTTATTAGCTTACCTGGTTATAGAAGTAGAAGAGGGCAAAAAAGTGCCGGTATCTCACCTACAGCTATACCACTTTGGATACGCCCAATCTCGTCTGATCTTGGAAGCTAAGCAGTGCTGGGCCTGGTTAGTACTTGGGTGGGAGACCACATGGGAACACCAGGTGCTGTAGGTTTTTCCCATTACTGGCAAATTGTTTTTATTCTCTAGCTTTTTAAATTGGAAACTTTTTTCTCTTTATTGACAGTACAGACATTTGGAAGAGGTCAAACAGACACAATAGCCATCACCTAAAAACTTACCACACTGTTTAGGCCCAATTCCAACTGCTTTTGGCAGCTAAACAGTGTTGAGCCTCTTTAGTAGTTTAATTTGAGACCACCTGCTAATATCATGTCCTGTAGGTCTTTTTACATTACCAACACATGATTTTTTTCAGTAAGGCAATACAGTTAGGAAACTTTTTTATTAGCTTACCTGGTTATAGAAGTAGAAGAGGGCAAAAAAGTGCCGGTATCTCACCTACAGCCATACCACATTGGATACGCCCAATCTCGTCTGATCTTGGAAGCTAAGCAGTGTTGGGCCTGGTTAGTACTTGGGTGGGAGACCACATGGGAACACCAGGTGCTGTAGGTTTTTCCCATTACTGGCAAATTGTTTTTATTCTCTAGCTTTTTAAATTGGAAACTTTTTTCTCTTTATTGACAGTACAGACATTTGGAAGAGGTCCAACAGACACAATAGCCATCACCTAAAAACTTACCACACTGTTTAGGCCCAATTCCAACTGCTTTTGGCAGCTAAACAGTGTTGAGCCTCTTTAGTAGTTTAATTTGAGACCACCTGCTAATATCATGTCCTGTAGGACTTTTTACATTACCAACACATGATTTTATTCAGTAAGGCAATACAGTTAGGAAACTTTTTTATTAGCTTACCTGGTTATAGAAGTAGAAGAGGGCAAAAAAGTGCTGGCACCTCACCTGCAGCCATACCTCATTGCATACACCCAATCTCATCTGATCTTGGAAGCTAAGCAGTGTTGGGCCTGGTTAGTACTTGGGTGGGAGAGCACATGGGAACACCAGGTGCTGTAGGTTTTTTCCCATTAATGGCAAAATGTTTTTATTCTCTTGCTATTTAAATTGGAAACTTTTTATTTTTATTGCCAATACAGACATTTGGGACAGGTCAAACAGACACAATAGCCATCACCTAAAAACTTACTACACTGTTTAGGCCCAATTCCAACTGCTTTTGGCAGCAAAACAGTGTTGAGCCTCTTTAGTAGTTTAATTTGAGACCACCTGCTAATATCATGTCCTGTAGGACTTTTTACATTACCAACACATGATTTTATTCAGTAAGCCAATATAGTTAGGAAACTTTTTTATTAGCTTACCTGGTTATAGAAGTAGAAGAGGGCAAAAAAGTGCCTGTATATCACCTACAGCCATACCACATTGGATACGCCCAATCTCGTCTGATCTTGGAAGCTAAGCAGTGCTGGGCCTGGTTAGTACTTGGGTGGGAGACCACATGGGAACACCAGGTGCTGTAGGTTTTTCCCATTACTGGCAAATTGTTTTTATTCTCTAGCTTTTTAAATTGGAAACTTTTTTCTCTTTATTGACAGTACAGACATTTGGAAGAGGTCAAACAGACACAATAGCCATCACCTAAAAACTTACCACACTGTTTAGGCCCAATTCCAACTGCTTTTGGCAGCTAAACAGTGTTGAGCCTCTTTAGTAGTTTAATTTGAGACCACCTGCTAATATCATGTCCTGTAGGTCTTTTTACATTACCAACACATGATTTTTTTCAGTAAGGCAATACAGTTAGGAAACTTTTTTATTAGCTTACCTGGTTATAGAAGTAGAAGAGGGCAAAAAAGTGCCGGTATCTCACCTACAGCCATACCACATTGGATACGCCCAATCTTGTCTGATCTTGGAAGCTAAGCAGTGTTGGGCCTGGTTAGTACTTGGGTGGGAGACCACATGGGAACACCAGGTGCTGTAGGTTTTTTCCCATTAATGGCAAATTGTTTTTATTCTCTTGCTATTTAAATTGGAAACTTTTTATTTTTATTGCCAATACAGACATTTGGGACAGGTCAAACAGACACAATAGCCATCACCTAAAAACTTACCACACTGTTTAGGTACAATTCCAACTGCTTTTGGCAGCTAAACAGTGTTGAGCCTCTTTAGTAGTTTAATTTGAGACCACCTGCTAATATTATGTCCTGTAGGTCTTTTTACATTACCAACACATGATTTTTTTCAGTAAGCCAATATAGTTAGGAAACTTTTTTATTAGCTTACCTGGTTATAGAAGTAGAAGAGGGCAAAAAAGTGCCTGTATCTCACCTACAGCCATACCACATTGGATACGCCCAATCTCGTCTGATCTTGGAAGCTAAGCAGTGCTGGGCCTGGTTAGTACTTGGGTGGGAGACCACATGGGAACACCAGGTGCTGTAGGTTTTTCCCATTACTGGCAAATTGTTTTTATTCTCTAGCTTTTTAAATTGGAAACTTTTTTCTCTTTATTGCCAATACAGACATTTGGAAGAGGTCAAACAGACACAATAGCCATCACCTAAAAACTTACCACACTGTTTAGGCCCAATTCCAACTGCTTTTGGCAGCTAAACAGTGTTGAGCCTCTTTAGTAGTTTAATTTGAGACCACCTGCTAATATCATGTCCTGTAGGTCTTTTTACATTACCAACACATGATTTTTTTCAGTAAGGCAATACAGTTAGGAAACTTTTTTATTAGCTTACCTGGTTATAGAAGTAGAAGAGGGCAAAAAAGTGCCGGTATCTCACCTACAGCCATACCACATTGGATACGCCCAATCTCGTCTGATCTTGGAAGCTAAGCAGTGTTGGGCCTGGTTAGTACTTGGGTGGGAGACCACATGGGAACACCAGGTGCTGTAGGTTTTTCCCATTACTGGCAAATTGTTTTTATTCTCTACCTTTTTAAATTGGAAACTTTTTTCTCTTTATTGACAGTACAGACATTTGGAAGAGGTCAAACAGACACAATAGCCATCACCTAAAAACTTACCACACTGTCTAGGCCCAATTCCAACTGCTTTTGGCAGCTAAACAGTGTTGAGCCTCTTTAGTAGTTTAATTTGAGACCACCTGCTAATATCATGTCCTGTAGGTCTTTTTACATTACCAACACATGATTTTTTTCAGTAAAGCAATACAGTTAGGAAACTTTTTTATTAGCTTACCTGGTTATAGAAGTAGAAGAGGGCAAAAAAGTGCTGGTATCTCACCTACAGCCATACCACATTGGATACGCCCAATCTCGTCTGATCTTGGAAGCTAAGCAGTGCTGGGCCTGGTTAGTACTTGGGTGGGAGACCACATGGGAACACCAGGTGCTGTAGGTTTTTCCCATTACTGGAAAATTGTTTTTATTCTCTAGCTTTTTAAATTGGAAACTTTTTTCTCTTTATTGACAGTACAGACATTTGGAAGAGGTCAAACAGACACAATAGCCATCACCTAAAAACTTACCACACTGTTTAGGCCCAATTCCAACTGCTTTTGGCAGCTAAACAGTGTTGAGCCTCTTTAGTAGTTTAATTTGAGACCACCTGCTAATATCATGTCCTGTAGGTCTTTTTACATTACCAACACATGATTTTTTTCAGTAAGGCAATACAGTTAGGAAACTTTTTTATTAGCTTACCTGGTTATAGAAGTAGAAGAGGGCAAAAATGTGCCGGTATCTCACCTACAGCCATACCACATTGGATACGCCCAATCTCGTCTGATCTTGGAAGCTAAGCAGTGTTGGGCCTGGTTAGTACTTGGGTGGGAGACCACATGGGAACACCAGGTGCTGTAGGTTTTTCCCATTACTGGCAAATTGTTTTTATTCTCTAGCTTTTTAAATTGGAAACTTTTTTCTCTTTATTGACAGTACAGACATTTGGAAGAGGTCCAACAGACACAATAGCCATCACCTAAAAACTTACCACACTGTTTAGGCCCAATTCCAACTGCTTTTGGCAGCTAAACAGTGTTGAGCCTCTTTAGTAGTTTAATTTGAGACCACCTGCTAATATCATGTCCTGTAGGACTTTTTACATTACCAACACATGATTTTATTCAGTAAGGCAATACAGTTAGGAAACTTTTTTATTAGCTTACCTGGTTATAGAAGTAGAAGAGGGCAAAAAAGTGCTGGTACCTCACCTGCAGCCATACCTCATTGCATACACCCAATCTCGTCTGATCTTGGAAGCTAAGCAGTGTTGGGCCTGGTTAGTACTTGGGTGGGAGACCACATGGGAACACCAGGTGCTGTAGGTTTTTTCCCATTAATGGCAAATTGTTTGTATTCTCTTGCTATTTAAATTGGAAACTTTTTATTTTTATTGCCAATACAGACATTTGGGACAGGTCAAACAGACACAATAGCCATCACCTAAAAACTTACCACACTGTTTAGGCCCAATTCCAACTGCTTTTGGCAGCTAAACAGTGTTGAGCCTCTTTAGTAGTTTAATTTGAGACCACCTGCTAATATCATGTCCTGTAGGACTTTTTACATTACCAACACATGATTTTATTCAGTAAGCCAATATAGTTAGGAAACTTTTTTATTAGCTTACCTGGTTATAGAAGTAGAAGAGGGCAAAAAAGTGCTGGTATCTCACCTATAGCCATACCACATTGGATACGCCCAATCTCGTCTGATCTTGAAAGCTAAGCAGTGTTGGGCCTGGTTAGTACTTGGGTGGGAGACCACATGGGAACACCAGGTGCTGTAGGTTTTTTCCCATTATTGGCAAATTGTTTTTATTCTCTTGCTATTTAAATTGGAAACTTTTTATTTTTATTGCCAATACAGACATTTGGGACAGGTCGAACAGACACAATAGCCATCACCTAAAAACTTACCACACTGTTTAGGCCCAATTCCAACTGCTTTTGGGAGCTAAACAGTGTTGAGCCTCTTTAGTAGTTTAATTTGAGACCACCTGCTAATATCATGTCCTGTAGGTCTTTTTACATTACCAACACATGATTTTTTTCAGTAAGCCAATATAGTTAGGAAACTTTTTTATTAGCTTACCTGGTTATAGAAGTAGAAGAGGGCAAAAAAGTGCCTGTATCTCACCTACAGCCATACCACATTGGATACGCCCAATCTCGTCTGATCTTGGAAGCTAAGCAGTGTTGGGCCTGGTTAGTACTTGGGTGGGAGACCACATGGGAACACCAGGTGCTGTAGGTTATTCCCATTACTGGCAAATAGTTTTTATTCTCTAACTTTTTAAATTGGAAACTTTTTTCTCTTTATTGACAGTACAGACATTTGGAAGAGGTCAAACAGACACAATAGCCATCACCTAAAAACTTACCACACTGTCTAGGCCCAATTCCAACTGCTTTTGGCAGCTAAACAGTGTTGAGCCTCTTTAGTAGTTTAATTTGAGACCACCTGCTAATATCATGTCCTGTAGGTCTTTTTACATTACCAACACATGATTTTTTTTCAGTAAGGCAATACAGTTAGGAAACTTTTTTATTAGCTTACCTGGTTATAGAAGTAGAAGAGGGCAAAAAAGTGCCGGTATCTCACCTATAGCCGTACCACATTGGATACGCCCAATCTCGTCTGATCTTGGAAGCTAAGCAGTTTTGGGCCTGGTTAGTACTTGGGTGGGAGACCACATGGGAACACCAGGTGCTGTAGGTTTTTTCCCATTAATGGCAAATTGTTTTTATTCTCTAGCTATTTAAATTGGAAACTTTTTATTTTTATTGCCAATACAGACATTTGGGACAGGTCAAACAGACACAATAGCCATCACCTAAAAACTTACCACACTGTTTAGGCCCAATTCCAACTGCTTTTGGGAGCTAAACAGTGTTGAGCCTCTTTAGTAGTTTAATTTGAGACCACCTGCTAATATCATGTCCTGTAGGTCTTTTTACATTACCAACACATGATTTTTTTCAGTAAGCCAATATAGTTAGGAAACTTTTTTATTAGCTTACCTGGTTATAGAAGTAGAAGAGGGCAAAAAAGTGCCGGTATCTCACTTACAGCTATACCACTTTGGATACGCCCAATCTCGTCTGATCTTGGAAGCTAAGCAGTGCTGGGCCTGGTTAGTACTTGGGTGGGAGACCACATGGGAACACCAGGTGCTGTAGGTTTTTCCCATTACTGGCAAATTGTTTTTATTCTCTAGCTTTTTAAATTGGAAACTTTTTTCTCTTTATTGACAGTACAGACATTTGGAAGAGGTCAAACAGACACAATAGCCATCACCTAAAAACTTACCACACTGTTTAGGCCCAATTCCAACTTATTTTGGCAGCTAAACAGTGTTGAGCCTCTTTAGTAGTTTAATTTGAGACCACCTGCTAATATCATGTCCTGTAGGTCTTTTTACATTACCAACACATGATTTTTTTCAGTAAGGCAATACAGTTAGGAAACTTTTTTATTAGCTTACCTGGTTATAGAAGTAGAAGAGGGCAAAAAAGTGCCGGTATCTTACCTACAGCCATACCACATTGGATACGCCCAATCTCGTCTGATCTTGGAAGCTAAGCAGTGTTGGGCCTGGTTAGTACTTGGGTGGGAGACCACATGGGAACACCAGGTGCTGTAGGTTTTTCCCATTACTGGCAAATTGTTTTTATTCTCTAGCTTTTTAAATTGGAAACTTTTTTCTCTTTATTGACAGTACAGACATTTGGAAGAGGTCCAACAGACACAATAGCCATCACCTAAAAACTTACCACACTGTTTAGGCCCAATTCCAACTGCTTTTGGCAGCTAAACAGTGTTGAGCCTCTTTAGTAGTTTAATTTGAGACCACCTGCTAATATCATGTCCTGTAGGACTTTTTACATTACCAACACATGATTTTATTCAGTAAGGCAATACAGTTAGGAAACTTTTTTATTAGCTTACCTGGTTATAGAAGTAGAAGAGGGCAAAAAAGTGCTGGCACCTCACCTGCAGCCATACCTCATTGCATACACCCAATCTCATCTGATCTTGGAAGCTAAGCAGTGTTGGGCCTGGTTAGTACTTGGGTGGGAGAGCACATGGGAACACCAGGTGCTGTAGGTTTTTTCCCATTAATGGCAAAATGTTTTTATTCTCTTGCTATTTAAATTGGAAACTTTTTATTTTTATTGCCAATACAGACATTTGGGACAGGTCAAACAGACACAATAGCCATCACCTAAAAACTTACTACACTGTTTAGGCCCAATTCCAACTGCTTTTGGCAGCTAAACAGTGTTGAGCCTCTTTAGTAGTTTAATTTGAGACCACCTGCTAATATCATGTCCTGTAGGACTTTTTACATTACCAACACATGATTTTATTCAGTAAGCCAATATAGTTAGGAAACTTTTTTATTAGCTTACCTGGTTATAGAAGTAGAAGAGGGCAAAAAAGTGCCTGTATATCACCTACAGCCATACCACATTGGATACGCCCAATCTCGTCTGATCTTGGAAACTAAGCAGTGCTGGGCCTGGTTAGTACTTGGGTGGGAGACCACATGGGAACACCAGGTGCTGTAGGTTTTTCCCATTACTGGCAAATTTTTTTATTCTCTAGCTTTTTAAATTGGAAACTTTTTTCTCTTTATTGACAGTACAGACATTTGGAAGAGGTCAAACAGACACAATAGCCATCACCTAAAAACTTACCACACTGTTTAGGCCCAATTCCAACTGCTTTTGGCAGCTAAACAGTGTTGAGCCTCTTTAGTAGTTTAATTTGAGACCACCTGCTAATATCATGTCCTGTAGGTCTTTTTACATTACCAACACATGATTTTTTTCAGTAAGGCAATACAGTTAGGAAACTTTTTTATTAGCTTACCTGGTTATAGAAGTAGAAGAGGGCAAAAAAGTGCCGGTATCTCACCTACAGCCATACCACATTGGATACGCCCAATCTTGTCTGATCTTGGAAGCTAAGCAGTGTTGGGCCTGGTTAGTACTTGGGTGGGAGACCACAAGGGAACACCAGGTGCTGTAGGTTTTTTCCCATTAATGGCAAATTGTTTTTATTCTCTTGCTATTTAAATTGGAAACTTTTTATTTTTATTGCCAATACAGACATTTGGGACAGGTCAAACAGACACAATAGCCATCACCTAAAAACTTACCACACTGTTTAGGTACAATTCCAACTGCTTTTGGCAGCTAAACAGTGTTGAGCCTCTTTAGTAGTTTAATTTGAGACCACCTGCTAATATTATGTCCTGTAGGTCTTTTTACATTACCAACACATGATTTTTTTCAGTAAGCCAATATAGTTAGGAAACTTTTTTATTAGCTTACCTGGTTATAGAAGTAGAAGAGGGCAAAAAAGTGCTGGTATCTCACCTGCAGCCATACCTCATTGCATACACCCAATCTCGTCTGATCTTGGAAGCTAAGCAGTGTTGGGCCTGGTTAGTACTTGGGTGGGAGACCACATGGGAACACCAGGTGCTGTAGGTTTTTTCCCATTAATGGCAAATTGTTTTTATTCTCTTGCTATTTAAATTGGAAACTTTTTATTTTTATTGCCAATACAGACATTTGGGACAGGTCAAACAGACACAATAGCCATCACCTAAAAACTTACCACACTGTTTAGGCCCAATTCCAACTGCTTTTGGGAGCTAAACAGTGTTGAGCCTCTTTAGTAGTTTAATTTAAGACCACCTGCTAATATCATGTCCTGTAGGTCTTTTTACATTATCAACACATGATTTTTTTCAGTAAGCCAATATAGTTAGGAAACTTTTTTATTAGCTTACCTGGTTATAGAAGTAGAAGAGGGCAAAAAATTGCCGGTATCTCACCTACAGCCATACCACATTGGATACGCCCAATCTCGTCTGATCTTGGAAGCTAAGCAGTGTTGGGCCTGGTTAGTACTTGGGTGGGAGACCACATGGGAACACCTGGTGCTGTAGGTTTTTTCCCATTAATGGCAAATTGTTTTTATTCTCTTGCTATTTAAATTGGAAACTTTTTATTTTTATTGCCAATACAGACATTTGGGACAGGTCGAACAGACACAATAGCCATCACCTAAAAACTTACCACACTGTTTAGGCCCAATTCCAACTGCTTTTGGGAGCTAAACAGTGTTGAGCCTCTTTAGTAGTTTAATTTGAGACCACCTGCTAATATCATGTCCTGTAGGTCTTTTTACATTACCAACACATGATTTTTTTCAGTAAGCCAATATAGTTAGGAAACTTTTTTATTAGCTTACCTGGTTATAGAAGTAGAAGAGGGCAAAAAAGTGCCTGTATCTCACCTACAGCCATACCACATTGGATACGCCCAATCTCGTCTGATCTTGGAAGCTAAGCAGTGTTGGGCCTGGTTAGTACTTGGGTGGGAGACCACATGGGAACACCAGGTGCTGTAGGTTTTTCCCATTACTGGCAAATTGTTTTTATTCTCTAGCTTTTTAAATTGGAAACTTTTTTCTCTTTATTGACAGTACAGACATTTGGAAGAGGTCAAACAGACACAATAGCCATCACCTAAAAACTTACCACACTGTCTAGGCCCAATTCCAACTGCTTTTGGCAGCTAAACAGTGTTGAGCCTCTTTAGTAGTTTAATTTGAGACCACCTGCTAATATCATGTCCTGTAGGTCTTTTTACATTACCAACACATGATTTTTTTCAGTAAGGCAATACAGTTAGGAAACTTTTTTATTAGCTTACCTGGTTATAGAAGTAGAAGAGGGCAAAAAAGTGCCGGTATCTCACCTACAGCCATACCACATTGGATACGCCCAATCTCGTCTGATCTTGGAAGCTAAGCAGTGTTGGGCCTGGTTAGTACTTGGGTGGGAGACCACATGGGAACACCAGGTGCTGTAGGTTTTTTCCCAATAATGGCAAATTGTTTTTATTCTCTTGCTATTTAAATTGGAAACTTTTTATTTTTATTGCCAATACAGACATTTGGGACAGGTCGAACAGACACAATAGCCATCACCTAAAAACTTACCACACTGTTTAGGCCCAATTCCAACTGCTTTGGGGAGCTAAACAGTGTTGAGCCTCTTTAGTAGTTTCATTTGAGACCACCTGCTAATATCATGTCCTGTAGGTCTTTTTACATTACCAACACATGATTTTTTTCAGTAAGCCAATAAAGTTAGGAAACTTTTTTATTAGCTTACCTGGTTATAGAAGTAGAAGAGGGCAAAAAAGTGCCTGTATCTCACCTACAGCCATACCACATTGGATACCTCCTATCTTGTCTGATCTTGGAAGCTAAGCAGTGTTGGGCCTGGTTAGTACTTGGGTGGGAGACCACATGGGAACACCAGGTGCTGTAGGTTTTTCCCATTACTGGCAAATTGTTTTTATTCTCTAGCTTTTTAAATTGGAAACTTTTTTCTCTTTATTGACAGTACAGACATTTGGAAGAGGTCAAACAGACACAATAGCCATCACCTAAAAACTTACCACACTGTCTAGGCCCAATTCCAACTGCTTTTGGCAGCTAAACAGTGTTGAGCCTCTTTAGTAGTTTAATTTGAGACCACCTGCTAATATCATGTCCTGTAGGTCTTTTTACATTACCAACACATGATTTTTTTCAGTAAGGCAATACAGTTAGGAAACTTTTTTATTAGCTTACCTGGTTATAGAAGTAGAAGAGGGCAAAAAAGTGTCGGTATCTCACCTACAGCCATACCACATTGGATACGCCCAATCTCGTCTGATCTTGGAAGCTAAGCAGTGTTGGGCCTGGTTAGTACTTGGGTGGGAGACCACATGGGAACACCAGGTGCTGTAGGTTTTTTCCCATTAATGGCAAATTGTTTTTATTCTCTAGCTATTTAAATTGGAAACTTTTTATTTTTATTGCCAATACAGACATTTGGGACAGGTCAAACAGACACAATAGCCATCACCTAAAAACTTACCACACTGTTTAGGCCCAATTCCAACTGCTTTTGGGAGCTAAACAGTGTTGAGCCTCTTTAGTAGTTTAATTTGAGACCACCTGCTAATATCATGTCCTGTAGGTCTTTTTACATTACCAACACATGATTTTTTTCAGTAAGCCAATATAGTTAGGAAACTTTTTTATTAGCTTACCTGGTTATAGAAGTAAAAGAGGGCAAAAAAGTGCCTGTATCTCACCTACAGCCATACCACATTGGATACGCCCAATCTCGTCTGATCTTAGAAGCTAAGCAGTGCTGGGCCTGGTTAGTACTTGGGTGGGAGACCACATGGGAACACCAGGAGCTGTAGGATTTTCCCATTACTGGCAAATTGTTTTTATTCTCTAGCTTTTTAAATTGGAAACTTTTTTCTCTTTATTGACAGTACAGACATTTGGAAGAGGTCAAACAGACACAATAGCCATCACCTAAAAACTTACCACACTGTTTAGGCCCAATTCCAACTGCTTTTGGCAGCTAAACAGTGTTGAGCCTCTTTAGTAGTTTAATTTGAGACCACCTGCTAATATCATGTCCTGTAGGTCTTTTTACATTACCAACACATGATTTTTTTCAGTAAGGCAATACAGTTAGGAAACTTTTATATTAGCTTACCTGGTTATAGAAGTAGAAGAGGGCAAAAAAGTGCCGGTATCTCACCTACAGCCATACCACATTGGATACGCCCAATCTCGTCTGATCTTGGAAGCTAAGCAGTGTTGGGCCTGGTTAGTACTTGGGTGGGAGACCACATGGGAACACCAGGTGCTGTAGGTTTTTTCCCATTAATGGCAAATTGTTTTTATTCTCTTGCTATTTAAATTGGAAACTTTTTAATTTTATTGCCAATACAGACATTTGGGACAGGTCAAACAGACACAATAGCCATCACCTAAAAACTTACCACACTGTTTAGGCCCAATTCCAACTGCTTTTGGCAGCTAAACAGTGTTGAGCCTCTTTAGTAGTTTAATTTGAGACCACCTGCTAATATCATGTCCTGTAGGTCTTTTTACATTACCAACACATGATTTTTTTCAGTAAGCCAATATAGTTAGGAAACTTTTTTATTAGCTTACCTGGTTATAGAAGTAGAAGAGGGCAAAAAAGTGCCTGTATCTCACCTACAGCCATACCACATTGGATACGCCCAATCTCGTCTGATCTTGGAAGCTAAGCAGTGTTGGGCCTGGTTAGTACTTGGGTGGGAGACCACATGGGAACACCAGGTGCTGTAGGTTTTTCCCATTACTGGCAAATTGTTTTTATTCTCTAGCTTTTTAAATTGGAAACTTTTTTCTCTTTATTGACAGTACAGACATTTGGAAGAGGTCCAGCAGACACAATAGCCATCACCTAAAAACTTACCACACTGTTTAGGCCCATTTCCAACTGCTTTTGGGAGCTAAACAGTGTTGAGCCTCTTTAGTAGTTTAATTTGAGACCACCTGCTAATATCATGTCCTGTAGGTCTTTTTACATTACCAACACATGATTTTTTTCAGTAAGCCAATATAGTTAGGAAACTTTTTTATTAGCTTACCTGGTTATAGAAGTAGAAGAGGGCAAAAAGTGCCTGTATCTCACCTACAGCCATACCACATTGGATACGCCCAATCTCGTCTGATCTTGGAAGCTAAGCAGTGCTGGGCCTGGTTAGTACTTGGGTGGGAGACCACATGGGAACACCAGGTGCTGTAGGTTTTTCCCATTACTGGCAAATTGTTTTTATTCTCTAGCTTTTTAAATTGAAAACTTTTTTCTCTTTATTGACAGTACAGACATTTGGAAGAGGTCAAACAGACACAATAGCCATCACCTAAAAACTTACCACACTGTTTAGGCCCAATTCCAACTGCTTTTGGCAGCTAAACAGTGTTGAGCCTCTTTAGTAGTTTAATTTGAGACCACCTGCTAATATCATGTCCTGTAGGTCTTTTTACATTACCAACACATGATTTTTTTCAGTAAGGCAATACAGTTAGGAAACTTTTTTATTAGCTTACCTGGTTATAGAAGTAGAAGAGGGCAAAAAAGTGCCGGTATCTCACCTACAGCCATACCACATTGGATACGCCCAATCTCGTCTGATCTTGGAAGCTAAGCAGTGTTGGGCCTGGTTAGTACTTGGGTGGGAGACCACATGGGAACACCAGGTGCTGTAGGTTTTTTCCCATTAATGGCAAATTGTTTTTATTCTCTTGCTATTTAAATTGGAAACTTTTTATTTTTATTGCCAATACAGACATTTGGGACAGGTCAAACAGACACAATAGCCATCACCTAAAAACTTACGACACTGTTTAGGCCCAATTCCAACTGCTTTTGGCAGCTAAACAGTGTTGAGCCTCTTTAGTAGTTTAATTTGAGACCACCTGCTAATATCATGTCCTGTAGGTCTTTTTACATTACCAACACATGATTTTTTTCAGTAAGCCAATATAGTTAGGAAACTTTTTTATTAGCTTACCTGGTTATAGAAGTAGAAGAGGGCAAAAAAGTGCCTGTATCTCACCTACAGCCATACCACATTGGATACGCCCAATCTCGTCTGATCTTGGAAGCTAAGCAATGTTGGGCCTGGTTAGTACTTGGGTGGGAGACCACATGGGAACACCAGGTGCTGTAGGTTTTTCCCATTACTGGCAAATTGTTTTTATTCTCTAGCTTTTTAAATTGGAAACTTTTTTCTCTTTATTGACAGTACAGACATTTGGAAGAGGTCCAACAGACACAATAGCCATCACCTAAAAACTTACCACACTGTTTAGGCCCAATTCCAACTGCTTTTGGCAGCTAAACAATCTTGAGCCTCTTTAATAGTTTAATTTGAGACCAACTGCTAATATCATGTCCTGTAGGACTTTTTACATTACCAACACATGATTTTATTCAGTAAGGCAATACAGTTAGGAAACTTTTTTATTAGCTTACCTGGTTATAGAAGTAGAAGAGGGCAAAAAAGTGCTGGTATCTCACCTGCAGCCATACCTCATTGCATACACCCAATCTCGTCTGATCTTGGAAGCTAAGCAGTATTGGGCCTGGTTAGTACTTGGGTGGGAGACCACATGGGAACACCAGGTGCTGTAGGTTTTTTTCCCATTAATGGCAAATTGTTTTTATTCTCTAGCTATTTAAATTGGAAACTTTTTATTTTTATTGCCAATACAGACATTTGGGACAGGTCAAACAGACACAATAGCCATCACCTAAAAACTTACCACACTGTTTAGGCCCAATTCCAACTGCTTTTGGGAGCTAAACAGTGTTGAGCCTCTTTAGTAGTTTAATTTGAGACCACCTGCTAATATCATGTCCTGTAGCTCTTTTTACATTACCAACACATGATTTTTTTTAAGTAAGGCAATACAGTTAGGAAACTTTTTTATTAGCTTACCTGGTTATAGAAGTAGAAGAGGGCAAAAAAGTGCAGGTATCTCACCTACAGCCATACCACATTGGATACGCCCAATCTCGTCTGATCTTGGAAGCTAAGCAGTGTTGGGCCTGGTTAGTACTTGGGTGGGAGACCACATGGGAACACCAGGTGCTGTAGGTTTTTTCCCATTAATGGCAAATTGTTTTTATTCTCTAGCTATTTAAATTGGAAACTTTTTATTTTTATTGCCAATACAGACATTTGGGACAGGTCAAACAGACACAATAGCCATCACCTAAAAACTTACCACACTGTTTAGGCCCAATTCCAACTGCTTTTGGGAGCTAAACAGTGTTGAGCCTCTTTAGTAGTTTAATTTGAGACCACCTGCTAATATCATGTCCTGTAGGTCTTTTTACATTACCAACACATGATTTTTTTCAGTAAGGCAATACAGTTAGGAAACTTTTTTATTAGCTTACCTGGTTATAAAAGTAGAAGAGGGCAAAAAAGTGCCGGTATCTCACCTACAGCCATACCACATTGGATACGCCCAATCTCGTCTGATCTTGGAAGCTAAGCAGTGTTAGGCCTGGTTAGTACTTGGGTGGGAGACCACATGGGAACACCAGGTGCTGTAGGTTTTTTCCCATTAATGGCAAATTGTTTTTATTCTCTAGCTATTTAAATTGGAAACTTTTTATTTTTATTGCCAATACAGACATTTGGGACAGGTCAAACAGACACAATAGCCATCACCTAAAAACTTACCACACTGTTTAGGCCCAATTCCAACTGCTTTTGGGAGCTAAACAGTGTTGAGCCTCTTTAGTAGTTTAATTTGAGACCACCTGCTAATATCATGTCCTGTAGGTCTTTTTACATTACCAACACATGATTATTTTCAGTAAGCCAATATAGTTAGGAAACTTTTTTATTAGCTTACCTGGTTATAGAAGTAGAAGAGGGCAAAAAAGTGCCTATATCTCACCTACAGCCATACCACATTGGATACGCCCAATCTCGTCTGATCTTGGAAGCTAAGCAGTGCTGGGCCTGGTTAGTACTTGGGTGGGAGACCACATGGGAACACCAGGTGCTGTAGGTTTTTCCCATTACTGGCAAATTGTTTTTATTCTCTAGCTTTTTAAATTGGAAACTTTTTTCTCTTTATTGACAGTACAGACATTTGGAAGAGGTCAAACAGACACAATAGCCATCACCTAAAAACTTACCACACTGTTTAGGCCCAATTCCAACTGCTTTTGGCAGCTAAACAGTGTTGAGCCTCTTTAGTAGTTTAATTTGAGACCACCTGCTAATATCATGTCCTGTAGATCTTTTTACATTACCAACACATGATTTTTTTCAGTAAGGCAATACAGTTAGGAAACTTTTTTATTAGCTTACCTGGTTATAGAAGTAGAAGAGGGCAAAAAAGTGCCGGTATCTCACCTACAGCCATACCACATTGGATACGCCCAATCTCGTCTGATCTTGGAAGCTAAGCAGTGTTTGGCCTGGTTAGTACTTGGGTGGGAGACCACATGGGAACACCAGGTGCTGTAGGTTTTTTCCCATTAATGGCAAATTGTTTTTATTCTCTTGCTATTTAAATTGGAAACGTTTTATTTTTATTGCCAATACAGACATTTGGGACAAGTCAAACAGACACAATAGCCATCACCTAAAAACTTACCACACTGTTTAGGCCCAATTCCAACTGCTTTTGGGAGCTAAACAGTGTTGAGCCTCTTTAGTAGTTTCATTTGAGACCACCTGCTAATATCATGTCCTGTAGGTCTTTTTACATTACCAGCACATGATTTTTTTCAGTAAGCCAATATAGTTAGGAAACTTTTTTATTAGCTTACCTGGTTATAGAAGTAGAAGAGGGCAAAAAAGTGACTGTATCTCACCTACAGCCATACCACATTGGATACGCCCAATCTCGTCTGATCTTTGAAGCTAAGCAGTGTTGGGCCTGGTTAGTACTTGGGTGGGAGACCACATGGGAACACCAGGTGCTGTAGGTTTTTCCCATTACTGGCAAATTGTTTTTATTCTCTAGCTTTTTAAATTGGAAACTTTTTTCTCTTTATTGACAGTACAGACATTTGGAAGAGGTCAAACAGACACAAAAGCCATCACCTAAAAACTTACCACACTGTCTAGGCCCAATTCCAACTGCTTTTGGCAGCTAAACAGTGTTGAGCCTCTTTAGTAGTTTAATTTGAGACCACCTGCTAATATCATGTCCTGTAGGTCTTTTTACATTACCAACACATGATTTTTTTCAGTAAGGCAATACAGTTAGGAAACTTTTTTATTAGCTTACCTGGTTATAGAAGTAGAAGAGGGCAAAAAAGTGCCGGTATCTCACCTACAGCCATACCACATTAGATAGCCCAATCTCGTCTGATCTTGGAAGCTAAGCAGTGTTGGGCCTGGTTAGTACTTGGGTGGGAGACCACATGGGAACACCAGGTGCTGTAGGTTTTTTTCCCAATAATGGCAAATTGTTTTTATTCTCTAGCTATTTAAATTGGAAACTTTTTATTTTTATTGCCAATACAGACATTTGGGACAGGTCAAACAGACACAATAGCCATCACCTAAAAACTTACCACACTGTTTAGGCCCAATTCCAACTGCTTTTGGGAGCTAAACAGTGTTGAGCATCTTTAGTAGTTTAATTTGAGACCACCTGCTAATATCATGTCCTGTAGGTCTTTTTACATTACCAACACATGATTTTTTTCAGTAAGCCAATATAGTTAGGAAACTTTTTTATTAGCTTACCTGGTTATAGAAGTAGAAGAGGGCAAAAAAGTGCCTGTATCTCACCTACAGCCATACCACATTGGATACGCCCAATCTCGTCTGATCTTGGAAGCTAAGCAGTGTTGGGCCTGGATAGTACTTGGGTGGGAGACCACATGGGAAAACCAGGTGCTGTAGGTTTTTTCCCATTAATGGCAAATTGTTTTTATTCTCTTGCTATTTAAATTGGAAACTTTTTATTTTTATTGCCAATACAGACATTTGGGACAGGTCAAACAGACACAATAGCCATCACCTAAAAACTGATCACACTGTTTAGGCACAATTCCAACTGCTTTTGGGAACTAAACAGTGTTGAGCATCTTTAGTAGTTTAATTTGAGACCACCTGCTAATATCATGTCCTGTAGGTCTTTTTACATTACCATCACATGATTTTTTTCAGTAAGCCAATATAGTTAGGAAACTTTTTTATTAGCTTACCTGGTTATAGAAGTAGAAGAGGGCAAAAAAGTGCCTGTATCTCACCTACAGCCATACCACATTGGATACGCCCAATCTCGTCTGATCTTGGAAGCTAAGCAGTGTTGGGCCTGGTTAGTACTTGGGTGGGAGACCACATGGGAACACCAGGTGCTGTAGGTTTTTCCCATTACTGGCAAATTGTTTTTATTCTCTAGCTTTTTAAATTGGAAACTTTTTTCTCTTTATTGACAGTACAGACATTTGGAAGAGGTCAAACAGACACAATAGCCATCACCTAAAAACTTACCACACTGTCTAGGCCCAATTCCAACTGCTTTTGGCAGCTAAACAGTGTTGAGCCTCTTTAGTAGTTTAATTTGAGACCACCTGCTAATATCATGTCCTGTAGGTCTTTTTACATTACCAACACATGATTTTTTTCAGTAAGGCAATACAGTTAGGAAACTTTTTTATTAGCTTACCTGGTTATAGAAGTAGAAGAGGGCAAAAAAGTGCCGGTATCTCACCTACAGCCATACCACATTGGATACGCCCAATCTCGTCTGATCTTGGAAGCTAAGCAGTGTTGGGCCTGGTTAGGACTTGGGTGGGAGACCACATGGGAACACCAGGTGCTGTAGGTTTTTTCCCATTAATGGAAAAAATTTTTTTATTCTCTTGCTATTTAAATTGGAAACTTTTTTCTCTTTATTGACAGTACAGACATTTGGGACAGGTCAAACAGACACAATAGCCATCACCTAAAAACTTACCACACTATTTAGGCCCAATTCCAACTGCTTTTGGGAGCTAAACAGTGTTGAGCCTCTTTAGTAGTTTAATTTGAGACCACCTGCTAATATCATGTCCTGTAGGTCTTTTTACATTACCAACACATGATTTTTTTCAGTAAGGCTATACAGTTAGGAAACTTTTTTATTAGCTTACATGGTTATAGAAGTAGAAGAGGGCAAAAAAAGTGCTGGCATCTCACCTACAGCCATACCACATTGGATACGCCCAATCTCGTCTGATCTTGGAAGCTAAGCAGTGTTGGGCCTGGTTAGTACTTGGGTGGGAGACCACATGGGAACACCAGGTGCTGTAGGTTTATCCCATTACTGGCATATTGTTTTTATTCTCTAGCTTTTTAAATTTGAAACTTTTTTCTCTTTATTGACAGTACAGACATTTGGAAGAGGTCAAACAGACACAATAGCCTTCACCTAAAAACTTACCACACTGTTTAGGCCCAATTCCAACTGCTTCTGGCAGCTAAACAGTGTTGAGCCTCTTTAGTAGTTTAATTTGAGACCACCTGCTAATATCATGTCCTGTAGGTCTTTTTACATTACCAACACATGATTTTTTTCAGTAAGGCATTACAGTTAGGAAACTTTTTTATTAGCTTACCTGGTTATAGAAGTAGAAGAGGGCAAAAAAGTGACGGTATCTCACCTACAGCCATACCACATTGGATACGCCCAATCTCGTCTGATCTTGGAAGCTAAGCAGTGCTGGGCCTGGTTAGTACTTGGGTGGGAGATTACATGGGAACACCAGGTGCTGTAGGTTTCTCCCATTACTGGCAAATTGTTTTTATTCTCTAGCTTTTTAAATTGGAAACTATTTTCTCTTTATTGACATTACAGACATTTGGAAGAGGTCAAACAGACACAATAGCCATCACCTAAAAACTTACCACACTGTTTAGGCCCAATTCCAACTGCTTTTGGCAGCTAAACGGTGTTGAGCCTCTTTAGTAGTTTAATTTGAGACCACCTGCTAATATCATGTCCTGTAGGTCTTTTTACATTACCAACACATGATTTTTTTCAGTAAGGCAATACAGTTAGGAAACTTTTTAATTAGCTTACCTGGTTATAGAAGTAGAAGAGGGCAAAAAAGTGCCGGTATCTTACCTACAGCCATACCACATTGGATACGCCCAATCTCGTCTGATCTTGGAAGCTAAGCAGTGTTGGGCCTGGTTAGTACTTGGGTGGGAGACCACATGGGAACACCAGGTGCTGTAGGTTTTTCCCATTACTGGCAAATTGTTTTTATTCTCTAGCTTTTTAAATTGGAAACTTTTTTCTCTTTATTGACAGTACAGACATTTGGAAGAGGTCCAACAGACACAATAGCCATCACCTAAAAACTTACCACACTGTTTAGGCCCAATTCCAACTGCTTTTGGCAGCTAAACAGTGTTGAGCCTCTTTAGTAGTTTAATTTGAGACCACCTGCTAATATCATGTCCTGTAGGACTTTTTACATTACCAACACATGATTTTATTCAGTAAGGCAATACAGTTAGGAAACTTTTTTATTAGCTTACCTGGTTATAGAAGTAGAAGAGGGCAAAAAAGTGCTGGCACCTCACCTGCAGCCATACCTCATTGCATACACCCAATCTCATCTGATCTTGGAAGCTAAGCAGTGTTGGGCCTGGTTAGTACTTGGGTGGGAGAGCACATGGGAACACCAGGTGCTGTAGGTTTTTTCCCATTAATGGCAAAATGTTTTTATTCTCTTGCTATTTAAATTGGAAACTTTTTATTTTTATTGCCAATACAGACATTTGGGACAGGTCAAACAGACACAATAGCCATCACCTAAAAACTTACTACACTGTTTAGGCCCAATTCCAACTGCTTTTGGCAGCTAAACAGTGTTGAGCCTCTTTAGTAGTTTAATTTGAGACCACCTGCTAATATCATGTCCTGTAGGACTTTTTACATTACCAACACATGATTTTATTCAGTAAGCCAATATAGTTAGGAAACTTTTTTATTAGCTTACCTGGTTATAGAAGTAGAAGAGGGCAAAAAAGTGCCTGTATATCACCTACAGCCATACCACATTGGATACGCCCAATCTCGTCTGATCTTGGAAACTAAGCAGTGCTGGGCCTGGTTAGTACTTGGGTGGGAGACCACATGGGAACACCAGGTGCTGTAGGTTTTTCCCATTACTGGCAAATTTTTTTATTCTCTAGCTTTTTAAATTGGAAACTTTTTTCTCTTTATTGACAGTACAGACATTTGGAAGAGGTCAAACAGACACAATAGCCATCACCTAAAAACTTACCACACTGTTTAGGCCCAATTCCAACTGCTTTTGGCAGCTAAACAGTGTTGAGCCTCTTTAGTAGTTTAATTTGAGACCACCTGCTAATATCATGTCCTGTAGGTCTTTTTACATTACCAACACATGATTTTTTTCAGTAAGGCAATACAGTTAGGAAACTTTTTTATTAGCTTACCTGGTTATAGAAGTAGAAGAGGGCAAAAAAGTGCCGGTATCTCACCTACAGCCATACCACATTGGATACGCCCAATCTTGTCTGATCTTGGAAGCTAAGCAGTGTTGGGCCTGGTTAGTACTTGGGTGGGAGACCACAAGGGAACACCAGGTGCTGTAGGTTTTTTCCCATTAATGGCAAATTGTTTTTATTCTCTTGCTATTTAAATTGGAAACTTTTTATTTTTATTGCCAATACAGACATTTGGGACAGGTCAAACAGACACAATAGCCATCACCTAAAAACTTACCACACTGTTTAGGTACAATTCCAACTGCTTTTGGCAGCTAAACAGTGTTGAGCCTCTTAAGTAGTTTAATTTGAGACCACCTGCTAATATTATGTCCTGTAGGTCTTTTTACATTACCAACACATGATTTTTTTCAGTAAGCCAATATAGTTAGGAAACTTTTTTATTAGCTTACCTGGTTATAGAAGTAGAAGAGGGCAAAAAAGTGCTGGTATCTCACCTGCAGCCATACCTCATTGCATACACCCAATCTCGTCTGATCTTGGAAGCTAAGCAGTGTTGGGCCTGGTTAGTACTTGGGTGGGAGACCACATGGGAACACCAGGTGCTGTAGGTTTTTTCCCATTAATGGCAAATTGTTTTTATTCTCTTGCTATTTAAATTGGAAACTTTTTATTTTTATTGCCAATACAGACATTTGGGACAGGTCAAACAGACACAATAGCCATCACCTAAAAACTTACCACACTGTTTAGGCCCAATTCCAACTGCTTTTGGGAGCTAAACAGTGTTGAGCCTCTTTAGTAGTTTAATTTAAGACCACCTGCTAATATCATGTCCTGTAGGTCTTTTTACATTATCAACACATGATTTTTTTCAGTAAGCCAATATAGTTAGGAAACTTTTTTATTAGCTTACCTGGTTATAGAAGTAGAAGAGGGCAAAAAATTGCCGGTATCTCACCTACAGCCATACCACATTGGATACGCCCAATCTCGTCTGATCTTGGAAGCTAAGCAGTGTTGGGCCTGGTTAGTACTTGGGTGGGAGACCACATGGGAACACCAGGTGCTGTAGGTTTTTTCCCATTAATGGCAAATTGTTTTTATTCTCTTGCTATTTAAATTGGAAACTTTTTATTTTTATTGCCAATACAGACATTTGGGACAGGTCGAACAGACACAATAGCCATCACCTAAAAACTTACCACACTGTTTAGGCCCAATTCCAACTGCTTTTGGGAGCTAAACAGTGTTGAGCCTCTTTAGTAGTTTAATTTGAGACCACCTGCTAATATCATGTCCTGTAGGTCTTTTTACATTACCAACACATGATTTTTTTCAGTAAGCCAATATAGTTAGGAAACTTTTTTATTAGCTTACCTGGTTATAGAAGTAGAAGAGGGCAAAAAAGTGCCTGTATCTCACCTACAGCCATACCACATTGGATACGCCCAATCTCGTCTGATCTTGGAAGCTAAGCAGTGTTGGGCCTGGTTAGTACTTGGGTGGGAGACCACATGGGAACACCAGGTGCTGTAGGTTTTTCCCATTACTGGCAAATTGTTTTTATTCTCTAGCTTTTTAAATTGGAAACTTTTTTCTCTTTATTGACAGTACAGACATTTGGAAGAGGTCAAACAGACACAATAGCCATCACCTAAAAACTTACCACACTGTCTAGGCCCAATTCCAACTGCTTTTGGCAGCTAAACAGTGTTGAGCCTCTTTAGTAGTTTAATTTGAGACCACCTGCTAATATCATGTCCTGTAGGTCTTTTTACATTACCAACACATGATTTTTTTCAGTAAGGCAATACAGTTAGGAAACTTTTTTATTAGCTTACCTGGTTATAGAAGTAGAAGAGGGCAAAAAAGTGCCGGTATCTCACCTACAGCCATACCACATTGGATACGCCCAATCTCGTCTGATCTTGGAAGCTAAGCAGTGTTGGGCCTGGTTAGTACTTGGGTGGGAGACCACATGGGAACACCAGGTGCTGTAGGTTTTTTCCCAATAATGGCAAATTGTTTTTATTCTCTTGCTATTTAAATTGGAAACTTTTTATTTTTATTGCCAATACAGACATTTGGGACAGGTCGAACAGACACAATAGCCATCACCTAAAAACTTACCACACTGTTTAGGCCCAATTCCAACTGCTTTTGGGAGCTAAACAGTGTTGAGCCTCTTTAGTAGTTTAATTTGAGACCACCTGCTAATATCATGTCCTGTAGGTCTTTTTACATTACCAACACATGATTTTTTTCAGTAAGCCAATATAGTTAGGAAACTATTTTATTAGCTTACCTGGTTATAGAAGTAAAAGAGGGCAAAAAAGTGCCTGTATCTCACCTACAGCCATACCACATTGGATACGCCCAATCTCGTCTGATCTTAGAAGCTAAGCAGTGCTGGGCCTGGTTAGTACTTGGGTGGGAGACCACATGGGAACACCAGGAGCTGTAGGTTTTTCCCATTACTGGCAAATTGTTTTTATTCTCTAGCTTTTTAAATTGGAAACTTTTTTCTCTTTATTGACAGTACAGACATTTGGAAGAGGTCAAACAGACACAATAGCCATCACCTAAAAACTTACCACACTGTTTAGGCCCAATTCCAACTGCTTTTGGCAGCTAAACAGTGTTGAGCCTCTTTAGTAGTTTAATTTGAGACCACCTGCTAATATCATGTCCTGTAGGTCTTTTTACATTACCAACACATGATTTTTTTCAGTAAGGCAATACAGTTAGGAAACTTTTATATTAGCTTACCTGGTTATAGAAGTAGAAGAGGGCAAAAAAGTGCCGGTATCTCACCTACAGCCATACCACATTGGATACGCCCAATCTCGTCTGATCTTGGAAGCTAAGCAGTGTTGGGCCTGGTTAGTACTTGGGTGGGAGACCACATGGGAACACCAGGTGCTGTAGGTTTTTTCCCATTAATGGCAAATTGTTTTTATTCTCTTGCTATTTAAATTGGAAACTTTTTAATTTTATTGCCAATACAGACATTTGGGACAGGTCAAACAGACACAATAGCCATCACCTAAAAACTTACCACACTGTTTAGGCCCAATTCCAACTGCTTTTGGCAGCTAAACAGTGTTGAGCCTCTTTAGTAGTTTAATTTGAGACCACCTGCTAATATCATGTCCTGTAGGTCTTTTTACATTACCAACACATGATTTTTTTCAGTAAGCCAATATAGTTAGGAAACTTTTTTATTAGCTTACCTGGTTATAGAAGTAGAAGAGGGCAAAAAAGTGCCTGTATCTCACCTACAGCCATACCACATTGGATACGCCCAATCTCGTCTGATCTTGGAAGCTAAGCAGTGTTGGGCCTGGTTAGTACTTGGGTGGGAGACCACATGGGAACACCAGGTGCTGTAGGTTTTTCCCATTACTGGCAAATTGTTTTTATTCTCTAGCTTTTTAAATTGGAAACTTTTTTCTCTTTATTGACAGTACAGACATTTGGAAGAGGTCCAGCAGACACAATAGCCATCACCTAAAAACTTACCACACTGTTTAGGCCCATTTCCAACTGCTTTTGGGAGCTAAACAGTGTTGAGCCTCTTTAGTAGTTTAATTTGAGACCACCTGCTAATATCATGTCCTGTAGGTCTTTTTACATTACCAACACATGATTTTTTTCAGTAAGCCAATATAGTTAGGAAACTTTTTTATTAGCTTACCTGGTTATAGAAGTAGAAGAGGGCAAAAAGTGCCTGTATCTCACCTACAGCCATACCACATTGGATACGCCCAATCTCGTCTGATCTTGGAAGCTAAGCAGTGCTGGGCCTGGTTAGTACTTGGGTGGGAGACCACATGGGAACACCAGGTGCTGTAGGTTTTTCCCATTACTGGCAAATTGTTTTTATTCTCTAGCTTTTTAAATTGAAAACTTTTTTCTCTTTATTGACAGTACAGACATTTGGAAGAGGTCAAACAGACACAATAGCCATCACCTAAAAACTTACCACACTGTTTAGGCCCAATTCCAACTGCTTTTGGCAGCTAAACAGTGTTGAGCCTCTTTAGTAGTTTAATTTGAGACCACCTGCTAATATCATGTCCTGTAGGTCTTTTTACATTACCAACACATGATTTTTTTCAGTAAGGCAATACAGTTAGGAAACTTTTTTATTAGCTTACCTGGTTATAGAAGTAGAAGAGGGCAAAAAAGTGCCGGTATCTCACCTACAGCCGTACCACATTGGATACGCCCAATCTCGTCTGATCTTGGAAGCTAAGCAGTGTTGGGCCTGGTTAGTACTTGGGTGGGAGACCACATGGGAACACCAGGTGCTGTAGGTTTTTTCCCATTAATGGCAAATTGTTTTTATTCTCTTGCTATTTAAATTGGAAACTTTTTATTTTTATTGCCAATACAGACATTTGGGACAGGTCAAACAGACACAATAGCCATCACCTAAAAACTTACGACACTGTTTAGGCCCAATTCCAACTGCTTTTGGCAGCTAAACAGTGTTGAGCCTCTTTAGTAGTTTAATTTGAGACCACCTGCTAATATCATGTCCTGTAGGTCTTTTTACATTACCAACACATGATTTTTTTCAGTAAGCCAATATAGTTAGGAAACTTTTTTATTAGCTTACCTGGTTATAGAAGTAGAAGAGGGCAAAAAAGTGCCTGTATCTCACCTACAGCCATACCACATTGGATACGCCCAATCTCGTCTGATCTTGGAAGCTAAGCAGTGTTGGGCCTGGTTAGTACTTGGGTGGGAGACCACATGGGAACACCAGGTGCTGTAGGTTTTTCCCATTACTGGCAAATTGTTTTTATTCTCTAGCTTTTTAAATTGGAAACTTTTTTCTCTTTATTGACAGTACAGACATTTGGAAGAGGTCCAACAGACACAATAGCCATCACCTAAAAACTTACCACACTGTTTAGGCCCAATTCCAACTGCTTTTGGCAGCTAAACAATCTTGAGCCTCTTTAGTAGTTTAATTTGAGACCACCTGCTAATATCATGTCCTGTAGGACTTTTTACATTACCAACACATGATTTTATTCAGTAAGGCAATACAGTTAGGAAACTTTTTTATTAGCTTACCTGGTTATAGAAGTAGAAGAGGGCAAAAAAGTGCCGGTATCTCACCTGCAGCCATACCTCATTGCATACACCCAATCTCGTCTGATCTTGGAAGCTAAGCAGTATTGGGCCTGGTTAGTACTTGGGTGGGAGACCACATGGGAACACCAGGTGCTGTAGGTTTTTTTCCCATTAATGGCAAATTGTTTTTATTCTCTAGCTATTTAAATTGGAAACTTTTTATTTTTATTGCCAATACAGACATTTGGGACAGGTCAAACAGACACAATAGCCATCACCTAAAAACTTACCACACTGTTTAGGCCCAATTCCAACTGCTTTTGGGAGCTAAACAGTGTTGAGCCTCTTTAGTAGTTTAATTTGAGACCACCTGCTAATATCATGTCCTGTAGCTCTTTTTACATTACCAACACATGATTTTTTTCAGTAAGGCAATACAGTTAGGAAACTTTTTTATTAGCTTACCTGGTTATAGAAGTAGAAGAGGGCAAAAAAGTGCCGGTATCTCACCTACAGCCATACCACATTGGATACGCCCAATCTCGTCTGATCTTGGAAGCTAAGCAGTGTTGGGCCTGGTTAGTACTTGGGTGGGAGACCACATGGGAACACCAGGTGCTGTAGGTTTTTTCCCATTAATGGCAAATTGTTTTTATTCTCTAGCTATTTAAATTGGAAAATTTTTATTTTTATTGCCAATACAGACATTTGGGACAGGTCAAACAGACACAATAGCCATCACCTAAAAACTTACCACACTGTTTAGGCCCAATTCCAACTGCTTTTGGGAGCTAAACAGTGTTGAGCCTCTTTAGTAGTTTAATTTGAGACCACCTGCTAATATCATGTCCTGTAGGTCTTTTTACATTACCAACACATGATTTTTTTCAGTAAGGCAATACAGTTAGGAAACTTTTTTATTAGCTTACCTGGTTATAAAAGTAGAAGAGGGCAAAAAAGTGCTGGTATCTCACCTACAGCCATACCACATTGGATACGCCCAATCTCGTCTGATCTTGGAAGCTAAGCAGTGTTAGGCCTGGTTAGTACTTGGGTGGGAGACCACATGGGAACACCAGGTGCTGTAGGTTTTTTCCCATTAATGGCAAATTGTTTTTATTCTCTAGCTATTTAAATTGGAAACTTTTTATTTTTATTGCCAATACAGACATTTGGGACAGGTCAAACAGACACAATAGCCATCACCTAAAAACTTACCACACTGTTTAGGCCCAATTCCAACTGCTTTTGGGAGCTAAACAGTGTTGAGCCTCTTTAGTAGTTTAATTTGAGACCACCTGCTAATATCATGTCCTGTAGGTCTTTTTACATTACCAACACATGATTATTTTCAGTAAGCCAATATAGTTAGGAAACTTTTTTATTAGCTTACCTGGTTATAGAAGTAGAAGAGGGCAAAAAAGTGCCTGTATCTCACCTACAGCCATACCACATTGGATACGCCCAATCTCGTCTGATCTTGGAAGCTAAGCAGTGCTGGGCCTGGTTAGTACTTGGGTGGGAGACCACATGGGAACACCAGGTGCTGTAGGTTTTTCCCATTACTGGCAAATTGTTTTTATTCTCTAGCTTTTTAAATTGGAAACTTTTTTCTCTTTATTGACAGTACAGACATTTGGAAGAGGTCAAACAGACACAATAGCCATCACCTAAAAACTTACCACACTGTTTAGGCCCAATTCCAACTGCTTTTGGCAGCTAAACAGTGATGAGCCTCTTTAGTAGTTTAATTTGAGACCACCTGCTAATATCATGTCCTGTAGGTCTTTTTACATTACCAACACATGATTTTTTTCAGTAAGGCAATACAGTTAGGAAACTTTTTTATTAGCTTACCTGGTTATAGAAGTAGAAGAGGGCAAAAAAGTGCCGGTATCTCACCTACAGCCATACCACATTGGATACGCCCAATCTCGTCTGATCTTGGAAGCTAAGTAGTGTTTGGCCTGGTTAGTACTTGGGTGGGAGACCACATGGGAACACCAGGTGCTGTAGGTTTTTTCCCATTAATGGCAAATTGTTTTTATTCTCTTGCTATTTAAATTGGAAACGTTTTATTTTTATTGCCAATACAGACATTTGGGACAAGTCAAACAGACACAATAGCCATCACCTAAAAACTTACCACACTGTTTAGGCCCAATTCCAACTGCTTTTGGGAGCTAAACAGTGTTGAGCCTCTTTAGTAGTTTCATTTGAGACCACCTGCTAATATCATGTCCTGTAGGTCTTTTTACATTACCAGCACATGATTTTTTTCAGTAAGCCAATATAGTTAGGAAACTTTTTTATTAGCTTACCTGGTTATAGAAGTAGAAGAGGGCAAAAAAGTGACTGTATCTCACCTACAGCCATACCACATTGGATACGCCCAATCTCGTCTGATCTTGGAAGCTAAGCAGTGTTGGGCCTGGTTAGTACTTGGGTGGGAGACCACATGGGAACACCAGGTGCTGTAGGTTTTTCCCATTACTGACAAATTGTTTTTATTCTCTAGCTTTTTAAATTGGAAACTTTTTTCTCTTTATTGACAGTACAGACATTTGGAAGAGGTCAAACAGACACAATAGCCATCACCTAAAAACTTACCACACTGTCTAGGCCCAATTCCAACTGCTTTTGGCAGCTAAACAGTGTTGAGCCTCTTTAGTAGTTTAATTTGAGACCACCTGCTAATATCATGTCCTGTAGGTCTTTTTACATTACCAACACATGATTTTTTTCAGTAAGGCAATACAGTTAGGAAACTTTTTTATTAGCTTACCTGGTTATAGAAGTAGAAGAGGGCAAAAAAGTGCCGGTGTCTCACCTACAGCCATACCACATTAGATAGCCCAATCTCGTCTGATCTTGGAAGCTAAGCAGTGTTGGGCCTGGTTAGTACTTGGGTGGGAGACCACATGGGAACACCAGGTGCTGTAGGTTTTTTTCCCAATAATGGCAAATTGTTTTTATTCTCTAGCTATTTAAATTGGAAACTTTTTATTTTTATTGCCAATACAGACATTTGGGACAGGTCAAACAGACACAATAGCCATCACCTAAAAACTTACCACACTGTTTAGGCCCAATTCCAACTGCTTTTGGGAGCTAAACAGTGTTGAGCATCTTTAGTAGTTTAATTTGAGACCACCTGCTAATATCATGTCCTGTAGGTCTTTTTACATTACCAACACATGATTTTTTTCAGTAAGCCAATATAGTTAGGAAACTTTTTTATTAGCTTACCTGGTTATAGAAGTAGAAGAGGGCAAAAAAGTGCCTGTATCTCACCTACAGCCATACCACATTGGATACGCCCAATCTCGTCTGATCTTGGAAGCTAAGCAGTGTTGGGCCTGGATAGTACTTGGGTGGGATACCACATGGGAAAACCAGGTGCTGTAGGTTTTTTCCCATTAATGGCAAATTGTTTTTATTCTCTTGCTATTTAAATTGGAAACTTTTTATTTTTATTGCCAATACAGACATTTGGGACAGGTCAAACAGACACAATAGCCATCACCTAAAAACTGATCACACTGTTTAGGCACAATTCCAACTGCTTTTGGGAACTAAACAGTGTTGAGCCTCTTTAGTAGTTTAATTTGAGACCACCTGCTAATATCATGTCCTGTAGGTCTTTTTACATTACCATCACATGATTTTTTTCAGTAAGCCAATATAGTTAGGAAACTTTTTTATTAGCTTACCTGGTTATAGAAGTAGAAGAGGGCAAAAAAGTGCCTGTATCTCACCTACAGCCATACCACATTGGATACGCCCAATCTCGTCTGATCTTGGAAGCTAAGCAGTGTTGGGCCTGGTTAGTACTTGGGTGGGAGACCACATGGGAACACCAGGTGCTGTAGGTTTTTCCCATTACTGGCAAATTGTTTTTATTCTCTAGCTTTTTAAATTGGAAACTTTTTTCTCTTTATTGACAGTACAGACATTTGGAAGAGGTCAAACAGACACAATAGCCATCACCTAAAAACTTACCACACTGTCTAGGCCCAATTCCAACTGCTTTTGGCAGCTAAACAGTGTTGAGCCTCTTTAGTAGTTTAATTTGAGACCACCTGCTAATATCATGTCCTGTAGGTCTTTTTACATTACCAACACATGATTTTTTTCAGTAAGGCAATACAGTTAGGAAGCTTTTTTATTAGCTTACCTGGTTATAGAAGTAGAAGAGGGCAAAAAAGTGCCGGTATCTCACCTACAGCCATACCACATTGGATACGCCCAATCTCGTCTGATCTTGGAAGCTAAGCAGTGTTGGGCCTGGTTAGGACTTGGGTGGGAGACCACATGGGAACACCAGGTGCTGTAGGTTTTTTCCCATTAATGGAAAAAAATTTTTTATTCTCTTGCTATTTAAATTGGAAACTTTTTTCTCTTTATTGACAGTACAGACATTTGGGACAGGTCAAACAGACACAATAGCCATCACCTAAAAACTTACCACACTATTTAGGCCCAATTCCAACTGCTTTTGGGAGCTAAACAGTGTTGAGCCTCTTTAGTAGTTTAATTTGAGACCACCTGCTAATATCATGTCCTGTAGGTCTTTTTACATTACCAACACATGATTTTTTTCAGTAAGGCTATACAGTTAGGAAACTTTTTTATTAGCTTACATGGTTATAGAAGTAGAAGAGGGCAAAAAAAGTGCTGGCATCTCACCTACAGCCATACCACATTGGATACGCCCAATCTCGTCTGATCTTGGAAGCTAAGCAGTGTTGGGCCTGGTTAGTACTTGGGTGGGAGACCACATGGGAACACCAGGTGCTGTAGGTTTATCCCATTACTGGCATATTGTTTTTATTCTCTAGCTTTTTAAATTTGAAACTTTTTTCTCTTTATTGACAGTACAGACATTTGGAAGAGGTCAAACAGACACAATAGCCTTCACCTAAAAACTTACCACACTGTTTAGGCCCAATTCCAACTGCTTCTGGCAGCTAAACAGTGTTGAGCCTCTTTAGTAGTTTAATTTGAGACCACCTGCTAATATCATGTCCTGTAGGTCTTTTTACATTACCAACACATGATTTTTTTCAGTAAGGCATTACAGTTAGGAAACTTTTTTATTAGCTTACCTGGTTATAGAAGTAGAAGAGGGCAAAAAAGTGACGGTATCTCACCTACAGCCATACCACATTGGATACGCCCAATCTCGTCTGATCTTGGAAGCTAAGCAGTGCTGGGCCTGGTTAGTACTTGGGTGGGAGATTACATGGGAACACCAGGTGCTGTAGGTTTCTCCCATTACTGGCAAATTGTTTTTATTCTCTAGCTTTTTAAATTGGAAACTATTTTCTCTTTATTGACATTACAGACATTTGGAAGAGGTCAAACAGACACAATAGCCATCACCTAAAAACTTACCACACTGTTTAGGCCCAATTCCAACTGCTTTTGGCAGCTAAACGGTGTTGAGCCTCTTTAGTAGTTTAATTTGAGACCACCTGCTAATATCATGTCCTGTAGGTCTTTTTACATTACCAACACATGATTTTTTTCAGTAAGGCAATACAGTTAGGAAACTTTTTTATTAGCTTACCTGGTTATAGAAGTAGAAGAGGGCAAAAAAGTGCCAGTATCTCACCTACAGCCATACCACATTGGATACGCCCAATCTCGTCTGATCTTGGAAGCTAAGCAGTGTTGGGCCTCGTTAGTACTTGGGTGGGAGACCACATGGGAACACCAGGTGCTGTAGGTTTTTTTCCCATTAATGGCAAATTGTTTTTATTCTCTAGCTATTTAAATTGGAAACTTTTTATTTTTATTGCCAATACAGACATTTGGGACAGGTCAAACAGACACAATAGCCGTCACCTAAAAACTTACCACACTGTTTAGGCCCAATTCCAACTGCTTTTGGGAGCTAAACAGTGTTGAGCCTCTTTAGTAGTTTAATTTGAGACCACCTGCTAATATCATGTCCTGTAGGTCTTTTTACATTACCAACACATGATTTTTTTCAGTAAGGCAATACAGTTAGGAAACTTTTTTATTAGCTTACCTGGTTATAGAAGTAGAAGAGGGCAAAAAAGTGCCAGTATCTCACCTACAGCCATACCACATTGGATACGCCCAATCTCGTCTGATCTTGGAAGCTAAGCAGTGTTGGGCCTCGTTAGTACTTGGGTGGGAGACCACATGGGAACACCAGGTGCTGTAGGTTTTTTCCCATTAATGGCAAATTGTTTTTATTCTCTTGCTATTTAACTTGGAAACTTTTTATTTTTATTGCCAATACAGACATTTGGGACAGGTCAAACAGACACAATAGCCATCACCTAAAAACTTACCACACTGTTTAGGCCCAATTCCAACTGCTTTTGGCAGCTAAACAGTGTTGAGCCTCTTTAGTAGTTTAATTTGAGACCACCTGCTAATATCATGTCCTGTAGGACTTTTTACATTACCAAAACATGATTTTATTCAGTAAGGAAATACAGTTAGGAAACTTTTTCATTAGCTTACCTGGTTATAGAAGTAGAAGAGGGCAAAAAAGTGCTGGTATCTCACCTGCAGCCATACCTCATTGCATACACCCAATCTCGTCTGATCTTGGAAGCTAAGCAGTGTTGGGCCTGGTTAGTACTTGGGTGGGAGACCACATGGGAACACCAGGTGCTGTAGGTTTTTTCCCATTAATGGCAAATTGTTTTTATTCTCTTGCTATTTAAATTGGAAACGTTTTATTTTTATTGCCAATACAGACATTTGGGACAGGTCAAACAGACACAATAGCCATCACCTAAAAACTTACCACACTGTTTAGGCCCAATTCCAACTGCTTTTGGGAGCTAAACATTGTTGAGCCTCTTTAGTAGTTTAATTTGAGACCACCTGCTAATATCATGTCCTGTAGGTCTTTTTACATTATCAACACATGATTTTTTTCAGAAAGCCAATATAATTAGGAAACTTTTTTATTAGCTTACCTGGTTATAGAAGTAGAAGAGGGCAAAAAAGTGCCGGTATCTCACCTACAGCCATACCACATTGGATACGCCCAATCTCGTCTGATCTTGGAAGCTAAGCAGTGTTGGGCCTGGTTAGTACTTGGGTGGGAGACCACATGGGAACACCAGGTGCTGTAGGTTTTTTTCCCATTAATGGCAAATTGTTTTTATTCTCTAGCTATTTAAATTGGAAACTTTTTATTTTTATTGCCAATACAGACATTTGGGACAGGTCAAACAGACACAATAGCCATCACCTAAAAACTTACCACACTGTTTAGGCCCAATTCCAACTGCTTTTGGGAGCTAAACAGTGTTGAGCCTCTTTAGTAGTTTAATTTGAGACCACCAGCTAATATCATGTCCTGTAGGTCTTTTTACATTACCAACACATGTTTTTTTTAGTAAGGCAATACAGTTAGGAAACTTTTTTATTAGCTTACCTGGTTATAGAAGTAGAAGAGGGCAAAAAAGTGCTGGTATCTCACCTACAGCCATACCACATTGGATGCGCCCAATCTCGTCTGATCTTGGAAGCTAAGCAGTGTTGGGCCTGGTTAGTACTTGGGTGGGAGACCACATGGGAACACCAGGTGCTGTAGGTTTTTTCCCATTAATGGCAAATTGTTTTTATTCTCTTGCTATTTAAATTGGAAACTTTTTATTTTTATTGCCAATACAGACATTTGGGACAGGTCAAACAGACACAATAGCCATCACTTAAAAACTTACCATACTGTTTAGGCCCAATTCCAACTGCTTTTGGGAGCTAAACAGAGTTGAGCCTCTTTAGTAGTTTAATTTGAGACCACCTGCTAATATCATGTCCTGTAGGTCTTTTTACAATACCAACACATGATTTTTTTCAGTAAGGCAATACAGTTAGGAAACTTTTTTATTAGCTTACCTGGTTATAGAAGTAGAAGAGGGCAAAAAAGTGCCGGTATCTCACCTACAGCCATACCACATTGGATACGCCCAATCTCGTCTGATCTTGGAAGCTAAGCAGTGTTGGGCCTGGTTAGGACTTGGGTGGGAGACCACATGGGAACACCAGGTGCTGTAGGTTTTTTCCCATTAATGGAAAAAAAAAAATTTATTCTCTTGCTATTTAAATTGGAAACTTTTTTCTCTTTATTGACAGTACAGACATTTGGGACAGGTCAAACAGACACAATAGTCATCACCTAAAAACTTAACACACTATTTAGGCCCAATTCCAACTGCTTTTGGGAGCTAAACAGTGTTGAGCCTCTTTAGTAGTTTAATTTGAGACCACCTGCTAATATCATGTCCTGTAGGTCTTTTTACATTACCAACACATGATTTTTTTCAGTAAGGCAATACAGTTAGGAAACTTTTTTATTAGCTTACATGGTTATAGAAGTAGAAGAGGGCAAAAAAAGTGCTGGCAACTCACCTACAGCCATACCACATTGGATACGCCCAATCTCGTCTGATCTTGGAAGCTAAGCAGTGTTGGGCCTGGTTAGTACTTGGGTGGGAGACCACATGGGAACACCAGGTGCTATAGGTTTATCCCATTACTGGCATATTGTTTTTATTCTCTAGCTTTTTAAATTTGAAACTTTTTTCTCTTTATTGACAGTACAGACATTTGGAAGAGGTCAAACAGACACAATAGCCTTCACCTAAAAACTTACCACACTGTTTAGGCCCAATTCCAACTGCTTCTGGCAGCTAAACAGTGTTGAGCCTCTTTAGTAGTTTAATTTGAGACCACCTGCTAATATCATGTCCTGTAGGTCTTTTTACATTACCAACACATGATTTTTTTCAGTAAGGCAATACAGTTAGGAAACTTTTTTATTAGCTTACCTGGTTATAGAAGTAGAAGAGGGCAAAAAAGTGCCGGTATCTCACCTACAGCCATACAACATTGGATACGCCCAATCTCGTCTGATCTTGGAAGCTAAGCAGTGTTGGGCCTGGTTAGTACTTGGGTGGGAGACCACATGGGAACACCAGGTGCTGTAGGTTTTTTCCCATTAATGGCAAATTGTTTTTATTCTCTTGCTATATAAATTGGAAACTTTTTATTTTTATTGCCAATACAGACATTTGGGACAGGTCAAACAGACACAATAGCCATCACATAAAAACTTACCACACTGTTTAGGCCCAATTCCAACTGCTTTTGGGAGCTAAACAGTGTTGAGCCTCTTTAGTAGTTTAATTTGAGACCACCTGCTAATATCATGTCCTGTAGGTCTTTTTACATTATCAACACATGATTTTTTTCAGTAAGCCAATATGGTTAGGAAACTTTTTTATTAGCTTACCTGGTTATAGAAGTAGAAGAGGGCAAAAAAGTGCCGGTATCTCACCTACAGCCATACCACATTGGATACGCCCAATCTCGTCTGATCTTGGAAGCTAAGCAGTGTTGGGCCTGGTTAGTACTTGGGTGGGAGACCACATGGGAACACCAGGTGCTGTAGGTTTTTTCCCATTAATGGCAAATTGTTTTTATTCTCTTGCTATTTAAATTGGAAACTTTTTATTTTTATTGCCAATACAGACATTTGGGACAGGTCAAACAGACACAATAGCCATCACCTAAAAACTTACCACACTGTTTAGGCCCAATTCCAACTGCTTTGGGAGCTAAACAGTGTTGAGCCTCTTTAGTAGTTTAATTTGAGACCACCTGCTAATATCATGTCCTGTAGGTCTTTTTACATTATCAACACATGATTTTTTTCAGTAAGCCAATATAGTTAGGAAACTTTTTTATTAGCTTACCTGGTTATAGAAGTAGAAGAGGGCAAAAAAGTGCCTGTATCTCACCTACAGCCATACCACATTGGATACGCCCAATCTCGTCTGATCTTGGAAGCTAAGCAGTGTTGGGCCTGGTTAGTACTTGGGTGGGAGACCACATGGGAACACCAGGTGCTGTAGGTTTTTTCCCATTAATGGCAAATTGTTTTTATTCTCTTGCTATTTAAATTGGAAACTTTTTATTTTTATTGCCAATACAGACATTTGGGACAGGTCAAACAGACACAATAGCCATCACCTAAAAACTTACCACACTGTTTAGGCCCAATTCCAACTGCTTTTGGGAGCTAAACAGTGTTGAGCCTCTTTAGTAGTTTAATTTGAGACCACCTGCTAATATCATGTCCTGTAGGTCTTTTTACTTTACCAACACATGATTTTTTTCAGTAAGCCAATATAGTTAGGAAACTTTTTTATTAGCTTACCTGGTTATAGAAGTAGAAGAGGGCAAAAAAGTGCCTGTATCTCACCTACAGCCATACCACATTGGATACGCCCAAGCTCGTCTGATCTTGGAAGCTAAGCAGTGTTGGGCCTCGTTAGTACTTGGGTGGGAGACCACATGGGAACACCAGGTGCTGTAGGTTTTTTCCCATTAATGGCAAATTGTTTTTATTCTCTTGCTATTTAAATTGGAAACTTTTTATTTTTATTGCCAATACAGACATTTGGGACAGGTCAAACAGACACAATAGCCATCACCTAAAAACTTACCACACTGTTTAGGCCCAATTCCAACTGCTTTTGGGAGCTAAATAGTGTTGAGCCTCTTTAGTAGTTTAATTTGAGACCACCTGCTAATATCGTGTCCTGTAAGTCTTTTTACATTACCAACACATGATTTTTTCAGTAAGCCAATATAGTTAGGAAACTTTTTTATTAGCTTACCTGGTTATAGAAGTAGAAGAGGGCAAAAAAGTGCCTGTATCTCACCTACAGCCATACCACATTAGATACGCCTAATCTCGTCTGATCTTGGAAGCTAAGCAGTGTTGGGCCTGGTTAGTACTTGGGTGGGAGACCACATGGGAACACCAGGTGCTGTAGGTTTTTCCCATTAATGGCAAATTGTTTTTATTCTCTTGCTATTTAAATTGGAAACTTTTTATTTTTATTGCCAATACAGACATTTGGGACAGGTCAAACAGACACAATAGCCATCACCTATAAACTTACCACACTGTTTAGGCCCAATTCCAACTGCTTTGGGAGCTAAACAGTGTTGAGCCTCTTTAGTAGTTTAATTTGAGACCACCTGCCAATATCATGTCCTGTAGGTCTTTTTACATTATCAACACATGATTTTTTTCAGAAAGCCAATATAGTTAGGAAACTTTTTTATTAGCTTACCTGGTTATAGAAGTAGAAGAGGGCAAAAAAGTGCCAGTATCTCAGCTACAGCCATACCACATTGGATACGCCCAATCTCGTCTGATCTTGGAAGCTAAGCAGTGTTGGGCCTGATTAGTACTTGGGTGGGAGACCACATGGGAACACCAGGTGCTGTAGGTTTTTTCCCATTAATGGCAAATTGTTTTTATTCTCTTGCTATTTAAATTGGAAACTTTTTATTTTTATTGCCAATACAGACATTTGGGACAGGTCAAACAGACACAATAGCCATCACATAAAAACTTACCACACTGTTTAGGCCCAATTCCAACTGCTTTTGGGAGCTAAACAGTGTTGAGCCTCTTTAGTAGTTTAATTTGAGACCACCTGCTAATATCATGTCCTGTAGGTCTTTTTACATTATCAACACATGATTTTTTTCAGAAAGCCAATATAGTTAGGAAACTTTTTTATTAGCTTACCTGGTTATAGAAGTAGAAGAGGGCAAAAAAGTGCCGGTATCTCACCTACAGCCATACCACATTGGATACGCCCAATCTCGTCTGATCTTGGAAGCTAAGCAGTGTTGGGTCTGGTTAGTACTTGGGTGGGAGACCACATGGGAACACCAGGTGCTGTAGGTTTTTTCCCATTAATGGCAAATTGTTTTTATTCTCTTGCTATTTAAATTGGAAACTTTTTATTTTTATTGCCAATACAGACATTTGGGACAGGTCAAACAGACACAATAGCCATCACCTAAAAACTTACCACACTGTTTAGGCCCAATTCCAACTGCTTTTGGGAGCTAAACAGTGTTGAGCCTCTTTAGTAGTTTAATTTGAGACCACCTGCTAATATCATGTCCTGTAGGTCTTTTTACATTACCATCACATGATTTTTTTCAGTAAGCCAATATAGTTAGGAAACTTTTTTATTAGCTTACCTGGTTATAGAAGTAGAAGAGGGCAAAAAAGTGCCTGTATCTCACCTACAGCCATACCACATTGGATACGCCCAATCTCGTCTGATCTTGGAAGCTAAGCAGTGTTGGGCCTGGTTAGTACTTGGGTGGGAGACCACATGGGAACACCAGGTGCTGTAGGTTTTTCCCATTACTGGCAAATTGTTTTTATTCTCTAGCTTTTTAAATTGGAAACTTTTTTCTCTTTATTGACAGTACAGACATTTGGAAGAGGTCAAACAGACACAATAGCCATCACCTAAAAACTTACCACACTGTCTAGGCCCAATTCCAACTGCTTTTGGCAGCTAAACAGTGTTGAGCCTCTTTAGTAGTTTAATTTGAGACCACCTGCTAATATCATGTCCTGTAGGTCTTTTTACATTACCAACACATGATTTTTTTCAGTAAGGCAATACAGTTAGGAAACTTTTTTATTAGCTTACCTGGTTATAGAAGTAGAAGAGGGCAAAAAAGTGTCGGTATCTCACCTACAGCCATACCACATTAGATACGCCCAATCTCGTCTGATCTTGGAAGCTAAGCAGTGTTGGGCCTGGTTAGTACTTGGGTGGGAGACCACATGGGAACACCAGGTGCTGTAGGTTTTTTTCCCATTAATGGCAAATTGTTTTTATTCTCTAGCTATTTAAATTGGAAACTTTTTATTTTTATTGCCAATACAGACATTTGGGACAGGTCAAACAGACACAATAGCCATCACCTAAAAACTTACCACACTGTTTAGGCCCAATTCCAACTGCTTTTGGGAGCTAAACAGTGTTGAGCCTCTTTAGTAGTTTAATTTGAGACCACCTGCTAATATCATGTCCTGTAGGTCTTTTTACATTACAACACATGATTTTTTTCAGTAAGCCAATATAGTTAGGAAACTTTTTTATTAGCTTACCTGGTTATAGAAGTAGAAGAGGGCAAAAAAGTGCCTGTATCTCACCTACAGCCATACCACATTGGATACGCCCAATCTCGTCTGATCTTGGAAGCTAAGCAGTGTTGGGCCTGGTTAGTACTTGGGTGGGAGACCACATGGGAACACCAGGTGCTGTAGGTTTTTCCCATTACTGGCAAATTGTTTTTATTCTCTAGCTTTTTAAATTGGAAACTTTTTTCTCTTTATTGCCAGTACAGACATTTGGAAGAAATCAAACAGACACAATAGCCATCACCTAAAAACTTACCACACTGTATAGGCCCAATTCCAACTGCTTTTGGCATCTAAACAGTGTTGAGCTTCTTTAGTAGTTTAATTTGAGACCACCTGCTAATATCATGTCCTGTAGGTCTTTTTACATTACCAACACATGATTTTTTTCAGTAAGCCAATACAGTTAGGAAACTTTTTTATTAGCTTACCTGATTATAGAAGTAGAAGAGGGCAAAAAAGTGCCTGTGTCTCACCTACAGCCATACAACATTGGATACACCCATTCTCGTCTGATCTTGGAAGCTAAGCAGTGTTGGGCCTGTTTAGTACTTGGGTGGGAGACCACATGGGAACACCAGGTGCTGTAGGTTTTTCCCATTACTGGCAAATTGTTTTTATTCTCTAGCTTTTTAAATTGGAAACTTTTTCTTTTTATTGCCAATACAGACATTTGGGAGAGGTCAAACAGACACAATAGCCATCACCTAAAGACTTACCACACTGTTTAGGCCCAATTCCAACTGCTTTTGGCAGCTAAACAGTGTTGAGCCTCTTTAGTAGTTTAATTTGAGACCACCTGCTAATATCATGTCCTGTAGGTCTTTTTACATTACCAACACATGATTTTTTTCAGTAAGCCAATACAGTTAGGAAACATTTTTATTAGCTTACCTGGTTATAGAAGTAGAAGAGGGCAAAAAAGTGCCAGTATCTTACCTACAGCCATACTACATTGGATACGCCCAATCTCGTCTGATCTTGGAAGCTAAACAGTGTTGGGCCTGGTTAGTACTTGGGTGGGAGACCACATGGGAACACCAGGTGCTGTAGGTTTTTTCCCATTACTGGCAAATGGTTTTTATTCTCTTGCTATTTAAATTGGAAACTTTTTATTTTTATTGCCAATACAGACATTTGGGAGAGGTCAAACAGACACAATAGCCATCACCTAAAAACTTACCACACTGTTTAGGCCCAATTCCAACTGCTTTTGGCAGCTGAACAGTGTTGAGCCACTTTAGTAGTTTAATTTGAGACCACCTGCTAATATCATGTCCTGTAGGTCTTTTTACATTACCAACACATGATTTTTTTCAGTAAGCCAATATAGTTAGGAAACTTTTTTATTAGCTTACCTGGTTATAGAAGTAGAAGAGGGCAAAAAAGTGCCTGTATCTCACCTACAGCCATACCACATTGGATACGCCCAATCTCGTCTGATCTTGGAAGCTAAGCAGTGTTGGGCCTGTTTAGTACTTGGGTGGGAGACCACATGGGAACACCAGGTGCTGTAGGTTTATTCCCATTAATAGCAAATTGTTTTTATTCTCTTGCTATTTAAATTGGAAACTTTTTATTTTTATTGCCAATACAGACATTTGGGACAGGTCAAACAGACACAATAGCCATCACCTAAAAACTTACCACACTGTTTAGGCCCAATTCCAACTGCTTTTGGGAGCTAAACAGTGTTGAGCCTCTTTAGTAGTTTAATTTGAGACCACCTGCTAATATCATGTCCTGTAGGTCTTTTTACATTACCAACACATGATTTTTTTCAGTAAGCCAATATAGTTAGGAAACTTTTTTATTAGCTTACCTGGTTATAGAAGTAGAAGAGGGCAAAAAAGTGCCTGTATCTCACCTACAGCCATACCACATTGGATACGCCCAATCTCGTCTGATCTTGGAAGCTAAGCAGTGTTGGGCCTGGTTAGTACTTGGGTGGGAGACCACATGGGAACACCAGGTGCTGTAGGTTTTTCCCATTTATGGCAAATTGTTTTTATTCTCTTGCTATTTAAATTGGAAACTTTTGATTTTTATTGCCAATACAGACATTTGGGACAGGTCAAACAGACACAATAGCCATCACCTAAAAACTTACCACACTGTTTAGGCCCAATTCCAACTGCTTTGGGAGCTAAACAGTGTTGAGCCTCTTTAGTAGTTTAATTTGAGACCACCTGCTAATATCATGTCCTGTAGGTCTTTTTACATTATCAACACATGATTTTTTTCAGTAAGCCAATATAGTTAGGAAACTTTTTTATTAGCTTACCTGGTTATAGAAGTAGAAGAGGGCAAAAAAGTGCCTGTATCTCACCTACAGCCATACCACATTGGATACGCCCAATCTCGTCTGATCTTGGAAGCTAAGCAGTGTTGGGCCTGGTTAGTACTTGGGTGGGAGACCACATGGGAACACCAGGTGCTGTAGGTTTTTCCCATTACTGGCAAATTGTTTTTATTCTCTAGCTTTTTAAATTGGAAACTTTTTTCTCTTTATTGCCAGTACAGACATTTGGAAGAAATCAAACAGACACAATAGCCATCACCTAAAAACTTACCACACTGTATAGGCCCAATTCCAACTGCTTTTGGCAGCTAAACAGTGTTGAGCCTCTTTAGTAGTTTAATTTGAGACCACCTGCTAATATCATGTCCTGTAGGTCTTTTTACATTACCAACACATGATTTTTTTCAGTAAGCCAATACAGTTAGGAAACTTTTTTATTAGCTTACCTGATTATAGAAGTAGAAGAGGGCAAAAAAGTGCCTGTGTCTCACCTACAGCCATACCACATTGGATACACCCATTCTCGTCTGATCTTGGAAGCTAAGCAGTGTTGGGCCTGTTTAGTACTTGGGTGGGAGACCACATGGGAACACCAGGTGCTGTAGGTTTTTCCCATTACTGGCAAATTGTTTTTATTCTCTAGCTTTTTAAATTGGAAACTTTTTCTTTTTATTGCCAATACAGACATTTGGGAGAGGTCAAACAGACACAATAGCCATCACCTAAAGACTTACCACACTGTTTAGGCCCAATTCCAACTGCTTTTGGCAGCTAAACAGTGTTGAGCCTCTTTAGTAGTTTAATTTGAGACCACCTGCTAATATCATGTCCTGTAGGTCTTTTTACATTACCAACACATGATTTTTTTCAGTAAGCCAATACAGTTAGGAAACATTTTTATTAGCTTACCTGGTTATAGAAGTAGAAGAGGGCAAAAAAGTGCCAGTATCTTACCTACAGCAATACTACATTGGATACGCCCAATCTCGTCTGATCTTGGAAGCTAAGCAGTGTTGGGCCTGGTTAGTACTTGGGTGGGAGACCACATGGGAACACCAGGTGCTGTAGGTTTTTTCCCATTACTGGCAAATGGTTTTTATTCTCTTGCTATTTAAATTGGAAACTTTTTATTTTTATTGCCAATACAGACATTTGGGAGAGGTCAAACAGACACAATAGCCATCACCTAAAAACTTACCACACTGTTTAGGCCCAATTCTAACTGCTTTTGGCAGCTGAACAGTGTTGAGCCACTTTAGTAGTTTAATTTGAGACCACCTGCTAATATCATGTCCTGTAGGTCTTTTTACATTACCAACACATGATTTTTTTCAGTAAGCCAATATAGTTAGGAAACTTTTTTATTAGCTTACCTGGTTATAGAAGTAGAAGAGGGCAAAAAAGTGCCTGTATCTCACCTACAGCCATACCACATTGGATACGCCCAATCTCGTCTGATCTTGGAAGCTAAGCAGTGTTGGGCCTGGTTAGTACTTGGGTGGGAGACCACATGGGAACACCAGGTGCTGTAGGTTTTTCCCAATACTGGCAAATTGTTTTTATTTTCTAGCTTTTTAAATTGGAAACTTTTTTCTCTTTATTGACAGTACAGACATTTGGAAGAGGTCAATCAGACACAATAGCCATCACATCGTCTGATCTTGGACACTAAGCAGTGTTGGGCCTGGTTAGTACTTGGGTGGGAGACCACATGGGAAAACCAGGTGCTGTAGGTTTTTCCCATTACTGGCAAATTGTTTTTATTCTCTAGCTTTATAAATTGGAAACTTTTTTCTCTTTATTGACAGTACAGACATTTAGAAGAGGTCAAACAGACACAATAGCCATCACCTAAAAACTTACCACACTGTTTAGGCCCAATTCCAACTGCTTTTGGCAGCTAAACAGTGTTGAGCCTCTTTAGTAGTTTAATTTGAGACCACCTGCTAATATCATGTCCTGTAGGTCTTTTTACATTACCAACACATGATTTTTTTCAGTAAGGCAATACAGTTAGGAAACTTTTTTATTAGCTTACCTGGTTATAGAAGTAGAAGAGGGCAAAAAAGTGCCTGTATCTCACCTACAGCCATACCACATTAGATACGCCTAATCTCGTCTGATCTTGGAAGCTAAGCAGTGTTGGGCCTGGTTAGTACTTGGGTGGGAGACCACATGGGAACACCAGGTGCTGTAGGTTTTTCCCATTAATGGCAAATTGTTTTTATTCTCTTGCTATTTAAATTGGAAACTTTTTATTTTTATTGCCAATACAGACATTTGGGACAGGTCAAACAGACACAATAGCCATCACCTAAAAACTTACCACACTGTTTAGGCCCAATTCCAACTGCTTTGGGAGCTAAACAGTGTTGAGCCTCTTTAGTAGTTTAATTTGAGACCACCTGCCAATATCATGTCCTGTAGGTCTTTTTACATTATCAACACATGATTTTTTTCAGAAAGCCAATATAGTTAGGAAACTTTTTTATTAGCTTACCTGGTTATAGAAGTAGAAGAGGGCAAAAAAGTGCCAGTATCTCAGCTACAGCCATACCACATTGGATACGCCCAATCTCGTCTGATCTTGGAAGCTAAGCAGTGTTGGGCCTGGTTAGTACTTGGGTGGGAGACCACATGGGAACACCAGGTGCTGTAGGTTTTTTCCCATTAATGGCAAATTGTTTTTATTCTCTTGCTATTTAAATTGGAAACTTTTTATTTTTATTGCCAATACAGACATTTGGGACAGGTCAAACAGACACAATAGCCATCACCTAAAAACTTACCACACTGTTTAGGCCCAATTCCAACTGCTTTTGGGAGCTAAACAGTGTTGAGCCTCTTTAGTAGTTTAATTTGAGACCACCTGCTAATATCATGTCCTGTAGGTCTTTTTACATTACCAACACATGATTTTTTTCAGTAAGCCAATATAGTTAGGAAACTTTTTTATTAGCTTACCTGGTTATAGAAGTAGAAGAGGGCAAAAAAGTGCCTGTATCTCACCTACAGCCATACCACATTGGATACGCCCAATCTCGTCTGATCTTGGAAGCTAAGCAGTGTTGGGCCTGGTTAGTACTTGGGTGGGAGACCACATGGGAACACCAGGTGCTGTAGGTTTTTCCCATTTATGGCAAATTGTTTTTATTCTCTTGCTATTTAAATTGGAAACTTTTGATTTTTATTGCCAATACAGACATTTGGGACAGGTCAAACAGACACAATAGCCATCACCTAAAAACTTACCACACTGTTTAGGCCCAATTCCAACTGCTTTGGGAGCTAAACAGTGTTGAGCCTCTTTAGTAGTTTAATTTGAGACCACCTGCTAATATCATGTCCTGTAGGTCTTTTTACATTATCAACACATGATTTTTTTCAGTAAGCCAATATAGTTAGGAAACTTTTTTATTAGCTTACCTGGTTATAGAAGTAGAAGAGGGCAAAAAAGTGCCTGTATCTCACCTACAGCCATACCACATTGGATACGCCCAATCTCGTCTGATCTTGGAAGCTAAGCAGTGTTGGGCCTGGTTAGTACTTGGGTGGGAGACCACATGGGAACACCAGGTGCTGTAGGTTTTTCCCATTACTGGCAAATTGTTTTTATTCTCTAGCTTTTTAAATTGGAAACTTTTTTCTCTTTATTGCCAGTACAGACATTTGGAAGAAATCAAACAGACACAATAGCCATCACCTAAAAACTTACCACACTGTATAGGCCCAATTCCAACTGCTTTTGGCAGCTAAACAGTGTTGAGCCTCTTTAGTAGTTTAATTTGAGACCACCTGCTAATATCATGTCCTGTAGGTCTTTTTACATTACCAACACATGATTTTTTTCAGTAAGCCAATACAGTTAGGAAACTTTTTTATTAGCTTACCTGATTATAGAAGTAGAAGAGGGCAAAAAAGTGCCTGTGTCTCACCTACAGCCATACCACATTGGATACACCCATTCTCGTCTGATCTTGGAAGCTAAGCAGTGTTGGGCCTGTTTAGTACTTGGGTGGGAGACCACATGGGAACACCAGGTGCTGTAGGTTTTTCCCATTACTGGCAAATTGTTTTTATTCTCTAGCTTTTTAAATTGGAAACTTTTTCTTTTTATTGCCAATACAGACATTTGGGAGAGGTCAAACAGACACAATAGCCATCACCTAAAGACTTACCACACTGTTTAGGCCCAATTCCAACTGCTTTTGGCAGCTAAACAGTGTTGAGCCTCTTTAGTAGTTTAATTTGAGACCACCTGCTAATATCATGTCCTGTAGGTCTTTTTACATTACCAACACATGATTTTTTTCAGTAAGCCAATACAGTTAGGAAACATTTTTATTAGCTTACCTGGTTATAGAAGTAGAAGAGGGCAAAAAAGTGCCAGTATCTTACCTACAGCAATACTACATTGGATACGCCCAATCTCGTCTGATCTTGGAAGCTAAACAGTGTTGGGCCTGGTTAGTACTTGGGTGGGAGACCACATGGGAACACCAGGTGCTGTAGGTTTTTTCCCATTACTGGCAAATGGTTTTTATTCTCTTGCTATTTAAATTGGAAACTTTTTATTTTTATTGCCAATACAGACATTTGGGAGAGGTCAAACAGACACAATAGCCATCACCTAAAAACTTACCACACTGTTTAGGCCCAATTCTAACTGCTTTTGGCAGCTGAACAGTGTTGAGCCACTTTAGTAGTTTAATTTGAGACCACCTGCTAATATCATGTCCTGTAGGTCTTTTTACATTACCAACACATGATTTTTTTCAGTAAGCCAATATAGTTAGGAAACTTTTTTATTAGCTTACCTGGTTATAGAAGTAGAAGAGGGCAAAAAAGTGCCTGTATCTCACCTACAGCCATACCACATTGGATACGCCCAATCTCGTCTGATCTTGGAAGCTAAGCAGTGTTGGGCCTGGTTAGTACTTGGGTGGGAGACCACATGGGAACACCAGGTGCTGTAGGTTTTTCCCAATACTGGCAAATTGTTTTTATTTTCTAGCTTTTTAAATTGGAAACTTTTTTCTCTTTATTGACAGTACAGACATTTGGAAGAGGTCAATCAGACACAATAGCCATCACATCGTCTGATCTTGGACACTAAGCAGTGTTGGGCCTGGTTAGTACTTGGGTGGGAGACCACATGGGAAAACCAGGTGCTGTAGGTTTTTCCCATTACTGGCAAATTGTTTTTATTCTCTAGCTTTATAAATTGGAAACTTTTTTCTCTTTATTGACAGTACAGACATTTAGAAGAGGTCAAACAGACACAATAGCCATCACCTAAAAACTTACCACACTGTTTAGGCCCAATTCCAACTGCTTTTGGCAGCTAAACAGTGTTGAGCCTCTTTAGTAGTTTAATTTGAGACCACCTGCTAATATCATGTCCTGTAGGTCTTTTTACATTACCAACACATGATTTTTTTCAGTAAGGCAATACAGTTAGGAAACTTTTTTATTAGCTTACCTGGTTATAGAAGTAGAAGAGGGCAAAAAAGTGCCTGTATCTCACCTACAGCCATACCACATTAGATACGCCTAATCTCGTCTGATCTTGGAAGCTAAGCAGTGTTGGGCCTGGTTAGTACTTGGGTGGGAGACCACATGGGAACACCAGGTGCTGTAGGTTTTTCCCATTAATGGCAAATTGTTTTTATTCTCTTGCTATTTAAATTGGAAACTTTTTATTTTTATTGCCAATACAGACATTTGGGACAGGTCAAACAGACACAATAGCCATCACCTAAAAACTTACCACACTGTTTAGGCCCAATTCCAACTGCTTTGGGAGCTAAACAGTGTTGAGCCTCTTTAGTAGTTTAATTTGAGACCACCTGCCAATATCATGTCCTGTAGGTCTTTTTACATTATCAACACATGATTTTTTTCAGAAAGCCAATATAGTTAGGAAACTTTTTTATTAGCTTACCTGGTTATAGAAGTAGAAGAGGGCAAAAAAGTGCCAGTATCTCAGCTACAGCCATACCACATTGGATACGCCCAATCTCGTCTGATCTTGGAAGCTAAGCAGTGTTGGGCCTGGTTAGTACTTGGGTGGGAGACCACATGGGAACACCAGGTGCTGTAGGTTTTTTCCCATTAATGGCAAATTGTTTTTATTCTCTTGCTATTTAAATTGGAAACTTTTTATTTTTATTGCCAATACAGACATTTGGGACAGGTCAAACAGACACAATAGCCATCACCTAAAAACTTACCACACTGTTTAGGCCCAATTCCAACTGCTTTTGGGAGCTAAACAGTGTTGAGCCTCTTTAGTAGTTTAATTTGAGACCACCTGCTAATATCATGTCCTGTAGGTCTTTTTACATTACCATCACATGATTTTTTTCAGTAAGCCAATATAGTTAGGAAACTTTTTTATTAGCTTACCTGGTTATAGAAGTAGAAGAGGGCAAAAAAGTGCCTGTATCTCACCTACAGCCATACCACATTGGATACGCCCAATCTCGTCTGATCTTGGAAGCTAAGCAGTGTTGGGCCTGGTTAGTACTTGGGTGGGAGACCACATGGGAACACCAGGTGCTGTAGGTTTTTCCCATTACTGGCAAATTGTTTTTATTCTCTAGCTTTTTAAATTGGAAACTTTTTTCTCTTTATTGACAGTACAGACATTTGGAAGAGGTCAAACAGACACAATAGCCATCACCTAAAAACTTACCACACTGTCTAGGCCCAATTCCAACTGCTTTTGGCAGCTAAACAGTGTTGAGCCTCTTTAGTAGTTTAATTTGAGACCACCTGCTAATATCATGTCCTGTAGGTCTTTTTACATTACCAACACATGATTTTTTTCAGTAAGGCAATACAGTTAGGAAACTTTTTTATTAGCTTACCTGGTTATAGAAGTAGAAGAGGGCAAAAAAGTGTCGGTATCTCACCTACAGCCATACCACATTAGATACGCCCAATCTCGTCTGATCTTGGAAGCTAAGCAGTGTTGGGCCTGGTTAGTACTTGGGTGGGAGACCACATGGGAACACCAGGTGCTGTAGGTTTTTTTCCCATTAATGGCAAATTGTTTTTATTCTCTAGCTATTTAAATTGGAAACTTTTTATTTTTATTGCCAATACAGACATTTGGGACAGGTCAAACAGACACAATAGCCATCACCTAAAAACTTACCACACTGTTTAGGCCCAATTCCAACTGCTTTTGGGAGCTAAACAGTGTTGAGCCTCTTTAGTAGTTTAATTTGAGACCACCTGCTAATATCATGTCCTGTAGGTCTTTTTACATTACAACACATGATTTTTTTCAGTAAGCCAATATAGTTAGGAAACTTTTTTATTAGCTTACCTGGTTATAGAAGTAGAAGAGGGCAAAAAAGTGCCTGTATCTCACCTACAGCCATACCACATTGGATACGCCCAATCTCGTCTGATCTTGGAAGCTAAGCAGTGTTGGGCCTGGTTAGTACTTGGGTGGGAGACCACATGGGAACACCAGGTGCTGTAGGTTTTTCCCATTACTGGCAAATTGTTTTTATTCTCTAGCTTTTTAAATTGGAAACTTTTTTCTCTTTATTGCCAGTACAGACATTTGGAAGAAATCAAACAGACACAATAGCCATCACCTAAAAACTTACCACACTGTATAGGCCCAATTCCAACTGCTTTTGGCATCTAAACAGTGTTGAGCCTCTTTAGTAGTTTAATTTGAGACCACCTGCTAATATCATGTCCTGTAGGTCTTTTTACATTACCAACACATGATTTTTTTCAGTAAGCCAATACAGTTAGGAAACTTTTTTATTAGCTTACCTGATTATAGAAGTAGAAGAGGGCAAAAAAGTGCCTGTGTCTCACCTACAGCCATACCACATTGGATACACCCATTCTCGTCTGATCTTGGAAGCTAAGCAGTGTTGGGCCTGTTTAGTACTTGGGTGGGAGACCACATGGGAACACCAGGTGCTGTAGGTTTTTCCCATTACTGGCAAATTGTTTTTATTCTCTAGCTTTTTAAATTGGAAACTTTTTCTTTTTATTGCCAATACAGACATTTGGGAGAGGTCAAACAGACACAATAGCCATCACCTAAAGACTTACCACACTGTTTAGGCCCAATTCCAACTGCTTTTGGCAGCTAAACAGTGTTGAGCTTCTTTAGTAGTTTAATTTGAGACCACCTGCTAATATCATGTCCTGTAGGTCTTTTTACATTACCAACACATGATTTTTTTCAGTAAGCCAATACAGTTAGGAAACATTTTTATTAGCTTACCTGGTTATAGAAGTAGAAGAGGGCAAAAAAGTGCCAGTATCTTACCTACAGCCATACTACATTGGATACGCCCAATCTCGTCTGATCTTGGAAGCTAAACAGTGTTGGGCCTGGTTAGTACTTGGGTGGGAGACCACATGGGAACACCAGGTGCTGTAGGTTTTTTCCCATTACTGGCAAATGGTTTTTATTCTCTTGCTATTTAAATTGGAAACTTTTTATTTTTATTGCCAATACAGACATTTGGGAGAGGTCAAACAGACACAATAGCCATCACCTAAAAACTTACCACACTGTTTAGGCCCAATTCCAACTGCTTTTGGCAGCTGAACAGTGTTGAGCCACTTTAGTAGTTTAATTTGAGACCACCTGCTAATATCATGTCCTGTAGGTCTTTTTACATTACCAACACATGATTTTTTTCAGTAAGCCAATATAGTTAGGAAACTTTTTTATTAGCTTACCTGGTTATAGAAGTAGAAGAGGGCAAAAAAGTGCCTGTATCTCACCTACAGCCATACCACATTGGATACGCCCAATCTCGTCTGATCTTGGAAGCTAAGCAGTGTTGGGCCTGTTTAGTACTTGGGTGGGAGACCACATGGGAACACCAGGTGCTGTAGGTTTTTTCCCATTAATAGCAAATTGTTTTTATTCTCTTGCTATTTAAATTGGAAACTTTTTATTTTTATTGCCAATACAGACATTTGGGACAGGTCAAACAGACACAATAGCCATCACCTAAAAACTTACCACACTGTTTAGGCCCAATTCCAACTGCTTTTGGGAGCTAAACAGTGTTGAGCCTCTTTAGTAGTTTAATTTGAGACCACCTGCTAATATCATGTCCTGTAGGTCTTTTTACATTACCAACACATGATTTTTTTCAGTAAGCCAATATAGTTAGGAAACTTTTTTATTAGCTTACCTGGTTATAGAAGTAGAAGAGGGCAAAAAAGTGCCTGTATCTCACCTACAGCCATACCACATTGGATACGCCCAATCTCGTCTGATCTTGGAAGCTAAGCAGTGTTGGGCCTGGTTAGTACTTGGGTGGGAGACCACATGGGAACACCAGGTGCTGTAGGTTTTTCCCATTAATGGCAAATTGTTTTTATTCTCTTGCTATTTAAATTGGAAACTTTTGATTTTTATTGCCAATACAGACATTTGGGACAGGTCAAACAGACACAATAGCCATCACCTAAAAACTTACCACACTGTTTAGGCCCAATTCCAACTGCTTTGGGAGCTAAACAGTGTTGAGCCTCTTTAGTAGTTTAATTTGAGACCACCTGCTAATATCATGTCCTGTAGGTCTTTTTACATTATCAACACATGATTTTTTTCAGTAAGCCAATATAGTTAGGAAACTTTTTTATTAGCTTACCTGGTTATAGAAGTAGAAGAGGGCAAAAAAGTGCCTGTATCTCACCTACAGCCATACCACATTGGATACGCCCAATCTCGTCTGATCTTGGAAGCTAAGCAGTGTTGGGCCTGGTTAGTACTTGGGTGGGAGACCACATGGGAACACCAGGTGCTGTAGGTTTTTCCCATTACTGGCAAATTGTTTTTATTCTCTAGCTTTTTAAATTGGAAACTTTTTTCTCTTTATTGCCAGTACAGACATTTGGAAGAAATCAAACAGACACAATAGCCATCACCTAAAAACTTACCACACTGTATAGGCCCAATTCCAACTGCTTTTGGCAGCTAAACAGTGTTGAGCCTCTTTAGTAGTTTAATTTGAGACCACCTGCTAATATCATGTCCTGTAGGTCTTTTTACATTACCAACACATGATTTTTTTCAGTAAGCCAATACAGTTAGGAAACTTTTTTATTAGCTTACCTGATTATAGAAGTAGAAGAGGGCAAAAAAGTGCCTGTGTCTCACCTACAGCCATACCACATTGGATACACCCATTCTCGTCTGATCTTGGAAGCTAAGCAGTGTTGGGCCTGTTTAGTACTTGGGTGGGAGACCACATGGGAACACCAGGTGCTGTAGGTTTTTCCCATTACTGGCAAATTGTTTTTATTCTCTAGCTTTTTAAATTGGAAACTTTTTCTTTTTATTGCCAATACAGACATTTGGGAGAGGTCAAACAGACACAATAGCCATCACCTAAAGACTTACCACACTGTTTAGGCCCAATTCCAACTGCTTTTGGCAGCTAAACAGTGTTGAGCCTCTTTAGTAGTTTAATTTGAGACCACCTGCTAATATCATGTCCTGTAGGTCTTTTTACATTACCAACACATGATTTTTTTCAGTAAGCCAATACAGTTAGGAAACATTTTTATTAGCTTACCTGGTTATAGAAGTAGAAGAGGGCAAAAAAGTGCCAGTATCTTACCTACAGCAATACTACATTGGATACGCCCAATCTCGTCTGATCTTGGAAGCTAAACAGTGTTGGGCCTGGTTAGTACTTGGGTGGGAGACCACATGGGAACACCAGGTGCTGTAGGTTTTTTCCCATTACTGGCAAATGGTTTTTATTCTCTTGCTATTTAAATTGGAAACTTTTTATTTTTATTGCCAATACAGACATTTGGGAGAGGTCAAACAGACACAATAGCCATCACCTAAAAACTTACCACACTGTTTAGGCCCAATTCTAACTGCTTTTGGCAGCTGAACAGTGTTGAGCCACTTTAGTAGTTTAATTTGAGACCACCTGCTAATATCATGTCCTGTAGGTCTTTTTACATTACCAACACATGATTTTTTTCAGTAAGCCAATATAGTTAGGAAACTTTTTTATTAGCTTACCTGATTATAGAAGTAGAAGAGGGCAAAAAAGTGCCTGTGTCTCACCTACAACCATACCACATTGGATACACCCATTCTCGTCTGATCTTGGAAGCTAAGCAGTGTTGGGCCTGTTTAGTACTTGGGTGGGAGACCACATGGGAACACCAGGTGCTGTAGGTTTTTCCCAATACTGGCAAATTGTTTTTATTTTCTAGCTTTTTAAATTGGAAACTTTTTTCTCTTTATTGACAGTACAGACATTTGGAAGAGGTCAATCAGACACAATAGCCATCACATCGTCTGATCTTGGACACTAAGCAGTGTTGGGCCTGGTTAGTACTTGGGTGGGAGACCACATGGGAAATCCAGGTGCTGTAGGTTTTTCCCATTACTGGCAAATTGTTTTTATTCTCTAGCTTTATAAATTGGAAACTTTTTTCTCTTTATTGACAGTACAGACATTTAGAAGAGGTCAAACAGACACAATAGCCATCACCTAAAAACTTACCACACTGTTTAGGCCCAATTCCAACTGCTTTTGGCAGCTAAACAGTGTTGAGCCTCTTTAGTAGTTTAATTTGAGACCACCTGCTAATATCATGTCCTGTAGGTCTTTTTACATTACCAACACATGATTTTTTTCAGTAAGGCAATACAGTTAGGAAACTTTTTTATTAGCTTACCTGGTTATAGAAGTAGAAGAGGGCAAAAAAGTGCCAGTATCTCACCTACAGCCATACCACATTGCATATGCCCAATCTCGTCTGATCTTGGAAGCTAAGCAGTGTTGGGCCTGGTTAGTACTTGGGTGGGTGACCACATGGGAACACCAGGTGCTGTAGGTTTTTCCCATTACTGGCAAATTGTTTTTATTCTCTAGCTTTTTAAATTGGAAACTTTTTTCTCTTTATTGACAGTACAGACATTTGGAAGAGGTCAAACAGACACAATAGCCATCACCTAAAAACTTACCACACTGTTTAGGCCCAATTCCAACTGCTTTGGGAGCTAAACAGTGTTGAGCCTCTTTAGTAGTTTAATTTGAGACCACCTGCTAATATCATGTCCTGTAGGTCTTTTTACATTATCAACACATGATTTTTTTCAGAAAGCCAATATAGTTAGGAAACTTTTTTATTAGCTTACCTGGTTATAGAAGTAGAAGAGGGCAAAAAAGTGCCAGTATCTCAGCTACAGCCATACCACATTGGATACGCCCAATCTCGTCTGATCTTGGAAGCTAAGCAGTGTTGGGCCTGGTTAGTACTTGGGTGGGAGACCACATGGGAACACCAGGTGCTGTAGGTTTTTTCCCATTAATGGCAAATTGTTTTTATTCTCTTGCTATTTAAATTGGAAACTTTTTATTTTTATTGCCAATACAGACATTTGGGACAGGTCAAACAGACACAATAGCCATCACCTAAAAACTTACCACACTGTTTAGGCCCAATTCCAACTGCTTTTGGGAGCTAAATAGTGTTGAGCCTCTTTAGTAGTTTAATTTGAGACCACCTGCTAATATCGTGTCCTGTAAGTCTTTTTACATTACCAACACATGATTTTTTCAGTAAGCCAATATAGTTAGGAAACTTTTTTATTAGCTTACCTGGTTATAGAAGTAGAAGAGGGCAAAAAAGTGCCTGTATCTCACCTACAGCCATACCACATTGGATACGCCTAATCTCGTCTGATCTTGAAAGCTAAGCAGTGTTGGGCCTGGTTAGTACTTGGGTGGGAGACCACATGGGAACACCAGGTGCTGTAGGTTTTTTCCCATTAATGGCAAATTGTTTTTATTCTCTTGCTATTTAAATTGGAAACTTTTTATTTTTATTGCCAATACAGACATTTGGGACAGGTCAAACAGACACAATAGCCATCACATAAAAACTTACCACACTGTTTAGGCCCAATTCCAACTGCTTTTGGGAGCTAAACAGTGTTGAGCCTCTTTAGTAGTTTAATTTGAGACCACCTGCTAATATCATGTCCTGTAGGTCTTTTTACATTATCAACACATGATTTTTTTCAGTAAGCCAATATAGTTAGGAAACTTTTTTATTAGCTTACCTGGTTATAGAAGTAGAAGAGGGCAAAAAAGTGCCGGTATCTCACCTACAGCCATACCACATTGGATACGGCCAATCTCGTCTGATCTTGGAAGCTAAGCAGTGTTGGGCCTGGTTAGTACTTGGGTGGGAGACCACATGGGAACACCAGGTGCTGTAGGTTTTTTCCCATTACTGGCAAATGGTTTTTATTCTCTTGCTATTTAAATTGGAAACTTTTTATTTTTATTGCCAATACAGACATTTGGGAGAGGTCAAACAGACACAATAGCCATCACCTAAAAACTTACCACACTGTTTAGGCCCAATTCCAACTGCTTTTGGCAGCTGAACAGTGTTGAGCCACTTTAGTAGTTTAATTTGAGACCACCTGCTAATATCATGTCCTGTAGGTCTTTTTACATTACCAACACATGATTTTTTTCAGTAAGCCAATATAGTTAGGAAACTTTTTTATTAGCTTACCTGGTTATAGAAGTAGAAGAGGGCAAAAAAGTGCCTGTATCTCACCTACAGCCATACCACATTGGATACGCCCAATCTCGTCTGATCTTGGAAGCTAAGCAGTGTTGGGCCTGTTTAGTACTTGGGTGGGAGACCACATGGGAACACCAGGTGCTGTAGGTTTTTTCCCATTAATAGCAAATTGTTTTTATTCTCTTGCTATTTAAATTGGAAACTTTTTATTTTTATTGCCAATACAGACATTTGGGACAGGTCAAACAGACACAATAGCCATCACCTAAAAACTTACCACACTGTTTAGGCCCAATTCCAACTGCTTTTGGGAGCTAAACAGTGTTGAGCCTCTTTAGTAGTTTAATTTGAGACCACCTGCTAATATCATGTCCTGTAGGTCTTTTTACATTACCAACACATGATTTTTTTCAGTAAGCCAATATAGTTAGGAAACTTTTTTATTAGCTTACCTGGTTATAGAAGTAGAAGAGGGCAAAAAAGTGCCTGTATCTCACCTACAGCCATACCACATTGGATACGCCCAATCTCGTCTGATCTTGGAAGCTAAGCAGTGTTGGGCCTGGTTAGTACTTGGGTGGGAGACCACATGGGAACACCAGGTGCTGTAGGTTTTTCCCATTAATGGCAAATTGTTTTTATTCTCTTGCTATTTAAATTGGAAACTTTTGATTTTTATTGCCAATACAGACATTTGGGACAGGTCAAACAGACACAATAGCCATCACCTAAAAACTTACCACACTGTTTAGGCCCAATTCCAACTGCTTTGGGAGCTAAACAGTGTTGAGCCTCTTTAGTAGTTTAATTTGAGACCACCTGCTAATATCATGTCCTGTAGGTCTTTTTACATTATCAACACATGATTTTTTTCAGTAAGCCAATATAGTTAGGAAACTTTTTTATTAGCTTACCTGGTTATAGAAGTAGAAGAGAGCAAAAAAGTGCCTGTATCTCACCTACAGCCATACCACATTGGATACGCCCAATCTCGTCTGATCTTGGAAGCTAAGCAGTGTTGGGCCTGGTTAGTACTTGGGTGGGAGACCACATGGGAACACCAGGTGCTGTAGGTTTTTCCCATTACTGGCAAATTGTTTTTATTCTCTAGCTTTTTAAATTGGAAACTTTTTTCTCTTTATTGCCAGTACAGACATTTGGAAGAAATCAAACAGACACAATAGCCATCACCTAAAAACTTACCACACTGTATAGGCCCAATTCCAACTGCTTTTGGCAGCTAAACAGTGTTGAGCCTCTTTAGTAGTTTAATTTGAGACCACCTGCTAATATCATGTCCTGTAGGTCTTTTTACATTACCAACACATGATTTTTTTCAGTAAGCCAATACAGTTAGGAAACTTTTTTATTAGCTTACCTGATTATAGAAGTAGAAGAGGGCAAAAAAGTGCCTGTGTCTCACCTACAGCCATACCACATTGGATACACCCATTCTCGTCTGATCTTGGAAGCTAAGCAGTGTTGGGCCTGTTTAGTACTTGGGTGGGAGACCACATGGGAACACCAGGTGCTGTAGGTTTTTCCCATTACTGGCAAATTGTTTTTATTCTCTAGCTTTTTAAATTGGAAACTTTTTCTTTTTATTGCCAATACAGACATTTGGGAGAGGTCAAACAGACACAATAGCCATCACCTAAAGACTTACCACACTGTTTAGGCCCAATTCCAACTGCTTTTGGCAGCTAAACAGTGTTGAGCCTCTTTAGTAGTTTAATTTGAGACCACCTGCTAATATCATGTCCTGTAGGTCTTTTTACATTACCAACACATGATTTTTTTCAGTAAGCCAATACAGTTAGGAAACATTTTTATTAGCTTACCTGGTTATAGAAGTAGAAGAGGGCAAAAAAGTGCCAGTATCTTACCTACAGCAATACTACATTGGATACGCCCAATCTCGTCTGATCTTGGAAGCTAAACAGTGTTGGGCCTGGTTAGTACTTGGGTGGGAGACCACATGGGAACACCAGGTGCTGTAGGTTTTTTCCCATTACTGGCAAATGGTTTTTATTCTCTTGCTATTTAAATTGGAAACTTTTTATTTTTATTGCCAATACAGACATTTGGGAGAGGTCAAACAGACACAATAGCCATCACCTAAAAACTTACCACACTGTTTAGGCCCAATTCTAACTGCTTTTGGCAGCTGAACAGTGTTGAGCCACTTTAGTAGTTTAATTTGAGACCACCTGCTAATATCATGTCCTGTAGGTCTTTTTACATTACCAACACATGATTTTTTTCAGTAAGCCAATATAGTTAGGAAACTTTTTTATTAGCTTACCTGATTATAGAAGTAGAAGAGGGCAAAAAAGTGCCTGTGTCTCACCTACAACCATACCACATTGGATACACCCATTCTCGTCTGATCTTGGAAGCTAAGCAGTGTTGGGCCTGTTTAGTACTTGGGTGGGAGACCACATGGGAACACCAGGTGCTGTAGGTTTTTCCCAATACTGGCAAATTGTTTTTATTTTCTAGCTTTTTAAATTGGAAACTTTTTTCTCTTTATTGACAGTACAGACATTTGGAAGAGGTCAATCAGACACAATAGCCATCACATCGTCTGATCTTGGACACTAAGCAGTGTTGGGCCTGGTTAGTACTTGGGTGGGAGACCACATGGGAAATCCAGGTGCTGTAGGTTTTTCCCATTACTGGCAAATTGTTTTTATTCTCTAGCTTTATAAATTGGAAACTTTTTTCTCTTTATTGACAGTACAGACATTTAGAAGAGGTCAAACAGACACAATAGCCATCACCTAAAAACTTACCACACTGTTTAGGCCCAATTCCAACTGCTTTTGGCAGCTAAACAGTGTTGAGCCTCTTTAGTAGTTTAATTTGAGACCACCTGCTAATATCATGTCCTGTAGGTCTTTTTACATTACCAACACATGATTTTTTTCAGTAAGGCAATACAGTTAGGAAACTTTTTTATTAGCTTACCTGGTTATAGAAGTAGAAGAGGGCAAAAAAGTGCCGGTATCTCACCTACAGCCATACCACATTGCATATGCCCAATCTCGTCTGATCTTGGAAGCTAAGCAGTGTTGGGCCTGGTTAGTACTTGGGTGGGTGACCACATGGGAACACCAGGTGCTGTAGGTTTTTCCCATTACTGGCAAATTGTTTTTATTCTCTAGCTTTTTAAATTGGAAACTTTTTTCTCTTTATTGACAGTACAGACATTTGGAAGAGGTCAAACAGACACAATAGCCATCACCTAAAAACTTACCACACTGTTTAGGCCCAATTCCAACTGCTTTGGGAGCTAAACAGTGTTGAGCCTCTTTAGTAGTTTAATTTGAGACCACCTGCTAATATCATGTCCTGTAGGTCTTTTTACATTATCAACACATGATTTTTTTCAGAAAGCCAATATAGTTAGGAAACTTTTTTATTAGCTTACCTGGTTATAGAAGTAGAAGAGGGCAAAAAAGTGCCAGTATCTCAGCTACAGCCATACCACATTGGATACGCCCAATCTCGTCTGATCTTGGAAGCTAAGCAGTGTTGGGCCTGGTTAGTACTTGGGTGGGAGACCACATGGGAACACCAGGTGCTGTAGGTTTTTTCCCATTAATGGCAAATTGTTTTTATTCTCTTGCTATTTAAATTGGAAACTTTTTATTTTTATTGCCAATACAGACATTTGGGACAGGTCAAACAGACACAATAGCCATCACCTAAAAACTTACCACACTGTTTAGGCCCAATTCCAACTGCTTTTGGGAGCTAAATAGTGTTGAGCCTCTTTAGTAGTTTAATTTGAGACCACCTGCTAATATCGTGTCCTGTAAGTCTTTTTACATTACCAACACATGATTTTTTCAGTAAGCCAATATAGTTAGGAAACTTTTTTATTAGCTTACCTGGTTATAGAAGTAGAAGAGGGCAAAAAAGTGCCTGTATCTCACCTACAGCCATACCACATTGGATACGCCTAATCTCGTCTGATCTTGAAAGCTAAGCAGTGTTGGGCCTGGTTAGTACTTGGGTGGGAGACCACATGGGAACACCAGGTGCTGTAGGTTTTTTCCCATTAATGGCAAATTGTTTTTATTCTCTTGCTATTTAAATTGGAAACTTTTTATTTTTATTGCCAATACAGACATTTGGGACAGGTCAAACAGACACAATAGCCATCACATAAAAACTTACCACACTGTTTAGGCCCAATTCCAACTGCTTTTGGGAGCTAAACAGTGTTGAGCCTCTTTAGTAGTTTAATTTGAGACCACCTGCTAATATCATGTCCTGTAGGTCTTTTTACATTATCAACACATGATTTTTTTCAGTAAGCCAATATAGTTAGGAAACTTTTTTATTAGCTTACCTGGTTATAGAAGTAGAAGAGGGCAAAAAAGTGCCGGTATCTCACCTACAGCCATACCACATTGGATACGGCCAATCTCGTCTGATCTTGGAAGCTAAGCAGTGTTGGGCCTGGTTAGTACTTGGGTGGGAGACCACATGGGAACACCAGGTGCTGTAGGTTTTTTCCCATTAATGGCAAATTGTTTTTATTCTCTTGCTATTTAAATTGGAAACTTTTTATTTTTATTGCCAATACAGACATTTGGGACAGGTCAAACAGACACAATAGCCATCACCTAAAAACTTACCACACTGTTTAGGCCCAATTCCAACTGCTTTTGGGAGCTAAACAGTGTTGAGCCTCTTTAGTAGTTTAATTTGAGACCACCTGCTAATATCATGTCCTGTAGGTCTTTTTACATTACCATCACATGATTTTTTTCAGTAAGCCAATATAGTTAGGAAACTTTTTTATTAGCTTACCTGGTTATAGAAGTAGAAGAGGGCAAAAAAGTGCTTGTATCTCACCTACAGCCATACCACATTGGATACGCCCAATCTCGTCTGATCTTGGAAGCTAAGCAGTGTTGGGCCTGGTTAGTACTTGTGTGGGAGACCACATGGGAACACCAGGTGCTGTAGGTTTTTCCCATTACTGGCAAATTGTTTTTATTCTCTAGCTTTTTAAATTGGAAACTTTTTTCTCTTTATTGACAGTACAGACATTTGGAAGAGGTCAAACAGACACAATAGCCATCACCTAAAAACTTACCACACTGTCTAGGCCCAATTCCAACTGCTTTTGGCAGCTAAACAGTGTTGAGCCTCTTTAGTAGTTTAATTTGAGACCACCTGCTAATATCATGTCCTGTAGGTCTTTTTACATTACCAACACATGATTTTTTTCAGTAAGGCAATACAGTTAGGAAACTTTTTTATTAGCTTACCTGGTTATAGAAGTAGAAGAGGGCAAAAAAGTGTCGGTATCTCACCTACAGCCATACCACATTAGATACGCCCAATCTCGTCTGATCTTGGAAGCTAAGCAGTGTTGGGCCTGGTTAGTACTTGGGTGGGAGACCACATGGGAACACCAGGTGCTGTAGGTTTTTCCCATTACTGGCAAATTGTTTTTATTCTCTAGCTTTTTAAATTGGAAACTTTTTTCTCTTTATTGCCAGTACAGACATTTGGAAGAAATCAAACAGACACAATAGCCATCACCTAAAAACTTACCACACTGTATAGGCCCAATTCCAACTGCTTTTGGCAGCTAAACAGTGTTGAGCCTCTTTAGTAGTTTAATTTGAGACCACCTGCTAATATCATGTCCTGTAGGTCTTTTTACATTACCAACACATGATTTTTTTCAGTAAGCCAATACAGTTAGGAAACATTTTTATTAGCTTACCTGGTTATAGAAGTAGAAGAGGGCAAAAAAGTGCCAGTATCTTACCTACAGCCATACTACATTGGATACGCCCAATCTCGTCTGATCTTGGAAGCTAAACAGTGTTGGGCCTGGTTAGTACTTGGGTGGGAGACCACATGGGAACACCAGGTGCTGTAGGTTTTTTCCCATTACTGGCAAATGGTTTTTATTCTCTTGCTATTTAAATTGGAAACTTTTTATTTTTATTGCCAATACAGACATTTGGGAGAGGTCAAACAGACACAATAGCCATCACCTAAAAACTTACCACACTGATTAGGCCCAATTCCAACTGCTTTTGGCAGCTGAACAGTGTTGAGCCACTTTAGTAGTTTAATTTGAGACCACCTGCTAATATCATGTCCTGTAGGTCTTTTTACATTACCAACACATGATTTTTTTCAGTAAGCCAATATAGTTAGGAAACTTTTTTATTAGCTTACCTGGTTATAGAAGTAGAAGAGGGCAAAAAAGTGCCTGTATCTCACCTACAGCCATACCACATTGGATACGCCTGATCTTGGAAGCTAAGCAGTGTTGGGCCTGTTTAGTACTTGGGTGGGAGACCACATGGGAACACCAGGTGCCGTAGGTTTTTTCCCATTAATAGCAAATTGTTTTTATTCTCTTGCTATTTAAATTGGAAACTTTTTGTTTTTATTGCCAATACAGACATTTGGGACAGGTCAAACAGACACAATAGCCATCACCTAAAAACTTACCACACTGTTTAGGCCCAATTCCAACTGCTTTTGGGAGCTAAACAGTGTTGAGCCTCTTTAGTAGTTTAATTTGAGACCACCTGCTAATATCATGTCCTGTAGGTCTTTTTACATTACCAACACATGATTTTTTTCAGTAAGCCAATATAGTTAGGAAACTTTTTGGTACTTATGTAATATCTGGGCTCCCGTTTTTCTTATGAGACCGCGTCCCCTCGCGGGGCTCGCTGCGCTCGCCACGCTTCGGGCACGGTGGCTCGCTGCGCTCGCCACACTATATAAAATCAACTCCATGCGTAGTTGGATAGTAGGGGTATGAAAAAATGGGGTGCATTTAACATGGGAGCCCAGATAATACATAAGTACCAACTTTTTTATTAGCTTACCTGGTTATAGAAGTAGAAGAGGGCAAAAAAGTGCCTGTATCTCACCTACAGCCATACCACATTGGATACGCCCAATCTCGTCTGATCTTGGAAGCTAAGCAGTGTTGGGCCTGGTTAGTACTTGGGTGGGAGACCACATGGGAACACCAGGTGCTGTAGGTTTTTTCCCATTAATGGCAAATTGTTTTTATTCTCTTGCTATTTAAATTGGAAACTTTTTATTTTTATTGCCAATACAGACATTTGGGACAGGTCAAACAGACACAATAGCCATCACCTAAAAACTTACCACACTGTTTAGGCCCAATTCCAACTGCTTTTGGGAGCTAAACAGTGTTGAGCCTCTTTAGTAGTTTAATTTGAGACCACCTGCTAATATCATGTCCTGTAGGTCTTTTTACTTTACCAACACATGATTTTTTTCAGTAAGCCAATATAGTTAGGAAACTTTTTTATTAGCTTACCTGGTTATAGAAGTAGAAGAGGGCAAAAAAGTGCCTGTATCTCACCTACAGCCATACCACATTGGATACGCCCAATCTCGTCTGATCTTGGAAGCTAAGCAGTGTTGGGCCTGGTTAGTACTTGGGTGGGAGACCACATGGGAACACCAGGTGCTGTAGGTTTTTCCCATTACTGGCAAATTGTTTTTATTCTCTAGCTTTTTAAATTGGAAACTTTTTTCTCTTTATTGCCAGTACAGACATTTGGAAGAAATCAAACAGACACAATAGCCATCACCTAAAAACTTACCACACTGTATAGGCCCAATTCCAACTGCTTTTGGCAGCTAAACAGTGTTGAGCCTCTTTAGTAGTTTAATTTGAGACCACCTGCTAATATCATGTCCTGTAGGTCTTTTTACATTATCAACACATGATTTTTTTCAGTAAGCCAATATAGTTAGGAAACTTTTTTATTAGCTTACCTGGTTATAGAAGTAGAAGAGGGCAAAAAAGTGCCTGTATCTCACCTACAGCCATACCACATTGGATACGCCTAATCTCGTCTGATCTTGGAAGCTAAACAGTGTTGGGCCTGGTTAGTACTTGGGTGGGAGACCACATGGGAAAACCAGGTGCTGTAGGTTTTTTCCCATTACTGGCAAATGGTTTTTATTCTCTTGCTATTTAAATTGGAAACTTTTTATTTTTATTGCCAATACAGACATTTGGGAGAGGTCAAACAGACACAATAGCCATCACCTAAAAACTTACCACACTGTTTAGGCCCAATTCTAACTGCTTTTGGCAGCTGAACAGTGTTGAGCCACTTTAGTAGTTTAATTTGAGACCACCTGCTAATATCATGTCCTGTAGGTCTTTTTACATTACCAACACATGATTTTTTTCAGTAAGCCAATATAGTTAGGAAACTTTTTTATTAGCTTACCTGGTTATAGAAGTAGAAGAGGGCAAAAAAGTGCCTGTATCTCACCTACAGCCATACCACATTGGATACGCCCAATCTCGTCTGATCTTGGAAGCTAAGCAGTGTTGGGCCTGGTTAGTACTTGGGTGGGAGACCACATGGGAACACCAGGTGCTGTAGGTTTTTCCCAATACTGGCAAATTGTTTTTATTTTCTAGCTTTTTAAATTGGAAACTTTTTTCTCTTTATTGACAGTACAGACATTTGGAAGAGGTCAATCAGACACAATAGCCATCACATCGTCTGATCTTGGACGCTAAGCAGTGTTGGGCCTGGTTAGTACTTGGGTGGGAGACCACATGGGAAAACCAGGTGCTGTAGGTTTTTCCCATTACTGGCAAATTGTTTTTATTCTCTAGCTTTATAAATTGGAGACTTTTTTCTCTTTATTGACAGTAAAGACATTTAGAAGAGGTCAAACAGACACAATAGCCATCACCTAAAAACTTACCACACTGTTTAGGCCCAATTCCAACTGCTTTTGGCAGCTAAACAGTGTTGAGCCTCTTTAGTAGTTTAATTTGAGACCACCTGCTAATATCATGTCCTGTAGGTCTTTTTACATTACCAACACATGATTTTTTTCAGTAAGGCAATACAGTTAGGAAACTTTTTTATTAGCTTACCTGGTTATAGAAGTAGAAGAGGGCAAAAAAGTGCCGGTATCTCACCTACAGCCATACCACATTGCATATGCCCAATCTCGTCTGATCTTGGAAGCTAAGCAGTGTTGGGCCTGGTTAGTACTTGGGTGGGAGACCACATGGGAACACCAGGTGCTGTAGGTTTTTCCCAATACTGGCAAATTGTTTTTATTTTCTAGCTTTTTAAATTGGAAACTTTTTTCTCTTTATTGACAGTACAGACATTTGGAAGAGGTCAATCAGACACAATAGCCATCACATCGTCTGATCTTGGACGCTAAGCAGTGTTGGGCCTGGTTAGTACTTGGGTGGGAGACCACATGGGAAAACCAGGTGCTGTAGGTTTTTCCCATTACTGGCAAATTGTTTTTATTCTCTAGCTTTATAAATTGGAGACTTTTTTCTCTTTATTGACAGTAAAGACATTTAGAAGAGGTCAAACAGACACAATAGCCATCACCTAAAAACTTACCACACTGTTTAGGCCCAATTCCAACTGCTTTTGGCAGCTAAACAGTGTTGAGCCTCTTTAGTAGTTTAATTTGAGACCACCTGCTAATATCATGTCCTGTAGGTCTTTTTACATTACCAACACATGATTTTTTTCAGTAAGGCAATACAGTTAGGAAACTTTTTTATTAGCTTACCTGGTTATAGAAGTAGAAGAGGGCAAAAAAGTGCCGGTATCTCACCTACAGCCATACCACATTGCATATGCCCAATCTCGTCTGATCTTGGAAGCTAAGCAGTGTTGGGCCTGGTTAGTACTTGGTTGGGTGACCACATGGGAACACCAGGTGCTGTAGGTTTTTCCCATTACTGGCAAATTGTTTTTATTCTCTAGCTTTTTAAATTGGAAACTTTTTTCTCTTTATTGACAGTACAGACATTTGGAAGAGGTCAAACAGACACAATAGCCATCACCTAAAAACTTACCACACTGTTTAGGCCCAATTCCAACTGCTTTTGGCATCTAAACAGTGTTGAGCCTCTTTAGTAGTTCAATTTGAGACCACCTGCTAATATCATGTCCTGTAGGTCTTTTTACATTACCAACACATGATTTTTTTCAGTAAGGCAATACAGTTAGGAAACTTTTTTATTAGCTTACCTGGTTATAGAAGTAGAAGAGGGCAAAAAAGTGCCGGTATCTCACCTACAGCCATACCACATTGCATATGCCCAATCTCGTCTGATCTTGGAAGCTAAGCAGTGTTGGGCCTGGTTAGTACTTGGGTGGGTGACCACATGGGAACACCAGGTGCTGTAGGTTTTTCCCATTACTGGGAAATTGTTTTTATTCTCTAGCTTTTTAAATTGGAAACTTTTTTCTCTTTATTGACAGTACAGACATTTGGAAGAGGTCAAACAGACACAATAGCCATCACCTAAAAACTTACCACACTGTTTAGGCCCAATTCCAACTGCTTTTGGCATCTAAACAGTGTTGAGCCTCTTTAGTAGTTCAATTTGAGACCACCTGCTAATATCATGTCCTGTAGGTCTTTTTACATTACCAACACATGATTTTTTTCAGTAAGGCAATACAGTTAGGAAACTTTTTTATTAGCTTACCTGGTTATAGAAGTAGAAGAGGGCAAAAAAGTGCCGGTATGTCACCTACAGCCATACCACATTGGATACGCCGAATCTCGTCTGATGTTGGAAGCTAAGCAGTGTTGGGCCTGGTTAGTACTTGAGTGGGAGACCACATGGGAACGCCAGGTGCTGTAGGTTTTTTCCATTAATGGCAAATTGTTTTTATTCTCTTGCTATTTAAATTGGAAACTTTTTATTTTTATTGCCAATACAGACATTTGGGACAGGTCAAACAGACACAATAGCCATCACCTAAAAATTTAACACACTGTTTAGGCCCAATTCCAACTGCTTTTGGCATCTAAACAGTGTTGAGCCTCTTTAGTAGTTCAATTTGAGACCACCTGCTAATATCATGTCCTGTAGGTCTTTTTACATTACCAACACATGATTTTTTTCAGTAAGCCAATATAGTTAGGAAACTTTTTTATTAGCTTACCTGGTTATAGAAGTAGAAGAGGGCAAAAAAGTGCTAGTATCTTACCTACAGCCATACTACATTGGATACGTCCAATCTCGTCTGATCTTGGAAGCTAAACAGTGTTGGGCCTGGTTAGTACTTGGGTGGGAGACCACATGGGAACACCAGGTGCTGTAGGTTTTTTCCCATTACTGGCAAATGGTTTTTATTCTCTTGCTATTTAAATTGGAAACTTTTTATTTTTATTGCCAATACAGACATTTGGGAGAGGTCAAACAGACACAATAGCCATCACCTAAAAACTTACCACACTGTTTAGGCCCAATTCTAACTGCTTTTGGCAGCTGAACAGTGTTGAGCCACTTTAGTAGTTTAATTTGAGACCACCTGCTAATATCATGTCCTGTAGGTCTTTTTACATTACCAACACATGATTTTTTTCAGTAAGCCAATATAGTTAGGAAACTTTTTTATTAGCTTACCTGGTTATAGAAGTAGAAGAGGGCAAAAAAGTGCCTGTATCTCACCTACAGCCATACCACATTGGATACGCCCAATCTCGTCTGATCTTGGAAGCTAAGCAGTGTTGGGCCTGGTTAGTACTTGGGTGGGAGACCACATGGGAACACCAGGTGCTGTAGGTTTTTCCCAATACTGGCAAATTGTTTTTATTTTCTAGCTTTTTAAATTGGAAACTTTTTTCTCTTTATTGACAGTACAGACATTTGGAAGAGGTCAATCAGACACAATAGCCATCACATCGTCTGATCTTGGACGCTAAGCAGTGTTGGGCCTGGTTAGTACTTGGGTGGGAGACCACATGGGAAAACCAGGTGCTGTAGGTTTTTCCCATTACTGGCAAATTGTTTTTATTCTCTAGCTTTATAAATTGGAGACTTTTTTCTCTTTATTGACAGTACAGACATTTAGAAGAGGTCAAACAGACACAATAGCCATCACCTAAAAACTTACCACACTGTTTAGGCCCAATTCTAACTGCTTTTGGCAGCTGAACAGTGTTGAGCCACTTTAGTAGTTTAATTTGAGACCACCTGCTAATATCATGTCCTGTAGGTCTATTTACATTACCAACACATGATTTTTTTCAGTAAGCCAATATAGTTAGGAAACTTTTTTTATTAGCTTACCTGGTTATAGAAGTAGAAGAGGGCAAAAAAGTGCCTGTATCTCACCTACAGCCATACCACATTGGATACGCCCAATCTCGTCTGATCTTGGAAGCTAAGCAGTGTTGGGCCTGGTTAGTACTTGGGTGGGAGACCACATGGGAACACCAGGTGCTGTAGGTTTTTCCCATTAATGGCAAATTGTTTTTATTCTCTTGCTATTTAAATTGGAAACTTTTTATTTTTATTGCCAATACAGACATTTGGGACAGGTCAAACAGACACAATAGCCATCACCTAAAAACTTACCACACTGTTTAGGCCCAATTCCAACTGCTTTGGGAGCTAAACAGTGTTGAGCCTCTTTAGTAGTTTAATTTGAGACCACCTGCTAATATCATGTCCTGTAGGTCTTTTTACATTATCAACACATGATTTTTTTCAGTAAGCCAATATAGTTAGGAAACTTTTTTATTAGCTTACCTGGTTATAGAAGTAGAAGAGGGCAAAAAAGTGCCTGTATCTCACCTACAGCCATACCACATTGGATACGCCCAATCTCGTCTGATCTTGGAAGCTAAGCAGTGTTGGGCCTGGTTAGTACTTGGGTGGGAGACCACATGGGAACACCAGGTGCTGTAGGTTTTTCCCATTACTGGCAAATTGTTTTTATTCTCTAGCTTTTTAAATTGGAAACATTTTTTTCTCTTTATTGACAGTACAGACATTTGGAAGAGGTCAATCAGACACAATAGCCATCACATCGTCTGATCTTGGACGCTAAGCAGTGTTGGGCCTGGTTAGTACTTGGGTGGGAGACCACATGGGAAAACCAGGTGCTGTAGGTTTTTCCCATTACTGGCAAATTGTTTTTATTCTCTAGCTTTATAAATTGGAGACTTTTTTCTCTTTATTGACAGTACAGACATTTAGAAGAGGTCAAACAGACACAATAGCCATCACCTAAAAACTTTCCACACTGTTTAGGCCCAATTCCAACTGCTTTTGGCAGCTAAACAGTGTTGAGCCTCTTTAGTAGTTTAATTTGAGACCACCTGCTAATATTATGTCCTGTAGGTCTTTTTACATTACCAACACATGATTTTTTTCAGTAAGGCAATACAGTTAGGAAACTTTTTTATTAGCTTACCTGGTTATAGAAGTAGAAGAGGGCAAAAAAGTGCCGGTATCTCACCTACAGCCATACCACATTGCATATGCCCAATCTCGTCTGATCTTGGAAGCTAAGCAGTGTTGGGCCTGGTTAGTACTTGGTTGGGTGACCACATGGGAACACCAGGTGCTGTAGGTTTTTCCCATTACTGGCAAATTGTTTTTATTCTCTAGCTTTTTAAATTGGAAACTTTTTTCTCTTTATTGACAGTACAGACATTTGGAAGAGGTCAAACAGACACAATAGCCATCACCTAAAAACTTACCACACTGTTTAGGCCCAATTCCAACTGCTTTTGGCATCTAAACAGTGTTGAGCCTCTTTAGTAGTTCAATTTGAGACCACCTGCTAATATCATGTCCTGTAGGTCTTTTTACATTACCAACACATGATTTTTTTCAGTAAGGCAATACAGTTAGGAAACTTTTTTATTAGCTCACCTGGTTATAGAAGTAGAAGAGGGCAAAAAAGTGCCGGTATCTCACCTACAGCCATACCACATTGCATATGCCCAATCTCGTCTGATCTTGGAAGCTAAGCAGTGTTGGGCCTGGTTAGTACTTGGGTGGGTGACCACATGGGAACACCAGGTGCTGTAGGTTTTTCCCATTACTGGCAAATTGTTTTTATTCTCTAGCTTTTTAAATTGGAAACTTTTTTCTCTTTATTGACAGTACAGACATTTGGAAGAGGTCAAACAGACACAATAGCCATCACCTAAAAACTTACCACACTGTTTAGGCCCAATTCCAACTGCTTTTGGCATCTAAACAGTGTTGAGCCTCTTTAGTAGTTCAATTTGAGACCACCTGCTAATATCATGTCCTGTAGGTCTTTTTACATTACCAACACATGATTTTTTTCAGTAAGGCAATACAGTTAGGAAACTTTTTTATTAGCTTACCTGGTTATAGAAGTAGAAGAGGGCAAAAAAGTGCCGGTATGTCACCTACAGCCATACCACATTGGATACGCCGAATCTCGTCTGATGTTGGAAGCTAAGCAGTGTTGGGCCTGGTTAGTACTTGAGTGGGAGACCACATGGGAACGCCAGGTGCTGTAGGTTTTTTCCATTAATGGCAAATTGTTTTTATTCTCTTGCTATTTAAATTGGAAACTTTTTATTTTTATTGCCAATACAGACATTTGGGACAGGTCAAACAGACACAATAGCCATCACCTAAAAATTTAACACACTGTTTAGGCCCAATTCCAACTGCTTTTGGCATCTAAACAGTGTTGAGCCTCTTTAGTAGTTCAATTTGAGACCACCTGCTAATATCATGTCCTGTAGGTCTTTTTACATTACCAACACATGATTTTTTTCAGTAAGCCAATATAGTTAGGAAACTTTTTTATTAGCTTACCTGGTTATAGAAGTAGAAGAGGGCAAAAAAGTGCCTCTATCTCACCTACAGCCATACCACATTGGATACGCCCAATCTCGTCTGATCTTGGAAGCTAAGCAGTGTTGTGCCTGGTTAGTACTTGGGTGGGAGACCACATGGGAACACCAGGTGCTGTAGGTTTTTCCCAATACTGGCAAATTGTTTTTATTCTCTAGCTTTTTAAATTGGAAATTTTTTCTCTTTATTGACAGTACAGACATTTGGAAGAGGTCAAACAGACACAATAGCCATCACCTAAAAACTTACCACACTGTTTAGGCCCAATTCCAACTGCTTTTGGCATCTAAACAGTGTTGAGCATCTTTAGTAGTTTAATTTGAGACCACCTGCTAATATCATGTCCTGTAGGTCTTTTTACATTACCAACACATGATTTTTTTTCAGTAAGGCAATACAGTTAGGAAACTTTTTTCTTAGCTTACCTGGTTATAGAAGTAGAAGAGGGCAAAAAAGTGCGGGTATCTCACCTACAGCCATACCACATTGGATACGCCCAATCTCATCTGATCTTGGAAGCTAAGCAGTGTTGGGCCTGGAAAGTACTTGGCTGGAAGACCACATGGGAACACCAGGTGCTGTAGGTTTTTTCCCATTAATGGCAAATTGTTTTTATTCTCTTGCTATTTAAATTGGAAACTTTTTATTTTTATTGCCAATACAGACATTTGGGACAGGTCAAACAGACACAATAGCCATCACCTAAAAACTTAACACACTGTTTAGGCCCAATTCCAACTGCTTTTGGGAGCTAAACAGTGTTGAGCCTCTTTAGTAGTTTAATTTGAGACCACCTGCTAATATCATGTCCTGTAGGTCTTTTTACATTACCAACACATGATTTTTTTCAGTAAGCCAATATAGTTAGGAAACTTTTTTATTAGCTTACCTGGTTATAGAAGTAGAAGAGGGCAAAAAAGTGCCTGTATCTCACCTACAGCTATACCACATTGGATACACCCAATCTCGTCTGATCTTGGAAGCTAAGCAGTGTTGGGCCTGGTTAGTACTTGGGTGGGAGACCACATGGGAACACCAGGTGCTGTAGGTTTTTCCCATTACTGGCAAATTGTTTTTATTCTCTAGCTTTTTAAATTGGAAACTTTTTTCTCTTTATTGACAGTACAGACATTTGGAAGAGGTCAATCAGACACAATAGCCATCACATCGTCTGATCTTGGACGCTAAGCAGTGTTGGGCCTGGTTAGTACTTGGGTGGGAGACCACATGGGAAAACCAGGTGCTGTAGGTTTTTCCCATTACTGGCAAATTGTTTTTATTCTCTAGCTTTATAAATTGGAGACTTTTTTCTCTTTATTGACAGTACAGACATTTAGAAGAGGTCAAACAGACACAATAGCCATCACCTAAAAACTTACCACACTGTTTAGGCCCAATTCCAACTGCTTTTGGCAGCTAAACAGTGTTGAGCCTCTTTAGTAGTTTAATTTGAGACCACCTGCTAATATCATGTCCTGTAGGTCTTTTTACATTACCAACACATGATTTTTTTCAGTAAGGCAATACAGTTAGGAAACTTTTTTATTAGCTTACCTGGTTATAGAAGTAGAAGAGGGCAAAAAAGTGCCGGTATCTCACCTACAGCCATACCACATTGCATATGCCCAATCTCGTCTGATCTTGGAAGCTAAGCAGTGTTGGGCCTGGTTAGTACTTGGTTGGGTGACCACATGGGAACACCAGGTGCTGTAGGTTTTTCCCATTACTGGCAAATTGTTTTTATTCTCTAGCTTTTTAAATTGGAAACTTTTTTCTCTTTATTGACAGTACAGACATTTGGAAGAGGTCAAACAGACACAATAGCCATCACCTAAAAACTTACCACACTGTTTAGGCCCAATTCCAACTGCTTTTGGCATCTAAACAGTGTTGAGCCTCTTTAGTAGTTCAATTTGAGACCACCTGCTAATATCATGTCCTGTAGGTCTTTTTACATTACCAACACATGATTTTTTTCAGTAAGGCAATACAGTTAGGAAACTTTTTTATTAGCTCACCTGGTTATAGAAGTAGAAGAGGGCAAAAAAGTGCCGGTATCTCACCTACAGCCATACCACATTGCATATGCCCAATCTCGTCTGATCTTGGAAGCTAAGCAGTGTTGGGCCTGGTTAGTACTTGGGTGGGTGACCACATGGGAACACCAGGTGCTGTAGGTTTTTCCCATTACTGGCAAATTGTTTTTATTCTCTAGCTTTTTAAATTGGAAACTTTTTTTCTCTTTATTGACAGTACAGACATTTGGAAGAGGTCAAACAGACACAATAGCCATCACCTAAAAACTTACCACACTGTTTAGGCCCAATTCCAACTGCTTTTGGCATCTAAACAGTGTTGAGCCTCTTTAGTAGTTCAATTTGAGACCACCTGCTAATATCATGTCCTGTAGGTCTTTTTACATTACCAACACATGATTTTTTTCAGTAAGGCAATACAGTTAGGAAACTTTTTTATTAGCTTACCTGGTTATAGAAGTAGAAGAGGGCAAAAAAGTGCTGGTATGTCACCTACAGCCATACCACATTGGATACGCCGAATCTCGTCTGATGTTGGAAGCTAAGCAGTGTTGGGCCTGGTTAGTACTTGAGTGGGAGACCACATGGGAACGCCAGGTGCTGTAGGTTTTTTCCATTAATGGCAAATTGTTTTTATTCTCTTGCTATTTAAATTGGAAACTTTTTATTTTTATTGCCAATACAGACATTTGGGACAGGTCAAACAGACACAATAGCCATCACCTAAAAATTTAACACACTGTTTAGGCCCAATTCCAACTGCTTTTGGCATCTAAACAGTGTTGAGCCTCTTTAGTAGTTCAATTTGAGACCACCTGCTAATATCATGTCCTGTAGGTCTTTTTACATTACCAACACATGATTTTTTTCAGTAAGCCAATATAGTTAGGAAACTTTTTTATTAGCTTACCTGGTTATAGAAGTAGAAGAGGGCAAAAAAGTGCCTCTATCTCACCTACAGCCATACCACATTGGATACGCCCAATCTCGTCTGATCTTGGAAGCTAAGCAGTGTTGTGCCTGGTTAGTACTTGGGTGGGAGACCACATGGGAACACCAGGTGCTGTAGGTTTTTCCCAATACTGGCAAATTGTTTTTATTCTCTAGCTTTTTAAATTGGAAACTTTTTTCTCTTTATTGACAGTACAGACATTTGGAAGAGGTCAAACAGACACAATAGCCATCACCTAAAAACTTACCACACTGTTTAGGCCCAATTCCAACTGCTTTTGGCATCTAAACAGTGTTGAGCATCTTTAGTAGTTTAATTTGAGACCACCTGCTAATATCATGTCCTGTAGGTCTTTTTACATTACCAACACATGATTTTTTTTCAGTAAGGCAATACAGTTAGGAAACTTTTTTATTAGCTTACCTGGTTATAGAAGTAGAAGAGGGCAAAAAAGTGCAGGTATCTCACCTACAGCCATACCACATTGGATACGCCCAATCTCATCTGATCTTGGAAGCTAAGCAGTGTTGGGCCTGGAAAGTACTTGGCTGGAAGACCACATGGGAACACCAGGTGCTGTAGGTTTTTTCCCATTAATGGCAAATTGTTTTTATTCTCTTGCTATTTAAATTGGAAACTTTTTATTTTTATTGCCAATACAGACATTTGGGACAGGTCAAACAGACACAATAGCCATCACCTAAAAACTTAACACACTGTTTAGGCCCAATTCCAACTGCTTTTGGGAGCTAAACAGTGTTGAGCCTCTTTAGTAGTTTAATTTGAGACCACCTGCTAATATCATGTCCTGTAGGTCTTTTTACATTACCAACACATGATTTTTTTCAGTAAGCCAATATAGTTAGGAAACTTTTTTATTAGCTTACCTGGTTATAGAAGTAGAAGAGGGCAAAAAAGTGCCTGTATCTCACCTACAGCTATACCACATTGGATACACCCAATCTCGTCTGATCTTGGAAGCTAAGCAGTGTTGGGCCTGGTTAGTACTTGGGTGGGAGACCACATGGGAACACCAGGTGCTGTAGGTTTTTCCCATTACTGGCAAATTGTTTTTATTCTCTAGCTTTTTAAATTGGAAACTTTTTTCTCTTTATTGACAGTACAGATATTTGGAAGAGGTCAAACAGACACAATAGCCATCACCTTAAAACTTACCACACTGTTTAGGCCCAATTCCAACTGCTTTTGGCAGCTAAACAGTGTTGAGCCTCTTTAGTAGTTTAATTTGAGACCACCTGCTAATATCATGTCCTGTAGTTCTTTTTACATTACCAACACATGATTTTTTTCAGTAAGGCAATACAGATAGGAAACTTTTTTATTAGCTTACCTGGTTATAGAAGTAGAAGAGGGCAAAAAAGTGCCGGTATCTCACCTACAGCCATACCACATTGGATACGCCGTCTGATCTTGGAAGCTAAACAGTGTTGGGCCTAGTTAATACTTGGGTGGGAGACCACATGGGAACACCAGGTGCTGTAGGTTTTTTCCCATTAATGGCAAATGGTTTTTATTCTCTTGCTATTTCAATTGGAAACTTTTTATTTTTATTGCCAATACAGACATTTGGGACAGGTCAAACAGACACAATAGCCATCACCTAAAGACTTACCACACTGTTTAGGCCCAATTCCAACTGCTTTTGGCAGCTAAACAGTGTTGAGCCTCTTTAGTAGTTTAATTTGAGACCACCTGCTAATATCATGTCCTGTAGGTCTTTTTACATTACCAACACATGATTTTTATCAGTAAGCCAATACAGTTAGGAAACATTTTTATTAGCTTACCTGGTTATAGAAGTAGAAGAGGGCAAAAAAGTGCCAGTATCTTACCTACAGCCATACTACATTGGATACGCCCAATCTCGTCTGATCTTGGAAGCTAAACAGTGTTGGGCCTGGTTAGTACTTGGGTGGGTGACCACATGGGAACACCAGGTGCTGTAGGTTTTTTCCCATTACTGGCAAATTGCTTTTTTTCTCTAGCTATTTAAATTGGAAACTTTTTTTTTATTGCCAGTACAGACATTTGGAAGAGGTCAAACAGACACAATAGCCATCACCTAAAAACTTACCACACTGTTTAGGCCCAATTCCAACTGCTTTTGGGAGCTAAACAGTGTTGAGCCTCTTTAGTAGTTTAATTTGAGACCACCTGCTAATATCATGTCCTGTAGGTCTTTTTACATTACCAACACATGATTTTTTTCAGTAAGCCAATACAGTTAGGAAACTTTTTTATTAGCTTACCTGGTTATAGAAGTAGAAGAGGGCAAAAAAGTGCCTGCATCTCACCTACAGCCATACCAGATTGGATTCGCCCAATCTCGTCTGATCTTGGAATCTAAGCAGTGTTGGGCCTGGTTAGTACTTGGGTGGGAGACCACATGGGAACACCAGGTGCTGTAGGTTTTTTCCCATTACTGGCAAATTGTTTTTATTCTCTAGCTATTTAAATTGGAAACTTTTTTTTTTATTGCCAGTACAGACATTTGGAAGAGGTCAAACAGACACAATAGCCATCACCTAAAAACTTACCACACTGTTTCGGCCCAATTCCAACTGCTTTTGGCAGCTAAACAGTGTTGAGCCTCTTTAGTAGTTTAATTTGAGACCACCTGCTAATATCATATCCTGTAGGTCTTTTTACATTAACAAAACATAATTTTTTTTAGTAAGCCAATACCGTTAGGAAACTTTTTTATTAACTTACCTGGTTATAGAAGTAGAAGAGGGCAAAAAAGTGCCTGCATCTCACCTACAGCCATACCACATTGGATACGCCCAATATCGTCTGATCTTGGAAGCTAAGCAGTGTTGGGCCTGGTTAGTACTTGGGTGGGTGGCCACATGGTGCTGTAGGTTTTTCCCATTACTGGCAAATAGTTTTTATTCTCTAGCTTTTTAAATTGGAAACTTTTTTCTCTTTATTGCCAGTACAGACATTTGGAAGAGGTCAAACAGACACAATAGCCATCACCTAAAAACTTACCACACTGTTTAGGCCCAATTCCAACTGCTTTTTTCAGCTAAACAGTGTTGAGCCTCTTTAGTAGTTTAATTTGAGACCACCTGCTAATATCATGTCCTGTAGGTCTTTTTACATTAACAAAACATGATTTTTTTCAGTAAGCCAATACAGTTAGGAAACTTTTTTATTAGCTTACCTGGTTATAGAAGTAGAAGAGGGCAAAAAAGTGTCTGCATCTCACCTACAGCCATACCAGATTGGATACGCCCAATCTCGTCTGATCTTGGAAGCTAAGCAGTGTTGGGCCTGGTAAGTACTTGGGTGGGTGACCACATGGGAACACCAGGTGCTGTAGGTTTTTTCCCATTACTGGCAAATTGTTTTTATTCTCTAGCTATTTAAATTGGCAACTTTTTCTTTTTATTGCCGATACAGACATTTGGGAGAGGTCAAACAGACACAATAGCCATCACCTAAAGACTTACCACACTGTTTAGGCCCAATTCCAACTGCTTTTGGCAGCTAAACAGTGTTGAGCCTCTTTAGTAGTTTAATTTGAGACCACCTGCTAATATTATGTCCTGTAGGTCTTTTTACATTACCAACACATGATTTTTTTTCAGTAAGCCAATACAGTTAGGAAACTTTTTTATTAGCTTACCTGGTTATAGAAGTAGAAGAGGGCAAAAAAGTGCCTGCATCTCACCTACAGCCATACCAGATTGGATACGCCCAATCTCGTCTGATCTTGGAAGCTAAGCAGTGTTGGGCCTGGTAAGTACTTGGGTGGGTGACCACATGGGAACACCAGGTGCTGTAGGTTTTTTCCCATTACTGGCAAATTGTTTTTATTCTCTAGCTATTTAAATTGGAAACTTTTTCTTTTTATTGCCGATACAGACATTTGGGAGAGGTCAAACAGACACAATAGCCATCACCTAAAGACTTACCACACTGTTTAGGCCCAATTCCAACTGCTTTTGGCAGCTAAACAGTGTTGAGCCTCTTTAGTAGTTTAATTTGCGACCACCTGCTAATATTATGTCCTGTAGGTCTTTTTACATTACCAACACATGATTTTTTTTCAGTAAGCCAATACAGTTAGGAAACTTTTTTATTAGCTTACCTGGTTATAGAAGTAGAAGAGGGCAAAAAAGTGCCTGCATCTCACCTACAGCCATACCACATTGGATACGCCCAATCTCGTCTGATCTTGGAAGCTAAGCAGTGTTGGGCCTGGTTAGTACTTGGGTGGGTGACCACATGGGAACACCACGTGCTGTAGGTTTTTTCCCATTACTGGCAAATTGTTTTTATTCTCTAGCTATTTAAATTGGAAACTTTTTTTTTTATTGCCAGTACAGACATTTGGAAGAGGTCAAACAGACACAATAGCCATCACCTAAAAACTTACCACACTGTTTAGGCCCAATTCCAACTGCTTTTGGCATCTAAACAGTGTTGAGCATCTTTAGTAGTTTAATTTGAGACCACCTGCTAATATCATGTCCTGTAGGTCTTTTTACATTACCAACACATGATTTTTTTTCAGTAAGGCAATACAGTTAGGAAACTTTTTTATTAGCTTACCTGGTTATAGAAGTAGAAGAGGGCAAAAAAGTGCGGGTATCTCACCTACAGCCATACCACATTGGATACGCCCAATCTCATCTGATCTTGGAAGCTAAGCAGTGTTGGGCCTGGAAAGTACTTGGCTGGAAGACCACATGGGAACACCAGGTGCTGTAGGTTTTTTCCCATTAATGGCAAATTGTTTTTATTCTCTTGCTATTTAAATTGGAAACTTTTTATTTTTATTGCCAATACAGACATTTGGGACAGGTCAAACAGACACAATAGCCATCACCTAAAAACTTACCACACTGTTTAGGCCCAATTCCAACTGCTTTTGGGAGCTAAACAGTGTTGAGCCTCTTTAGTAGTTTAATTTGAGACCACCTGCTAATATCATGTCCTGTAGGTCTTTTTACATTACCAACACATGATTTTTTTCAGTAAGCCAATATAGTTAGGAAACTTTTTTATTAGCTTACCTGGTTATAGAAGTAGAAGAGGGCAAAAAAGTGCCTGTATCTCACCTACAGCTATACCACATTGGATACACCCAATCTCGTCTGATCTTGGAAGCTAAGCAGTGTTGGGCCTGGTTAGTACTTGGGTGGGAGACCACATGGGAACACCAGGTGCTGTAGGTTTTTCCCATTACTGGCAAATTGTTTTTATTCTCTAGCTTTTTAAATTGGAAACTTTTTTCTCTTTATTGACAGTACAGATATTTGGAAGAGGTCAAACAGACACAATAGCCATCACCTTAAAACTTACCACACTGTTTAGGCCCAATTCCAACTGCTTTTGGCAGCTAAACAGTGTTGAGCCTCTTTAGTAGTTTAATTTGAGACCACCTGCTAATATCATGTCCTGTAGGTCTTTTTACATTACCAACACATGATTTTTTTCAGTAAGGCAATACAGATAGGAAACTTTTTTATTAGCTTACCTGGTTATAGAAGTAGAAGAGGGCAAAAAAGTGCCGGTATCTCACCTACAGCCATACCACATTGGATACGCCGTCTGATCTTGGAAGCTAAGCAGTGTTGGGCCTAGTTAATACTTGGGTGGGAGACCACATGGGAACACCAGGTGCTGTAGGTTTTTTCCCATTAATGGCAAATTGTTTTTATTCTCTTGCTATTTCAATTGGAAACTTTTTATTTTTATTGCCAATACAGACATTTGGGACAGGTCAAACAGACACAATAGCCATCACCTAAAGACTTACCACACTGTTTAGGCCCAATTCCAACTGCTTTTGGCAGCTAAACAGTGTTGAGCCTCTTTAGTAGTTTAATTTGAGACCACCTGCTAATATCATGTCCTGTAGGTCTTTTTACATTACCAACACATGATTTTTATCAGTAAGCCAATACAGTTAGGAAACATTTTTATTAGCTTACCTGGTTATAGAAGTAGAAGAGGGCAAAAAAGTGCCAGTATCTTACCTACAGCTATACCACATTGGATACACCCAATCTCGTCTGATCTTGGAAGCTAAGCAGTGTTGGGCCTGGTTAGTACTTGGGTGGGAGACCACATGGGAACACCAGGTGCTGTAGGTTTTTCCCATTACTGGCAAATTGTTTTTATTCTCTAGCTTTTTAAATTGGAAACTTTTTTCTCTTTATTGACAGTACAGATATTTGGAAGAGGTCAAACAGACACAATAGCCATCACCTTAAAACTTACCACACTGTTTAGGCCCAATTCCAACTGCTTTTGGCAGCTAAACAGTGTTGAGCCTCTTTAGTAGTTTAATTTGAGACCACCTGCTAATATCATGTCCTGTAGGTCTTTTTACATTACCAACACATGATTTTTTTCAGTAAGGCAATACAGATAGGAAACTTTTTTATTAGCTTACCTGGTTATAGAAGTAGAAGAGGGCAAAAAAGTGCCGGTATCTCACCTACAGCCATACCACATTGGATACGCCGTCTGATCTTGGAAGCTAAGCAGTGTTGGGCCTAGTTAATACTTGGGTGGGAGACCACATGGGAACACCAGGTGCTGTAGGTTTTTTCCCATTAATGGCAAATTGTTTTTATTCTCTTGCTATTTCAATTGGAAACTTTTTATTTTTATTGCCAATACAGACATTTGGGACAGGTCAAACAGACACAATAGCCATCACCTAAAGACTTACCACACTGTTTAGGCCCAATTCCAACTGCTTTTGGCAGCTAAACAGTGTTGAGCCTCTTTAGTAGTTTAATTTGAGACCACCTGCTAATATCATGTCCTGTAGGTCTTTTTACATTACCAACACATGATTTTTATCAGTAAGCCAATACAGTTAGGAAACATTTTTATTAGCTTACCTGGTTATAGAAGTAGAAGAGGGCAAAAAAGTGCCAGTATCTTACCTACAGCCATACTACATTGGATACGCCCAATCTCGTCTGATCTTGGAAGCTAAACAGTGTCGGGCCTGGTTAGTACTTGGGTGGGAGACCACATGGGAACACCAGGTGCTGTAGGTTTTTTCCCATTACTGGCAAATGGTTTTTATTCCCTTGCTATTTAAATTGGAAACTTTTTATTTTTATTGCCAATACAGACATTTGGGAGAGGTCAAACAGACACCATAGCCATCACCTAAAAACTTACCACACTGTTTAGGCCCAATTCCAACTGCTTTTGGCAGCTGAACAGTGTTGAGCCACTTTAGTAGTTTAATTTGAGACCACCTGCTAATATCATGTCCTGTAGGTCTTTTTACATTACCAACACATGATTTTTTTCAGTAAGCCAATACAGTTAGGAAACTTTTTTATTAGCTTACCTGGTTATAGAAGTAGAAGAGGGCAAAAAAGTGCCTGCATCTCACATACAGCCATACCACATTGGATACGCCCAATCTCGTCTGATCTTGGAAGCTAAGCAGCGTTGGGCCTGGTTAGTACTTGGGTTGGAGACATCATGGGAACGCCAGGTGCTGTAGGTTTTTCCGATTACAGGCAAATAGTTTTTATTCTCTAGCTTTTTAAATTGGAAACTTTTTTCTCTGTATTGCCAGTACAGACATTTGGAAGAGGTCAAACATACACAATAGCCATCACCTAAAAACTTACCACACTGTTTAGGCCCAATTCCAACTGCTTTTGGCAGCTAAACAGTGTTGAGCCTCTTTAGTAGTTTAATTTGAGACCACCTGCTAATATCATGTCCTGTAGGTCTTTTTACATTACCAACACATGATTTTTTTCAGTAAGCCAATACAGTTAGGAAACTTTTTTATTAGCTTACCTGGTTATAGAAGTAGAAGAGGGCAAAAAAGTGCCTGCATCTCACATACAGCAATACCACATTGGATACGCCCAATCTCGTCTGAGCTTGGAAGCTAAGCAGTGTTGGGCCTGGTTAGTACTTGGGTGGGAGACCATGTGGGAACACTAGGTGCTGTAGGTTTTTTCCCATTACTGGTAAATTGTTTTTATTCTCTAGCTATTTAAATTGGAAACTTTTTTTTTATTGCCAGTACAGACATTTGGAAGAGGTCAAACAGACACAATAGCCATCACCTAAAAACTTACCACACTGTTTAGGCCCAATTCCAACTGCTTTTGGCAGCTAAACAGTGTTGAGCCTCTTTAGTAGTTTAATTTGAGACCACCTGCTAATATCATGTCCTGTAGGTCTTTTTACATTAACAAAACATGATTTTTTTCAGTAAGCCAATAAAGTTAGAAAACTTTTTTATTAGCTTACCTGGTTATAGAAGTAGAAGAGGGCAAAAAGTGCCTGCATCTCACCTACAGCCATACCACATTGGATTCGCCCAATCTCGTCTGATCTTGGAATCTAAGCAGTGTTGGGCCTGGTTAGTACTTGGGTGGGAGACCACATGGGAACACCAGGTGCTGTAGGTTTTTTCCCATTACTGGCAAATTGTTTTTATTCTCTAGCTATTTAAATTGGAAACTTTTTTTTATTGCCAGTACAGACATTTGGAAGAGGTCAAACAGACATAATAGCCATCACCTAAAAACTTACCACACTGTTTAGGCCCAATTCCAACTGCTTTTGGCAGCTAAACAGTGTTGAGCCTCTTTAGTAGTTTAATTTGAGACCACCTGCTAATATCATGTCCTGTAGGTCTTTTTACATTACCAACACATGATTTTTTTCAGTAAGCCAATACAGTTAGGAAACTTTTTTATTAGCTTACCTGGTTATAGAAGTAGAAGAGGGCAAAAAGTGCCTGCATCTCACCTACAGCCATACCACATTGGATTCGCCCAATCTCGTCTGATCTTGGAATCTAAGCAGTGTTGGGCCTGGTTAGTACTTGGGTGGGAGACCACATGGGAACACCAGGTGCTGTAGGTTTTTTCCCATTACTGGCAAATTGTTTTTATTCTCTAGCTATTTAAATTGGAAACTTTTTTTTTTATTGCCAGTACAGACATTTGGAAGAGGTCAAACAGACTCAATAGCCATCACCTAAAAACTTACCACACTGTTTTGGCTCAATTCCAACTGCTTTTGGCAGCTAAACAGTGTTGAGCCTCTTTAGTAGTTTAATTTGAGACCACCTGCTAATATCATGTCCTGTAGGTCTTTTTACATTAACAAAACATGATTTTTTTCAGTAAGCCAATACAGTTAGGAAACTTTTTTATTAACTTACCTGGTTATAGAAGTAGAAGAGGGCAAAAAAGTGCCTGCATCTCACCTACAGCCATACCACATTGGATACGCCCAATCTCGTCTGATCTTGGAAGCTAAGCAGTGTTGGGCCTGGTTAGTACTTGGGTGGGTGGCCACATGGGAACACCAGGTGCTGTAGGTTTTTTTCCCATTACTGGCAAATTGTTTTTATTCTCTAGCTATTTAAATTGGAAACTTTTTCTTTTTATTGCCGATACAGACATTTGGGAGAGGTCAAACAGACACAATAGCCATCACCTCAAGACTTACCACACTGTTTCAGCCCAATTCCAACTGCTTTTGGCAGCTAAACAGTGTTGAGCCTCTTTAGTAGTTTCATTTGAGACCACCTGCTAATATTATGTCCTGTAGGTCTTTTTACATTACCAACACATGATTTTTTTCAGTAAGCCAATACAGTTAGAAAACTTTTTTATTAGCTTACCTGGTTATAGAAGTAGAAGAGGGCAAAAAAGTGCCTGCATCTCACCTACAGCCATACCACATTGGATACGACCAATCTCGTCTGATCTTGGAAGCTAAGCAGTGTTGGGCCTGGTTAGTACTTAGGTGGGTGACCACATGGGAACACCAGGTGCTGTAGGTTTTTTCCCATTACTGGCACATTGCTTTTTTTCTCTAGCTATTTAAATTGGAAACTTTTTTTTTATTGCCAGTACAGACATTTGGAAGAGGTCAAACAGACACAATAGCCATCACCTAAAAACTTACCACACTGTTTAGGCCCAATTCCAACTGCTTTTGGCAGCTAAACAGTGTTGAGCCTCTTTAGTAGTTTAATTTGAGACCACCTGCTAATATCATGTCCTGTAGGTCTTTTTACATTACCAACACATGATTTTTTTCAGTAAGCCAATACAGTTAGGAAACTTTTTTATTAGCTTACCTGGTTATAGAAGTAGAAGAGGGCAAAAAAGTGCCTGCATTTCACCTACAGCCATACCACATTGGATTCGCCCAATCTCGTCTGATCTTGGAATCTAAGCAGTGTTGGGCCTGGTTAGTACTTGGGTGGGAGACCACATGGGAACACCAGGTGCTGTAGGTTTTTTCCCATTACTGGCAAATTGGTTTTATTCTCTAGCTATTTAAATTGGAAACTTTTTTTTTTATTGCCAGTACAGACATTTGGAAGAGGTCAAACAGACACAATAGCCATCACCTAAAAACTTACCACACTGTTTCGGCCCAATTCCAACTGCTTTTGGCAGCTAAACAGTGTTGAGCCTCTTTAGTAGTTTAATTTGAGACCACCTGCTAATATCATGTCCTGTAGGTCTTTTTACATTAACAAAACATGATTTTTTTCAGTAAGCCAATACAGTTAGGAAAATTTTTTATTAGCTTACCTGGTTATAGAAGTAGAAGAGGGCAAAAAAGTGCCTGCATCTCACCTACAGCCATACCACATTGGATTCGCCCAATCTCGTCTGATCTTGGAATCTAAGCAGTGTTGGGCCTGGTTAGTACTTGGGTGGGAGACCACATGGGAACACCAGGTGCTGTAGGTTTTTTCCCATTACTGGCAAATTGTTTTTATTCTCTAGCTATTTAAATTGGAAACTTTTTTTTTTATTGCCAGTACAGACATTTGGAAGAGGTCAAACAGACACAATAGCCATCACCTAAAAACTTACCACACTGTTTCGGCCCAATTCCAACTGCTTTTGGCAGCTAAACAGTGTTGAGCCTCTTTAGTAGTTTAATTTGAGACCACCTGCTAATATCATGTCCTGTAGGTCTTTTTACATTAACAAAACATGATTTTTTTCAGTAAGCCAATACAGTTAGGAAATTTTTTTATTAACTTACCTGATTATAGAAGTAGAAGAGGGCAAAAAAGTGCCTGCATCTCACCTACAGCCATACCACATTGGATACGCCCAATCTCTTCTGATCTTGGAAGCTAAGCAGTGTTGGGCCTGGTTAGTACTTGGGTGGGTGACCACATGGTGCTGTAGGTTTTTCCCATTACTGGCAAATAGTTTTTATTCTCTAGCTTTTTGCATTGGAAACTTTTTTCTCTTTATTGCCAGTACAGACATTTGGAAGAGGTCAAACAGACACAATAGCCATCACCTAAAAACTTACCACACTGTTTAGGCCCAATTCCAACTGCTTTTGGCAGCTAAACAGTGTTGAGCCTCTTTAGTAGTTTAATTTGAGACCACCTGCTAATATCATGTCCTGTAGGTCTTTTTACATTAACAAAACATGATTTTTTTCAGTAAGCAAATACAGTTAGGAAACTTTTTTATTAGCTTACCTGGTTATAGAAGTAGAAGAGGGCAAAAAAGTGCCTGCATCTCACCTACAGCCATACCAGATTGGATACGCCCAATCTCGTCTGATCTTGGAAGCTAAGCAGTGTTGGGCCTGGTTAGTACTTGGGTGGGTGACCACATGGGAACACCAGGTGCTGTAGGTTTTTTCCTATTAATGGCAAATTGTTTTTATTCTCTAGCTATTTAAATTGGAAATTTTTTCTTTTTATTGCCGATACAGACATTTGGGAGAGGTCAAACAGACACAATAGCCATCACCTAAAGACTTACCACACTGTTTCAGCCCAATTCCAACTGCTTTTGGCAGCTAAACAGTGTTGAGCCTCTTTAGTAGTTTAATTTGAGACCACCTTCTAATATCATGTCCTGTAGGTCTTTTTACATTACCAACACATGATTTTTTTCAGTAAGCCAATACAGTTAGGAAACTTTTTTATTAGCTTACCTGGTTATAGAAGTAGAAGAGGGCAAAAAAGTGCCTGCATCTCACATACAGCCATACCACATTGGATACGCCCAATCTCGTCTGATCTTGGAAGCTAAGCAGTGTTGGGCCTGGTTAGTACTTGGGTTGGAGACAACATGGGAACACCAGGTGCTGTAGGTTTTTCCCATTACTGGCAAATAGTTTTTATTCTCTAGCTTTTTAAATTGGAAACTTTTTTCTCTGTATTGCCAGTACAGACATTTGGAAGAGGTCAAACATACACAATAGCCATCACCTAAAAACTTACCACACTGTTTAGGCCCAATTCCAACTGATTTGGCAGCTAAACAGTGTTGAGCCTCTTTAGTAGTTTAATTTGAGACCACCTGCTAATATCATGTCCTGTAGGTCTTTTTACATTAACAAAACATGATTTTTTTCAGTAAGCCAATACAGTTAGAAAACTTTTTTATTAGCTTACCTGGTTATAGAAGTAGAAGAGGACTAAAAAGTGCCTGCATCTCACCTACAGCCATACCACATTGGATACGCCCAATCTCGTCTGATCTTGGAAGCTAAACAGTGTTGGGCCTGGTTAGTACTTGGGTGGGTGACCACATGGGAACACCAGGTGCTGTAGGTTTTTTCCCATTACTGGCAAATTGCTTTTTTTCTCTAGCTATTTAAATTGGAAACTTTTTTTTTATTGCCAGTACAAACATTTGGAAGAGGTCAAACAGACACAATAGCCATCACCTAAAAACTTACCACACTGTTTAGGCCCAATTCCAACTGCTTTTGGCAGCTAAACAGTGTTGAGCCTCTTTAGTAGTTTAATTTGAGACCACCTGCTAATATCATGTCCTGTAGGTCTTTTTACATTACCAACACATGATTTTTTTCAGTAAGCCAATACAGTTAGGAAACTTTTTTATTAGCTTACCTGGTTATAGAAGTAGAAGAGGGCAAAAAAGTGCATGCATCTCACCTACAGCCATACCAGATTGGATTCGCCCAATCTCGTCTGATCTTGGAATCTAAGCAGTGTTGGGCCTGGTTAGTACTTGGGTGGGAGACCACATGGGAACACCAGGTGCTGTAGGTTTTTTCCCATTACTGGCAAATTGTTTTTATTCTCTAGCTATTTAAATTGGAAACTTTTTTTTTTTATTGCCAGTACAGACATTTGGAAGAGGTCAAACAGACACAATAGCCATCACCTAAAAACTTACCACACTGTTTCGGCCCAATTCCAACTGCTTTTGGCAGCTAAACAGTGTTGAGCCTCTTTAGTAGTTTAATTTGAGACCACCTGCTAATATCATATCCTGTAGGTCTTTTTACATTAAAAAAACATGATTTTTTTCAGTAAGCCAATACCGTTAGGAAACTTTTTTATTAACTTACCTGGTTATAGAAGTAGAAGAGGGCAAAAAAGTGCCTGCATCTCACCTACAGCCATACCACATTGGATACGCCCAATATCGTCTGATCTTGGAAGCTAAGCAGTGTTGGGCCTGGTTAGTACTTGGGTGGGTGGCCACATGGTGCTGTAGGTTTTTCCCATTACTGGCAAATAGTTTTTATTCTCTAGCTTTTTAAATTGGAAACTTTTTTCTCTTTATTGCCAGTACAGACATTTGGAAGAGGTCAAACAGACACAATAGCCATCACCTAAAAACTTACCACACTGTTTAGGCCCAATTCCAACTGCTTTTTTCAGCTAAACAGTGTTGAGCCTCTTTAGTAGTTTATTTTGAGACCACCTGCTAATATCATGTCCTGTAGGTCTTTTTACATTAACAAAACATGATTTTTTTCAGTAAGCCAATACAGTTAGGAAACTTTTTTATTAGCTTACCTGGTTATAGAAGTAGAAGAGGGCAAAAAAGTGTCTGCATCTCACCTACAGCCATACCAGATTGGATACGCCCAATCTCGTCTGATCTTGGAAGCTAAGCAGTGTTGGGCCTGGTAAGTACTTGGGTGGGTGACCACATGGGAACACCAGGTGCTGTAGGTTTTTTCCCATTACTGGCAAATTGTTTTTATTCTCTAGCTATTTAAATTGGAAACTTTTTCTTTTTATTGCCGATACAGACATTTGGGAGAGGTCAAACAGACACAATAGCCATCACCTAAAGACTTACCACACTGTTTAGGCCCAATTCCAACTGCTTTTGGCAGCTAAACAGTGTTGAGCCTCTTTAGTAGTTTAATTTGAGACCACCTGCTAATATTATGTCCTGTAGGTCTTTTTACATTACCAACACATGATTTTTTTTCAGTAAGCCAATACAGTTAGGAAACTTTTTTATTAGCTTACCTGGTTATAGAAGTAGAAGAGGGCAAAAAAGTGCCTGCATCTCACCTACAGCCATACCAGATTGGATACGCCCAATCTCGTCTGATCTTGGAAGCTAAGCAGTGTTGGGCCTGGTAAGTACTTGGGTGGGTGACCACATGGGAACACCAGGTGCTGTAGGTTTTTTCCCATTACTGGCAAATTGTTTTTATTCTCTAGCTATTTAAATTGGAAACTTTTTCTTTTTATTGCCGATACAGACATTTGGGAGAGGTCAAACAGACACAATAGCCATCACCTAAAGACTTACCACACTGTTTAGGCCCAATTCCAACTGCTTTTGGCAGCTAAACAGTGTTGAGCCTCTTTAGTAGTTTAATTTGAGACCACCTGCTAATATTATGTCCTGTAGGTCTTTTTACATTACCAACACATGATTTTTTTTCAGTAAGCCAATACAGTTAGGAAACTTTTTTATTAGCTTACCTGGTTATAGAAGTAGAAGAGGGCAAAAAAGTGCCTGCATCTCACCTACAGCCATACCACATTGGATACGCCCAATCTCGTCTGATCTTGGAAACTAAGCAGTGTTGGGCCTGGTTAGTACTTGGGTGGGTGACCACATGGGAACACCACGTGCTGTAGGTTTTTTCCCATTACTGGCAAATTGTTTTTATTCTCTAGCTATTTAAATTGGAAACTTTTTTTTTTATTGCCAGTACAGACATTTGGAAGAGGTCAAACAGACACAATAGCCATCACCTAAAAACTTACCACACTGTTTAGGCCCAATTCCAACTGCTTTTGGCAGCTAAACAGTGTTGAGCCTCTTTAGTAGTTTAATTTGAGACCACCTGCTAATATCATGTCCTGTAGGTCTTTTTACATTAACAAAACATGATTTTTTTCAGTAAGCCAATACAGTTAGGAAACTTTTTTATTAACTTACCTGGTTATAGAAGTAGAAGAGGGCAAAAAAGTGCCTGCATCTCACCTACAGCAATACCACATTGGATACGCTTAATCTCGTCTGATCTTGGAAGCTAAGCAGTGTTGGGCCTGGTTAGTACTTGGGTGGGTGACCACATGGTGCTGTAGGTTTTTCCCATTACTGGCAAATAGTTTTTATTCTCTAGCTTTTTAAATTGGAAACTTTTTTCTCTTTATTGCCAGTACAGACATTTGGAAGAGGTCAAACAGACACAATAGCCATCACCTAAAAACTTACCACACTGTTTAGGCCCAATTCCAACTGCTTTTGGCAGCTAAACAGTGTTGAGCCTCTTTAGTAGTTTAATTTGAGACCACCTGCTAATATCATGTCCTGTAGGTCTTTTTACATTACCAACACATGATTTTTTTCAGTAAGCCAATACAGTTAGGAAACTTTTTTATTAGCTTACCTGGTTATAGAAGTAGAAGAGGGCAAAAAAGTGCATGCATCTCACCTACAGCCATACCAGATTGGATTCGCCCAATCTCGTCTGATCTTGGAATCTAAGCAGTGTTGGGCCTGGTTAGTACTTGGGTGGGAGACCACATGGGAACACCAGGTGCTGTAGGTTTTTTCCCATTACTGGCAAATTGTTTTTATTCTCTAGCTATTTAAATTGGAAACTTTTTTTTTTTATTGCCAGTACAGACATTTGGAAGAGGTCAAACAGACACAATAGCCATCACCTAAAAACTTACCACACTGTTTAGGCCCAATTCCAACTGCTTTTGGCAGCTAAACAGTGTTGAGCCTCTTTAGTAGTTTAATTTGAGACCACCTGCTAATATCATATCCTGTAGGTCTTTTTACATTAACAAAACATGATTTTTTTCAGTAAGCCAATACCGTTAGGAAACTTTTTTATTAACTTACCTGGTTATAGAAGTAGAAGAGGGCAAAAAAGTGCCTGCATCTCACCTACAGCCATACCACATTGGATACGCCCAATATCGTCTGATCTTGGAAGCTAAGCAGTGTTGGGCCTGGTTAGTACTTGGGTGGGTGGCCACATGGTGCTGTAGGTTTTTCCCATTACTGGCAAATAGTTTTTATTCTCTAGCTTTTTAAATTGGAAACTTTTTTCTCTTTATTGCCAGTACAGACATTTGGAAGAGGTCAAACAGACACAATAGCCATCACCTAAAAACTTACCACACTGTTTAGGCCCAATTCCAACTGCTTTTTTCAGCTAAACAGTGTTGAGCCTCTTTAGTAGTTTATTTTGAGACCACCTGCTAATATCATGTCCTGTAGGTCTTTTTACATTAACAAAACATGATTTTTTTCAGTAAGCCAATACAGTTAGGAAACTTTTTTATTAGCTTACCTGGTTATAGAAGTAGAAGAGGGCAAAAAAGTGTCTGCATCTCACCTACAGCCATACTAGATTGGATACGCCCAATCTCGTCTGATCTTGGAAGCTAAGCAGTGTTGGGCCTGGTAAGTACTTGGGTGGGTGACCACATGGGAACACCAGGTGCTGTAGGTTTTTTCCCATTACTGGCAAATTGTTTTTATTCTCTAGCTATTTAAATTGGAAACTTTTTCTTTTTATTGCCGATACAGACATTTGGGAGAGGTCAAACAGACACAATAGCCATCACCTAAAGACTTACCACACTGTTTAGGCCCAATTCCAACTGCTTTTGGCAGCTAAACAGTGTTGAGCCTCTTTAGTAGTTTAATTTGAGACCACCTGCTAATATTATGTCCTGTAGGTCTTTTTACATTACCAACACATGATTTTTTTTCAGTAAGCCAATACAGTTAGGAAACTTTTTTATTAGCTTACCTGGTTATAGAAGTAGAAGAGGGCAAAAAAGTGCCTGCATCTCACCTACAGCCATACCAGATTGGATACGCCCAATCTCGTCTGATCTTGGAAGCTAAGCAGTGTTGGGCCTGGTAAGTACTTGGGTGGGTGACCACATGGGAACACCAGGTGCTGTAGGTTTTTTCCCATTACTGGCAAATTGTTTTTATTCTCTAGCTATTTAAATTGGAAACTTTTTCTTTTTATTGCCGATACAGACATTTGGGAGAGGTCAAACAGACACAATAGCCATCACCTAAAGACTTACCACACTGTTTAGGCCCAATTCCAACTGCTTTTGGCAGCTAAACAGTGTTGAGCCTCTTTAGTAGTTTAATTTGAGACCACCTGCTAATATTATGTCCTGTAGGTCTTTTTACATTACCAACACATGATTTTTTTTCAGTAAGCCAATACAGTTAGGAAACTTTTTTATTAGCTTACCTGGTTATAGAAGTAGAAGAGGGCAAAAAAGTGCCTGCATCTCACCTACAGCCATACCACATTGGATACGCCCAATCTCGTCTGATCTTGGAAGCTAAGCAGTGTTGGGCCTGGTTAGTACTTGGGTGGGTGACCACATGGGAACACCACGTGCTGTAGGTTTTTTCCCATTACTGGCAAATTGTTTTTATTCTCTAGCTATTTAAATTGGAAACTTTTTTTTTTATTGCCAGTACAGACATTTGGAAGAGGTCAAACAGACACAATAGCCATCACCTAAAAACTTACCACACTGTTTAGGCCCAATTCCAACTGCTTTTGGCAGCTAAACAGTGTTGAGCCTCTTTAGTAGTTTAATTTGAGACCACCTGCTAATATCATGTCCTGTAGGTCTTTTTACATTAACAAAACATGATTTTTTTCAGTAAGCCAATACAGTTAGGAAACTTTTTTATTAACTTACCTGGTTATAGAAGTAGAAGAGGGCAAAAAAGTGCCTGCATCTCACCTACAGCAATACCACATTGGATACGCTTAATCTCGTCTGATCTTGGAAGCTAAGCAGTGTTGGGCCTGGTTAGTACTTGGGTGGGTGACCACATGGTGCTGTAGGTTTTTCCCATTACTGGCAAATAGTTTTTATTCTCTAGCTTTTTAAATTGGAAACTTTTTTCTCTTTATTGCCAGTACAGACATTTGGAAGAGGTCAAACAGACACAATAGCCATCACCTAAAAACTTACCAAACTGTTTAGGCCCAATTCCAACTGCTTTTGGCAGCTAAACAGTGTTGAACCTCTTTAGTAGTTTAATTTGAGACCACGTGCTAATATTATGTCCTGTAGGTCTTTTTACATTAACAAAACATGATTTTTTTCAGTAAGCCAATACAGTTAGGAAACTTTTTTATTAGCTTACCTGGTTATAGAAGTAGAAGAGGGCAAAAAAGTGCCTGCATCTCACCTACAGCCATACCAGATTGGATACGCCCAATCTTGTCTGATCTTGGAAGCTAAGCAGTGTTGGGCCTGGTTAGTACTTGGGTGGGTGACCACATGGGAACACCAGGTGCTGTAGGTTTTTTCCCATTACTGGCAAATTGTTTTTATTCTCTAGCTATTTAAATTGGAAACTTTTTCTTTTTATTGCCGATACAGACATTTGGGAGAGGTCAAACAGACACAATTGCCATCACCTAAAGACTTACCACACTGTTTCAGCCCAATTCCAACTGCTTTTGGCAGCTAAACAGTGTTGAGCCTCTTTAGTAGTTTAATTTTAGACCACCTGCTAATATTTTGTCCTGTAGGTCTTTTTACATTACCAACACATGATTTTTTTTCAGTAAGCCAATACAGTTAGGAAACTTTTTTATTAGCTTACCTGGTTATAGAAGTAGAAGAGGGCAAAAAAGTGCCTGCATCTCACCTATAGCCCTACCAGATTGGATACGTCCAATCTCGTCTGATCTTGGAAGCTAAGCAGTGTTGGGCCTGGTTAGTACTTGGGTGGGTGACCACATGGGAACACCAGGTGCTTTAGGTTTTTTCCCATTACTGGCAAATTGTTTTTATTCTCTAGCTATTTAAATTGGAAACTTTTTCTTTTTATTGCCAATACAGACATTTGGGAGAGGTCAAACAGACACAATAGCCATCACCTAAAGACTTACCACACTGTTTAGGCCCAATTCCAACTGCTTTTGGCAGCTAAACAGTGTTGAGCCTCTTTAGTAGTTTAATTTGAGACCACCTGCTAATATCATGTCCTGTAGGTCTTTTTACATTACCAACACATGATTTTTTTCAGTAAGCCAATACAGTTAGGAAACTTTTTTATTAGCTTACCTGGTTATAGAAGTAGAAGAGGGCAAAAAAGTGCCGATATCTTACCTACAGCAATACTACATTGGATACGCCCAATCTCGTCTGATCTTGGAAGCTAAACAGTGTTGGGCCTGGTTAGTACTTGGGTGGGTGACCACATGGGAACACCAGGTGCTGTAGGTTTTTTCCCATTACTGGCAAATGGTTTTTATTCTCTTGCTATTTAAATTGGAAACTTTTTATTTTTATTGCCAATACAGACTTTTGGGAGAGGTCAAACAGACACAATAGCCATCACCTAAAAACTTACCACACTGTTTAGGCCCAATTCCTACTGCTTTTGGCAGCTGAACAGTGTTGAGCCACTTTAGTAGTTTAATTTGAGACCACCTGCTAATATCATGTCCTGTAGGTCTTTTTACATTACCAACACATGATTTTTTTCAGTAAGCCAATACAGTTAGGAAACTTTTTTATTAGCTTACCTGGTTATAGAAGTAGAAGAGGGCAAAAAAGTGCCTGCATCTCACCTACAGCCATACCACATTGGATACGCCCAATCTCGTCTGATCTTGGAAGCTAAGCAGTGTTGGGCCTGGTTAGTACTTGGCTTGGCGACAACATGGGAACACTAGGTGCTGTAGGTTTTTCCCATTACTGGCAAATAGTTTTTATTCTCTAGCTTTTTAAATTTGAAACTTTTTTCTCTGTATTGCCAGTACAGACATTTGGAAGAGGTCAAACATACACAATAGCCATCACCTAAAAACTTACCACACTGTTTAGGCCCAATTCCAACTGCTTTTGGCAGCTAAACAGTGTTGAGCCTCTTTAGTAGTTTAGTTTGAGACCACCTGCTAATATCATGTCCTGTAGGTCTTTTTACATTACCAACACATGATTTTTTTCAGTAAGCCAATACAGTTAGGAAACATTTTTATTAGCTTACCTGGTTATAGAAGTAGAAGAGGGCAAAAAAGTGCCTGTATCTCATCTACAGCCATACCACATTGGATACGCCCAATCTCGTCTGATCTTGGAAGCTAAGCAGCGTTGGGCCTGGTTAGTACTTAGGTGGGAGACTACATGGGAACACCAGGTGCTGTAGGTTTTTTCCCATTACCACTGTTTAGGCCCAATTCCAACTGCTTTTGGCAGCTAAACAGTGTTGAGCCTCTTTAGTAGTTTAATTTTAGACCACCTGCTAATATCATGTCTTGTAGGTCTTTTTACATTAACAAAACATGATTTTTTTCAGTAAGCCAATACAGTTAGGAAACTTTTTTATTAGCTTACATGGTTATAGAAGTAGAAGAGGGCAAAAAAGTGCCTGTATCTCATCTACAGCCATACCACATTGGATACGCCCAATCTCGTCTGATCTTGGAAGCTAAGCAGCGTTGGGCCTGGTTAGTACTTGGGTGGGAGACCATGTGGGAACACCAGGTGCTGTAGGTTTTTTCCCATTACTGGTAAATTGTTTTTATTCTCTAGCTATTTAAATTGGAAACTTTTTTTTTATTGCCAGTACAGACATTTGGAAGAGGTCAAACAGACACAATAGCCATCACCTAAAAACTTACCACACTGTTTAGGCCCAATTCCAACTGCTTTTGGCAGCTAAACAGTGTTGAGCCTCTTTCGTAGTTTAATTTGAGACCACCTGCTAATATCATGTCCTGTAGGTCTTTTTACATTAACAAAACATGATTTTTTTCAGTAAGCCAATACAGTTAGAAAACTTTTTTATTAGCTTACCTGGTTATAGAAGTAGAAGAGGGCAAAAAAGTGCCTGCATCTCACCTACAGCCATACCACATTGGATACGCCTAATCTCGACTGATCTTGGAAGCTAAGTAGTGTTGGGCCTGGTTAGTACTTGGGTGGGTGACCACATGGGAACACCAGGTGCTGTAGGTTTTTTCCCATTACTGGCAAATAGCTTTTTTTCTCTAGCTATTTAAATTGGAAACTTTTTTTTTATTGCCAGTACAGACATTTGGAAGAGGTCAAACAGACACAATAGCCATCACCTAAAAACTTACCACACTGTTTAGGCCCAATTCCAACTGCTTTTGGCAGCTAAACAGTGTTGAGCCTCTTTAGTAGTTTAATTTGAGACCACCTGCTAATATCATGTCCTGTAGGTCTTTTTACATTAACAAAACATGATTTTTTTCAGTAAGCCAATACAGTTAGGAAACTTTTTTATTAGCTTACCTGGTTATAGAAGTAGAAGAGGGCAAAAAAGTGACTGCATCTCACCTACAGCCATACCAGATTGGATACGCCCAATCTCGTCTGATCTTGGAAGCTAAGCAGTGTTAGGCCTGGTTAGTACTTGGGTGGGTGACCACATGGGACCACCAGGTGCTGTAGGTTTTTTTCCATTACTGGCAAATTGTTTTTATTCTCTAGCTATTTAAATTGGAAACTTTTTCTTTTTATTGCCGATACAGACATTTGGGAGAGGTCAAACAGACACAATAGCCATCACCTAAAGACTTACCACACTGTTTCAGCCCAATTCCAACTGCTTTTGGCAGCTAAACAGTGTTGAGCCTCTTTAGTAGTTTAATTTGAGACCACCTGCTAATATTATTTCCTGTAGGTCTTTTTACATTACCAACACATTATTTTTTTTCAGTAAGCCAATACAGTTAGAAGACTTTTTTATTAGCTTACCTGGTTATAGGAGTAGAAGAGGGCAAAAAAGTGCCTGTATCTCAGCTACAGCCATACCACATTGGATACACCCATTCTCGTCTGATCTTGGAAGCTAAGCAGTGTTGGGCCTGTTTAGTACTTGGGTGGGAGACCACATGGGAACACCAGGTGCTGTAGGTTTTTCCCATTACTGGCAAATTGTTTTTATTCTCTAGCTATTTAAATTGGAAACTTTTTCTTTTTATTGCCAATACAGACATTTGGGAGAGGTCAAACAGACACAATAGCCATCACCTAAAGACTTACCACACTGTTTAGGCCCAATTCCAACTGCTTTTGGCAGCTAAACAGTGTTGAGCCTCTTTAGTAGTTTAATTTGAGACCACCTGCTAATATCATGTCCTGTAGGTCTTTTTACATTACCAACACATTATTTTTTTTCAGTAAGCCAATACAGTTAGGAAACTTTTTTATTAGCTTACCTGGTTATAGAAGTAGAAGAGGGCAAAAAAGTGCCTGTATCTCAGCTACAGCCATACCACATTGGATACACCCATTCTCGTCTGATCTTGGAAGCTAAGCAGTGTTGGGCCTGTTTAGTACTTGGGTGGGAGACCACATGGGAACACCAGGTGCTGTAGGTTTTTCCCATTACTGGCAAATTGTTTTTATTCTCTAGCTATTTAAATTGGAAACTTTTTCTTTTTATTGCCAATACAGACATTTGGGAGAGGTCAAACAGACACAATAGACATCACCTAAAGACTTACCACACTGTTTAGGCCCAATTCCAACTGCTTTTGGCAGCTAAACAGTGTTGAGCTTCTTTAGTAGTTTAATTTGAGACCACCTGCTAATATCATGTCCTGTAGGTCTTTTTACATTACCAACACATGATTTTTTTTTCAGTAAGCCAATACAGTTAGGAAACTTTTTTATTAGCTTACATGGTTATAGAAGTAGAAGAGGGCAAAAAAGTGCCTGTATCTCACCTGCAGCCATACCACATTGGATACGCCCAATCTCATCTGATCTTAGAAGCTAAGCAGTGTTGGGCCTGGTTAGTACTTGGGTTGGAGACCACATGGGAACACCAGGTGCTGTAGGTTTTTCCCATTAGTGGCAAATAGTTTTTATTCTCTAGCTTTTTAAATTGGAAACTTTTTTCTCTTTATTGCCAGCACAGACATTTGGAAGAGGTCAAACATACACAATAGCCATCACCTAAAAACTTACGACACTGTTTAGGCCCAATTCCAACTGCTTTTGGCAGCTAAACAGTGTTGAGCCTCTTTAGTAGTTTAATTTGAGACCACCTGCTAATATCATGTCCTGTAGGTCTTTTTACATTACCAACACATGATTTTTTTCAGTAAGCCAATACAGTTAGAAAACATTTTTATTAGCTTACCTGGTTATAGAAGTAGAAGAGGGCAAAAAAGTGCTGGTATCTCACCTACAGCCATACCACATTGGATACACCCAATCTCGTCTGATCTTGGAAGCTAAGCAGTGTTGGGACTGGTTAGTACTTGGGTGGGAGACCACATGGGAACACCAGGTGCTGTAGGTTTTTTCCCATTACTGGCAAATTGTTTTTATTCTCTAGCTATTTAAATTGGAAACTTTTTTTGGTTTTTATGTATTATCTGGGCTCCCATGTTAAATGAAGCCCATTTTTTCATACCCCTACTATCCAACTACGCATGGAGTTGATTTGATATAGTGTGGCGAGCGCAGCGAGCCACCGTGACCGAAGCGTGGCGAGCGCAGCGAGCCCCGCGAGGAGACACGGTCTCATAAGAAAAACGGGAGCCCAGATATTACATAAGTACCCTTTTTTTTTTATTGCCAGTACAGACATTTGGAAGATGTCAAACAGACACAATAGCCATCACCTAAAAACTTACCACACTGTTTAGGCCCAATTCCAACTGCTTTTGGCAGCTAAACAGTGTTGAGCCTCTTTAGTAGTTTAATTTGAGACCACCTGCTAAAATCATGTCCTGTAGGTCTTTTTACATTACCAACACATGATTTTTTTCAGTAAGCCAATACAGCTAGGAAACATTTTTATTAGCTTACCTGGTTATAGAAGTAGAAGAGGGCAAAAAAGTGCCGGTATCTCACCTACAGCCATACAACATTGGATACGCCCAATCCCGTCTGATCTTGGAAGCTAAGCAGTGTTGGGTGTGGTTAGTACTTGGGTGGGAGACCACATAGGAACACCAGTTGCTGTTGGTTTTTTCCCATTACTGGCAAATTGTTTTTATTCTCTAGCTTTTTAAATTGGAAACTTTTTTCTCTTTATTGACAGTACAGATATTTGGAAGAGGTCAAACAGACACAATAGCCATCACCTTAAAACTTACCACACTGTTTAGGCCCAATTCCAACTGCTTTTGGCAGCTAAACAGTGTTGAGCCTCTTTAGTAGTTTAATTTGAGACCACCTGCTAATATCATGTCCTGTAGGTCTTTTTACATTACCAACACATGATTTTTTTCAGTAAGGCAATACAGATAGGAAACTTTTTTATTAGCTTACCTGGTTATAGAAGTAGAAGAGGGCAAAAAAGTGCCGGTATCTCACCTACAGCCATACCACATTGGATACGCCGTCTGATCTTGGAAGCTAAGCAGTGTTGGGCCTAGTTAATACTTGGGTGGGAGACCACATGGGAACACCAGGTGCTGTAGGTTTTTTCCCATTAATGGCAAATTGTTTTTATTCTCTTGCTATTTCAATTGGAAACTTTTTATTTTTATTGCCAATACAGACATTTGGGACAGGTCAAACAGACACAATAGCCATCACCTAAAGACTTACCACACTGTTTAGGCCCAATTCCAACTGCTTTTGGCAGCTAAACAGTGTTGAGCCTCTTTAGTAGTTTAATTTGAGACCACCTGCTAATATCATGTCCTGTAGGTCTTTTTACATTACCAACACATGATTTTTATCAGTAAGCCAATACAGTTAGGAAACATTTTTATTAGCTTACCTGGTTATAGAAGTAGAAGAGGGCAAAAAAGTGCCAGTATCTTACCTACAGCTATACCACATTGGATACACCCAATCTCGTCTGATCTTGGAAGCTAAGCAGTGTTGGGCCTGGTTAGTACTTGGGTGGGAGACCACATGGGAACACCAGGTGCTGTAGGTTTTTCCCATTACTGGCAAATTGTTTTTATTCTCTAGCTTTTTAAATTGGAAACTTTTTTCTCTTTATTGACAGTACAGATATTTGGAAGAGGTCAAACAGACACAATAGCCATCACCTAAAAACTTACCACACTGTTTAGGCCCAATTCCAACTGCTTTTGGCAGCTAAACAGTGTTGAGCCTCTTTAGTAGTTTAATTTGAGACCACCTGCTAATATCATGTCCTGTAGGTCTTTTTACATTACCAACACATGATTTTTTTCAGTAAGGCAATACAGATAGGAAACTTTTTTATTAGCTTACCTGGTTATAGAAGTAGAAGAGGGCAAAAAAGTGCCGGTATCTCACCTACAGCCATACCACATTGGATACGCCGTCTGATCTTGGAAGCTAAGCAGTGTTGGGCCTAGTTAATACTTGGGTGGGAGACCACATGGGAACACCAGGTGCTGTAGGTTTTTTCCCATTAATGGCAAATTGTTTTTATTCTCTTGCTATTTCAATTGGAAACTTTTTATTTTTATTGCCAATACAGACATTTGGGACAGGTCAAACAGACACAATAGCCATCACCTAAAGACTTACCACACTGTTTAGGCCCAATTCCAACTGCTTTTGGCAGCTAAACAGTGTTGAGCCTCTTTAGTAGTTTAATTTGAGACCACCTGCTAATATCATGTCCTGTAGGTCTTTTTACATTACCAACACATGATTTTTATCAGTAAGCCAATACAGTTAGGAAACATTTTTATTAGCTTACCTGGTTATAGAAGTAGAAGAGGGCAAAAAAGTGCCAGTATCTTACCTACAGCCATACTACATTGGATACGCCCAATCTCGTCTGATCTTGGAAGCTAAACAGTGTCGGGCCTGGTTAGTACTTGGGTGGGAGACCACATGGGAACACCAGGTGCTGTAGGTTTTTTCCCATTACTGGCAAATGGTTTTTATTCCCTTGCTATTTAAATTGGAAACTTTTTATTTTTATTGCCAATACAGACATTTGGGAGAGGTCAAACAGACACAATAGCCATCACCTAAAAACTTACCACACTGTTTAGGCCCAATTCCAACTGCTTTTGGCAGCTGAACAGTGTTGAGCCACTTTAGTAGTTTAATTTGAGACCACCTGCTAATATCATGTCCTGTAGGTCTTTTTACATTACCAACACATGATTTTTTTCAGTAAGCCAATACAGTTAGGAAACTTTTTTATTAGCTTACCTGGTTATAGAAGTAGAAGAGGGCAAAAAAGTGCCTGCATCTCACATACAGCCATACCACATTGGATACGCCCAATCTCGTCTGATCTTGGAAGCTAAGCAGCGTTGGGCCTGGTTAGTACTTGGGTTGGAGACATCATGGGAACACCAGGTGCTGTAGGTTTTTCCGATTACTGGCAAATAGTTTTTATTCTCTAGCTTTTTAAATTGGAAACTTTTTTCTCTGTATTGCCAGTACAGACATTTGGAAGAGGTCAAACATACACAATAGCCATCACCTAAAAACTTACCACACTGTTTAGGCCCAATTCCAACTGCTTTTGGCAGCTAAACAGTGTTGAGCCTCTTTAGTAGTTTAATTTGAGACCACCTGCTAATATCATGTCCTGTAGGTCTTTTTACATTACCAACACATGATTTTTTTCAGTAAGCCAATACAGTTAGGAAACTTTTTTATTAGCTTACCTGGTTATAGAAGTAGAAGAGGGCAAAAAAGTGCCTGCATCTCACATACAGCAATACCACATTGGATACGCCCAATCTCGTCTGAGCTTGGAAGCTAAGCAGTGTTGGGCCTGGTTAGTACTTGGGTGGGAGACCATGTGGGAACACCAGGTGCTGTAGGTTTTTTCCCATTACTGGTAAATTGTTTTTATTCTCTAGCTATTTAAATTGGAAACTTTTTTTTTATTGCCAGTACAGACATTTGGAAGAGGTCAAACAGACACAATAGCCATCACCTAAAAACTTACCACACTGTTTAGGCCCAATTCCAACTGCTTTTGGCAGCTAAACAGTGTTGAGCCTCTTTAGTAGTTTAATTTGAGACCACCTGCTAATATCATGTCCTGTAGGTCTTTTTACATTAACAAAACATGATTTTTTTCAGTAAGCCAATAAAGTTAGAAAACTTTTTTATTAGCTTACCTGGTTATAGAAGTAGAAGAGGGCAAAAAGTGCCTGCATCTCACCTACAGCCATACCACATTGGATTCGCCCAATCTCGTCTGATCTTGGAATCTAAGCAGTGTTGGGCCTGGTTAGTACTTGGGTGGGAGACCACATGGGAACACCAGGTGCTGTAGGTTTTTTCCCATTACTGGCAAATTGTTTTTATTCTCTAGCTATTTAAATTGGAAACTTTTTTTTTATTGCCAGTACAGACATTTGGAAGAGGTCAAACAGACATAATAGCCATCACCTAAAAACTTACCACACTGTTTAGGCCCAATTCCAACTGCTTTTGGCAGCTAAACAGTGTTGAGCCTCTTTAGTAGTTTAATTTGAGACCACCTGCTAATATCATGTCCTGTAGGTCTTTTTACATTACCAACACATGATTTTTTTCAGTAAGCCAATACAGTTAGGAAACTTTTTTATTAGCTTACCTGGTTATAGAAGTAGAAGAGGGCAAAAAGTGCCTGCATCTCACCTACAGCCATACCACATTGGATTCGCCCAATCTCGTCTGATCTTGGAATCTAAGCAGTGTTGGGCCTGGTTAGTACTTGGGTGGGAGACCACATGGGAACACCAGGTGCTGTAGGTTTTTTCCCATTACTGGCAAATTGTTTTTATTCTCTAGCTATTTAAATTGGAAACTTTTTTTTTTATTGCCAGTACAGACATTTGGAAGAGGTCAAACAGACTCAATAGCCATCACCTAAAAACTTACCACACTGTTTTGGCTCAATTCCAACTGCTTTTGGCAGCTAAACAGTGTTGAGCCTCTTTAGTAGTTTAATTTGAGACCACCTGCTAATATCATGTCCTGTAGGTCTTTTTACATTAACAAAACATGATTTTTTTCAGTAAGCCAATACAGTTAGGAAACTTTTTTATTAACTTACCTGGTTATAGAAGTAGAAGAGGGCAAAAAAGTGCCTGCATCTCACCTACAGCCATACCACATTGGATACGCCCAATCTCGTCTGATCTTGGAAGCTAAGCAGTGTTGGGCCTGGTTAGTACTTGGGTGGGTGGCCACATGGGAACACCAGGTGCTGTAGGTTTTTTTCCCATTACTGGCAAATTGTTTTTATTCTCTAGCTATTTAAATTGGAAACTTTTTCTTTTTATTGCCGATACAGACATTTGGGAGAGGTCAAACAGACACAATAGCCATCACCTCAAGACTTACCACACTGTTTCAGCCCAATTCCAACTGCTTTTGGCAGCTAAACAGTGTTGAGCCTCTTTAGTAGTTTCATTTGAGACCACCTGCTAATATTATGTCCTGTAGGTCTTTTTACATTACCAACACATGATTTTTTTCAGTAAGCCAATACAGTTAGAAAACTTTTTTATTAGCTTACCTGGTTATAGAAGTAGAAGAGGGCAAAAAAGTGCCTGCATCTCACCTACAGCCATACCACATTGGATACGACCAATCTCGTCTGATCTTGGAAGCTAAGCAGTGTTGGGCCTGGTTAGTACTTAGGTGGGTGACCACATGGGAACACCAGGTGCTGTAGGTTTTTTCCCATTACTGGCACATTGCTTTTTTTCCTCTAGCTATTTAAATTGGAAACTTTTTTTTTATTGCCAGTACAGACATTTGGAAGAGGTCAAACAGACACAATAGCCATCACCTAAAAACTTACCACACTGTTTAGGCCCAATTCCAACTGCTTTTGGCAGCTAAACAGTGTTGAGCCTCTTTAGTAGTTTAATTTGAGACCACCTGCTAATATCATGTCCTGTAGGTCTTTTTACATTACCAACACATGATTTTTTTCAGTAAGCCAATACAGTTAGGAAACTTTTTTATTAGCTTACCTGGTTATAGAAGTAGAAGAGGGCAAAAAAGTGCCTGCATTTCACCTACAGCCATACCACATTGGATTCGCCCAATCTCGTCTGATCTTGGAATCTAAGCAGTGTTGGGCCTGGTTAGTACTTGGGTGGGAGACCACATGGGAACACCAGGTGCTGTAGGTTTTTTCCCATTACTGGCAAATTGTTTTTATTCTCTAGCTATTTAAATTGGAAACTTTTTTTTTTATTGCCAGTACAGACATTTGGAAGAGGTCAAACAGACACAATAGCCATCACCTAAAAACTTACCACACTGTTTCGGCCCAATTCCAACTGCTTTTGGCAGCTAAACAGTGTTGAGCCTCTTTAGTAGTTTAATTTGAGACCACCTGCTAATATCATGTCCTGTAGGTCTTTTTACATTAACAAAACATGATTTTTTTCAGTAAGCCAATACAGTTAGGAAAATTTTTTATTAGCTTACCTGGTTATAGAAGTAGAAGAGGGCAAAAAAGTGCCTGCATCTCACCTACAGCCATACCACATTGGATTCGCCCAATCTCGTCTGATCTTGGAATCTAAGCAGTGTTGGGCCTGGTTAGTACTTGGGTGGGAGACCACATGGGAACACCAGGTGCTGTAGGTTTTTTCCCATTACTGGCAAATTGTTTTTATTCTCTAGCTATTTAAATTGGAAACTTTTTTTTTTATTGCCAGTACAGACATTTGGAAGAGGTCAAACAGACACAATAGCCATCACCTAAAAACTTACCACACTGTTTCGGCCCAATTCCAACTGCTTTTGGCAGCTAAACAGTGTTGAGCCTCTTTAGTAGTTTAATTTGAGACCACCTGCTAATATCATGTCCTGTAGGTCTTTTTACATTAACAAAACATGATTTTTTTCAGTAAGCCAATACAGTTAGGAAACTTTTTTATTAGCTTACCTGGTTATAGAAGTAGAAGAGGGCAAAAAAGTGACTGCATCTCACCTACAGCCATACCAGATTGGATACGCCCAATCTCGTCTGATCTTGGAAGCTAAGCAGTGTTAGGCCTGGTTAGTACTTGGGTGGGTGACCACATGGGACCACCAGGTGCTGTAGGTTTTTTTCCATTACTGGCAAATTGTTTTTATTCTCTAGCTATTTAAATTGGAAACTTTTTCTTTTTATTGCCGATACAGACATTTGGGAGAGGTCAAACAGACACAATAGCCATCACCTAAAGACTTACCACACTGTTTCAGCCCAATTCCAACTGCTTTTGGCAGCTAAACAGTGTTGAGCCTCTTTAGTAGTTTAATTTGAGACCACCTGCTAATATTATTTCCTGTAGGTCTTTTTACATTACCAACACATTATTTTTTTTCAGTAAGCCAATACAGTTAGAAGACTTTTTTATTAGCTTACCTGGTTATAGGAGTAGAAGAGGGCAAAAAAGTGCCTGTATCTCAGCTACAGCCATACCACATTGGATACACCCATTCTCGTCTGATCTTGGAAGCTAAGCAGTGTTGGGCCTGTTTAGTACTTGGGTGGGAGACCACATGGGAACACCAGGTGCTGTAGGTTTTTCCCATTACTGGCAAATTGTTTTTATTCTCTAGCTATTTAAATTGGAAACTTTTTCTTTTTATTGCCAATACAGACATTTGGGAGAGGTCAAACAGACACAATAGCCATCACCTAAAGACTTACCACACTGTTTAGGCCCAATTCCAACTGCTTTTGGCAGCTAAACAGTGTTGAGCCTCTTTAGTAGTTTAATTTGAGACCACCTGCTAATATCATGTCCTGTAGGTCTTTTTACATTACCAACACATTATTTTTTTTCAGTAAGCCAATACAGTTAGGAAACTTTTTTATTAGCTTACCTGGTTATAGAAGTAGAAGAGGGCAAAAAAGTGCCTGTATCTCAGCTACAGCCATACCACATTGGATACACCCATTCTCGTCTGATCTTGGAAGCTAAGCAGTGTTGGGCCTGTTTAGTACTTGGGTGGGAGACCACATGGGAACACCAGGTGCTGTAGGTTTTTCCCATTACTGGCAAATTGTTTTTATTCTCTAGCTATTTAAATTGGAAACTTTTTCTTTTTATTGCCAATACAGACATTTGGGAGAGGTCAAACAGACACAATAGACATCACCTAAAGACTTACCACACTGTTTAGGCCCAATTCCAACTGCTTTTGGCAGCTAAACAGTGTTGAGCTTCTTTAGTAGTTTAATTTGAGACCACCTGCTAATATCATGTCCTGTAGGTCTTTTTACATTACCAACACATGATTTTTTTTTCAGTAAGCCAATACAGTTAGGAAACTTTTTTATTAGCTTACATGGTTATAGAAGTAGAAGAGGGCAAAAAAGTGCCTGTATCTCACCTGCAGCCATACCACATTGGATACGCCCAATCTCATCTGATCTTAGAAGCTAAGCAGTGTTGGGCCTGGTTAGTACTTGGGTTGGAGACCACATGGGAACACCAGGTGCTGTAGGTTTTTCCCATTAGTGGCAAATAGTTTTTATTCTCTAGCTTTTTAAATTGGAAACTTTTTTCTCTTTATTGCCAGCACAGACATTTGGAAGAGGTCAAACATACACAATAGCCATCACCTAAAAACTTACGACACTGTTTAGGCCCAATTCCAACTGCTTTTGGCAGCTAAACAGTGTTGAGCCTCTTTAGTAGTTTAATTTGAGACCACCTGCTAATATCATGTCCTGTAGGTCTTTTTACATTACCAACACATGATTTTTTTCAGTAAGCCAATACAGTTAGAAAACATTTTTATTAGCTTACCTGGTTATAGAAGTAGAAGAGGGCAAAAAAGTGCTGGTATCTCACCTACAGCCATACCACATTGGATACACCCAATCTCGTCTGATCTTGGAAGCTAAGCAGTGTTGGGACTGGTTAGTACTTGGGTGGGAGACCACATGGGAACACCAGGTGCTGTAGGTTTTTTCCCATTACTGGCAAATTGTTTTTATTCTCTAGCTATTTAAATTGGAAACTTTTTTTGGTTTTTATGTATTATCTGGGCTCCCATGTTAAATGAAGCCCATTTTTTCATACCCCTACTATCCAACTACGCATGGAGTTGATTTGATATAGTGTGGCGAGCGCAGCGAGCCACCGTGACCGAAGCGTGGCGAGCGCAGCGAGCCCCGCGAGGAGACACGGTCTCATAAGAAAAACGGGAGCCCAGATATTACATAAGTACCCTTTTTTTTTTATTGCCAGTACAGACATTTGGAAGATGTCAAACAGACACAATAGCCATCACCTAAAAACTTACCACACTGTTTAGGCCCAATTCCAACTGCTTTTGGCAGCTAAACAGTGTTGAGCCTCTTTAGTAGTTTAATTTGAGACCACCTGCTAAAATCATGTCCTGTAGGTCTTTTTACATTACCAACACATGATTTTTTTCAGTAAGCCAATACAGCTAGGAAACATTTTTATTAGCTTACCTGGTTATAGAAGTAGAAGAGGGCAAAAAAGTGCCGGTATCTCACCTACAGCCATACAACATTGGATACGCCCAATCCCGTCTGATCTTGGAAGCTAAGCAGTGTTGGGTGTGGTTAGTACTTGGGTGGGAGACCACATAGGAACACCAGTTGCTGTTGGTTTTTTCCCATTACTGGCAAATTGTTTTTATTCTCTAGCTTTTTAAATTGGAAACTTTTTTCTCTTTATTGACAGTACAGATATTTGGAAGAGGTCAAACAGACACAATAGCCATCACCTTAAAACTTACCACACTGTTTAGGCCCAATTCCAACTGCTTTTGGCAGCTAAACAGTGTTGAGCCTCTTTAGTAGTTTAATTTGAGAACACCTGCTAATATCATGTCCTGTAGGTCTTTTTACATTACCAACACATGATTTTTTTCAGTAAGGCAATACAGATAGGAAACTTTTTTATTAGCTTACCTGGTTATAGAAGTAGAAGAGGGCAAAAAAGTGCCGGTATCTCACCTACAGCCATACCACATTGGATACGCCGTCTGATCTTGGAAGCTAAGCAGTGTTGGGCCTAGTTAATACTTGGGTGGGAGACCACATGGGAACACCAGGTGCTGTAGGTTTTTTCCCATTAATGGCAAATTGTTTTTATTCTCTTGCTATTTCAATTGGAAACTTTTTATTTTTATTGCCAATACAGACATTTGGGACAGGTCAAACAGACACAATAGCCATCACCTAAAGACTTACCACACTGTTTAGGCCCAATTCCAACTGCTTTTGGCAGCTAAACAGTGTTGAGCCTCTTTAGTAGTTTAATTTGAGACCACCTGCTAATATCATGTCCTGTAGGTCTTTTTACATTACCAACACATGATTTTTATCAGTAAGCCAATACAGTTAGGAAACATTTTTATTAGCTTACCTGGTTATAGAAGTAGAAGAGGGCAAAAAAGTGCCAGTATCTTACCTACAGCTATACCACATTGGATACACCCAATCTCGTCTGATCTTGGAAGCTAAGCAGTGTTGGGCCTGGTTAGTACTTGGGTGGGAGACCACATGGGAACACCAGGTGCTGTAGGTTTTTCCCATTACTGGCAAATTGTTTTTATTCTCTAGCTTTTTAAATTGGAAACTTTTTTCTCTTTATTGACAGTACAGATATTTGGAAGAGGTCAAACAGACACAATAGCCATCACCTAAAAACTTACCACACTGTTTAGGCCCAATTCCAACTGCTTTTGGCAGCTAAACAGTGTTGAGCCTCTTTAGTAGTTTAATTTGAGACCACCTGCTAATATCATGTCCTGTAGGTCTTTTTACATTACCAACACATGATTTTTTTCAGTAAGGCAATACAGATAGGAAACTTTTTTATTAGCTTACCTGGTTATAGAAGTAGAAGAGGGCAAAAAAGTGCCGGTATCTCACCTACAGCCATACCACATTGGATACGCCGTCTGATCTTGGAAGCTAAGCAGTGTTGGGCCTAGTTAATACTTGGGTGGGAGACCACATGGGAACACCAGGTGCTGTAGGTTTTTTCCCATTAATGGCAAATTGTTTTTATTCTCTTGCTATTTCAATTGGAAACTTTTTATTTTTATTGCCAATACAGACATTTGGGACAGGTCAAACAGACACAATAGCCATCACCTAAAGACTTACCACACTGTTTAGGCCCAATTCCAACTGCTTTTGGCAGCTAAACAGTGTTGAGCCTCTTTAGTAGTTTAATTTGAGACCACCTGCTAATATCATGTCCTGTAGGTCTTTTTACATTACCAACACATGATTTTTATCAGTAAGCCAATACAGTTAGGAAACATTTTTATTAGCTTACCTGGTTATAGAAGTAGAAGAGGGCAAAAAAGTGCCAGTATCTTACCTACAGCCATACTACATTGGATACGCCCAATCTCGTCTGATCTTGGAAGCTAAACAGTGTCGGGCCTGGTTAGTACTTGGGTGGGAGACCACATGGGAACACCAGGTGCTGTAGGTTTTTTCCCATTACTGGCAAATGGTTTTTATTCCCTTGCTATTTAAATTGGAAACTTTTTATTTTTATTGCCAATACAGACATTTGGGAGAGGTCAAACAGACACAATAGCCATCACCTAAAAACTTACCACACTGTTTAGGCCCAATTCCAACTGCTTTTGGCAGCTGAACAGTGTTGAGCCACTTTAGTAGTTTAATTTGAGACCACCTGCTAATATCATGTCCTGTAGGTCTTTTTACATTACCAACACATGATTTTTTTCAGTAAGCCAATACAGTTAGGAAACTTTTTTATTAGCTTACCTGGTTATAGAAGTAGAAGAGGGCAAAAAAGTGCCTGCATCTCACATACAGCCATACCACATTGGATACGCCCAATCTCGTCTGATCTTGGAAGCTAAGCAGCGTTGGGCCTGGTTAGTACTTGGGTTGGAGACATCATGGGAACACCAGGTGCTGTAGGTTTTTCCGATTACTGGCAAATAGTTTTTATTCTCTAGCTTTTTAAATTGGAAACTTTTTTCTCTGTATTGCCAGTACAGACATTTGGAAGAGGTCAAACATACACAATAGCCATCACCTAAAAACTTACCACACTGTTTAGGCCCAATTCCAACTGCTTTTGGCAGCTAAACAGTGTTGAGCCTCTTTAGTAGTTTAATTTGAGACCACCTGCTAATATCATGTCCTGTAGGTCTTTTTACATTACCAACACATGATTTTTTTCAGTAAGCCAATACAGTTAGGAAACTTTTTTATTAGCTTACCTGGTTATAGAAGTAGAAGAGGGCAAAAAAGTGCCTGCATCTCACATACAGCAATACCACATTGGATACGCCCAATCTCGTCTGAGCTTGGAAGCTAAGCAGTGTTGGGCCTGGTTAGTACTTGGGTGGGAGACCATGTGGGAACACCAGGTGCTGTAGGTTTTTTCCCATTACTGGTAAATTGTTTTTATTCTCTAGCTATTTAAATTGGAAACTTTTTTTTTATTGCCAGTACAGACATTTGGAAGAGGTCAAACAGACACAATAGCCATCACCTAAAAACTTACCACACTGTTTAGGCCCAATTCCAACTGCTTTTGGCAGCTAAACAGTGTTGAGCCTCTTTAGTAGTTTAATTTGAGACCACCTGCTAATATCATGTCCTGTAGGTCTTTTTACATTAACAAAACATGATTTTTTTCAGTAAGCCAATAAAGTTAGAAAACTTTTTTATTAGCTTACCTGGTTATAGAAGTAGAAGAGGGCAAAAAGTGCCTGCATCTCACCTACAGCCATACCACATTGGATTCGCCCAATCTCGTCTGATCTTGGAATCTAAGCAGTGTTGGGCCTGGTTAGTACTTGGGTGGGAGACCACATGGGAACACCAGGTGCTGTAGGTTTTTTCCCATTACTGGCAAATTGTTTTTATTCTCTAGCTATTTAAATTGGAAACTTTTTTTTTATTGCCAGTACAGACATTTGGAAGAGGTCAAACAGACATAATAGCCATCACCTAAAAACTTACCACACTGTTTAGGCCCAATTCCAACTGCTTTTGGCAGCTAAACAGTGTTGAGCCTCTTTAGTAGTTTAATTTGAGACCACCTGCTAATATCATGTCCTGTAGGTCTTTTTACATTACCAACACATGATTTTTTTCAGTAAGCCAATACAGTTAGGAAACTTTTTTATTAGCTTACCTGGTTATAGAAGTAGAAGAGGGCAAAAAGTGCCTGCATCTCACCTACAGCCATACCACATTGGATTCGCCCAATCTCGTCTGATCTTGGAATCTAAGCAGTGTTGGGCCTGGTTAGTACTTGGGTGGGAGACCACATGGGAACACCAGGTGCTGTAGGTTTTTTCCCATTACTGGCAAATTGTTTTTATTCTCTAGCTATTTAAATTGGAAACTTTTTTTTTTATTGCCAGTACAGACATTTGGAAGAGGTCAAACAGACTCAATAGCCATCACCTAAAAACTTACCACACTGTTTTGGCTCAATTCCAACTGCTTTTGGCAGCTAAACAGTGTTGAGCCTCTTTAGTAGTTTAATTTGAGACCACCTGCTAATATCATGTCCTGTAGGTCTTTTTACATTAACAAAACATGATTTTTTTCAGTAAGCCAATACAGTTAGGAAACTTTTTTATTAACTTACCTGGTTATAGAAGTAGAAGAGGGCAAAAAAGTGCCTGCATCTCACCTACAGCCATACCACATTGGATACGCCCAATCTCGTCTGATCTTGGAAGCTAAGCAGTGTTGGGCCTGGTTAGTACTTGGGTGGGTGGCCACATGGGAACACCAGGTGCTGTAGGTTTTTTTCCCATTACTGGCAAATTGTTTTTATTCTCTAGCTATTTAAATTGGAAACTTTTTCTTTTTATTGCCGATACAGACATTTGGGAGAGGTCAAACAGACACAATAGCCATCACCTCAAGACTTACCACACTGTTTCAGCCCAATTCCAACTGCTTTTGGCAGCTAAACAGTGTTGAGCCTCTTTAGTAGTTTCATTTGAGACCACCTGCTAATATTATGTCCTGTAGGTCTTTTTACATTACCAACACATGATTTTTTTCAGTAAGCCAATACAGTTAGAAAACTTTTTTATTAGCTTACCTGGTTATAGAAGTAGAAGAGGGCAAAAAAGTGCCTGCATCTCACCTACAGCCATACCACATTGGATACGACCAATCTCGTCTGATCTTGGAAGCTAAGCAGTGTTGGGCCTGGTTAGTACTTAGGTGGGTGACCACATGGGAACACCAGGTGCTGTAGGTTTTTTCCCATTACTGGCACATTGCTTTTTTTCTCTAGCTATTTAAATTGGAAACTTTTTTTTTATTGCCAGTACAGACATTTGGAAGAGGTCAAACAGACACAATAGCCATCACCTAAAAACTTACCACACTGTTTAGGCCCAATTCCAACTGCTTTTGGCAGCTAAACAGTGTTGAGCCTCTTTAGTAGTTTAATTTGAGACCACCTGCTAATATCATGTCCTGTAGGTCTTTTTACATTACCAACACATGATTTTTTTCAGTAAGCCAATACAGTTAGGAAACTTTTTTATTAGCTTACCTGGTTATAGAAGTAGAAGAGGGCAAAAAAGTGCCTGCATTTCACCTACAGCCATACCACATTGGATTCGCCCAATCTCGTCTGATCTTGGAATCTAAGCAGTGTTGGGCCTGGTTAGTACTTGGGTGGGAGACCACATGGGAACACCAGGTGCTGTAGGTTTTTTCCCATTACTGGCAAATTGTTTTTATTCTCTAGCTATTTAAATTGGAAACTTTTTTTTTTATTGCCAGTACAGACATTTGGAAGAGGTCAAACAGACACAATAGCCATCACCTAAAAACTTACCACACTGTTTCGGCCCAATTCCAACTGCTTTTGGCAGCTAAACAGTGTTGAGCCTCTTTAGTAGTTTAATTTGAGACCACCTGCTAATATCATGTCCTGTAGGTCTTTTTACATTAACAAAACATGATTTTTTTCAGTAAGCCAATACAGTTAGGAAAATTTTTTATTAGCTTACCTGGTTATAGAAGTAGAAGAGGGCAAAAAAGTGCCTGCATCTCACCTACAGCCATACCACATTGGATTCGCCCAATCTCGTCTGATCTTGGAATCTAAGCAGTGTTGGGCCTGGTTAGTACTTGGGTGGGAGACCACATGGGAACACCAGGTGCTGTAGGTTTTTTCCCATTACTGGCAAATTGTTTTTATTCTCTAGCTATTTAAATTGGAAACTTTTTTTTTTATTGCCAGTACAGACATTTGGAAGAGGTCAAACAGACACAATAGCCATCACCTAAAAACTTACCACACTGTTTCGGCCCAATTCCAACTGCTTTTGGCAGCTAAACAGTGTTGAGCCTCTTTAGTAGTTTAATTTGAGACCACCTGCTAATATCATGTCCTGTAGGTCTTTTTACATTAACAAAACATGATTTTTTTTCAGTAAGCCAATACAGTTAGGAAATTTTTTTATTAACTTACCTGATTATAGAAGTAGAAGAGGGCAAAAAAGTGCCTGCATCTCACCTACAGCCATACCACATTGGATACGCCCAATCTCTTCTGATCTTGGAAGCTAAGCAGTGTTGGGCCTGGTTAGTACTTGGGTGGGTGACCACATGGTGCTGTAGGTTTTTCCCATTACTGGCAAATAGTTTTTATTCTCTAGCTTTTTGCATTGGAAACTTTTTTCTCTTTATTGCCAGTACAGACATTTGGAAGAGGTCAAACAGACACAATAGCCATCACCTAAAAACTTACCACACTGTTTAGGCCCAATTCCAACTGCTTTTGGCAGCTAAACAGTGTTGAGCCTCTTTAGTAGTTTAATTTGAGACCACCTGCTAATATCATGTCCTGTAGGTCTTTTTACATTAACAAAACATGATTTTTTTCAGTAAGCAAATACAGTTAGGAAACTTTTTTATTAGCTTACCTGGTTATAGAAGTAGAAGAGGGCAAAAAAGTGCCTGCATCTCACCTACAGCCATACCAGATTGGATACGCCCAATCTCGTCTGATCTTGGAAGCTAAGCAGTGTTGGGCCTGGTTAGTACTTGGGTGGGTGACCACATGGGAACACCAGGTGCTGTAGGTTTTTTCCTATTAATGGCAAATTGTTTTTATTCTCTAGCTATTTAAATTGGAAATTTTTTCTTTTTATTGCCGATACAGACATTTGGGAGAGGTCAAACAGACACAATAGCCATCACCTAAAGACTTACCACACTGTTTCAGCCCAATTCCAACTGCTTTTGGCAGCTAAACAGTGTTGAGCCTCTTTAGTAGTTTAATTTGAGACCACCTTCTAATATCATGTCCTGTAGGTCTTTTTACATTACCAACACATGATTTTTTTCAGTAAGCCAATACAGTTAGGAAACTTTTTTATTAGCTTACCTGGTTATAGAAGTAGAAGAGGGCAAAAAAGTGCCTGCATCTCACATACAGCCATACCACATTGGATACGCCCAATCTCGTCTGATCTTGGAAGCTAAGCAGTGTTGGGCCTGGTTAGTACTTGGGTTGGAGACAACATGGGAACACCAGGTGCTGTAGGTTTTTCCCATTACTGGCAAATAGTTTTTATTCTCTAGCTTTTTAAATTGGAAACTTTTTTCTCTGTATTGCCAGTACAGACATTTGGAAGAGGTCAAACATACACAATAGCCATCACCTAAAAACTTACCACACTGTTTAGGCCCAATTCCAACTGATTTGGCAGCTAAACAGTGTTGAGCCTCTTTAGTAGTTTAATTTGAGACCACCTGCTAATATCATGTCCTGTAGGTCTTTTTACATTAACAAAACATGATTTTTTTCAGTAAGCCAATACAGTTAGAAAACTTTTTTATTAGCTTACCTGGTTATAGAAGTAGAAGAGGACTAAAAAGTGCCTGCATCTCACCTACAGCCATACCACATTGGATACGCCCAATCTCGTCTGATCTTGGAAGCTAAACAGTGTTGGGCCTGGTTAGTACTTGGGTGGGTGACCACATGGGAACACCAGGTGCTGTAGGTTTTTTCCCATTACTGGCAAATTGCTTTTTTTCTCTAGCTATTTAAATTGGAAACTTTTTTTTTATTGCCAGTACAGACATTTGGAAGAGGTCAAACAGACACAATAGCCATCACCTAAAAACTTACCACACTGTTTAGGCCCAATTCCAACTGCTTTTGGCAGCTAAACAGTGTTGAGCCTCTTTAGTAGTTTAATTTGAGACCACCTGCTAATATCATGTCCTGTAGGTCTTTTTACATTACCAACACATGATTTTTTTCAGTAAGCCAATACAGTTAGGAAACTTTTTTATTAGCTTACCTGGTTATAGAAGTAGAAGAGGGCAAAAAAGTGCATGCATCTCACCTACAGCCATACCAGATTGGATTCGCCCAATCTCGTCTGATCTTGGAATCTAAGCAGTGTTGGGCCTGGTTAGTACTTGGGTGGGAGACCACATGGGAACACCAGGTGCTGTAGGTTTTTTCCCATTACTGGCAAATTGTTTTTATTCTCTAGCTATTTAAATTGGAAACTTTTTTTTTTTATTGCCAGTACAGACATTTGGAAGAGGTCAAACAGACACAATAGCCATCACCTAAAAACTTACCACACTGTTTCGGCCCAATTCCAACTGCTTTTGGCAGCTAAACAGTGTTGAGCCTCTTTAGTAGTTTAATTTGAGACCACCTGCTAATATCATATCCTGTAGGTCTTTTTACATTAAAAAAACATGATTTTTTTCAGTAAGCCAATACCGTTAGGAAACTTTTTTATTAACTTACCTGGTTATAGAAGTAGAAGAGGGCAAAAAAGTGCCTGCATCTCACCTACAGCCATACCACATTGGATACGCCCAATATCGTCTGATCTTGGAAGCTAAGCAGTGTTGGGCCTGGTTAGTACTTGGGTGGGTGGCCACATGGTGCTGTAGGTTTTTCCCATTACTGGCAAATAGTTTTTATTCTCTAGCTTTTTAAATTGGAAACTTTTTTCTCTTTATTGCCAGTACAGACATTTGGAAGAGGTCAAACAGACACAATAGCCATCACCTAAAAACTTACCACACTGTTTAGGCCCAATTCCAACTGCTTTTTTCAGCTAAACAGTGTTGAGCCTCTTTAGTAGTTTATTTTGAGACCACCTGCTAATATCATGTCCTGTAGGTCTTTTTACATTAACAAAACATGATTTTTTTCAGTAAGCCAATACAGTTAGGAAACTTTTTTATTAGCTTACCTGGTTATAGAAGTAGAAGAGGGCAAAAAAGTGTCTGCATCTCACCTACAGCCATACCAGATTGGATACGCCCAATCTCGTCTGATCTTGGAAGCTAAGCAGTGTTGGGCCTGGTAAGTACTTGGGTGGGTGACCACATGGGAACACCAGGTGCTGTAGGTTTTTTCCCATTACTGGCAAATTGTTTTTATTCTCTAGCTATTTAAATTGGAAACTTTTTCTTTTTATTGCCGATACAGACATTTGGGAGAGGTCAAACAGACACAATAGCCATCACCTAAAGACTTACCACACTGTTTAGGCCCAATTCCAACTGCTTTTGGCAGCTAAACAGTGTTGAGCCTCTTTAGTAGTTTAATTTGAGACCACCTGCTAATATTATGTCCTGTAGGTCTTTTTACATTACCAACACATGATTTTTTTTCAGTAAGCCAATACAGTTAGGAAACTTTTTTATTAGCTTACCTGGTTATAGAAGTAGAAGAGGGCAAAAAAGTGCCTGCATCTCACCTACAGCCATACCAGATTGGATACGCCCAATCTCGTCTGATCTTGGAAGCTAAGCAGTGTTGGGCCTGGTAAGTACTTGGGTGGGTGACCACATGGGAACACCAGGTGCTGTAGGTTTTTTCCCATTACTGGCAAATTGTTTTTATTCTCTAGCTATTTAAATTGGAAACTTTTTCTTTTTATTGCCGATACAGACATTTGGGAGAGGTCAAACAGACACAATAGCCATCACCTAAAGACTTACCACACTGTTTAGGCCCAATTCCAACTGCTTTTGGCAGCTAAACAGTGTTGAGCCTCTTTAGTAGTTTAATTTGAGACCACCTGCTAATATTATGTCCTGTAGGTCTTTTTACATTACCAACACATGATTTTTTTTCAGTAAGCCAATACAGTTAGGAAACTTTTTTATTAGCTTACCTGGTTATAGAAGTAGAAGAGGGCAAAAAAGTGCCTGCATCTCACCTACAGCCATACCACATTGGATACGCCCAATCTCGTCTGATCTTGGAAACTAAGCAGTGTTGGGCCTGGTTAGTACTTGGGTGGGTGACCACATGGGAACACCACGTGCTGTAGGTATTTTCCCATTACTGGCAAATTGTTTTTATTCTCTAGCTATTTAAATTGGAAACTTTTTTTTTTATTGCCAGTACAGACATTTGGAAGAGGTCAAACAGACACAATAGCCATCACCTAAAAACTTACCACACTGTTTAGGCCCAATTCCAACTGCTTTTGGCAGCTAAACAGTGTTGAGCCTCTTTAGTAGTTTAATTTGAGACCACCTGCTAATATCATGTCCTGTAGGTCTTTTTACATTAACAAAACATGATTTTTTTCAGTAAGCCAATACAGTTAGGAAACTTTTTTATTAACTTACCTGGTTATAGAAGTAGAAGAGGGCAAAAAAGTGCCTGCATCTCACCTACAGCAATACCACATTGGATACGCTTAATCTCGTCTGATCTTGGAAGCTAAGCAGTGTTGGGCCTGGTTAGTACTTGGGTGGGTGACCACATGGTGCTGTAGGTTTTTCCCATTACTGGCAAATAGTTTTTATTCTCTAGCTTTTTAAATTGGAAACTTTTTTCTCTTTATTGCCAGTACAGACATTTGGAAGAGGTCAAACAGACACAATAGCCATCACCTAAAAACTTACCACACTGTTTAGGCCCAATTCCAACTGCTTTTGGCAGCTAAACAGTGTTGAGCCTCTTTAGTAGTTTAATTTGAGACCACCTGCTAATATCATGTCCTGTAGGTCTTTTTACATTACCAACACATGATTTTTTTCAGTAAGCCAATACAGTTAGGAAACTTTTTTATTAGCTTACCTGGTTATAGAAGTAGAAGAGGGCAAAAAAGTGCATGCATCTCACCTACAGCCATACCAGATTGGATTCGCCCAATCTCGTCTGATCTTGGAATCTAAGCAGTGTTGGGCCTGGTTAGTACTTGGGTGGGAGACCACATGGGAACACCAGGTGCTGTAGGTTTTTTCCCATTACTGGCAAATTGTTTTTATTCTCTAGCTATTTAAATTGGAAACTTTTTTTTTTTATTGCCAGTACAGACATTTGGAAGAGGTCAAACAGACACAATAGCCATCACCTAAAAACTTACCACACTGTTTCGGCCCAATTCCAACTGCTTTTGGCAGCTAAACAGTGTTGAGCCTCTTTAGTAGTTTAATTTGAGACCACCTGCTAATATCATATCCTGTAGGTCTTTTTACATTAACAAAACATGATTTTTTTCAGTAAGCCAATACCGTTAGGAAACTTTTTTATTAACTTACCTGGTTATAGAAGTAGAAGAGGGCAAAAAAGTGCCTGCATCTCACCTACAGCCATACCACATTGGATACGCCCAATATCGTCTGATCTTGGAAGCTAAGCAGTGTTGGGCCTGGTTAGTACTTGGGTGGGTGGCCACATGGTGCTGTAGGTTTTTCCCATTACTGGCAAATAGTTTTTATTCTCTAGCTTTTTAAATTGGAAACTTTTTTCTCTTTATTGCCAGTACAGACATTTGGAAGAGGTCAAACAGACACAATAGCCATCACCTAAAAACTTACCACACTGTTTAGGCCCAATTCCAACTGCTTTTTTCAGCTAAACAGTGTTGAGCCTCTTTAGTAGTTTATTTTGAGACCACCTGCTAATATCATGTCCTGTAGGTCTTTTTACATTAACAAAACATGATTTTTTTCAGTAAGCCAATACAGTTAGGAAACTTTTTTATTAGCTTACCTGGTTATAGAAGTAGAAGAGGGCAAAAAAGTGTCTGCATCTCACCTACAGCCATACTAGATTGGATACGCCCAATCTCGTCTGATCTTGGAAGCTAAGCAGTGTTGGGCCTGGTAAGTACTTGGGTGGGTGACCACATGGGAACACCAGGTGCTGTAGGTTTTTTCCCATTACTGGCAAATTGTTTTTATTCTCTAGCTATTTAAATTGGAAACTTTTTCTTTTTATTGCCGATACAGACATTTGGGAGAGGTCAAACAGACACAATAGCCATCACCTAAAGACTTACCACACTGTTTAGGCCCAATTCCAACTGCTTTTGGCAGCTAAACAGTGTTGAGCCTCTTTAGTAGTTTAATTTGAGACCACCTGCTAATATTATGTCCTGTAGGTCTTTTTACATTACCAACACATGATTTTTTTTCAGTAAGCCAATACAGTTAGGAAACTTTTTTATTAGCTTACCTGGTTATAGAAGTAGAAGAGGGCAAAAAAGTGCCTGCATCTCACCTACAGCCATACCAGATTGGATACGCCCAATCTCGTCTGATCTTGGAAGCTAAGCAGTGTTGGGCCTGGTAAGTACTTGGGTGGGTGACCACATGGGAACACCAGGTGCTGTAGGTTTTTTCCCATTACTGGCAAATTGTTTTTATTCTCTAGCTATTTAAATTGGAAACTTTTTCTTTTTATTGCCGATACAGACATTTGGGAGAGGTCAAACAGACACAATAGCCATCACCTAAAGACTTACCACACTGTTTAGGCCCAATTCCAACTGCTTTTGGCAGCTAAACAGTGTTGAGCCTCTTTAGTAGTTTAATTTGAGACCACCTGCTAATATTATGTCCTGTAGGTCTTTTTACATTACCAACACATGATTTTTTTTCAGTAAGCCAATACAGTTAGGAAACTTTTTTATTAGCTTACCTGGTTATAGAAGTAGAAGAGGGCAAAAAAGTGCCTGCATCTCACCTACAGCCATACCACATTGGATACGCCCAATCTCGTCTGATCTTGGAAGCTAAGCAGTGTTGGGCCTGGTTAGTACTTGGGTGGGTGACCACATGGGAACACCACGTGCTGTAGGTTTTTTCCCATTACTGGCAAATTGTTTTTATTCTCTAGCTATTTAAATTGGAAACTTTTTTTTTTATTGCCAGTACAGACATTTGGAAGAGGTCAAACAGACACAATAGCCATCACCTAAAAACTTACCACACTGTTTAGGCCCAATTCCAACTGCTTTTGGCAGCTAAACAGTGTTGAGCCTCTTTAGTAGTTTAATTTGAGACCACCTGCTAATATCATGTCCTGTAGGTCTTTTTACATTAACAAAACATGATTTTTTTCAGTAAGCCAATACAGTTAGGAAACTTTTTTATTAACTTACCTGGTTATAGAAGTAGAAGAGGGCAAAAAAGTGCCTGCATCTCACCTACAGCAATACCACATTGGATACGCTTAATCTCGTCTGATCTTGGAAGCTAAGCAGTGTTGGGCCTGGTTAGTACTTGGGTGGGTGACCACATGGTGCTGTAGGTTTTTCCCATTACTGGCAAATAGTTTTTATTCTCTAGCTTTTTAAATTGGAAACTTTTTTCTCTTTATTGCCAGTACAGACATTTGGAAGAGGTCAAACAGACACAATAGCCATCACCTAAAAACTTACCAAACTGTTTAGGCCCAATTCCAACTGCTTTTGGCAGCTAAACAGTGTTGAACCTCTTTAGTAGTTTAATTTGAGACCACGTGCTAATATTATGTCCTGTAGGTCTTTTTACATTAACAAAACATGATTTTTTTCAGTAAGCCAATACAGTTAGGAAACTTTTTTATTAGCTTACCTGGTTATAGAAGTAGAAGAGGGCAAAAAAGTGCCTGCATCTCACCTACAGCCATACCAGATTGGATACGCCCAATCTTGTCTGATCTTGGAAGCTAAGCAGTGTTGGGCCTGGTTAGTACTTGGGTGGGTGACCACATGGGAACACCAGGTGCTGTAGGTTTTTTCCCATTACTGGCAAATTGTTTTTATTCTCTAGCTATTTAAATTGGAAACTTTTTCTTTTTATTGCCGATACAGACATTTGGGAGAGGTCAAACAGACACAATTGCCATCACCTAAAGACTTACCACACTGTTTCAGCCCAATTCCAACTGCTTTTGGCAGCTAAACAGTGTTGAGCCTCTTTAGTAGTTTAATTTTAGACCACCTGCTAATATTTTGTCCTGTAGGTCTTTTTACATTACCAACACATGATTTTTTTTCAGTAAGCCAATACAGTTAGGAAACTTTTTTATTAGCTTACCTGGTTATAGAAGTAGAAGAGGGCAAAAAAGTGCCTGCATCTCACCTATAGCCATACCAGATTGGATACGTCCAATCTCGTCTGATCTTGGAAGCTAAGCAGTGTTGGGCCTGGTTAGTACTTGGGTGGGTGACCACATGGGAACACCAGGTGCTTTAGGTTTTTTCCCATTACTGGCAAATTGTTTTTATTCTCTAGCTATTTAAATTGGAAACTTTTTCTTTTTATTGCCAATACAGACATTTGGGAGAGGTCAAACAGACACAATAGCCATCACCTAAAGACTTACCACACTGTTTAGGCCCAATTCCAACTGCTTTTGGCAGCTAAACAGTGTTGAGCCTCTTTAGTAGTTTAATTTGAGACCACCTGCTAATATCATGTCCTGTAGGTCTTTTTACATTACCAACACATGATTTTTTTCAGTAAGCCAATACAGTTAGGAAACTTTTTTATTAGCTTACCTGGTTATAGAAGTAGAAGAGGGCAAAAAAGTGCCGATATCTTACCTACAGCAATACTACATTGGATACGCCCAATCTCGTCTGATCTTGGAAGCTAAACAGTGTTGGGCCTGGTTAGTACTTGGGTGGGTGACCACATGGGAACACCAGGTGCTGTAGGTTTTTTCCCATTACTGGCAAATGGTTTTTATTCTCTTGCTATTTAAATTGGAAACTTTTTATTTTTATTGCCAATACAGACTTTTGGGAGAGGTCAAACAGACACAATAGCCATCACCTAAAAACTTACCACACTGTTTAGGCCCAATTCCTACTGCTTTTGGCAGCTGAACAGTGTTGAGCCACTTTAGTAGTTTAATTTGAGACCACCTGCTAATATCATGTCCTGTAGGTCTTTTTACATTACCAACACATGATTTTTTTCAGTAAGCCAATACAGTTAGGAAACTTTTTTATTAGCTTACCTGGTTATAGAAGTAGAAGAGGGCAAAAAAGTGCCTGCATCTCACCTACAGCCATACCACATTGGATACGCCCAATCTCGTCTGATCTTGGAAGCTAAGCAGTGTTGGGCCTGGTTAGTACTTGGCTTGGCGACAACATGGGAACACTAGGTGCTGTAGGTTTTTCCCATTACTGGCAAATAGTTTTTATTCTCTAGCTTTTTAAATTGGAAACTTTTTTCTCTGTATTGCCAGTACAGACATTTGGAAGAGGTCAAACATACACAATAGCCATCACCTAAAAACTTACCACACTGTTTAGGCCCAATTCCAACTGCTTTTGGCAGCTAAACAGTGTTGAGCCTCTTTAGTAGTTTAGTTTGAGACCACCTGCTAATATCATGTCCTGTAGGTCTTTTTACATTACCAACACATGATTTTTTTCAGTAAGCCAATACAGTTAGGAAACATTTTTATTAGCTTACCTGGTTATAGAAGTAGAAGAGGGCAAAAAAGTGCTGGTATCTTATCTCCAGCCATACCACATTGGATACGCCCAATCTCGTCTGATCTTGGAAGCTAAGCAGTGTTGGGACTGGTTAGTACTTAGGTGGGAGACTACATGGGAACACCAGGTGCTGTAGGTTTTTTCCCATTACCACTGTTTAGGCCCAATTCCAACTGCTTTTGGCAGCTAAACAGTGTTGAGCCTCTTTAGTAGTTTAATTTTAGACCACCTGCTAATATCATGTCTTGTAGGTCTTTTTACATTAACAAAACATGATTTTTTTCAGTAAGCCAATACAGTTAGGAAACTTTTTTATTAGCTTACATGGTTATAGAAGTAGAAGAGGGCAAAAAAGTGCCTGTATCTCATCTACAGCCATACCACATTGGATACGCCCAATCTCGTCTGATCTTGGAAGCTAAGCAGCGTTGGGCCTGGTTAGTACTTGGGTGGGAGACCATGTGGGAACACCAGGTGCTGTAGGTTTTTTCCCATTACTGGTAAATTGTTTTTATTCTCTAGCTATTTAAATTGGAAACTTTTTTTTTATTGCCAGTACAGACATTTGGAAGAGGTCAAACAGACACAATAGCCATCACCTAAAAACTTACCACACTGTTTAGGCCCAATTCCAACTGCTTTTGGCAGCTAAACAGTGTTGAGCCTCTTTCGTAGTTTAATTTGAGACCACCTGCTAATATCATGTCCTGTAGGTCTTTTTACATTAACAAAACATGATTTTTTTCAGTAAGCCAATACAGTTAGAAAACTTTTTTATTAGCTTACCTGGTTATAGAAGTAGAAGAGGGCAAAAAAGTGCCTGCATCTCACCTACAGCCATACCACATTGGATACGCCTAATCTCGACTGATCTTGGAAGCTAAGTAGTGTTGGGCCTGGTTAGTACTTGGGTGGGTGACCACATGGGAACACCAGGTGCTGTAGGTTTTTTCCCATTACTGGCAAATAGCTTTTTTTCTCTAGCTATTTAAATTGGAAACTTTTTTTTTATTGCCAGTACAGACATTTGGAAGAGGTCAAACAGACACAATAGCCATCACCTAAAAACTTACCACACTGTTTAGGCCCAATTCCAACTGCTTTTGGCAGCTAAACAGTGTTGAGCCTCTTTAGTAGTTTAATTTGAGACCACCTGCTAATATCATGTCCTGTAGGTCTTTTTACATTAACAAAACATGATTTTTTTCAGTAAGCCAATACAGTTAGGAAACTTTTTTATTAGCTTACCTGGTTATAGAAGTAGAAGAGGGCAAAAAAGTGACTGCATCTCACCTACAGCCATACCAGATTGGATACGCCCAATCTCGTCTGATCTTGGAAGCTAAGCAGTGTTAGGCCTGGTTAGTACTTGGGTGGGTGACCACATGGGACCACCAGGTGCTGTAGGTTTTTTTCCATTACTGGCAAATTGTTTTTATTCTCTAGCTATTTAAATTGGAAACTTTTTCTTTTTATTGCCGATACAGACATTTGGGAGAGGTCAAACAGACACAATAGCCATCACCTAAAGACTTACCACACTGTTTCAGCCCAATTCCAACTGCTTTTGGCAGCTAAACAGTGTTGAGCCTCTTTAGTAGTTTAATTTGAGACCACCTGCTAATATTATTTCCTGTAGGTCTTTTTACATTACCAACACATTATTTTTTTTCAGTAAGCCAATACAGTTAGAAGACTTTTTTATTAGCTTACCTGGTTATAGGAGTAGAAGAGGGCAAAAAAGTGCCTGTATCTCAGCTACAGCCATACCACATTGGATACACCCATTCTCGTCTGATCTTGGAAGCTAAGCAGTGTTGGGCCTGTTTAGTACTTGGGTGGGAGACCACATGGGAACACCAGGTGCTGTAGGTTTTTCCCATTACTGGCAAATTGTTTTTATTCTCTAGCTATTTAAATTGGAAACTTTTTCTTTTTATTGCCAATACAGACATTTGGGAGAGGTCAAACAGACACAATAGCCATCACCTAAAGACTTACCACACTGTTTAGGCCCAATTCCAACTGCTTTTGGCAGCTAAACAGTGTTGAGCCTCTTTAGTAGTTTAATTTGAGACCACCTGCTAATATCATGTCCTGTAGGTCTTTTTACATTACCAACACATTATTTTTTTTCAGTAAGCCAATACAGTTAGGAAACTTTTTTATTAGCTTACCTGGTTATAGAAGTAGAAGAGGGCAAAAAAGTGCCTGTATCTCAGCTACAGCCATACCACATTGGATACACCCATTCTCGTCTGATCTTGGAAGCTAAGCAGTGTTGGGCCTGTTTAGTACTTGGGTGGGAGACCACATGGGAACACCAGGTGCTGTAGGTTTTTCCCATTACTGGCAAATTGTTTTTATTCTCTAGCTATTTAAATTGGAAACTTTTTCTTTTTATTGCCAATACAGACATTTGGGAGAGGTCAAACAGACACAATAGACATCACCTAAAGACTTACCACACTGTTTAGGCCCAATTCCAACTGCTTTTGGCAGCTAAACAGTGTTGAGCTTCTTTAGTAGTTTAATTTGAGACCACCTGCTAATATCATGTCCTGTAGGTCTTTTTACATTACCAACACATGATTTTTTTTTCAGTAAGCCAATACAGTTAGGAAACTTTTTTATTAGCTTACATGGTTATAGAAGTAGAAGAGGGCAAAAAAGTGCCTGTATCTCACCTGCAGCCATACCACATTGGATACGCCCAATCTCATCTGATCTTAGAAGCTAAGCAGTGTTGGGCCTGGTTAGTACTTGGGTTGGAGACCACATGGGAACACCAGGTGCTGTAGGTTTTTCCCATTAGTGGCAAATAGTTTTTATTCTCTAGCTTTTTAAATTGGAAACTTTTTTCTCTTTATTGCCAGCACAGACATTTGGAAGAGGTCAAACATACACAATAGCCATCACCTAAAAACTTACGACACTGTTTAGGCCCAATTCCAACTGCTTTTGGCAGCTAAACAGTGTTGAGCCTCTTTAGTAGTTTAATTTGAGACCACCTGCTAATATCATGTCCTGTAGGTCTTTTTACATTACCAACACATGATTTTTTTCAGTAAGCCAATACAGTTAGAAAACATTTTTATTAGCTTACCTGGTTATAGAAGTAGAAGAGGGCAAAAAAGTGCTGGTATCTCACCTACAGCCATACCACATTGGATACACCCAATCTCGTCTGATCTTGGAAGCTAAGCAGTGTTGGGACTGGTTAGTACTTGGGTGGGAGACCACATGGGAACACCAGGTGCTGTAGGTTTTTTCCCATTACTGGCAAATTGTTTTTATTCTCTAGCTATTTAAATTGGAAACTTTTTTTGGTTTTTATGTATTATCTGGGCTCCCATGTTAAATGAAGCCCATTTTTTCATACCCCTACTATCCAACTACGCATGGAGTTGATTTGATATAGTGTGGCGAGCGCAGCGAGCCACCGTGACCGAAGCGTGGCGAGCGCAGCGAGCCCCGCGAGGAGACACGGTCTCATAAGAAAAACGGGAGCCCAGATATTACATAAGTACCCTTTTTTTTTTATTGCCAGTACAGACATTTGGAAGATGTCAAACAGACACAATAGCCATCACCTAAAAACTTACCACACTGTTTAGGCCCAATTCCAACTGCTTTTGGCAGCTAAACAGTGTTGAGCCTCTTTAGTAGTTTAATTTGAGACCACCTGCTAAAATCATGTCCTGTAGGTCTTTTTACATTACCAACACATGATTTTTTTCAGTAAGCCAATACAGCTAGGAAACATTTTTATTAGCTTACCTGGTTATAGAAGTAGAAGAGGGCAAAAAAGTGCCGGTATCTCACCTACAGCCATACAACATTGGATACGCCCAATCCCGTCTGATCTTGGAAGCTAAGCAGTGTTGGGTGTGGTTAGTACTTGGGTGGGAGACCACATAGGAACACCAGTTGCTGTTGGTTTTTTCCCATTACTGGCAAATTGTTTTTATTCTCCAGCTATTTAAATTGGAAACTTTTTTTTTATTGTCAGTACAGACATTTGGAAGAGGTCAAACAGACACAATAGCCATCACCTAAAAAATTACCACACTGTTTAGGCCCAATTCCAACTGCTACACACCTGGTGTGTACCTTCTATCAAGGCTCCCTGCGCTTATTCTACAATCTCCGTGAGTCTGCTGCATTTGTGCGCTGTGTCTGTGTGCTATCAGACACAGCAGCTTAAGGTTGTATTGCCTTAGTGAATTGGCTACAGTGTGAACTTCTGAGTAACTGACTGGGCAGCCCTCATCAGTAACCATGGACACTAATGAGCCAGCCGGATCTGCACACAATTAACTATATAGCTATTCTGAGGCTGAAGCCGATATAAGGAATATATATATATATATATACAAGAACATCTGGAAGTCACACACTATACTGTTGTAGATGTGGATGCCGGTCCAAGGTAGCATGAACAAGAAAACTGTGTGACCACTAGGGCACAAATATGGCAGCACTCCGTTGTAAGGATGAAAAAAAATCACTTCTAGTTTATTAGGCTTCAGGCCATCAGCATAGCAGGTAGAAACAGCATTAGAGAATAGTGGGACACTTAGTATTCACCCATCCATATTCCGACTGTATGTGGCTGTATGGCAGTTGTGGCAGTCAACGAATCCGTTTCGGCAACCTGTGCCTTCCTCCGGACTGACTAAAATGAACTCATAGACGAACAGGCTCAGGCTAAGTCTAATGAGGATGTGTATCGTCAACTACTGCATCTTAAATGGAAAGAAACGGATTACTACCATTGTCTCACTTGAAGTGATTACCATCGTACCTGACCAGCATGTCTTTGCATCACTGTAGACTTGTGTCTACCGGAAACAGAGACAAAACATACGCTTTAAACCAATGATTGAGCATGGTGGCCAAAATGTATTCCTCTGACTTTGGTAGACTGACCACCAACTTATTCTGACAAAGCGTATGAAGGGTTTCATCCACAAGACCTATCTGCTTTGCGAAATCACCACACTTTAGCTCCTTCACTTTCTCCAGCTGTTTCTGCAACAGCATGACCAGGGGAATAACCTGATCAGGCTGGAGAACCTTGCACAACATGGAAATCAGCCTCCACTGCTTTTGAGTCAGGTGCATCAACCCTCCTTTGCCTAAGTCATACGTAGCTGTGTAGGCTTGAATGGCCTTTTGCTGCTCCTCCATCCTCTGCAGCATATAGAGGGTGGAGTTCCAGCGCGTCACAACCTCTTGTTTAAGGTGATTGCAGGGCAGGTTCTGGAGTGTTTGCTGGTGCTCCAGTCTTCGGCAGAATGGCAAGAGTGTCCCACAAGCATTTCCTGCACTCCCCTTTCCTTTTTTAGGAAATGCTGCTCCACCAAATTGATTGCGTGTGCAAAACATGGCACATGTTGGAATTTGCCTATGCACGCACAATGTTTGTGGTATTGTCAGATACCATAAATCCCCTGGAGAGTCTAAAATCCCCTGGAGAGTAAACAATTGCAAGAGGTTGTCAGCATTGTGCCTCTTAGTGAAACCTGTGTTACAGAGCGTAGCCGGCCTTGGAACAAGCTGTTGTTTCTGAGATGCTGCTACTGTTGCTGCGAAATCCGATGCATCTAACCAGTAGGCTGTCACAGTCATATAGTCCTTAGTTTCCTTGTACCACTTGTCCACATGTCCATTGTTAAGTGGGCAGTGGGTACAACCGCATTTTTCAGGGCACTGAGGACACTTTTTCAGACGTCTTTGTACATCCTGGGTATCTCCTGCCAAGTTAAGTGTAGCATGACCGTCCTTAACAAGGATTCTCTTGCCTGTACATGTGTAATGAGCATTATGGTGTGTGGCATTATGTGTCATTGGCATTACAGTGTGTGGCATGTGTAATGGGCATTACAGTGTGTGGCATTATGTGTAATAGGCATTACAGTGTGTGGCATTATGTGTAATGGGCATTACGGTGTGTGGCATTATGTGTAATGGGCATTACAGTGTGTGGTATTAGGTGTAAAGGATATTAGACAACTCTTTTAACTCAGAGTTCATGTGCATTCATTCAATTGGCACTAATGCAAGATATCTGTATAATGAAAATGCTGCTACACATGATATTCTAATTTTAACTATTGTTTTTTAATAAATTGTTTAATAAATATTTGGGACTACCATACAGAGTGGACAGTGCGGGTTCTTCTATCCTCCACCCCAGATGGGGTTATTCAAAATACCTGTGAGATCTGGTCACCTTTATCACTTTTAACTCAGAGATCATGTGCATTCATTCAATTGGCACTAATGCAAGATATCTGTATAATGAAAATGCTGCTACACATGATATTCTAATTTTAACCATTGTTTTTTAATAAATTGTTTAATAATTTTTGAAATTTGATTCACTCATCCTTCATTGCTAGCGCTGCTTTTTGTGTTGTTTTTTGTCTTCTTTTGTATGAGGACTGACCCTCCCCATTCAAGCAGCTGCTCCTAAATTGAGACAACAATTCTGCCAAGCGCTCCCAAGAGTACACACAGTAGTGTCTACTCATTTCTTTTGGTAAAGGATATTAGGATGTGTGTCATTATGTGTAATTGGCATTACAGTGTGTGTCATTAGGTGTAAAGGATATTACAGTGTCTGCCATTATGTGTGATTGGCATTACAATGTGTGGCATGTGTAATGGGCATTACAGTGTGTGGCATTATGTGTACTGGGCATTACAGTGTAAATGTTTGCACTGTCCCTATTTATGGTGTGTGGGGGGGAATGATTCGTTCTGAAGCCCATATACATAAATAAGTACCTATTTAGTTAACATTGATGCCCAGTAGGCGGTGATAGACACAACGCCCAGTAGGCGGGGATAGACACACCCAGTAGGCGGGGATGACATGCACCTCTAGCGGTGCACCCCCTAAGAAAATGGGCTGCGCACGCCTATGATTGGCGGGATGTACTAAACAAAAATGCGGTAAAATCCCCATTCCCCATCCCAGCAGGGCTCTGCTGCAGGGGTTAAGCCAGCTCTTAGTAAATTTCCCCCTAAGGGTTTTGTTAGAACAGTATAACATCAAAGATCAAAACATTATATTGCATACATGAAATAAAGAATATAACTACAGTCATGTACAACAGGCAGCCTCTCATTAATGTGTTCATTTTAGAAATAATATATCCAGAATTGAGCTTAGATACATGCATCATGTAATATTAGCAGTTGTAGGAGCAGGGAAATGTGAGCTTATACAAGTTTCTGGGTAAGAGTGGTTTTGGATGAAAGAAACTGTTACTATATAAGAAATGATGATGTTAGCCATTCCTATTTATCTGTGACAATGACAAGTTAACATTACATTCAACAAGTCTGTGCTAATGTGCACAACTGACCTTAGTATTAGGTTTGCAGCTTGCAATTCTCATTAAATTTCATTCACTTAAATGTTGAAACTTTATACATTTCCACATAATTGCTTTTTTAAGAGGATATTAGTAAAGTAGAAAATTGCAGTGGGCCAGATGCACTAAGCTTCAAAAGTGATAAAGTGAAGAGTGATAAACAGCCAGCCAATCATTCCCTGTCTGACATTTTTCAAACCCAGCATGTGACATGGCAGGTAGGAGCTGATTGGTTGGTTGTTTATCACTCTCCATTTTATCACTTTTCAAGCTTAGTGTATCTGACCCAGACTGTTCTCATTGAATAAAATTTTTACAAAAATCCGCAGTTTAGACCAGTGAGAATTGGAGACTTTTGGGGTAATTCAGACCTGATTTGATGGCCAGGAACTTGCGCGGCGCACGATTATCAATATACTGTGCATCAGTTCGTGTCGCAGTAGGCATGCATGAGGCCATGCTGCGATGAAATCCTGCTCTATTTTTAGTTGCATGTTGTTAACAAGGTGATTGACAGGAAGTATCTGGGGTGGAAACTGGCCTTTTAGTAAGAGTGCTAAGAAAAACACAGGCGTGCCAAAGAAAACGCTGGGAGTGTCCAGGAAAACGCTAGGCGTGCCTAAGAAAACACTGGGTGTGTCCGGGAAAATGCTAGGCGTGCCTAAGAAAACACTGGGTGTGTCTGGGAAAATGCTAGGGGTGCCTAAGAAAACGCTGGGGGTCTCCGGGAAAATGGTAGGCGAGCCTAAGAAAACACTGGGAGTGTCTGGGAAAACTGCATCCAAACGGTGAAAAAAGCACTTTGAAAATGCATTGAAATTTCTCACCCATTCGAGCCCGGGACTCATGCCCAGGGCTGTGGAAGTGTCCCTGGGCACTTTGATGCGTCTTCCCCCCTCAGGTCCGGTGGATCCAGGTGATACAAAGAAACCTTTGTATGAAAATAGGGCCTAGTGCCAAGGTGAGCTTTGATTTCATGGGAATGGCTGGTGTGAATTGAAAGAAACCTTTATGGACATATAGGGCCTGATATTCAGGTCAGTAGATAGGAATTACGGTCTATTGGAAAGAAGTCATATTCATTTGCCTAACCTCTATTTCTACTTCTGTTGTCCATTTTTTGAGTGGTATCTACCTTGGATTGGCGTTCATACCAAGGAAAGAGGAGATATTACCACACCGTTCCCTGACAGCGCATTGTTTGTCCACTATTTTGTATTTCGTGACTAAGAAAACACTGGGAGTGTCTGGGAAAATGCTAGGCGTGCCTAAGAAAACACTGGAAGTGTCCGGGAAAATGCTAGGCTTGCCTAAGAAAACACTGGGAGTGTCTGGGAAAATGCTAGTTGTGTCTAAGAAAACACTGGGAGTGTCCGGGAAAACACTAGGCGTGCCAAAGAAAACACTGGAAGTGCCCGGGAAAATGCAGGAGTGCCTGAGAAAATGCTGGGAGTGTTCGGGAAAACGCTAGGCGTGCCTAAGAAAACAATGGGAGTGTCCGGGAAAGTGTTAGGCGTGCCTTAGCATTTTAGGGGATTGTGTGTGATGTCAGCTTCAGGCCAGATATGCCTATTTCCATCTAACCACTGAGTAAATCTCTGGCTACTTTGAGCCTGCTAATTAGAATGGTAAATTATCTGTGCTCCGATGTAAAAGCTGCTCTCTAAATATATAGTCTGTAATTGATGTAAAGATGAGCGCTCTATTTGAGAGGAGAATGGGTAAAGATAGTATTAGATGAAAGATTATTATACTTTACTCTGAGGCTACCACGACTTGTGCCCAGTGTAAAAATCATTTGATGGTGAGCCTGTTACGATGATCTGTTCTCATCTATTCACACAGCGAGCACATTGATTCGCAACCTGGAATTTCACTCTAGTGGAGGGGCCATGCAATCAAGTCTGAATTACTCTATGTTTTAGAGGACAGCTAATGACGCTTTTGAGCATACTGTAGATGAGTTTTTGAGAGGTGGTGACAAATAAGCAGAAAAAAATACATCACCGCCCTTTGCCGCCTGCCCGCCACGATGCCAGCACATATTTAATAACATATGCGGCTTGCATCGCAGTGCGGTGACGGAGACCCCCTGCGATATTTGTACTGTGGTGTGCGGTGGGGGGGGGTCTCCATCACCTCCCTGCTGCCTGCTTCTCCCCTCATGCCGGGGACAGCTAAGCAGGCTGCTCCTCCCCCTGTAGGCGGAAGGACGTCCGGCTGCGTTGCTAGGGGGAGGAGGAGTTTACCTTCCAGGGTACAGGAGGACCTTTCAGGAAGGTAAGACCAAGGGAGGGGGAGAGGGGGGGTCGGCGAGGTGGCAGGGTTGCAGTGGAGGTCGGCGGGTGGTGAAAAGAAGCCCAAAGGCTTCTATAGGGTATCGCCACCCAAAGGTGGCAATACCCTGCCTGGCGATATCGGTGCGGCCGGGTTTTAGTACATAGTACAAATGGGTGTTTTACCACATTTTAATTTTAATACATCTCACCCAAAGGCTCTCAACACTCATTCTTTCCAACTTTTTAGAGGTATCTGGCAGGGGTGCCCTTTATCCCTGCTATAATTTATTTTGGCTTTAGACCCCTCGCCTGTAATTTTCTTAACGTACAGAGGTGGAAAGATATCCATTTGACTGGTTTTAAAATTAAATTTTCAGCCTTTGCTGATGATATTTTATTGTGTTTCACAAACCCAAAAATAGCATTGTTCTATGTTATTGACATATTAAATCTCTGAATTACTAACTGGTTTTATGATTAATTAAAAAAAAAACTGAGGCTTTGTCTTATTTAACGGAGGACAAATCATGATGGGGACATTCATTACCATTTCACTGGGCCCATAATGATTTTATCACGTACTTGGGGAATTGAGATCCCCAAAAACCACTCTAAATTCTACGAACTTAATTATACTAAAAATGTTTTTAGATTTCAAAAAGTGGTCCTATCTTCCATTAACTTATTCTGGTAGATGCCATTTATATAAAATGATAAGTTTCCCTAGGCTTCTTTATTTTCTAAAAATGATATCCATCATTCCAACCAAAACAGATTTGTCTCAATTAAATAAAGAGTTGTGGAAATTTATTTGGGCCATAAAATGTCCCAAGATATCTTTATTTAAATTGCAACAAACTAAAGAATTAGGAGGAATTAATATGCCTTGCTTCAGATCATATGCTCTTGCAAATTATAGAATAGCTTTAGAATGCGTAGGTGGTTCTGATATATACTGTATACTACAACATTTTTTAGAAGAGACGTTTGTTCCACATTGGGATTTGGTGTCATTATTACATGCCCCCTCCCCCTTAACTTTTTCCTGATATTCTTACATTTAATATCTTGATATATTCCACATATGTGGTATGGAAAGCAACTCATACTAAGATAAAAATATCTAAATGTTTCTCATTCTTTTAACATTGTGGGGGAAAATTGTGTGGGAAATTTTTATTTTCGGGTTCTTCTTCCCTTTTTAAACAATGGCATGATGGAGGTTTATGTTCTTTGTTTGCATTTTTAAATCAAATTCTATGGAATTACTTACTCATTCAAAGTTAATTGTACCATTGTACCATTGTTCCCTTTTTTGCAAACCTGTAGTTATGTGTTGAAGATTATTCACTTTTTACGAGACTTAGATACACCAAATACATTGGATAATTCTGTCCATAATGAGTTTGGCCTTACTATACCTCTAAATTAAAATATTTGATAGGTGACTCCACAGATTCTAATTGTTAAAATGTGGAGAACAGGATGCAGATATTGTACATTGATTATGGTCTTGTCCCCGGGTACAAACTTTCTGGTTTACCTTACAGCATTATATTAGGGGACAATTGTCTTTTAAAATTGATAAATGCTGGGCTTTTGGGGCTTTTTGGGGTACAAAACACTTTCACTATCTTATCAATGGGTAATCTAATTATTTTATTTAAATTGGCATCTGCCGCAAAAAATAATATACTGTCCCAATGCACTGTTGGGGGTCCTGAGGACCGAGGTTGAGAACCACTGTGTTAGAGAGAAGGTAGGGCTCCACAAGGCCCATTTGGGTCTTTAGGCATTTCGCATGAGATCAGTCTAATCAGTATCTGCACCTGTTGAAGCTGTGGCAGGGCTTGGCTCGGGTTCTCAGTACCTGTGGAAACATTCATCAAGCATGTCTTTGTGGTAAGGCCATTAAATCCGACCACCCTGGCAGGGAATCTGTTTTTTTTTTTTTGGTGCCCAGGTGGGCTAGAACTTATTTTTATCTTCTGTTTTATGTACGGCACAATAAATCTAGCCATGGCTGAATTGCCCAAAAACCATGGACAGGTGTGCTGTATTCATGCCTTCAGAAAAAAAAAATATTTGTCAGATATTCCTTTGCTATCAGACAACATGTGATTGCAGACTTTGCTTTGGCATAACATTTTCAGTTGAGCAACACATGCACTTTGATTTCATACCTCACAAAACTCAGTGATGATAATGCCAAAAAAGTATTAATGTGCAGAAGGATCATACCAGTGCTCAATGCACACTTGCCAAATGGCCTGATTTTAGAAGGCTAGACCCATTAAGGGCATGTTTTGTCTGATTTATGAGGTGTGTCCTTAAGCAGCAGTGAATTGCAGCAGGCACCAGAGTCTGGGATTAAATATACTAAGCAATGGACAGTAGCGCACGCAGGGGGGGGGGGGGGGGGGGGGTTCTGAGTACCCAAAACCCCCCAGGAATCTGAGGGTCCTAATCTGAAAGCTGAGGATCCCCTCTTTCCATGGGTACAAGAATTTTTAAAATCGGCCCTGGGCAACCGGAGATATCTGACTTCAAAACAGTGGTCCCCATCCAAGCCTGTTAATTGCTCTCCCCAGTCAGATATTTCTGTTTCTGTCTGATTTAGAGATTTTCTGAGGGTATATTCCAAAAGCTGGGACTCTCCCCCTTTGATGGACACTAGTAGCTTGTCTCTACTGTGCCCAGAACCAGAGATATCAGCCTTCCAGCAGCTGGTTACTGCTCCAGCTCCACACACCTGGTATGTAGTTTTATATACTCGTTGGCGGATTGCTCTGCCTCCTGAAATCTGATCCCCTAGTCCCCAATACCATTTGGTAGGTGGGATTATCTAGTTTTTAATTCCATTAAATGCTAAGAAATCTAGTTCCGGGAACTGGAGATATCTACAGTCAAGCAAGCTGTCCTCCCACCAGAAAATTATGAATAATATGCCCACTCCTCTATACACCCCTCCTCTGCATATTAAACATTCTGTACAACCCTGGAAGTTATGTATCAGGGCCCCTTCATTCAGCCCAATGCTCCCTTCTTCCACCCCATCTCCCACCATCTGTACAGTATAGGGGTAATTAGTGGAAATTACTGATCCAGGCCCTACATGCTGAGCGGTTGATATAATGGGGCAGATGTATTAAGCCTGGAGAAGAGATAAACTGGAGATAAAGTGGAGATAACTTGGAAGAGTTAGCGCACCAGCCAATCAGCTGTGTTTGAAATATGACAGTTGGGATCTGATTGGCTGGTGCGTTATCTCCTTCCACTTTATCTCCAGTTTATCTCTTCACCAGGCTTAATACATCTGCCCCAATACCCCCTACCACCCGCAGGACATCAAAGCTGCTGCTCATAGCACCCCCCACCCCTACCGCTGGAGGATAGGTAGGGGCTCCAATACATTGCTATGCCCAGGGGTCTACTCTGCTGTTATGTATATATATTTATTTATATATATATATATATATTTATTATTATTATTTATATACATTTGGGCTATCTATAATACTTTAACTGACCCGGTATATACTGGGTCACCTAAGTGTCCATCTCCATGCTTTGCTCTGCCCCTCTGGAAACCCCCCTTCTGAAAATCCTGCGTTTGCCCCTGATGGATTTGCAGGTGGTTTGCAAATTGATAAATCCCTGCAGATTTGGAAACATATTGGGGCTTTAATTGCAAAATACAACTAAAATGTTGGAGATTGGAGCACTCTTCACCTGGTCTCCTGTGTCCACTAGACAGCACTGCCCATGCTCTAGTGCAGGGGTCCTCAAACTATTTTTGAGGGGACCCCATCTGACAATAAAAATAATTACAAGACCCCAGCAAGTTACTTCAGAATGTCATCACATCACAGCTGTAGTCATCAGACAGCACATATATGGCAGCATTGTGGAGGCACGAAATTATGGACTGAGATTCATCAGAAGTCATCAGCCTGATGGTCATCAACATGGAGTTGCGACCCCATGCTGAGAAGGTCGGGACCCACAGTTTCATACCTCCCAACATGACCCTCTCCAGGAGGGACACAATGCTCTGTTTCTGGACTTCCCTCTGAATGAATATCTGCCATCACCTGTGTTGAAAAACACCTTTCTTATCAATTACCCTGTTTGGCACAGGTGACAGCAATCATACATTCAGAGGAAAGTCCAAAAACAGAGCATTGTGTCCCTCTAGAGAGGGTTATGTTGGGAGGTATTCAGTTTGAGAATCGCTGCTCTAGTATGTACCCAAGTGTCACGTATGTGCAGAAAGGAACCTGATGACTCTGTTATTTCCTCCACTGTCTGGGAAAAGTGTGTGATGCTACCCAAGCTGGAACAGATTGGAGCAGAGCCTGGCACGTACTCCCTTGCGGCTTATACCAGAGAGTGTCAGTGCAGTCACCAACCTCTACAAGCATGAGTCACTGTCAAGTACCCAGAGCATTATCCTTAATAAGAGCTGCATAGTCTCTGAAAATACCTTGCTGTGTATGTGCATATCCTCCTGCTGCTGCAGAACCTTTTTTCCCTCTTTACTAATGTTGTCTTATGAATAGTCAATATACCAACATTCTGACTATATACTGTTACCATCACCCAAACACTGCAACACTCTGCCAACATTAAAAATAATTTCCATTTCTCTCTACCGAGGACCCACGCCCTCCACTCCCCCCCCCCCCCTCTTCTTCCCTCCATCTTTTTTCTATCTTCTACTCCACTCCCTGATCTTCATTTCTACCCCATCCTCTTCCTTCCTTCTATCTGCCCCTGTCGATTCTCTTTCTCACTTCCCCTCTCAGCTTTTCACCCCTTTACATAAAACTGTTAAAAAGGGTCATCCTCTCCTCCAATGTTGTCTTTTTCTAGTTGTATATATACTTCACTGTCATGGTGTTTTTTTCTCCATTGTTAAGTGCATTGTGATCTACCAATAAACAAACTTGAAAAAATAATAATAATAATTATCATTAGTTTCTAGACCCCTGTTCCACTGCAATCCTACAGCTGCACCTTTCAAACTTGAATCTTACTATACTAATATAGTGTCAAAATAGGTGGAAACACAGTTTTTTGTCTCCCTGAATTTCCATTATAATGTACGTGGTTTTTACCAACCAAGGCTGGTGGCACTATAACAGGGGGATACATGGCATGGTGTTGCCTCTGCCAAAGTGACAGACAGCCCAAGGCTGATGACAACAGTTCTGACATTTCTATGGAAATAGGGCCTGCTAATAATGTGCCCACCACTAAGGCTAACCTGTTCTGTACTGACAAAAATATGACTATTCCCCACATCCATGTCATGTCCGATGGGGTGTTTGTATTTAATAGTATAAAAATACTGTTCATTTTATACCTTGCTGGCTGTGGCAGTCACAATGGGTTGAGCCAATTCCTCAAAGGTGTGTGTTGTGACGGTATGGAGTTTGTGTGCCCTGGGAAAACTGCTCTTGGCACTATAAGCTATACCCCGGCCATGGTCATGATGGGAATTATTATAGTTCTCCCAAGATGTATATGTCATGAATTTGGTATCAATTAACTATTGAACTATTGAACAGATGGTTTGGGGATTTGTGCCCAGTTTGTGAGTCTGTGCCCAATGGGACTCAAGCCCAGAGGTCTCAGCAGCCTGAACCTGCGTGGGCGGCTGCATTGGGGAGATCTATGAATGCCTTAGTACAGGCTTTGAATAGGCAGAGAGATGAGCTTGTTAAGTCTCCTAGGCCTTTTTCCTCCATTCAACCTTCTGCAAGCTCTATTACCCCTTCTCAGGGGGACCCTGCTTTATTGCATGTTATGCAGGACACAGCTCAGAGTGTCCATAAAATTAATACCTTTATGGAGCAGTTGTCTAAGGCTCCTGAGGTTACTTCACCCAGGCAACCTTTATCCACGCCTCCCCTTCTTAATTTAGAATCTGAAGATGAAGGGGAATGTACTGAAGATACATTTTGGGACCAGAGGGAAGAATTTGAGTCTTCTGTCCCTTGTATTGAGGATTTGATATTGGCAGTTAAACAGAAGTTGAATCTCTCAGATGAGGATAAAGTGCCAGTTCAGGGTGTATTTAAGAAACTGTGCAGGGATGCAGTTACTTTTCCCTCGGATGAGGGCATGATAGCATTACTTGGGGAAGCATGGAAGACACCTGATAAAAGGCTTCTCATGCCCAAGAGATTTGCAAACATGTATCCCATACCAGAGGAACATGTGAACATGTGAAATTGTGGGAAAAGATCCCTTTGGTAGATACACCTGTTGATAGGTTGTCCAAGACAACTGCTTTGCCTGTACAGGGGGTGCTGTTTTTAAAGACCCTGTGGATAAAAAGAGTATGTTTGTGAGGCTGGTGAAGAAGGCACCAAAATGGCATCAAAAGTGTCAGCCACCTCTGTGACAGCTAGGAGAGCTTTCTAGCTTAAGGCTTGGCAAGCTGACAGTCAGTCCAAGAAGTCTCTAGAAGCATTGGCTTTTAAGGGAAAACTTCTTCTTAGGGCAGAATTGGATACCCTTATCAAGCAATCCACGGGGGGAAAGAGCACTTTCCTTCCCACCACATCTAAGCACTCAGTGTCTAGGTTTGGGGCTTTTAGGCCATCCTTTCGTTCCTCCTTTCAAGGAGGTGCATCTAGTAGAGGACAATCAGGTAGGGGAAAGTTCCCCTCTGGCAAAGGAAGGGGGCCCAGATCCCATTTGGGCCTTTGCAAAGAAACACCCTTCCAAAAGTGAGGATAAGTCCTCAGCATGATGGGGCAGACTCCCCGTTTTGGGATCAGAGTGGGGATCGCCTCCTGCAGTTTCAGGGTTTGTGGAATCTCTCCACCCCAGACGCTTGGGTTCTCTTCATCATTTCTCAGGGTTACAGGATCAATCTCAGGGGTGCCCCCCCCAAGGAGATTTCTCCCAACACCCCTTCCACGAGAAGCTCGCTTGCGAAAAGCCCTCTTCGGGCCGGCAACGTCACTTCTCGAGCAGGGCGGAAGATCCCGGTGCCTCAGGAGGAAAGAAAGAAGGGATTTTATTCCATTCTTTTCTTAGTCCACAAACCAGACAGTTCCTTCAGACCCATCCTAAACCTGAAGTCTTTAAACCTACATCTGTGGGTGGACCACTTCAGGATGGAATATCTGCAGTCAGTGCTTTTAAGTATAGAACCTGGAGAATTTCTAGCATCAGTGGACATCCAGGATGCTTACCTGCATATGCCTATATGCAGGGAACATCAAGCTTTACTGCGTTTCTCAATAGGGGAAACTCATCTGCAGTTTCAGGCTCTGCTTTTCGGACTGGCCACAGCACCGAGAGTTTTCACAAAAATGATGGCTGTTATGGCAGCAGCTCTCAGGTTAAAGGGGATTGTGATTATCCCATACTTGGATGACCTCTTGTTAAAGCGGAATTGGCAGAGAAGTTGCAGGAACATCTGACGATTGCAACGCAGTTTCTCTGAGACCATGGGTGGATGTTAAATCGTCCAAAATCTCACTCAACGCCCACTCAGAAACTTCCGTTTTTGGGCGTGATCTTGGATACACATATATATCGTGTGTTCCTCCCAGAGTGCAAAGTGGTGGACATTCGCCGTTTAGTGCTGTCGAATCTCCAGTCGCCGAATCCATTGATATGGCAGAGTTTGAAGCTGTTGGGCAAAATGGTGGCAACTTTCGCGGCCCTGCAGTATGCAAGGTTTCACTCAAGACCCTTTCAATGGAACATTCTGTCCAGTAGGTCCGCCAACCCGAAATCCATGTAACAGGAAACACTGTTACTGTCTCAGTAGAGAAGGGAATCCTTGATCTGGTGGATGGATCTGGAGTCTCTTCAAGTGGGATGCTCCCTACGCCAGTCTCAGGGGCTGGGGGGGCAAGGTCTGTGGTCCAGTCAAAACTGTCGATCGAAATCCTGGAACTCCAGGCAGTGTGGAAGACACTCATACAGGCGGAAAACCTCCTGAAGGGGTCGCCCATCCGCATGCCATCGGACAATGCCACGGCTGTAGCTTATCTCAACCATCAAGGGGGTACACGCAGCAGAATGGCCATGCAGGAAGTCTTTCGGATTTTTCAGTGAGCAGAAGTGAATATTCCAGCTCTATCAGCTGTGTTTATTCTGGGGATCCGGAATGTGGAGGCAGACTTCCTCAGCAGAGCGGAACTGCTGGAAGGAGAATGGGCGTCAGGAAGTTTTTCAGGAAATAGTAGCACTTCGGGGGCTCTCAGAAGTGAACTTGATGGTGTCCAGAAAAAATTGTCAGGTTCCCAGGTTCTGCTCGCTGAGCAGGGATCCCTTGTCGTGGGCAGTGGACAGGGCTGGCTCTACCACTAGGCAGCTTTAGGCAGCTGCCTAGGGCGCCAGGATCTTGGGGGGGCACCATCAAGTCTACAAATCAAAAAATCAAGGATGTCTATGAGGATCCTTGTTGTCCTTAATGCAGGTGGTGGCTGTGGAACTTCTAAGGCAGGGGTGGGGAACCTTTTTTCTACCGAGGGCCATTTGGAAAATTTGAAAACCCTTTGGGGGCCATATAAAAATGATCAATTATCGGCATATACGCGTGGGCATTATACACAGGGCAGCGGCATAAACACGTGGGCATTATACACACTGGCAGCGGCATATACATGCGGGCATTATACACAAGGGCAGCAGCATATACATGTGGGCATTTTACACACTGGCAGCTGCATATACATGTGGGCATTATACACAGGGCACCGGCATATACATGTGGGCATAATACACAAGGGCAGCGGCATATACATGTGGGCATTATACACACTGGCAGCGGCATATACATGTGGGCATTATACACAGGGCACCGGCATATACATGTTGGCATAATACACAAGGGCAGCGGCATATACATGTGGGCATTATACACAGGGCAGCAGCATATACATGTGGGCATTATACACACGGGCAGCGGCATATACATGTGGGCATTATACACAGGGCAGCAGCATATACATGTGGGCATAATACACAAGGGCAGCGGCATATACATGTGGGAATTATACACAGGGCAGCGGCATATACGTGTGAGCTTTATACACAGGGCAGCGGCATATACATGTGGGCATTATACACACGGGCAGCGGCATATACATGTGGGCATTATACACAGGGCAGCGGCATATACATGTGGGCATTATACACAGTGCAGCGGCATATACATGTGGGCATTATACACACTGACAGCGGCATATACATGTGGGCATTATACACACTGACAGCGACATATACATGTGGGCATTATATACACGGGCAGCAACATATACAACTCGCATTATACACACGGGCAGCGGCATATACATGTGGGCTTATACACACTGGCAGCGGCATATACATGTGGGCATTATACACAGGGCAGCGGCATATACATGTGGGCATTATACACATGGGCAGCGACATATACATGTGGGCAGAGACACCATAAAAAGTGACAGTGTGGAGGAAGGGGGGTGTCCCCCCCAAACAGGTTAATGTGATTATGTCTGATTATGAGAATCAGATATAATCACTTTAACCTGTTTGGGGGTGAATCCAGGGGTAAATGACAACCCCTGGATGTGTCAGTCACTGGGGAAGGGAGGGTGAGAGAAGCAGCGTTGGCGGGCGCGTCTTCTGCACATCTCCCCCGCCACCCGCCCGGCTATATTACCGATTAATCAGCTGACCGCCCGCCTATATAACTGATGTATCAGCCGCCCGCCCGCCTATATTACTGATGTATTATCATCCGCCCGCCCGCCCTCCCTTCTATATTACATACCAGGCGCCGGAGATGGCTGCTACTGCTGCCGCCGGGGAGATGTGTAGAAGACGCGCCCGCCAATCACAGTGGCTGTGGAGGGGATGCGCCGGCAGTGATTGGCGGGCGCGTCTTATGCACATCTCCAAAGCAGCAGCAGCCATCCCCGGCGGCTGGTATGAAATTTAGGCGGCCGGGCGGATGATACTTCTGTAATATAGGTGGGCGTGCGGCTGTAATATAGGCAGGCGGGCGGGCCGGACATACTGGGTGCGGGGGCCGTATCCCCACCCCTGCTCTAAGACCTCTATACTTTCCCTTCAGTCATACTTCCTACATTGCTGCCCCCTCCTCCTTGTACTCTGTTGTGGGTGGCAAAGCGGAGGGTGCAGTGTACCTCAAGGGAAAGCAGGGGACTTGCCCACCTTCCCAGGGGGGGGGGGGAGTAAGTTGAAGTTTTGCCTAGGGTGCTGAGAAGCCTTACACCGGCCCTGGCAGTGGATGCCATGACAGTTACATGGTGTTTCAGCCTCGCCTATGTATTCCCTCCATTTCCCATGATTGCTCGCGTCCTCAAGAGAGTGAGGACACAGAGGGTGCAAATCATCTTGATTGCTCCGGATTGGCCCAGGAGGTCTTGGTATTCAAACATACTGAGGTTGTCGACGGAATCCTGGCGTCTTCCTCTTCGGCCAGACCTACTCAGACAAGGACCTTTTCTACACCAGGACCTAGCTCGTCTCAATTTGATGGCCTGGCTTTTGAAACCTCCTTATTGAGGAAAGGTTTCTCAAATTATGTTATCCAAACCATGCTCAGGGCTCGGAAGCCTGTGTTGGCAGCAAATTATCATAGGGTTTGGAAAATCTATATCAGGTGGTGTGAACATCAGAAGGTACACACCTCTAAGTTCAAGGTCAATAGACTTTTGGAGTTTCTACAAGGCGGTTTTTCAGCCGGGCTTAGCCTGCAGTCTTTAAAGGTACAGCTGTCCGCTTTATCCATATTCTTTCAGAAAAGAGTGGCTCTGTTGCCAGAAGTGCATACCTTCTTGCAGGGAGTTATGAGACTTAAACCTCCTTATAGGCAGCCGGTGGCGCCTTGGGATCTGTCTCTGGTTTTGTCGGTTCTACAGAAACCTCCATTTGAGCCTTTAATTTCAGCTGATCTTAAATATCTTTTTTGGAAACTTACATTTCTGTTAGCCATAGCCTTGGCTAGGCGGGTTTCGAAATTGGGGACCGTTTCTGGTTTTTCATGATGACAGGGCTGTTCTTAGAACAGTGTCGAAGTTTCTACCTAAGGTAGTATCAAATTTCCATTTAAACCAGGAGATTGTGCTCCCGGTGTTTTGTCCTCCAGAGGAGGTGAGATATAGGGACAAGCTGAATAAATTGGATGTGGTTCGCGCTCTGCGATTTGCTTTTGGTACTATATGATGTGCAAAAGAGAGTGTGGCCTGCTTCTAAGCAGACCATTGCTAGATGGTTAAGGTTAGTGCATCATGGGGCTACTGCGGAGCAGTTATGCAGGGCTGCCACCTGGTCCTCTGTTCATACCTTTATCAAAATCTACAGGTTCCATGAGTTCGCATCGGAGGATGCTTCATTTGGGCATGCAGTGATGAGAATGGTAAGCCTGAGCGTATCCTCCCAAAGGATCGGCTCTTGAACGTCCCATGGTAGAGCTGCGTCACTAGGATGTACGACAGAGAATAGGGGTATTTTGTAAGAACTTACCGTTCGAATAACTTTCTCTGAGTCCATCCTGGTGAAACAGCGATCCCTCCCTTACGCTCAGTAAGTTTATACCGTTCATGTTTTGTCATGTTATTTGGTTATATTTGATTGTGCATATTAATATGTTCAGGCGTTGTGCTGGGATGCAGAAGGGAGGAGCCTGCCTCTCAAAGAAGTTAGCATAGGTGCCTTGCTTCTGCGGACCCTCCTACATGTGTATTCCACATTTGCATATTATTATTTTTTCCATTTCTTGCGCGGATTGACTATTCACACACTCGCAAGCAGCTGCTCATATCAGGCGCTCAATTGTAAGTTCAGTTACTTTATTAAATCATCATTTCAAAACTATGTCTGCATTGTGTTAGCCTTGACAAGGTATAAACTAGAATGTTTTGCCAATTAAATGTCCTGGGACAGTGTTCACTTCTCACAGCAGGGGAGCCCTGTTCTGGCCATGGACAAAAGGAAGCAGGCTATAAAAGTGTTAGATTTCTGCCATAAACCCTAGCCATGTTGGGGTAACCCATATCTTACTGAAAGGTATGACTATTCATCATCTTAACCAAGAAAGTCATATCAGGTGTATTCCCAAAGGCAGTCGAAAGGCCCGTACACACTACAACAACCCCGCAAACGCCGATATTGGCCAGCAGCAGGACCTGGCGGGGAGGGACCGGCATCAGCAGGTTTGCTTATGCCACACACGAGGGGGTGACGGCGGGAGGGGAACTAGGGTCATGCTGCAACTGCAGCATGGCTGTCATTGACGATATCCTCCCTCGTCCGGACGTGCTTGGACGGGGTCATTAACGTCGCTTGGGGTGCGCATCAATAATGATGCACAGTGTACACAATGGACGATATTGTTCAAAATATCGTTCAGAAAGCCCTTTCTGAACGATTTTGTGTCCAATATCGTCTAGTGTGTATGGGCCTTAATTTGCATCTACACAGACTGTTGTGAGTACAAAGGAGCAATCTTCTTCCAGTCTTTTTGGAGGGTGGGGGCTACTGGGGAAGAATGATTTGCAGACCTATAAGGATCAGCAACACACCCTGATGTTTGTTCACTTTTTCAGGGGAGACCATTTTTCTGTTTCATGAGGGTCTTCCCCAACACAGATCATCTAAAACCTCAAAGAAAAAAAAATGGAAATCATATTCTGCATAATTGAACTGTATTTCTTGTTTATTTACCTGTTTTACTTTGTAACCTTACTTTAGAGATATTTTCGCACTATGCTGTGCTCTATGAATAAATTTGCCTGGAGAGACCAGTGCTGTAATAACTGCAGATTTTTTTTTTTTTAATAGTTTTTATTGACAGAAAATATGTCGTTTCACACAGTAGTATAACTTACACATTACATTCTTTTACAGACATATAGTTTATACATTTTAAAATTGATCAATATATATATATATATATATATATATATATATATATAACTGCAGATTTTTAAGTGTGAATTAAGTGTCTGGTGATCACAAGAGCACTCTTTTAACACTCTGGGCCTGATTCTGGTTCAATTGTGAAAGCAAACTCTCTCTCTAATGGGCAAAACCATGTGCACGGCATGTGGGGCAGATATAACATGTGCAGAGAGTTACATTTGGGTGGGGTGTGTTCAATCTGAAATCTAAATTGCAGTGCAAAAATAAAGTTTTTACTCTGCACAGAAATAAATTGACTCACCCAAATCTAACTCTCTTTGCATGTTACATCAACAACACCTGCAGGAGTTTGCTTTTTTGAGCCAACCTGAATCACCTCTATATGTATGGGGTCTACGACTTGATAATTAAAACACAGCTGGCTCGGGATGTGGGACAGTCCCAAATAAAAACCTGACTGTCTCATGAAAATTGGGACAGTTGAGAGGTATGGTGTACAACTGCCTGTGCAGTGAAACTGCAGGAGGAGAGCAAGCCTTGCCAGAAAAGTACAGAAGCCTGTGCAGTTAAGCCGCCAGTGGATTGTAATCCCAGAGTACAGATGCCTGTGCAGTGAAGCTGCCAGTGGATTGTAAGCCCGGAGAGTACACCTGCCTGTGCAGTGAAGCTGCTAGTGTACTGTAAGCCCGGTTAGTACAGCTGCCTGTAAAGTAAAGCTGCAGGAGTAGTGAAAGCCCGGATAGGAGACTAGAAGACTGTGCAGTTAAGACACCAGTGGATTGAAAGCACAAAGAGTACAGCTGCCTGTGCAGTGAAGCTGCCAGTGTATTGTAAGCCCGGAGAGTAAAGCTGCCTGTGCAGGGGGGGGGGGGCTCTGAGTACCCAGAACACCCCCCCACCCCACCTAGTCTGAAAGTTGAGGGTCCCCTATTTCCATGGGCACAAGAATTAAAAAAATCGTCCCTTGGGAACCGGAGATATCTGACTTCAAAGCAGTGGTCCCCATCAGGGGCGGATCCAGGATAAAATGACAGGGGGGGCACCATGATAAAAGAGGGCTTAGGTGGGGGAGGGCGATGTTAGTGGTGCCAGTGTACATGCTAAGAGAGCGGCAGAGAGAGGGTGGGAATGGGATTAAAAATAGGCCCTGGCATTTAAAGTACGCAGGCCCACCATGGCAACAAAAGTGAAGGATGTAGTTGTGCGTGCGCCGAAGGCGCGCTCCGGGAAAGGGGTGTGGCCACTCAACAGGGGGCATGTCCTTGAGTGTAGTGTACAACACCATATACAACTTCTACACATTTGCAACAAAATACTAGACCCCATTATACTTGCCCCTTACACATGATGCCAAATGGAATGAGCCAAAATTCACATAATGCCACATGGATTGTGTGAAAATTCACATAATGCCACATGGATTGAGCCAAAATTTACATAATAACACACGGATTCAGCCAAAATTCACATAATGCCAATTGGAATGAGCCAAAATTCACATAATGCCACATGGATTGTGTCAAAATTCATAAAATGCCAATTGGAATGAGCCAAAATTCACATAATGCCACACGGATTGAGACAAATTCATAAAATGCCATATGGATTGAGCCAAAATTCACATAATGCCACATGGATTGAGCCAAAATTCACATAATGCCACATGGATTAAGACAAAATTCACATAATGCCACCTGGATTGAGCCAAAATTCACATAATGCCACACGGATTGAGGCAGAATTCACATAATGCCACACAGATTAAGCCAAAATTCATAATACGCTTCATAAACAGGGACATTGTCCACCAAAGGATTTACACCATAATGTCCATTACACGTTAAGTTGCATGCCATTATGTCCATTATGTATTATGCTAAACACCATAATGCCTATTGAAAATTATGCTACATAAGTGCTGCTTATCTACATGCTGATTGCCAAGGGTTCCATGCTCATTGCCAGAGGTTCCATACTCATTGCCATGTGGGATTACATGCTCATTGCCAAGGGGGATACATGTTCGCGGTAAATGGGGGACAGCCGCCATGCAGAAGTGATAGCCACTGACAGTGGCAGAGCATTGCTGTATTCAGAGCACTGCAGGTCCCGGCTAATTGAAATAATACCCCTTTCACACCAGAAAATGCATTCCCAGGTTGGCCCCTTTTACACCAGCCTAGTCCCTGCATTTTCTGGTGTGAGGGGGAGAGAAAACCACCCCTCCCCTTTAACCAGTTATCTCATTTAACCAGCTATATCTTCGGAACCAACGGACCCATTTACATGAGACAAGTATCATCTTGAAGAACATTTGAGTGGGCTTTGAATGATTTTGGTCCAGTGAAACTGGAACGTTTGGTTCCAGAGTAATCTGCCCTCAAAGAACATGAACAGCCATGAAATTACATTTAAAAAATAAAACAATCGGTTTACATGCAATAACTCTGGAACCGAATGACCAATATGGACCAGCCTGGTATCATATTTAAGGCCCAGCGATTTGGAATTAAATGAGATCAATCACAAGCTTCTGTGATGCCTTGGGGGGACTGGCACCCGTCGGAACCGGGTGGGGGTCGGAATTGACGGGTCCCATATTATCCTATGGGGAAAAAACGTTACAGATTTGCCAGGCGATATCTCATGTTCCCGGGGGGCTAGAGACACGGGGCTGGGCTTGTTGGAAAGCCCTGGTCCTCAACTACAAAAGAAATGACAGGGGGGGCACGTGCCCAGGTGCCCCCCCTGAATCCGCCACTGGTCCCCATCCAAGCCTGTTAATTTTTCTTCCTAGTCAGATATTTCAGGTTCTGTCTGACTTTTTCTGAGGGTATATGTTCCCAGAACCAGAGATATCAGCCTTCCAGCAGCTGGTTACTGCTCCAGCTCCACACACCTGGTATGTAGTTTTATATTCTCCTTGGCAGATTGCTCTGCCTCCTGAACTCTGATCCCCTAGTCCCCAATGTCATTTGGTAGGTGGGATTCTCTAGTTTTTAATTAAAATCTAAGAAATCTATTTCCGGGAACTGGAGATATCTGCAGTCAAGCAAGCTGTCCTCCCACCAGAAAATTATGAATAATAAGTCCACTCCACTATACATCCCTCCTCTGCATATTAAACATCCTCTACCACCCTGGAAGTTATGTATCAGGGCCCCTTCATTCAGCCCAATGCCCCCTTCTCCCACCATCTGTGCAGTAAAGGGGTAATTAGTGAAAATTACTGATACAGGCCCTACATGCTGAGCGGTTGATATAATACCCCTACCACCCGTGGGACATCAAAGCTTCCCCCACCCCTACCACTGAAGGATCGGTAGGGGTGGGGGAGGAGAGAAAGCCCGTATAGGAGAGTATAGAAGCCTGTGCAGTGAAGCTGCCAGTGGATTGGAAGAACAGAGATTACAGCTGCCTGTTCAGTTAAGCAGGTGGATCCGGGAGTCCGATGACACACTGTGACATGGAGGGTGAAATTTAATAGGATGAGTGATTCAGAAAGTGAGAGATTTGGTAAGAAATCTCCAGTTTTTTTTAAAGCGGCAATCATTTACAATCATTCCAGTATGATTTTGCAGTGTAAATGATTGCCGCTTTAAAAAAACTGGAGATTTCTTCCCAAATCTTTCTGAATCTCTTATCCTATTAAATCTCACCCGGAGTTTCCTTAATACTGTGTTAGGTAGACTCATCAGGCCCCTTCTAAGAAATAGGCCTATTAGAAAAAAAAGTGGAATCTAGTGTTTTGCATTTGTAATCACGAATAACCCCCAATTCCTGTCTCATCTGTAGAATATTTCATAGGCTGTGGCTCCTTTCCGATGCTTCTATTTGGTTATGTGGTTGACAATGTTTGTTAACAGAAAGATATAAATAATATTCTGTTTGACTTGCTGAAAAGGGGTAGCGGAGGCGTAGATCTATCCAGTTAATACATTCATTGTTCTTGTAAAAAGTGTGTTTATTGTACAGTGAGAGACAGAGGGCAGTATTCAATGAAAATATTCTCCGTGCACGGCGAGCATTTTTTTTTGCTCGCCGTGCACTCTCCGTGATTTTGCGGAGATTCTCCATGTTTGGAGATTCTCCGTCACGGGACTTTAGTAAATATTCAATGCGGCAGATACTCGCCGCCCCTCGCGGCGAGTATCAGCCAATCCGGAGAATGAGGTGACATGGGAGGAGGGCGGGAGAATGATTTCCCGCTCTCCCGTCCCATATAAATAAATTCTCTGCTGCGCACTCTCGCCGTTGGAGAACTGCAGAGAGCAGAGAGCAGAGAGCAGTTGTTCAGCACCTACTAACCTACCTGAATTCAGGAGCCTACGCACCCCCGGAGAGAGGAGAGGAGTGGAGTTTGGAGTGTGGAATTTGTTTTTTTTTTTTTTAGGTGAGAAATCTGTGTAGTGTTATGTCGCCCGCTATGGGGGTTTTGGTTTTACTTTAGGGGGGGCTATGGCAGTTGTGCATTGTGTGATCAGTTGATATTGTTTTGTTGTTTGATTTTGCTGATTTTTTTGGCTTTTATTGTCATGCTGCATGCTTTTTTGGGGTCTTAGGGGGTGCCCAGCTTGCTTCGGGCGTGGCCCTGGGTCCCCCTTTGCAAGGTTTTTTTTTTTTTTTTAAATGGTGCTTTTTTTCTTGCAAAGTGCATTTTTTCTTTAAAGCATGCAGCATGGCTTTTGGGGGTGGGGGTGGGTGCCCCCCTCTCCTGGGTGTGTGATCTGACCTTGCATGGGGCTTTTGGGGGTGTAAATGTGTTTCAGATGTGTTTTTCATGTTTTTTTTTTTATTCCACCAAAAGTCATGCTGCATGCTTTTTTGGGGTCTTAGGGGGTGCCCAGCTTGCTTCGGGCGTGGCCCTGGCTCCCCCTTTGCAAGGTTGGGGTTTTTTTTTTAAATGGTGCTTTTTTTCTTGCAAAGTGCATTTTTTCTTTAAAGCATGCAGCATGGCTTTTGGGGGTGGGGGTGGGTGCCCCCCTCTCCTGGGTGTGTGATCTGACCTTGCATGGGGCTTTTGGGGGTGTAAATGTGTTTCAGATGTGTTTTTCATGTTTTTTTTTTTTCCACCAAAAGTCATGCTGCATGCTTTTTTGGGGTCTTAGGGGGTGCCCAGCTTGCTTCGGGCGTGGCCCTGGCTCCCCCTTTGCAAGGTTGGGTTTTTTTTTTTAAATGGTGCTTTTTTTCTTGCAAAGTGCATTTTTTCTTTAAAGCATGCAGCATGGCTTTTGGGGGTGGGGGTGGGTGCCCCCCTCTCCTGGGTGTGTGATCTGACCTTGCATGGGGCTTTTGGGGGTGTAAATGTGTTTCAGATGTGTTTTTCATGTTTTTTTTTTTTCCACCAAAAGTCATGCTGCATGCTTTTTTGGGGTCTTAGGGGGTGCCCAGCTTGCTTCGGGCGTGGCCCTGGCTCCCCCTTTGCAAGGTTGGGTTTTTTTTTTTAAATGGTGCTTTTTTTCTTGCAAAGTGCATTTTTTCTTTAAAGCATGCAGCATGGCTTTTGGGGGTGGGGGTGGGTGCCCCCCTCTCCTGGGTGTGTGATCTGACCTTGCATGGGGCTTTTGGGGGTGTAAATGTGTTTCAGATGTGTTTTTCATGTTTTTTTTTTCCACCAAAAGTCATGCTGCATGCTTTTTTGGGGTCTTAGGGGGTGCCCAGCTTGCTTCGGGCGTGGCCCTGGCTCCCCCTTTGCAAGGTTGGGTTTTTTTTTTTAAATGGTGCTTTTTTTCTTGCAAAGTACATTTTTTCTTTAAAGCATGCAGCATGGCTTTTGGGGGTGGGGGTGGGTGCCCCCCTCTCCTGGGTGTGTGATCTGACCTTGCATGGGGCTTTTGGGGGTGTAAATGTGTTTCAGATGTGTTTTTCATGTTTTTTTTTTTTCCACCAAAAGTCATGCTGCATGCTTTTTTGGGGTCTTAGGGGGTGCCCAGCTTGCTTCGGGCGTGGCCCTGGCTCCCCCTTTGCAAGGTTGGGGGTTTTTTTTTAAATGGTGCTTTTTTTCTTGCAAAGTGCATTTTTTCTTTAAAGCATGCAGCATGGCTTTTGGGGGTGGGGGTGGGTGCCCCCCTCTCCTGGGTGTGTGATCTGACCTTGCATGGGGCTTTTGGGGGTGTAAATGTGTTTCAGATGTGTTTTTCATGTTTTTTTTTTTCCACCAAAAGTCATGCTGCATGCTTTTTTGGGGTCTTAGGGGGTGCCCAGCTTGCTTCGGGCGTGGCCCTGGCTCCCCCTTTGCAAGGTTGGGTTTTTTTTTTTAAATGGTGCTTTTTTTCTTGCAAAGTGCATTTTTTCTTTAAAGCATGCAGCATGGCTTTTGGGGGTGGGGGTGGGTGCCCCCCTCTCCTGGGTGTGTGATCTGACCTTGCATGGGGCTTTTGGGGGTGTAAATGTGTTTCAGATGTGTTTTTCATGTTTTTTTTCCACCAAAAGTCATGCTGCATGCTTTTTTGGGGTCTTAGGGGGTGCCCAGCTTGCTTCGGGCGTGGCCCTGGCTCCCCCTTTGCAAGGTTTTTTTTTTTTTTTAAATGGTGCTTTTTTTCTTGCAAAGTGCATTTTTTCTTTAAAGCATGCAGCATGGCTTTTGGGGGTGGGGGTGGGTGCCCCCCTCTCCTGGGTGTGTGATCTGACCTTGCATGGGGCTTTTGGGGGTGTAAATGTGTTTCAGATGTGTTTTTCATGTTTTTTTCCACCAAAAGTCATGCTGCATGCTTTTTTGGGGTCTTAGGGGGTGCCCAGCTTGCTTCGGGCGTGGCCCTGGGTCCCCCTTTGCAAGGTTTTTTTTTTTTTTTTAAATGGTGCTTTTTTTCTTGCAAAGTGCATTTTTTCTTTAAAGCATGCAGCATGGCTTTTGGGGGTGGGGGTGGGTGCCCCCCTCTCCTGGGTGTGTGATCTGACCTTGCATGGGGCTTTTGGGGGTGTAAATGTGTTTCAGACGGATTTCTCATCTATTTTTTTCTCCTTTATATACAACAGGTATGTCGAGGCCAAACAGAGCACGTGGACCCCCTTCCCCTCTTTTTTCCCATACAGGTGAGTCCAGTCAGGAAGCAATGGAATCAAGGGAGGAAGAAACGGAGACCATTCCTACGTTGGCGAGGAATCCTAACCGGCCGGTGCAGGATGTAGCGGAAAGCCAAGGACAAGGAGTGCAACGCACACAAACAATAACTAAAAGAAGACAGGTACTGTAACTTACGGAATAATGAATATGCACACCAGGATGACATACAATCAAAACCAAACTAATTTTTGTTTAATCATTTTTTCAAAAAACAGGCCACAGATGAGGAACAACCCAGTGGATCGGGTGCACAACCGTCTGCACCAAAGAAAAAAAGAGGACGGAAGAAGAAGGGACCCACAGAGGATGCAACAGCGGAAGAGAACACTCCGTTCACTACAACGGAGAATAATGTTCTGGTGGAATACGCGTACAAATTCCAGGACAAGCTGTTTGGTGTACGCAGACAGGAGACCAGCTTCAAGGAGCGAAACAAGATCTGGTCATACATTGCTGAGAAGGTACGCTCTACAGCTGTTTACATCCTTTTAATTCAACTTGTTCATAAGGTCCTTTTTCCAGTTTAATTCCAGATTTATTGATGTATATTTTCACTTCCATCATAGGTTACAGCTGTGAGTGGCAACCCAAAGGATGCAGACAAATGCCACAAACGATTCAATGACTGTCGCCAGCAAACGAAGAAGAAGATGGGAAAGGTACGGCAACATGGTTTGGGGACTGGAGGAGGCTCTCCATTACATATGAAATGGCTTCCATGGGAGGAAGTCATCCAGGCCCACTTCAATCCCATCATGGTTGAAGGAGTACCAGGTTCGGTGGAGTCTAATGTACGCCGGGCCGAAGTGTTGAATGCACAGGCAGATGCGATTCCCAGACAGCACAGAAGACGACGAGAGGAAACACCAGCAGGAACCTCTTCGCAAAGACCACAGGAGGGTAAGCATTTGTGATTAACATATGAGAATTTTTTTTACACTTTTCAACTTAAATGATTTTCTGACATTTGTATAACAGATGTTCAAGCAGAAAACACAGCAGCTGTAACTGCACCAGCTCCAACTACAATCAACCAGGAAAATCCACCCGACGAAGAATCGACGGCACAAGAGACCTTCACCCTGGAACTTTGTCCACTTAGTCACTTGGAAAGCTCAAATGTGACTGAAGACACCTTCATTGGATTTGAAGGAAGCAGTTTGTCTACTTCCCAGCGAACAGAAGAAACAGGATTTTCCATTCAACAACCGAGTTTCCAGCTTTCCAACCTGGATATCGTAGAGGAATCGGAGGAAGAGGAGGTGGATGCAATAACAACACCGCCATTGCAACGTAAGCTATAATCCTTATTTTAAACCTTGTGTTACAGTTATAAAAATGGGTCATTTTGCAGTTTCTCAGACAATCTTTTCTTGATTATTGTAGCGGACTTGCAGCTGATTGAAGACATCCAGCAACGCCAGACTCCATCACGTGTGCAGAGAGTACGTCAAATGGCAGCAGTCATCGAAGACAGCCAGAACCAGTACCGCCTCATGATGGAACAACGGATGACTGCCATGGAGAGGCACCTGGAAACGCTGGCAACATCAATGGCTGACATTGAAAGACGAAGGCAAGAGGACTGGGCAGAAATCGAAAGACGACGTCATGAAGACTGGCTGGAATCCGAACGCAGACGACAAGAAGACAGCAAGGGACTTCGAGAAAGCATTCAGATTTTGACAACGGGAATCTACAAGCTGGTAGAGAACGTCACGTGTCAACAGGAGACCTTGAGGAACATGTCTGCTTGCCAGACTCAAATCTCTGCAAGCTGCATGCTAATTGCCAACTGCCTGAGGACCAGGAATGAACAGGACTACGTGGGACAACAAAGAAGTTCAGACCTAACGACGCCACATCTACACCAGCAGCCTGTGCATCCACCTACATTCATGTATGGTCCATCCCAGTCTTACCAAGGATACTCTGGACTGTACAGCCATCCACCTCCGTCAAGCACCGTCCAAAGGCCAAGCAGACCACCAAGACACTCAACACCTGAAAGAGCATCAACCACCCAAGCACCAGCTGAGGAGGAAGAGGAGCACACATTGTGAACACGGTTGTATATTTCCTTATATATTTTGATTTGTATGTCTATTATCTTAATTCTTACTTATTTATGTTTATGTTCTCATCCCTTCTTTCTATTTTGTTCAATTTTGTGTGTTTATTTAACCCCTGCTTTTACATTTTCAGCTGTGTTCATAAAGGAGTTGGGCGTTACAGATATGCAATGGATGCGCGTGCATGCATTGTAAATTGTTGGGAAATGATGAGAGCTCCTTAACAATGGTGGATGTAATAATGGGCCAAAAAACAGCAATCTGATCCCACATTTTCTTTTTTCCCAAAAATCTTTAATTTTGTTTGTGAAATATGTTATATTGAATGCCAGATGTATCACCATTTTTCCCTAATTTTTTTTTCAGATGTTGCAAAGAAGATTGGTTAGAGTTGAAATCGTGACTCATCTATTTTTGAAGCGGACAGAATGAGACAACATGATCGCATAATGGTGAGTTACAATAACGGTGCACTTGTGTTATCGCACAGGCCAAGCGCTGGACTCCAGCCTTTGGCCTGTGAGATAGAACAACTGCTCTTTGCAAGTGTTTGCGCCAGCAAAGCTCCATTCCACAGGCTCCACGCACCCACCCAACCGTGCACTTGTGTTATCGCACAGGCCAAGCGCTGGACTCCAGCCTTTGGCCTGTGAGATAGAACAACTGCTCTTTGCAAGTGTTTGCGCCAGCAAAGCTCCATTCCACAGGCTCCACGCACCCACCCAACCGTGCACTTGTGTTATCGCACAGGCCAAGCGCTGGACTCCAGCCTTTGGCCTGTGAGATAGAACAACTGCTCTTTGCAAGTGTTTGCGCCAGCAAAGCTCCATTCCACAGGCTCCACGCACCCACCCAACCGTGCACTTGTGTTATCGCACAGGCCAAGCGCTGGACTCCTGCCTTTGGCCTGTGAGATAGAACAACTGCTCTTTGCAAGTGTTTGCGCCAGCAAAGCTCCATTCCACAGGCTCCACGCACCCACCCAACCGTGCACTTGTGTTATCGCACAGGCCAAGCGCTGGACTCCAGCCTTTGGCCTGTGAGATAGAACAACTGCTCTTTGCAAGTGTTTGCGCCAGCAAAGCTCCATTCCACAGGCTCCACGCACCCACCCAACCGTGCACTTGTGTTATCGCACAGGCCAAGCGCTGGACTCCAGCCTTTGGCCTGTGAGATAGAACAACTGCTCTTTGCAAGTGTTTGCGCCAGCAAAGCTCCATTCCACAGGCTCCACGCACCCACCCAACCGTGCACTTGTGTTATCGCACAGGCCAAGCGCTGGACTCCAGCCTTTGGCCTGTGAGATAGAACAACTGCTCTTTGCTCTTTGCAAGTGTTTGCGCCAGCAAAGCTCCATTCCACAGGCTCCACGCACTCACCCAACCGTGCACTTGTGTTATCGCACAGGCCAAGCGCTGGACTCCAGCCTTTGGCCTGTGAGATAGAACAACTGCTCTTTGCAAGTGTTTGCAATAAATACATTATTAATTTATTTTATCTGTTTTTAATTACAGGTAGGTTCTACTGCAATCAAATGAAGATTACAAAGTAATGAAAGACAATTGAAATTTCTCAACACTTTTATTTTTAACATGAAACATAATTATGTAATTTTTTTCTAATAAAAAAAGAAAAAAAAGTGGTGTGTCAAGTGTTTAAATTGTTAACAAGGTGTAGATTCATTGCAAGTGTCCATTAATGTTCAGAAGGTATAGCCCTTAGGTATAGGTATAGGTCCAGGGCAAGTGTCCCAAAGGTATAGGTCCAGGGCAAGTGTCCCAAAGGTATAGGTCCATGGCAAGTGTCCCAAAGGTATAGGTCCAGGGCAAGTGTCCGAAAGGTCCAGGGCAAATGTACCAAATTGTTCTCATGGTAAAGGACCAGGGCAAGTGTTCCCAAATATTCGGAGGAATCTGTAAGACAATTTTTTTTCAACTATCATTTTTATTGATAAGTAGATTTATATTAAAGTACAAATAAGGATGTCTTCCTGATAGTGCGACACTCACCTGATAACAGCAGCAAGTCGACATATAAAGTAGTCATGGAGCACACATCATCAGGTCCAGCCTGTTCGAAAAGTAGGGGGTGACACACATCACTCCACAGCCATTTGGGATCAACCGACGGAAGATGCTGGAAGAAAAAAACAGAAGGTATTATTCCAATTACACAAGGCCCCATTCCTCCCACCTTCCCCATGGGGAAGCGATGCTCACCTGGTGACAGCTCCTGGGAATCAGGCAAGCAGCATCACAACAGCAGGGGTTCCCCCATATACACAGGTATTCATCTGTAGGTCCCAAAACCATTCCGCCTGAAGAAGCTAGAAGAGAAAAAGAAGGTGTATTATTAACATTACACAGGGCCCCATTCCTCCCACCTTCCCCATGGGGAAGCGATGCTCACCTGGTGACAGCTCCTGGGAATCAGGCAAGCAGCATCACAACAGCAGGGGTTCCCCCATATACACAGGTATTCATCTGTAGGTCCCAAAAAACTATTCCAACTGAAGAAGCTAGAAGAGAAAAAGAAGGTGTATTATTAACATTACACAGGGCCCCATTCCTCCCACCTTCCCCATGGGGAAGCGATGCTCACCTGGTGACAGCTCCTGGGAATCAGGCAAGCAGCATCACAACAGCAGGGGTTCCCCCATATACACAGGTATTCATCTGTAGGTCCCAAAACCATTCCGCCTGAAGAAGCTAGAAGAGAAAAAGAAGGTGTATTATTAACATTACACAGGGCCTCATTCCTCCCACCTTCCCCATGGGGAAGCGATGCTCACCTGGTGACAGCTCCTGGGAATCAGGCAAGCAGCATCACAACAGCAGGGGTTCCCCCATATACACAGGTATTCATCTGTAGGTCCCAAAACCATTCCGCCTGAAGAAGCTAGAAGAGAAAAAGAAGGTGTATTATTAACATTACACAGGGCCCCATTCCTCCCACCTTCCCCATGGGGAAGCGATGCTCACCTGGTGACAGCTCCTGGGAATCAGGCAAGCAGCATCACAACAGCAGGGGTTCCCCCATATACACAGGTATTCATCTGTAGGTCCCAAAACCATTCCGCCTGAAGAAGCTAGAAGAGAAAAAGAAGGTGTATTATTAACATTACACAGGGCCTCATTCCTCCCACCTTCCCCATGGGGAAGCGATGCTCACCTGGTGACAGCTCCTGGGAATCAGGCAAGCAGCATCACAACAGCAGGGGTTCCCCCATATACACAGGTATTCATCTGTAGGTCCCAAAACCATTCCGCCTGAAGAAGCTAGAAGAGAAAAAGAAGGTGTATTATTAACATTACACAGGGCCCCATTCCTCCCACCTTCCCCATGGGGAAGCGATGCTCACATGGTGACAGCTCCTGGGAATCAGGCAAGCTGCATCACAACAGCAGGGGTTCCCCCATATACACAGGTATTCATCTGTAGGTCCCAAAACCATTCCGCCTGAAGAAGCTAGAAGAGAAAAAGAAGGTGTATTATTAACATTACACAGGGCCCCATTCCTCCCACCTTCCCCATGGGGAAGCGATGCTCACCTGGTGACAGCTCCTGGGAATCAGGCAAGCTGCATCACAACAGCAGGGGTTCCCCCATATACACAGGTATTCATCTGTAGGTCCCAAAACCATTCCGCCTGAAGAAGCTAGAAGAGAAAAAGAAGGTGTATTATTAACATTACACAGGGCCCCATTCCTCCCACCTTCCCCATGGGGAAGCGATGCTCACCTGGTGACAGCTCCTGGGAATCAGGCAAGCTGCATCACAACAGCAGGGGTTCCCCCATATACACAGGTATTCATCTGTAGGTCCCAAAACCATTCCGCCTGAAGAAGCTAGAAGAGAAAAAGAAGGTGTATTATTAACATTACACAGGGCCCCATTCCTCCCACCTTCCCCATGGGGAAGCGATGCTCACCTGGTGACAGCTCCTGGGAATCAGGCAAGCAGCATCACAACAGCAGGGGTTCCCCCATATACACAGGTATTCATCTGTAGGTCCCAAAACCATTCCGCCTGAAGAAGCTAGAAGAGAAAAAGAAGGTGTATTATTAACATTACACAGGGCCTCATTCCTCCCACCTTCCCCATGGGGAAGCGATGCTCACCTGGTGACAGCTCCTGGGAATCAGGCAAGCAGCATCACAACAGCAGGGGTTCCCCCATATACACAGGTATTCATCTGTAGGTCCCAAAACCATTCCGCCTGAAGAAGCTAGAAGAGAAAAAGAAGGTGTATTATTAACATTACACAGGGCCCCATTCCTCCCACCTTCCCCATGGGGAAGCGATGCTCACCTGGTGACAGCTCCTGGGAATCAGGCAAGCAGCATCACAACAGCAGGGGTTCCCCCATATACACAGGTATTCATCTGTAGGTCCCAAAACCATTCCGCCTGAAGAAGCTAGAAGAGAAAAAGAAGGTGTATTATTAACATTACACAGGGCCCCATTCCTCCCACCTTCCCCATGGGGAAGCGATGCTCACCTGGTGACAGCTCCTGGGAATCAGGCAAGCTGCATCACAACAGCAGGGGTTCCCCCATATACACAGGTATTCATCTGTAGGTCCCAAAACCATTCCGCCTGAAGAAGCTAGAAGAGAAAAAGAAGGTGTATTATTAACATTACACAGGGCCCCATTCCTCCCACCTTCCCCATGGGGAAGCGATGCTCACCTGGTGACAGCTCCTGGGAATCAGGCAAGCTGCATCACAACAGCAGGGGTTACCCATATACAGGGGCGGATTGGCCTACCGGGAAACCGGGCTGTTTCCCGGTGGGCCGGCATATTTTTTAAGTGAAAGGCCGCCCTCCCTCCTTTACAGGGCCGGCCGCGGCATCTACGTGCATTTTGCCCTATGTAAAGATGGCCGCGGCCGGCCTCGAGCTGTGCCAAAGTTAAAATGGCCGCGGGAGTGCTGGTGCGCATGCGCGGCGCACGCAGCTGCTCCCGCGGTCCAGACAGAGGCTGCCGCTTGTTATGGTCTGGCCGCCCTCCCTCCCTCCCTCCTTCACAGGGCCGGCCGCGGCATCTTCTTGAACTTTGCCCTTAGTAAAGATGGCCGCGGCCGGCCTCGACTTCGGCACAGTTAAAATGGCCGCGGGAGCGCTGGTGCGCATGCGCGGCGCACGCAGCTGCTCCCGCGGTCCAGTGAGACTCTGCCGCTTTGCGTCCTGCTCCAGCCTCTCGCCCGCCCGCCCTTCTTCCTTCCCTCCCTCCCTCTTTTACAGGGCCGGCCGCGGCATCTCCGTGCACTGTTCCCTGATTAAAGATGGCCGCGGCCGGCCTCGCATTGTCCCACATTTAAAATGGCCGCGGGAGAGCTGGTGCGCATGCGCGTGCGCACACAGCCGCTCCCGCGGTCCGGGGAAAGGCTGGCTGGCTGCTTTGCCCGGCCACACGTGTGTTCAGACGCCACAAGAACGCCAGAGGGCTCCTGAAAAAGGCTGCAAACATCCGGAGCGGGGCCTGACGTCGGCGTGGAGGTATGCGCAAGGGGTAGGGGGAGCGTCGCAAGTGATGTGTTTGCCCCATTGATGCACAGCTGGAGTCACACTTACATATTGTGGCATGCCCAGAAATTGTGCATTTGGATTTAAAAGTGTCCATGTGTCACCCATCCCCTAAGCTCAGTATGGCAGCATGCAGAAACATTTTATCTGTAACAGTGACTGACACTGAATTCTATTGGCATATGTATATTGGTCATCACGGTGTGTGTGGCATATGTATAATGGGCATCACGGTGTGAGGCATATGTATAATGAGCATCACGGTGTTTGGCATATGTATATTGGGCATCACGGTGTGTGGTATATGTATAATGAGCCTCACGGTGTGTGGCATATGTATAATGGGCATCACGGTGTGCGGCAAATGTATAATGGGCATCACGGTGTGTGGCATATGTATAATGGGCATCACTGTCTCCCCTCCCTGCATCCTCCACCACTTTGTGACTCCCCTCCCTGCATCCTCTGCCACTCTGCATTCCCACTCCTACCCTGCATCCTGGGCCACCATGCCCCACACACTCTGCGTCCTGTGCCACCCTGTGTAAATCCTCACTCCCTTCATTCTCGGCCACTCTGCATCTCTCCTCCCAGCATTCTACGCCACCCTCCATCCCCCCTCCCTCCCTGCATCCTCTTCCACCCTGCCACTCTACTGTGTTGGGAGACCCCCTTTCACCCCCGCCCCCCCCCCCCCCCGCTGTCTATATCTCCCCAGCCCCACAGGCTGCAGAATAAACGCTGTACGCATGCGCCTATTCTGCAGCCTGAGGGGCTGGGGACATAGCCAGCAGCTCAGAGAGCCACTAGCCATGCCCTCACAGCGGCAAAAATTGGGTGTGGCCTTGTTGAAATAGGCCACACCCCCATATTGATAGGCCACACCCCCAAAAAAAATCGGCGCGCCTCCGGCGCGCAGCTACACTACCGACTCCATTAGGGCTGCTTCAAAATATTTCCCGGGCTGGTTTTAATTCCCAATCCGCCCCTGCCCATATACACAGGTATTCATCTGTAGGCCCAAAAAACTATTCCAACTGAAGAAGCTAGAAGAGAAAAAGAAGGTATTATTAACATTACACAGTGCCCCATTCCTCCCACCATAACCATGGGGAAGCGATGCTCACCTGGTGACAGCTCCAAAGTAGCATAAGTTCAACAAAATGATCGGCAAACAACAAGGAACAACCAAACTAGTGGGCCAACAGATGTAAACAAAAAGAACCACGCCAAATAAACTCTGAAAAACATGAAATAAAAATATAGATAGCATTAAAAAAATATATTTATAAAAAAATAAGAAACTATGGAATAAAAATACTCACAGCGTGAAAAATAAGTCCGGATGAGTCGAGCTCTCGCTGTATCTCGTTCATTCATACCGGTGTGCAAATCTGTAGAAAGGTCCCCATGCCGGAAAACCTCGGCATCTACAGTCACCGGCAAACGGTTTGCGATACAAATGTTGTGTAGCACACAACAGGCATTAATTATACCGCAAACCTTCGCCGGTGAGTATAAAAGGGCTCCACCGGTCTTGTCTAAACATCTGAACCGGCTTTTAAGGACACCGAAGGTTCGCTCAATTACTGCCCTCGCTGTCGTATGAGCCTTTTGGTAGTTTTCTGCAGCTTCGCCCACCGGATCAGACAATGGGGTCAGGAGCCAGTCCTTATTGGGATAACCGCCATCACCTATATCAAAAAATGAAAAAATACAATTGTAGATATTTGTATTGCAATAACAAAAAAAAAAAAAAGGAATAGGCTACTCACCTAACAGCCAGCCGTCCGGCATTCGACCGTGCTCGAAATCGGCATACAAGGCAGACTGGCTTAAAATGAACGAGTCGTGGGCCGACCCAGGAAAACCCACGAGTAAATCAGTAATTTTCATTCGGTGGTCGCAGACCACCTGAACGTTCAGTGAGTGAAAATGTTTTCGATTGCGAAAACACTCCTCACTTTCACGCGGTGGTCTGAACGCCACATGGGTGCAGTCGATCGCGCCCAGCACATTGGGGAACTTCCATTTTGAATAAAAAACAAATCTGATCTCATTCCAACCGCTCTCTTGATCTGGGAATTTTATAAACTGGGTTGTCAATTTGCGGAATGCCTTTATGACCTGGCCTATACAGCGCGAAAGGGTCGGCTGTGAGTATCCGCAGGTTTGGCTCAAAGTGGGCTGGAATGTGCCCGACGCAAAAAAATGCAACGCACCCAACAGTTTCTGGAAACCGGTGAGTGCGTGATTGCCCCGTCCCCGAGCGACCAGGTCTGGCTCCATGAGATCATAGAGCATGTGGATTGCCTCAGACGAAAGGCGATAATTAGATATCACCTCCGCCTCGGTGAGATCACCCAGTTCACGCCTACTACGAAAATGGCGTGGACGTGGGACTGAAACCCGCACTGCCTCACCTAATGGAGCTATCGCCGAAACACTAGTGCCATCATCCAAGTCTGATTCCTCCTCCACGCAGGCATTCAGCATGAACGTGACAAAAGTGTCCCTAAACAACTCCATAACTGTAGACAGTGTTAAGAAATTGCAGACAAATGCAAAAAAACGCAAATTACCCTGAAAAAACGTTTCCAAACAGCAGACTGCAAAAGCTGTGTTATCTCCTCAAAGGCCAAACGAAGGAGTGAGGTGGGGAGGTGATTCATGGGTAAAAAACGTGTGGAGAATCATGGGTAAAATAATGCATGCTGGGTAAAAAAAAAATAAACTTATAAATCAGATATATATTTATAATGAACTTGGAGAACAAAATGAACTTGAAGGAAACTCAAAATAAATTAAAATACACTAGTACAGTTTATATTAACACTGCAAAATGCTTATTGCATGAATTCAGAATACTTTTCTCCATGAAAAGATGACGAGGGATACACGGAGAGGCACGGAGAACTTTACCTAGAAATTTATTCTCCATCTTCGCATTGAATACACTCATGGAGAGTGACGGCGAGAGACGGAGAATCTACATGTAAAATCCCATTGACAACACGCGGAGAGTGGCGGCGAGTAAAAGACGGAGAGCACGCAATAAATCACTGTTCTCCGACGGCGAAAATGTCACATTGAATAGGGTGGCTCGCCTTTGGAGAAAAAAAAACTCTCTCCACGGCGAAAAAAGCACAAATTCTCCACAAAACACGGAGAACTTTTCTCATTGAATACTGCCCAGAGCCTGAAGCAATATACTGTAACAAACTGTGGTACAAAGGTACCAGGAATCAAAGCACACTGCCCAGTGCAATATTTATATATATATATATATATATATATATGTGTGTGTGTGTGTGTGAATATATATAGTATGGGCAGATAATATTTTTAATGTGTTAACACCCACATCACGTGACCCGGCAGCTCTCAGACCCAGCAGCAGGAAGCACAGCACATTTTTGCACCATGACGAAGCAGCCAAGTTCCAAGCACATGCGCATCAGCATTTGGAGGACGCCAGTTGCCAAAGTCCCTATGCATGTGCTGCCACACTGGGAAGACACCTGGATACTGCTGCCAAGGTCTCTGTGCATATACAACAATGCTAAAGGCCAGCAGAGGGGCCAGTGCTGCCAGATAGGAGGAGGGAGGAGATCACCGGCTGCATGCTTCTTGGGAAGACACTGAATATCCAAAAAAGGCTAAATCACATCATCATACCACCGTGAGTTTGCCTCTAGACAAGGCTGTAATTACAACTACAGTAGCACATGACTAGTATAAATGGGGGGCATCATTAAGGCGTCTATGGACACTGTGTAGTCTGTGTAGTGTGTATCCATGCCTAGTAGTTGAGGGGAGGATGCTACTGCCGGCCTATACCAGAGGGGTACTTCAGGGGAGGATGCCACTACAGGCCCATACCAGAGAGGTACTGGAGGGGAGGATGCCACTGTAGGCCCATAACAGAGGGGTACATGAGGGGCAGATGCCACTGCAGCCCCATAACAGAGTGTTACATGAGGGGAGATGCCATACCAGAGGGGTACTTGAGGGGAAGATGCCACTTCAGGCTCATAACAGATGGGGTACATGACGGGAGGTTGCCACTGCAGGCCCATACCAGAGGGGTATTTGAGGGGAGGATGCCACTGCAGACCCATACCAGAGGGGTAATTGAGGGGAGGATGCCACTGCAGGCCATACCAGAGGGGTATAGATAGATGGAGCCGCCGTCAGCCAGCCTGCCCAATCGCCAGATCTCATGTGAAAAAAACCATGTCGACCTCGCGACCTGTCGACGAAAGTCATGTTGACTTTTTCACCTGTCTACATTCTATATGTCGTATTCTGACCTTGTCGGGATTTTAAATGTCAGTATTTTTACCTTGTCGGGATTTTGACCATGTTGGGATTTTAAATGTCGGTATTTTGACCTTGTCGGATTTTTACCGTCGGTCAATGGTTGTCGGTATTTTGACCGTCAGGATTTTGACTGCATCCCATATACATATATACCCTCCACCATCAGCAACCGAACAGTCCTTCCTTCTATTCTTGTGGGAATGGACGGTGACCGGAAGGACTATTCTGTTGGTGAATGTATCTTCTGCTTCTAACTTTTAAATCTGCTCTCTTAACTTGTTAAATAACATACCGTAAGTGTTTTCACAAATGTGTTAAATATTCTATTAGGCGCAGTAAATGACTCTTCAAGATTTTTTCTTTTAAGATTTTTTGTGCACTTAGTTTATTCTCCACATATAAGACTTACTGTAAATAGAGGCTACTTATCTGTCCTCATGTGTGTGATAGGCAGCAAGCAGTTTGTATGGAGGCCTCTGTATTCCTCACTTCCGTAATGACTGAACTGCTCCAGCCAAAAAATGCTGGACAAACAACTCTCTTCTAAAGCTCAGCTGAACTATCGTCTGACTTCATTAATGTTTATAATGGCAGATTTCAGCACCAGTTGCATCCGTCACCGAGATGTGACCCCTTGGATACAGTGCGCTACTGTTGTGTGCGCATTTAAGAGGTTGCGAGTGTGAATACGTAAAAGCAATCTATCATTTACTGCTAGGACTGAGAGGAAAGGACCAGACAGGTGAAAGGTTGCAGGTTCCGCCTGCTTTTATAAAACAAACAGAACTTCCTAACACACCTCTGCTATATTCTGTTATTTATTTATAATACTAATTAACTTTCTGTAGGACACTGCCCCTAGAAGCTACTAGCACATTATGATTCTAAATTGAACTTAGCCCTTAGAATTGAAGCTAGGACACATTGATCCCTGTAAGTACAGATTATTATTACATTTTATTTATAAGGTACCACAGGTTGTTCACAGCGCCGTACACAGGGCACACATTAGAACAATACAGGGTACACAGGACTAAACATAACAGTAGCTGAAGAACTGAATCAGAGCACAGGTAACAAATAGCAGCACAATTCTTAGTACACAATACAGCCAAGATGTAGGGAAGCAGAGGAGCAGTCTGCATGTTACCAGGGGCAAGTTGTCAGTCATAGAAATGACTGAATACGAGTGAGAAGAGATGTGGGTATAGATGGCAGGTGGGTAAGAAATCTGTAATTGATGTGCTGGAGAAGAGGGCTGTGAGAGCAGGAGGGAAGAGGTCCCTGCTCCAAGGAGCTTACAGTCTAGACTCTAAAGAGAGAGGGAAGGCAGACAGACATGAGGTTATAGCTCAGATGTGTCACTGTCATAAAATAGAATATTACTTTGACATTAACAATTTGGGCCACAGTTAGAGTTAGAAGCAATTAAGCAGCCTAATAGAGGTAAGTCCACTATGCACATGCAGAAAATATACTGCCTACGCTTGTATACAATACAGTGTAGTAATATGTTTGCACTGCATTAGTTGTTGGATGATGTGCCACTCTTGCATCTAAACCTGTCCATTCATGTTATATGCAATGCATGATATTGGCATGGTGCAAAATTCAATGACACCCTTCTACCTACACCATGTCAAGGGAGGCATCATCAATACCTCTGAGACACTAGTCACCAATATTCTAGAAAAGTTGATGATTAAATCCAACAAACACCCTATCCTGACCAAAACAACGTACCAATAGAACTCACATCCACCAATCACATCATCATGAAAGCTGCAGACAAAGAAGGCAGGAAAGTGATGTTAGGCAAAAAAGATTACATCACAAAGAATACTGCACATACACAACATTGAAAGGGGACCCAATAAGGGGTTACAAAACAGAACTGCACAAATTAATCAAAGAAAGGCTCACATCCAGCATACTGAACAAAATGATTTATCATCCTGAATATAAAGCGACTCATACAAAGCGACTCTAAAGCATCACTTGGAACAAGAACATGTGGCTAGTCACTAGTGACATAAATGCACTAGGCATCATCATCATCCAAACACAGGGGGCATAGATAGCACAAGACACTTTCTGAACCACGGCACAACACTACACCTGGTTGAGACCCAATTCAACACTGATGCCATCAGATTTAGCCCCAAGATATACCAACCTGTTCATTAGTAATTGGAAAGAAAATAATGGGCAGAATGTGTGCCATCCATGTTCTGTGGCAGCATGGGATGCCAGCCAAACTTGGACATTATTTTTTTAAAAGGGCAATCAATTACAAGGCAAAATCATGCCTTGTAGGTGATTGCCCCTTTAAAAAAAAAATCCAAGTTCGGCCAGCATCCCACACTGCCGCCAAACTTGGGTGACATTTCATTCTGCCCATATCTGGAAGGAGCATAAATTTGAGGAGAAGCTGGTGCTGTTGCACAGATATGTTGATGACTTAATTTCCATCAGGCAAAGGACATAAATGCATACACTGCACAAATGGACAAACAGATGGATAAAAATCACAGACATCTGAAATCTAGAAAAGACATAGCAGAATTCCTTGATCTGAATATACACACACACAGAACAGTATGACTTTATTACACACTACATTCATTCACACATACCTAACCTACGGATACCCTCGAAGGCCTGTCCTCTTCTCCAAGTAGAGTCCAAACTGGTACCTGTTGAGGGAAATTCTCACCACTCGCCTCCCGGATAGAGCGCTGTCTTCTTCACCTGCCAGTACACATGCGAGTGAAGCCAGAATGTTTCTTTATATTCTTGGCTCCTCCCATATTAGTCCCACCCACCAGCCAATAAGGAGCAGCCTTTGGCTAGAAATATTTCATCCTATTAAATGTCAGCCATAGGGTGTGATTTTTGTCCGCTCGCTATTCAGCAATCGTTCAAGCAGGGATTACCAAGCCTGCATTTCCAGGGGTATTCCCCTCCAGCAGCCTCCTGGCTGCCCCCTCCCTCCCCTATGAGAGTGATACTTGCTAAAGGCGTTCACACAGGGGGTCTGCACATGTGCAAATACACGCATGCACAGACCCCCAACCATTGGAATGGGGCCGATTAGGCCCCTTCCAAGCCAAGCTGAATCACCCCCATAATATACAAGCACTGGCACATACTAATGCAGAACTTAACAACCTAAAATAGTATATAGAAAAGCACCAGACACTAAAATCAAAATAGTGCACAATCACATACCCTCAGTCAAATGGATGTGGGTCATTTGATCGACCCAATTTAGTTCGACAGGCATTGCGTCGACTACTGAAGGTCAACACACCTTAGGTTGACACCTGAAATAGGTCGACATGGCTAAGGTCAACGGGGTTGGAAAGTCGACACATGCTCATACATGCAGTCGTTAAATAGTTAAGACTGAGCTGTACAGACAAGGGGGTCATTAATGAGTGCGCATTGTTAACAACATTATTTGCCAATCCAGCTCCAGTGGTAGCTCGGGTTCTCCTCTTTACCCTAGGGGCGAGGTGGTGCACTGCGAGAACACGGCCGTGCTTAGAGGCCTGAGGCGCAGCGTGCAGGAGAGGATCAGGGACGGGAAGTATGTGAGCTTTCTTACTATGACGGCCCAAGACTAGAAAGATTACCGCGCAGCAAAGCGTAAAGGGGGGATTGGCGAGGAGGCCTTCTGCACCTATCACCGGTGGCAAGCGGGCCTCTTCATGTTCTCAGCCTGTTATTTGGAAACCAGGCCCCAGGAACACATGAATATGGTGCGATACATGCACATGATTCATGCTATGTTCCTTTTAGATGGGGATTCGTCATGCCGCTCTTATGACAAGAGTTTCAGGCGTAAGCAGTCAGGGCTTGCGATCATGAACTTTGGTTGCAAAGATGTAGAGATATGGATGGGCCCCAAGCCGGCGGCCCCTCCGGCCGCTGCACCTGCCCCTCCCCCTCCAAAAAAGTCCCCGGTGCCCTTTCGCGCGGAGGATGTGGGGGGATCCTCCGCGGCCCAATGCTATGCATACAATGGAGTGGGCTGTTCCCTGGGTGCGCAATGTAAGTATAAACACTGCTGCGCAAAATGCTGGGGCCCCCACCCAGGAAAGGAGTGTAGAAAGGGAAAGCAGGGAGGTCCAGTCGTGGCACAAGCTGCCGGGGGGCCCCCTCAGTAAGGCCCCTTCCCCCGTTAGACTTGACCGCCTGGCCAGTTGGCTGGTGGCGTACCCCCGGTGGGGGAGGCCGCCTTCTTGCGGTCTGGCTTTTGCGAGCGTTTCCGCCTCCCCGTCGACAGGGGGGGGTAATGACCTCAACTCCCCGTAACTTGAAGTCCACCATTCAGATGCCCGGGGTGGTTTTGGAGAAGTTCACCAAGGAGGTGTCCCTCGGTAGGATGGTAGGCCCTTTCCCGGAGCCCCCCATTGCCGATTTGGTGATCTCCCCAGTGGGGGTAGTTCCCAAAAAGGCATCGGGCAAGTTCTGACATATTCAGCACCTGTCTCACCGAGCGGGCAGCTCGGTTAACGACGCTATCCCTGAGGAATCGTGCCGGGTGCGATACCAGTCCTTCGAGCAGGCATTGGCAATAGTTCAGGGTTTTGGCCCCGGTGCGCTGCTGGCTAAGATCGACATCGAGTCTTTCGCCTCCTTCCCCTGCACCCGGAGTCGTTTCGGTTCATGGGTTTTCTTCCCACAGGCTTCTATGTGGACAGGTGTTTGCCCATGGGCTGTTCCATATCCTGCGCCTTTTTTGAGTGCTTTAGCAGCTTTCTGCATTGGTGCATGGTGACGGTTTCGGGGGAGTCCGGTGTGGCCTATTACCTGGATGATTTTTTGTGTGTGGGTCCCGGGTTTGCTGGCGTACATGCTGGGCCTGTTTCAGTATATGGGGGTCCCCATTGCAGTGGACAAGACGGAGGGGCCGGTGTCTTGCCTTTCTTTCTTGGGCATTGAAATTGACACTGTCGCCGGGTGCTGCAGGCTGCCCCTCGACAAGCTGGCGCGACTGCAGGCTGCGATATCCCTCCACGGGTAAGCTTCAGTTGTGCCAGGTACAATCGTTGCTGGGTTTGCTACATTTTGCCTGTAGGGTAATCCCCATGGGCCGGGTTTTCTGTAGGAAGCTCGAGAGATCCATGGCGGGTACAAGACACCCCCTACACTTCATTCAGCTGTCAGCAGAATTGAAGAGGGACCTGCGTACCAGGCTTGCCTTTTTAGAGCAGTTTAACGGGGTCCTTATATGGCCTTCTCCTCCCTGCGACAAGACAATGCACAGCTGCAATTATTCACTGATGCCGCAGGGGGAGTGGGTTTCGGAGCCTTCTTACATGGGTCATGTTGCGCTGCCCCATGGCCTGTGGAGTGGGTGACGGAGGGCCTCACAAAGAACTTGCTGCTCCTCGAGCTTTTCCCCATAGTGGTGGCATTGGAGCTTTGGGGTGACAGGCTGCGCAACACTAGCATAGTGTTCTGGTGCGACAACTTGGGGGTGGTGCACGCTGTTAACCGGCAGGGTTCTGCCTCCCTGCCGGTGGTTTACCTGCTAGCGCGTCTGGTTTTAAAATGCCTGCTGCTCAACATGCAGTTTGTGGCAAAACACGTTCCCGAAGTGGAGAACTCCATGGCAGACGCCTTGTCCAGGGCGGACTGGGCAAAGTTCCGGGCCCTGGCACCTGATGCCTTGCCGGTTGGTGAATGTTGTCCCTCTTATATTTGGCAGATGATCAGGCCGGAATGGAGGAGCTAGCCATGCGTGCGATTGCGCCCAGGACGCTGCACTGCTATCGTGCGGGATGGCATGAGTGGGAACAGTTCCGGCTGTCTGCCCCTCAAGCAGGTAAGACACCTGGTTCGGCCATGGTGGCCTTCGTTTTGAGTTTATACTCCTTAGGTCATTCTGTCATCTCCGTGCACAGGACGCTTGCAGGGGTGTCTTTTTTTTTGTATTGCAGGGTAGGGGGGACCCGTTTTTGGTGTCAAGGGCATTAGGTGGATGGCGGAGGGCCTCGCTGGCTCTCCCGGACCGTAGGCATCCAATTGATTTGACGTTGCTACCAGCATTGCTGGGCACCCTAGGAGACATTTGTTAGCCTGCCTCTGAGGTCCTTTTGTTCCAAACGGCGTATGCAATGGCTTATGATGGGGCCTTCAGGGTTGGAGAGCTGGTGGCACCTTCGTAGCGGACGCCTTCACCATTGTCCGTTGACGATCTGGTGGTCCAGGTGGATTCGGTGCTCTGTCACCTGCGATGCTCCAAGACGGACCAAGCCGGTAGGGGGTGGTGGCTGTCCCTGCTCCCGTGTGCGGTGGAGGGTGTGTGCCCTGTTTGCACAGGCGTGTTTGCACAGGCGGATCTACCTGGTGCATGGTTGATGCATGAGGACGGGTCACCACTCACCAAATACCAGTTTTGCCATGTTTTGGGACGGGCGCTGGAGGCCACGGGCCTTGATCCAAAGGAATTTGGGTCGCGTTCCTTTCGGATCGGGGCTGCTACCTCGGTGGCTGCAGAGGGCCGCTCCGATGCAGAGATTCAATCTCTGGATCGATGGCGCTCGGCAGCATTCCGTAGGTACATTCGGCCGACATTATCTATCACTGCTCACCATTGTCGACTGGATGCATAAGCGCTCGCCAACTTCTAGTGGGGGCCTTGAGGTGTTTTTTCGCATTCGCCCAGGGGCACAATTTGGCTTCAATTACAATCTGACATGGCGAACCTGTTAGTTTACTCCGGGCGGTGTGTTTTGTGCCTCAAGAGCTGGTCGGCCACGGTTTTTCTCTTACCTTTCTCTCTCTAACCTGGTTGGTGTGTGAGTGCTTGTTGCAATTGGGTCTCCTGCTAACTAACCTCGTATGCGTATTTAAGGTCGACGGGACGTAAAGTCCTTGTGAATGTTGGGCCATTCCTTTGTGTACTGGGCCTCGCAGGCGGGTTTAGCCTCTGATGTTTGCATGTTTCCACAGGCTGGGGAGGTTAGGTGGCTAGGTGTGCGGGGCATGAGGTGGTGTGCGCTGCAGGCTCAGCTGATGCAGGCATTGCAGTGGTTTGGGGTCCCAGAGGTCGTTATATTCCACTTAGGTGGGAATGACCTTGGGCGGGGATCCGCTCTGGAGCTACGCTCCGTGATTATCCGGGACCTCCACATCATTGCCCAGTTTTTGCCGTCTTGCATGTTAGTGTGGTCCTCCATGATCTCAAGGAGAGTATAGAGGAACGCTATATCTTGCCCCCGCCTGGAGCGTTCACATAAGAAGGTGAACGCTGCGGTCGAGAGATACCTGTTAGCAAACGGCGGGGGCGTCATTCGCCATGAAGCCATCAGCTTCCAGCGTCCCGAGCTGTACAGGAGCGATGGTGTTCATCTGAGCCCGGAGGGCGTGGCTCTGTTTTTGGGCGATATTTTTTCTTGGTTGTCTTCAAGGTGCTGAGCGTTAGTAGTAGTGGCAGTGGCTGCGGCCTAGGGCCTGGCTGTGGCGGTAAAGAACGGTCATTCTTTAAGAACTCTGTGTGTGTGTAGGTAGTGGGGTGCACTCTCCCTTGACATCGATTGTCATGGGCCATGCTTCTGTACGGGGGATGGCCACACCACCAGGCCGGGTGGCTGACCAGGGAGAGTAATCACCAGCGATGTATGTATGCATAGTGATCTTTAACCCCACCTTTCCTATAGTGACCGTTCTTTAGTGACGCCACCATTTATTGTCATATTTTAGTTGTCAAAATAAATTTGACATTCTTTTGAAACGCCAGCACTTTGTGTCCATGTCTTTATTTTAGGTTAAGTTATTTAAGTTTAAAGTTAAGGTTGTATTTAGGTATGTCAACAGACAAAGTGTGGACCGGGGGGATACCCGATGGTGAGTTTATGATGCTGCTGAGATCTTGGTCCTGGATGTTCTAATCAGACAGAACACTGTGCACTAATCTTCGATGGTTGCTTATTAACAGACACAACAGGGAATCTTGGTCCCAGATGTTTCATGGCAGCTGGGAAACTGCTGTATATGTGCAAAGGCACAGCTCCACAGATTTATTGTCAATAGAGGCTGAGCTGAATACTAGTTTTTTTAATTAAAACCCTTTACAGTTAACTATCAGGCACATACGTTAATAGCCAGATTTCTGCTGTTTTCAGCCGCCAGGTCTCCACCAGTCCCAGCTCCCAGGGTCCCAGCATTGATACTGTACATGCGCAAAAACCTGGCTTCTATGGGCTGCATCATTTGGGAATACAAAATGGTCAGAAACAGTTTTTGTGTGTCAGTATCCATGTGTTTGCATAAGAGCCTATTTGCATGTCAGTGTGTCTGTGTCAGCGTTTGCATGTCATTTGTTCAGCATCCATGTGTCTGGTGTCAGCATTTATCTGTTAGTCAACATCTGTTTGTCAATGTCTTATATCAATGTCGATGTGTCAGTGTCCATCAAAGTGTCAGCATTTGTGTGTAAGTGTTTGTGTGTCCAATGTCCATGTGTCAGTATATGTCTCTTAGTGTCAGCGTCTTTCAGTGTGCCAGCATGTGTCAGTGTCTGTGTATCAGTGTGTCAGCATCTGTGTGTGTCAATTGTTCATATGTGAGAATGTCTGCATCGGTCAGTGTTTTAGCATCAGTGTGTCAGTGTCTGTCTGTGTGTCAGCATGTCAGTATCTGTCTTTGTGCCAGGGTTTGAGTCACTATCAATGTCTTTCAGTGTGTCAGGTGTGTTATCTGTCCTCCAGATCCTTCTCTCCTCCACTGGCAGTCCAGCACCTCTACAAAGGATAGTGACCGGACTGATGCCATCTTACTGCAGCAGACATTGGCAGCCTCCTAACAGAGCTGAGTTATAAAAGGAACTGGTGAGTACAGCTAATATTTTTCACCACATCACTCCAGTCTGCCTCTGCCTGTCATCTTAAGGAAACCTTCCCTTTTGTGTGACCATGCCCCTTTTCCTATATGCAGTACATCCTAGGATGAACGCTAAATCACTTTTAAATTTCCATACGCTCACTTCAAAATTCCCATTTTGACCCCTTCTCTTTACTACAAATAAAGATCTAGGAACCAAAAACTGGGGAAGCATGCAAAGTAGACTGTAGGATTCGCAACATTACAGGTACCTGAAAGAGTAGCCTTTTACATGAAGGCCTTTCTACCATAGCCCAGGCACCAAATTATGGTCATTTGTTTCGATTAAAAATCTTAGTGATCTCCTGTCACTTCTTCAAAGGTGGCTTTGCAAGGTTCGTTGGCAAAGGTCATCTGCTGAGGACGTATTTACTTATGTTGCTTCAGTGCCACAAGTACAAAGAAAGTGTTTTGTGCACTTGACAGAAACACACAGGAAAACATGTGAAGCCCCAGCATGGTGCTCTAGACTAATCTATCCCCTGCGTGCATTAGCTATGTATAAACAAGATGAAGAGCAAAAGAGCTTAGGAAAGATGATGGACCTTGGATGCCAGGTCTAAACAATCAGGTTTTCACCAGTTAGATACACTGCTGAGATTCTTTTATCTCAATATTTCCTAAGAGCTGAAACCAGGGGGAATTTCTAATTATCAAAGAGTAGCTACAGAAAATAAAGATTAAAATGTGATAAAGGCAGGGAGTACAAAGTGTGACTCCTCAGCCACAATTATATGCCAACAAAGATTAGCCGATCTGCTAAACCACTGTGCACTAAACAAATCTCATAAAGTACGTAGAAGTACAAATACACATTATGGGCATCGCATCATTAATACCCCTTTTTGACTAGCAAAAAACCCTGAGTCGATATGCATTGGGAAGCACATCGACCTGGATTTTTAGCTAGTGGAAATGCAAAATAACTCCAACCTGGATAGTTACTTGGGTTGGTCCCAGGATGCTCCCAGGTCCAGAATAGTTGAAACTGGTAACCTGGGTAAATTTTTACCTGGGCCTGGGTCTGCCGGAGGGGCCCGGGTCTTGCTCCCTCCCCTTTGCAAGGAGTCAGGCAGAGTAAAGTAGAGAGGACAGGCTGCTGCTGCAGCACAGCCTCTCTCCCCAGCTCAGCACATGCTGCTCAGTGCCGTGTGCTGAGTGGAGGAGAGAGACAGCAGCAGCCTGTCCTCTCTCAGCCTGTCCTCTCTAGCCCTGATCGGCTGCCCACACACAACCCGCTAAATATTTTTTTTACAGTGGTGTGGCCACGCCCCTCCTGTTGGCCATGCCCCCTTTTTTACAGGGGCCTTGCTGTGATTTCGGCGGCCTTGATCATGGGTTTCATTGTGGCGTGTTTCTGTCATCTGCTTTGAGCTTGTACATACCAAACATCAACTGCATCACTCTTGTTTCCAATCTGCAAACTCAGGGGTTTATTTACTAAGATTGTTGGTATGTTGCCATCACATTTTACTTCTTATTTATTTAGCACATTCTAAAAGATAATAGATAGAATTTGATTGGTTGCTCATAGCAACATCCCATATTCAAACATTAGCAGCTCCATAGCCTGGAAAATCATAATTGGAATTACTTTTGATGACAGACATGAATTATGCCCATATTCATCCTATGGGCACAAATCTGCACTGAAAATGCTTCGCATAGAGTGTATTATTTTTGTATTTGGGAAAACACTGACTAGAGTTGAATGTTGCCTACAAAACAAGGCACCTGTGTCAGAGTTGAGCTGTACACTGTATTGGTATTGGTTACTCCCAGGGCTGTCAACAGAAATCTTGGGGCCTGCAACTCTGATATCTCTGAGGCAACCCATACCTCCCAACATTAGATGAACCCAAGGAGGGACCCTTGTGCTCAAAATTTAGGGCATGGCCTGCCAGCAAGAGGGAATGGCCTACAAATCGTGTCACTACCGCGAGTCCATACCCCCATTTTTCCACTGTGGGGGCATGGCCATTTGTGAGCCATCTGTGAGCTGTTGGCCATGCCTCCAGCCCCTCTGCCTGCCAGAATAGATGCAGACAGGGGGCAATCCCAACTGAACCCAGCCGTTGGACACTGCTGGCTGTGGGCGTAACGCAGGAAGGTCCCAAAAAAACGGAATGTTCCTGGGAAAATCTGGACAGTATGGGCAACCCCAACCCCTCCCCACTTGAGCAGCGTATTTTTAATACATTGCACATTGTTTTTTATTATTACAAAAAAAGACAGATAATTAATATTCACTATGCAATGTAATACAAATCTGCTGCACTACTGCTGAGCACAGTGGCCATATTAGCATCTGCATTTTGATTTTACATTGCATAGTGATGATTTAATTATCTGTGAGGTTTTTTTATTATTATTAATAACATCATGTTCATAAATAAGACTGAGGGAGAAATGGCTGATTAAGGCCGATTATGACTGATCCGTGGCAAGAACGGGTATGACCTAGATCCCCGAAAATATAACCTGAGAATTGGGCTAATTTACTAAGCAGATGAGTTTTCAGGCTTTGTATTTTCCGATGGTGAAGTAATTTGTATCTGGCTGCCGAGTTTCGGCCAGTTATGGATGAGGTGGAAGCTTCGCATGGATCAGTCTGTGCAGGCTTCTCAGTGTAAAATAGATTAAATAAATAAAAAACTGGCAGAGGCCCACCCCACAAGTATAACCAGCCCGGGCTCTTTGAGTTGCAGTAAATAAAGTTTAAAAATAAAATATTAAACTAAGGAATCAGGTTTTGGAATAGAACTACAAGCCCCAGCCTCCCCTGCATGCTGGGACTTGGAGAATTACAAGTTCCAGCATGAGAGGCATTAATGGGTCTGCTGGGACTTGTAGACCCAAAATAAAGTATGGCTGTATTTAAGATCGAATGGGGGCATTCGTACCCATTGGATCTTAGCAAATTTCCCCCTTAGAGTGAGTGACACATTCTACCTTTTGCTAACCCACCTCCCCTGTACCACCGGTGCCACAATCCAGGTTCCAGTCTATACTGCCTGTGTTTCTCATGCAGTTCTGCTCCTCCTAGGTGGACAGGCCATCACCACTGCAGGGAGAGATCAGTGAAGGGCAGGTGTTATGGTGCAGCAAGGTGCACCATGTGATGAAAATTGAGCTGGACAAGTGACCAGGCCGGTGGTTCCAGGAGGGGGGTCCAAGTACATTCCCTTCCAGAGATCCAGACGGGTGTGCAACTGATGCTTATAAATCATTGCTAGGCACTGCACTGCTACAACCATGTTTACAAGCCCTGAAGCCCTGAGAACCTTGGGGCCCCTCACAAGGTAGGTGCCCTGGTTATGCCCCTAGTGAGCATTGCTTTGTCTATGTTTCTATCATTATTATGTTTTTATGGAAATCCCATCTGATTGCATGAAAATCAGGACAAACATACTAAACGTGAGGCAGACCAATGAAATCAGAATTTGTTCTAGATGTATTCACTAGGCCCCATACATGCCTACCCATCTGGAAGCTGTAGGCCATGCCTCCTACCCAAGAGTCACAGGCATTTCCCCATTTTGGGAACAGGGCCCGGTGACATGAAAGTCTGAAGCCACTTGAAGGGATGTGCTGCATCTCCCATCACTCTGACGTCTAATTAATGACTAAACAAAGAAAACCAATCGGGTGCAAATATTGACCAAATGATTATAAATTATTTTAAAATTAATAACCAATTTATATTGATTGGATGAAAACTAAAGATGGCTGCTCCCAATGGCAAACTGGAAGTTGCTCAGTAAACACTAAAAGGACAGGTTAGATATAGATACACAGAGATTTTACCTTTTTGCATATACCTCAGAGAGTGCCACACAATTGGATGGATGATTAGTATAAAATGTATTTATTAGCTTGTATAAGCAATGCAAATTACATAAAAATAATATACATACATTATAAATGACAATATAAACATGCAAATTCATATATTCTCCATGGTATAGAAATTTTGTTTATAACCTGGAGTCCAGGACAGAAATCCTATGATGGTAATTTGGTTGTGAGAGCCCCAGCTGTGCAAAAGGTGCAGATGGAAATAGAAACGGCTCCAACCTAATATTGCATATAGCTCCCTCTCCTTAAGGGGAACTTCAGTGGTAGACTTAAATAGGTGGAAATAAACCTGATGTATACGAAGAATTGTGTCTCTAAGCAAGAAGCTGTACCTGCAGACAGCTCTAGCTACCCCGCTCAGCAGTTGCCACCTGTTGACGAACCACCAATGTCAGAATGGGCAGGGAGCGAGCCGTCCGCCACAAGCCGTCAGCGGTGTTAACAATCTGCGCAGACTCGTTCCAAGCCGTTTGCAATGGGAAGATGGACATGGTTCAGCGTGCAGCAGAAAATGTAGGCCGTCAGTGCGATTTCAGCCCAGCACGGCAGGTTTCATCAGTATGTTCGAAGGAGTTTAAAACCCATGGGGTACAGAAAAGCCTCAGTCCTTGATGCGTTTCTGCGCTATTAACCCTTGCAGCGGTTTCATCAGAAGGAAATTAATGATTTTTATTGATTGATAATAAGGCCTAATTTTAAACCAGTTTAACAGAATAATATTAAAAACAATATAATTACATTTCTATTGTTAATTATGTATACATATTTAGTAAGTAGGATAGTTTATAGGGGCAGTATAAGCATGCCTTACCCATTTACACTCCATTCAAAATTATATATGGTACTGTACAGTGGAAAACTTTTTAGGGTGAGGGTACATTTCGGACAGACAGTACCAACACAATCATCCATCTACACCACAGCGCTGTGTCTGGCTGTCAGATAGTGCATAACGGAGGACGATAGTTGGGAATGCACCAGGGGCAGTAGTGCTGCCAACAGTAGTAGTGCTAATTGTAGATAAAGCACACAGTTACTGACAGTAATAGCGCTAATTATAGTAGATAACGCCCACAGTTGCCGACAATAGTAGCACTAATTATAGATACTGTAGTTCTTCCTCTCCTCATCAGCTCTGTTCCACCCCCTCCATCCCGTGTATTTACTCCCCCTTTTCAGTCCCTGCTGCATCTTATGTTTTCTTGGGGGGTTAGAGCTTCATGCAGCCGCAGCAGCAGCCAGAGAGGTGAGGACAGCAACAGTAGGAATGCAGCAGCATCCTCTGCTGAGGAGCTAGTGCCATATACAAATTTTGGCTACTGGAGCTCGTGCTCCACTGGAACCACACTCCCAAAATCCCTGACTGTATACCTTCCACTCTTTGTTAGTCAAGAACATCCAGAGCCAAAAACTTTGTAATAGTTTCGAACCAATGCATTTTTTTAAAGTGAACCCAATAAACACTGTCCTTCTAATCTCTATTTGACAATTTGAAAGCAATTAACTTAATTGTTATAGCTTTAAGTTGATGATGATAAAGGTAAACAATATAAATGGCACAAGATTTGCAGACTTACAGTACCTGGTTATTATTATACATATAACTATATTCGTATAAAGTGCTCTGTACACTTGTTTTCTAGAAATAGCTGCTACAGTGTTTTCCAGAAAGTTTAGATAAACATTTAAACATTGATGCAAGAAAGTTTGACAAACAAGGAAAATTTATATTTACTCTACTTCACACCACACTAAACTAAGCCCAATACTCTGTGCCAACATAAATGGCTCCTGGTCCCAGTCTGGCATGGACAGAGCAGTTTCCATTTCCAAGGTCACGGAAGGCGTCAGGGGACCTGGTTAATGTTTGACCCCTGCAATATGTTTAATTTGCCAGTGTGCTCATGACAGAGGATTGCTGAATAGACATATGTAAAAGTTAATAACTTACGCTTAATATATTTTCTAGAAATGTTTTAAATGCAAAAAAAAAGGTCAATAGACACACTGCGTTTTTTGCCGAGCGTGTATGGTGCCTGATGATGGGGAAAATCAATAGGCTAAAACAATGCACAGTGTGTAGAAACTGAGTGTTTTTAGCCAGTTTTGGCAGGATACTATGAAAAGCCAGAAATACAGGGGGGGGGGACATCAAATCCCCCTCCCCCCCCTCTGTATTTCTATATAAAAATAACCAGGCTCTTGACTCTGCCTTGGTTCCCAAAATATTGGGGAGAAAAGGAGTAGGGGTCCCCCATATTTCGGAAACCAGCACTGGGCTCAAACAGCCAGCAATGTAATGACAAACCCGGAGGGACACTTTTTACATAACGTCCACCGACCAAGGCATGAGCATTTATTTTAAAATGTATCTAAAAATATAAATAAGGATATATATATATATATATATATATATATATATATGTATATCATTATTTATAATTTTATATGTGCAATGACAGATGTGTTATATACTGTACACTGAATACCATATGGTTCTTCCTAGGGATCGATTACCCAAACACAGAAAGTGAATAATTAATGGATACCCACAACCGACAGCCAAAGATGTACATAAGACTTGGAAGCCACAATTACTAGGCTTCAGAAGGAACTGACATTCAAGATAAAATACAAGATAAAATACTACATTAGGCCATTATATTTGGGACTTTTATTATAAGATTAATATAAGATGTAAAGATCACCAAGACGTCACAGACAACACTTTCAACATTCAACTTCCACATCACAGCACAACAAAAATCAAAAGTATATCTCCGCTGGACTGAAAGGTTTATATAAGTTGCAGCACAATATAGAACAAAGGTGTGTTTGTTTCCAGCAGACTAATGAGCTCAATGAATCTCTTTCAGCAGATCTCCATTTATGAACTGGAACAATCCGGTTCCTAGGAGTATTCTGTTTATTTGCCCAATCTTCCACCTGCCCTAGTTGAGCAATACAAGTTTGCATGAACACACTTTTTTCTATTAAATTTGTATTGATTTTTCAAAAGAAATCATACAATAAAGCAGGAAGGGAGAAAATTTAAAAAAACAAATAGGAAAATAAAAAGTCTTGAAATAGTTTGCATTTCAGGTAAATATGAGTAAATAAAAGACCATAACACATATGTGATATAAATAGAAATGAGGCATAGAATAGTACTAAGTTTAAATATTAAGACAAATAAGCACAAAGAGACAATTAGTCAAGGGGAGGAGTCAGATCAGAAATCATAAGAAATATTAAAGATTAGATCCCAGGTTCAAGCTAGGTGAATGCAGAATAGATAGATCAATGGGGGAATCATTGGTACAATTTTACTTTAAATTCACTCCAACGGAACCTCATATGAGTAGATGAAGGCGAGTAGAAATATGTAACATCTGCAATCTTAAATATGAAGGGTTTATGGATCTTATTTTCAGTTATATTGTCAGTATAGTAGAGGACTTCCAATTCTGGGGGGCAATAGAAGCTTTAGTGGCTATCAATGTGTGGCCAAGAAGGTATTGATCTCCAAGAGACAATTTGTCTGCGCAGTAATGGAAGAGAGCCATGAGAGGGTTATTCGGCACCTCACGTCCTAAAACTTTTATTTTATTTTCTTACTTTATAATTCTGCCAGCATTGCGAGGATACATTAGGCCAAATCTTAGGTTGCTGGTTGGGAGAAAGGGCTAGTTTGATGTCATCTCTGAATGATTAATGCATTAAAATTTTTTAAAACAGGACTATAAAATAGATTCCCAAACCTCATCTAAGAATATTGTTGGTAAGTCTCGTTCCCATTTAAGGTGTGTGGGGAATCTGTTTCCCAGACTTCCCATGATCAGATATCGGTACCATCTAGAGATGCAACTGTTACTGGTCTAAGATTCAAAAAGAGGGATTAATATATTAAGAAGGCCCAACTGCTTAGGGGGTTTGGGGAGATGTCTCTGGAGCCAGTGGCTTATTGAAAATATGTATAGAAATCCCATTTCGGAACATGGAAATGTGTCTGGAGGTGAGAAAAAGGGACTGCATTGCCATCGGAGACCATATCTTACAAATATGAGTGACCCAGAGTTTTTTAAGTATCTATATTTAAGTCAGGGATCATAGATGCTATGGTGTGCAACGACAATTGTGGAGAGGGCAGGGTTATATTTCTGCTGAAGGAGACTAATTTATGCCATGTAAGCAATGTTGTTGGAATCGCTTTCAAACACTGATTTTAGTGGAGACAATAGAGAGGGGAAGGTGAATCAAATCTGTATGGGCAAAAGGAACCATAACAGCACGGTAAATAGTGACCCAAGTTTTAATTGAGTCATGTGAGAACCAGTCTCTCGTCTGGGCTAACAGACAAGCTGACTGATACTTCTCTAGATCAGGGTATGCTAAATCTCCCTCAATTTTGGAAATGGATAGGGTAGATCTTGCTATTTTCAGTTTTGCTCCTCTCAAATGTAGGAAAATAGCAATCGGTACTTATGTATTATCTGGGCTCCCATGTTAAATTCACCCCATTTTTTCATACCCCTACTATCCAACTACGCATGGAGTTGATTTTATATAGTGTGGCGAGCGTAGCGAGCCACCGTGCCCGAAGCGTGGCGAGCGTAGCGAGCCCCGCGAGGGGACGCGGCCTCATAAGAAAATCGGGAACCCAGATATTACATAAGTACCTAGCAATCTATTAAATTTGTTGCAAATCGCCGTGGGGAAGGAGTGGGGTATAGTGCGGAAGAGGTAAATTAGTTTGGGAAGAAGTACAAAACCATTTTAGCCGCTGCAATACGCCCAACCCAGAAGATTTCCTGCAGAATCTAATCTGTATCAACTTGTCTTTCATATGATTGGCCATATCCCCTGGTACATTGAAGGAAAGTGCTTCAGTTTTAGTGGTGTTCAATTCATAATAGGATCAATTAGAGTACATATCGAGAATAGAACATAAGTGTGGGAGTGAGGATTCTGGGTTATGAATACATAACAAAATGTAATCTGCGAACAAGCTAATATTGTGGGGAATACCCCCATAATAGGTCCAGGTGTGGAGCTATAAGACCTAACACACTCAGCCAGAGGCTCAATTAATAAAGCAAAAATCATATGGGAAAGCGGGCACCCCTGGTGAGTACCATTAGTTATATCAAACTTTGAGGAATAGCATCCATTAGTAAACACTGTCCCCGGTGGTGCAGAGTATAGGGCTAAAATGGAATGAAGTAGTCTACCTGTAAAACCAAACCATCATAGGGTGGCTTGCATATAATCCCAGTGGAGTCTATCAAATGCTTTTTCAGCATAAAGCGATAGGACCAATAAAGTTTGTTTCCGCATCTAGCAATACTCAGTAATATCTATAACTCTGCATGTATTGTCAGAGGCTTATGAATCTAACTAGGTCAGGGTTAATTAAACCAGGTAGAAAAGGGAATATTTGGTTAGCAACCTTTTTGCAAATAATTTAACATCTGTATTCAGTAAGGCTATGGGTCGATAGTTTTGAAGGGCCGTATCATCAGAGTGATAGGTTTCAAGATACAAGTCTAAGGACCCTTGAATAGCCTATTGAGCCTCTGGTTGAGAGAGCAGATGAGCTCCCAATCTTCAAGATCCAGGTGCAACCGTACGTCTGCATACATTCCACACTAGAGCTAAAGGAGAGTGGTCAGACCAGGTAATTGTCAGAATATCAACCTTACCAATGGAGGGTAATGTCTATTCATTCACTAGTGGCTAGGTCAATTCTAGAGTATGATCCATGAACATGCGAATAAAATGTGGAGTCCCTCACAGATGGGGGTTTAGTTCACCATGTGTCAAATAGATCATACTCTGCTAATAAGTGACAGAATCTAGGGTAGAAGTCTTGAGGGTGATTACAACCGGGAACCTTCATCGAGTGGGACCTATCAATGTTTGGATCTAATACCATATTAAAGTCTCCCAGGAATAAAAGGGCCCCTCTAACTCTATCTTGAAGAGTCCTAAATCAGAAGGGCAGTTGTTTGAGGTTGGGCACATAGCAGAAGGCCCATTAGCCGTTTAACAATAGGGATATCTATGGTCAGTAAAGGGATTCAGTATTGAATCCCGGCGGTCGGGATCCCGGCGTTCAGAATCCCGACGCCGGAATCCCGACAAATGCCGACAAGGGGGGGACGTGGATCGCCCCCCCTTGCAGGCTCGCTGCGCTCGCCACGCAGCGGGCCCGGTGCCTCGCTACGCTCGGCACACTTATTTATTCTCCCTCCAGGGGTGTCGTGGACACCCCAGGAGGGAGAAAGTGTCGGCATTTCGGCGGTCGGGATTCCGGCGTCGGGATTCTGAACGCCGGGATCCCGACCGCCGGGATCGTAACTGCATCCCCAGTAAAGAGGGGAGGATTGTGACTTTGAACGTACATTTTTTTTCTTTATCATGTGAATGTTACAACATCAAAGCTTGCAGTCTGGTTTTCTGTTGTGATTAATTCAGTGAAAACATGTAAAATGAATAGTCTGAATTTATAATACTATTTCTAGCATAGCATTCTTAATTGATTTCTAATTGAGTATTATTTAATATTATTTATTACCAGAAATTTATATACTGTAGTTCACATATTTTCCTCATTGCTTTAATGAGAAAATTTGAACATTCACATCAATCCCTGCTTCAGTGGAGCATACAAACTAGATTTCCTACACACATTCATTGTAGGGTTAATTTTGTTTGGAGCCAGTTAACCTACCAATATATTTTTGGCGTATATTCTTGATATTGCTCCTCTCTGGCTCACTCACAGTTCTCTCTCTCTACTATTTTCACAGGCACCTTAGATGTTGGCCATCCACTATACTCTATGAACAAGGCCATGAAGATAGTGATAAACAAAAGAGCAGAGGATGACCCTGGTGGAACCATAAAGGTCATCTAGTTGACCTCTCTTATGTGAAGGTTGGATTTAAAATTGGGATCTAAAATACTTAACTTATTTTACTTATTTGATCCTGGGAGCTATGCCATTTAACTTACATAAGAACTGGAACCAGACTGCTCCACTTACAGGAGGCATGGAGATAGACTCTTACCTGAAGGCCTTAGCTCATTGCTTACCTGAAGGCCAAGACTCAAACTGTTTTGCTTACCTAATCCTGTAAACCAGACTGCTTCACGTACCTGAGGCTTGGAGCTAGACTGTTTTACTTACCTAAAACCTGGGATTGAGACAGCTTTGCTTACGCAAAGACTGGGAACTGTTTTATTTACAGTACCTAATCCTGATCACTTACCTGAGGTAGGGATCCACAAGCACAATACTTTACTTACCAAAAAAGTTGGCATATTTTACTTACCTGATCCTGGAATCATGAACATGTACTTACCTAAAGGCTGGGATTCTGACTGCTTAACATAGGCTGGTATTCAAATAGTTTTCTTACCTAATTCTGGAAATAAGACTGCTTCACATTCCTGAGGCATGGGACAAATTAATTGACTTACCTAAATACTGGAAAAGAGGCTGTTTGACTTGGCTGTGGCTTGGAGCCATACCTCCTTAGTTAGCTAAAATCCAGGAACCAGATTGTTTTACTAACTTGATCCTTGAAGTGATACTTCTTAAGTGATCTAAAAGCTGATAGCTAGACCACTTTACTTACTAACTAAACCTCAGAGCAAGACTGCTTGACAGATCTGTGAATTAATGCTATAGTCCTTACATTACTTGAAGGCTGGGGTAGAAATTATTTTACTTACTTGATCCTGAGATACAGAGTGCCGAACTAACATAAAGGCTAGCAGTCAGATTTCTTAATTTACCTAAGACTTGGAGATAGAAATTATTATTTTCCTGAAGTCTGGGATCCAAACTGTTTTTTTTACCTAATCCTGGGAGCCAGTGTACTTCGCTTATCTAGATGCTGGGAGCCAGAACACTCTACTTATCTGAAGGTTAGAATGCAAGCTGCTTTACTTACCTTAATGCTGGGAGACTGAATGCTTTGCTTACTTGAAAGCTGTCATCTAAAAAGTTGTACTTACCTAATCCTGGGAATGAGACTCCTATACTGGGAGCCAGTCTTCTTTTATTAGGCCCCATACACGCTTGACAATATATCATTACCAATATGAATGATAATTATATAAATAACAACATATTGTTCATATTGTCTAGTGTGTATGCTCAATATCGTAATGAGGTACACTATTGTTCAAAAGTTTGTTCTTATTTTTTATAGAAAAGCATTTTTTTTTTCAATGAAGATAACATAAAACTAATAAGAAATACACTTTATACATTTTTATTGTGGTAAATGACTATACTAGCTGAAAACATCTGTTTTTTAAAGGAATAGAATTATAGAGGCCCATTTCCAGCAACCATCACTCCAGAGTTCTAATGGTACATTGTGTTGGCTAATTGCATTAGAAAACCATTAAAAACCCTTGCAATTATGTTAACATAGCTGAAAACAGGTTTGCTCACTAGAGAAGCTATACAACCAGCCTTCATTTGAGCTAGTTGAGTATCTGGAGCATCACATTTGTGGGTTCGATTATACTATCAAAATGGCCAGAAAAAGAGAACTTCATGTGAAACTTGACAGGCTATTCTTGTTCTTCAAAATGAAGGCTATTTCATGTGAGAAACCGGCAAGAAACTGAACATTTCCTACAATGGTGTGTACTACTCCCTTTAGAGAACTGCACAAAAAGGATCTAACCAGAGTAGATAGAGCAGTGGGAGGTCCCAGTGCACAACTGAGCAAGAAGGCAATACTTTAGTTTGAGAAATAGATGCCTCACAGGTCCTCAGCTGGTAGCTTCATTAAATAGTAACCGCAAAACACCAGTGTCAACATCTACAGTGAAGAGGCAACTCTGGGATGAGTGGCAAAGAAAAAGCAATATCTGAGACTTTCTAATAAAAGGAAAAGATTATTATGGGCAAAATAACACAAACATTGGATATTGAGCTGTTGTGGGAGCAGCTTGACAGTATAGTACGCAAGAAATGCCCATCAAGCCAATCCAACTTGTGTGAGATGCTTTAGGAAGTGTGGGGTGAAATGTCTGCAATTCTGTAATTGCTGCAAAAGGAGCATTCTTTGACGTAAGCAAAGTCTGAAGGACAAAATTATTATTTCACATAAAAATCATTATTTCTAACCTTGCCAATGTCTTGACTATATGTTCTATTCATTTTGCAACTCATTTAATAAATAAAAGTACATTTTCATGTAAAACAAAATTGGGTACTTATGTATTATCTGGGCTCCCATGTTAAATGCACCCCATTTTTTCATACCCCTACTATCCAACTACGCATGGAGTTGATTTTATATAGTGTGGCGAGCGCAGCGAGCCACCGTGCCCGAAGCGTGGCGAGCGCAGCGAGCCCCGCAAGGGGACGTGGTCTCATAAGAAAAACGGGAGCCCAGATATTACATAAGTACCCAAAATTGTCTGGGTGACCGCAAACCTTTGAACAGTAGTTTTTGTCATTTGCACATGCAGCACAATCTTGACTATATTTGCATGCACAGTGTGGGACTCAATGAAGTCAATGAATTAAATCATTACTTATATTGTTCAGTGTTTATGCACTATATTGCCCAGGAACCAGTGGGAATCGTTGACAATGACAATTATTGAGAATTATCATCTAGTGTGTTTGTGGCTTAACTTGAAGGATGGCAGCCACGCTGCTCTATTTATCTGAATACTGGAAGCCACACTGCTTTACTTACTCAATGTCTGCAATCTTAATTACTTTTCTTACCCAATGCTGGTAGCTAATCTGCTTTACTTAAGTCAAAGCTCAGACTCCTTAACTTTCCTGAGGTCTGGGTTTGAACTTGCTTTACTTACCTTTAGACTGCGAGGCAAACTACTTTACTTTCCTAAAGGCTATGGAGCCAGGCTGGAAGCAAGACTTACCTGACATCGGAGTTCCAAATTGCCTTACTTACTGAGGGTTGGAAGCAACACTGTTTTACTTGTGGGGAGGCTGGCAGAGTCTGCTTTACTTACCTGAAGGATGTGAGCCATACTGTTTTACTCTCCGAAATGCTGGGAACCAGCACTCATTACTTATCTAAAATTAGGGGTTAGACCACTTTATTTTCCTTACAGCTGGGAGCCAGACCACTTATCTGAAAGTAGGGAGAAGGACCATAAAGGTAAAATAAATTTCATGTAGGAAAAATCTGTCAACTTGTACAGGTTGAGTATCTCTGATCCAAAATGCTCGAGACCAGAAGAATTTTGTATAATGGATTATTCCGTATTTCAGAATATTTTTATATTTCAATGATGATTCTTCAGGTATCTTGCATTTATGTCGTACAAACACATCAAACACATGAAATACACATAAATATATTTTATTTGTGCATGAAACAAGGTTTCAAAACATGAAACAAAGTTTGTGTACTACTGTATCTCAGGTACTGGATTTGAATGTCAAGCAATCATTACCTTGCAGATATTTAGTGCCAGTTACAGTACTTATCATGTCCTCAGTAATACTGTTACAGATGTCCCCAGTAGTGCCAGTTACAGTACTTATCATGTCCTCAGTAGTACTGTTACAGATGTCCCCAATAGTACTTTTAGCAATAATTTTTTTTTTCACTTTCTGGAATGTATGGTTTTCGGAATAATTTGGAAAATGAATATTTGGATAAGGGATAATCAACCTGTAATTGTTGTAAACATTTACTGGACAGGTTTATATATCAATGCAATTCAGAGTTCATGCCTTCCTCATTTTTCTGCAGATATTTAACCTGGTCGCCTAAGTTTACCACACCGTATACTCCTTATTGAAATCATGCAACACAATAAACACTAGCCAAATTCACACTATGGCACATGGATTGAGTCAAAATTCACGTTATGCCACACAGAATAAGGCACAATTCACATTTTGCAACATGGATTGAGCCAAAATACACACTATACCAAATGGATTGAGCAAAAATTCACAATATGCTTCATAAACATGGGTATTGCAAGCCAAAGACGCACATTAAAGATTTACACCATAATGCCCATTACATGTTCAGCCACACACCATAATGTCCATTACGTATTGTAATGTAGCTACAAAAAAGGCCAACAAAATTCTGGCATGTATTAAGAGGGGAATGGAAACTAGGGACTCAAGGGTAATTATGCCACTATATAAAGCATTGGTGAGACCTCACCTCGAGTACGGAGTACAGTTCTGGGCCCCACACTATAAAAAGGACATCATAGAATTAGAAAAAGTCCAAAGGCGAGCAACAAAGCTTATTAGGGGAATGGAGAATTTAAGCTACGGGAAGAGATTAAGCAAGTTGGGACTATTTACATTAGAAAAGAGACGTTTAAGGGGGGACATGCTCAACATGTACAAGCATATCAAGGGCCAATATAAGGAACTGTCACACACCCTCTTTTCTACTAGAAAGGAATCTAGGACACAAGGGCATGAGTATAGATTAGAAGAAAAAAAAAAAGCTGCCCATTGAAGCTGGCCGCATGTTCAATGCGTCCTTTATTGTGCATGAGACACATTTGCACACCGCACCCCCCCCCCCCCCCCTTTTGTGCAGGAGATGCACGCACTACCGAACTCCTAACCCTGTCCGTCTCCCTGAAGCGGACACAGGCAGGGTTGCCGTACCCTGCCGCAAGACTTACTGAGACGCACAAGTGTCTGCGTACTACACAAGTACCGGTTTTTCTTTCAAGCTTTAGCTAATCAACATGTGTGCCCTTAAATGTTTCAGTCTTTCACAGCTTTGATTGAATGCCCCATTGCATCTAACTTTTTTCTTTAATTACCCCACTGGAACATTTTGAATTAGTACCAAAGAGAAGACAGAAGATCCAGGTGCCAGAGGGCTATCAGGAAATGCGGGCAGCAGGCAGAGGTGTTACTAGAATTTTTTTTTTTTTTTTAATATAATTTTTATTGAAATATTAATAATTGACATTGAATTACAGGTTCAATAAACATCTCATCACGAGTACACTTCACATAGAAAACATCGGCACTAGGGTTGACTTGGACCACAGTACAAAGTTATAAATAATGGTCTGAAGACAATATAGAATGTATCGTATTTCTCAGTGACGTTAGGGTTTAAAAGGGAGGCTTCCCGGTCTCTAAGACATACATATTGTACCAGGTGGACAAGTATACAGTCTTTCTGATAATGTCTCGTTCTAAGGCAGGGAGCGTAAGTATATAAGGCAGCCATATATCAAAAAACTTGGATGCTCGGGATTCCACATCTAATATACATTCTACCCAATCCATCTGATACATATATATCAATCTGGGCATAAACAATGTTAATGACAAATGATCGGATTGTATCCATTTTGACAATATGGTTTTCTTTGCCGCAGTAGCTATCCTGGCTAAAAGGAGGCATATCCCAGGTGGTAATTTAGGGTTGAGGGATGGGGGATAGTAATTCCACAAGACCCAAGGCATAGTGATCTTAAACTTAATATTTAGAGTATTGTTGATATATAACTGTATATCATCCCAAAAGAGCTGTACAATTGCACAGGACCAGAGACAGTGGGTAATCTCTGCATCTGGCGATGAACACTTAAAACAGTTGGAATTGTCAGATACCCCGGTTAAATATCTCAGTTTCGGGGTGTAGTATGCCCTGTGTAGGATTTTATATTGCATTTCTGCATAAGATGCAGATACTAGTTGTTTGTTAAGTCGTACTGTCAATCTAATTACATCTATTGTACTAAGCCCTGGGGATGTGTCTTGCCATTTAGATACCCCTGTAGAATTCCTTGTTAAATCTATTTTCTTCCGTGTTAGATCATAAAGTACAGAAGTTGACACGGATCTACCCTCACTTGTGATTATTAGATTATTTAGCGTGTTGGTGAATTCAGCCTTTGTAAGAGTAGTTATTAATTTGGAGATATAGCTGCGAGCCTGGAAATAAGCAAATGTTGAGAGAGTAAGGTCTGGGAATCGTTCTTTTAATTTAGACAATGTGAGTACTGTGGTGTGGTCTACCTCTAAAAATTGATATACTAATCTTTACTAGAATTTTTAAGCTCCATAACAAAACCCCCCCTCACCATTGGCAATGAAAGGTACACAAAACACACACGCACATAAGCAGTGATGTAGCTATGTGCCACGGTGCCCGGAGCATGGGCATGTCACCCCGCCCCCCTCCCCCCCCCCTTCCCCCCTGAGCCTGAAGGATCATATGGGGCAGAGTGGCTTTTTGCCTGCTGCACCTCTAATATATGTGTGGTGGTATGTGGGCCCCCTTTACAGTAGCGTGTTCTCCACATGCCTGTGTGCCCAAATGCCCTAAGCATCGATCACATGGCCCCTACAATAGCATGTGACCCACATGCCTTACTGTGCGTCACCGTATGCTGCACTACATACATCACTACATCCCCCTATACCCTGCACTACATAACTACATCACACCCCCTATACACTGTAATGCATCACTATATAATAAGCCCATACATGCTACATCACCCTACACACTCTATTACTACTATGTGCTATGGGTCCTCATGTCCTCAGCACTGGCAGGGCTAAAACAGTAATTTTACACACACACACACACACACACACACACACACACACACACACACACTGTCACATGCTGTGCTCTCATAAACACACTAAATACAAAGACATGCACTGTGCCCAAAAACACACACACACCTCATACACATACTGTATACACACACTTTGCCCCAATACACACACAGACAGTGACCCCATATACACACATTGTGCCCCAAAACACACACACACTGCCCCCATGCATAGACTGTACATATTGTAGCTGGACTCACCCCAGTAGGATGCATGTCCCTGGAGCTCTCCTGAAGCTGCGGTCATTCAGCGTGGTCCCTTGATAGGCTCTGACAGGAGCAGGGTCTCAGCATCGGTGGCAGCATGGTCCCATCCTCAGCTCCTGTGGGAGCAGGGTCATGGCCTCGGCGCCAGCATGGTCCCGTCCTCAGCAGGCTCAGCTCGGCGCCAGCGGCAGCTGGGCCGCATCCTCGGCTCCAGCAGGGGAGTTTCCCCAGCCTTCTCTTTTCCTCCTCCATCAGGGCACTCAAATTGTGTGTCTAGCCCCGGCGGCGCAAGAGTGCAAGTCTCCCGCTGGACTGCGGTGCTAACCAATAGGCGCTCGCAGTCCAGCAGCCACCAATACTTCTGATTGGCTGCTGGACTGCAAGCACTTATTGGCGAGCGCCGCAGTCCAGCAGGAGAGAGACTTCAAATAAAAATAGCGGAAGCCGGGAGACAGCGGTGCACACTGCACAATGGGGAGCGGGCGAGGCAGGCGGGCTGGTGGTGCACGGCTCCGGCGCCAGGTGATACATCTGCGCCCGGAGCTTATGCTCCGCCGTCGCTACGCCTCTGCACATAAGTGCAGGAGAGAAGGGGGACAGGAACAGGACAGAGGTGACGGAACCGTGACAGAGAGGACAGAGACACGACAATGGGGACTGGACAGAAGTGACAGTCCAGGAAATAAGTGACAAGGACAGGAAAAAGAGGGCAGGGCAGATATGGCCAAGTAGAGGTGACAGGGAGATGGCAGCAAAATATAACTGGACAGGACAGATGGAACAGCTACCAGACACAATAAAGGGGACAGAATAGAGGGATGGCAGGGTCATGACAGTGGGGACAGAGTCAGAAAAGTGGGACAGGACACAGTACATGGATAGAGATTACATGGATAGGACAGAACAGGGGGGGGGGGGGGCAGAGAAAGGATAGAAGGATCAGCAGAAAGGACTGACAGGGACAGGACAGAAAGGTGAGGAGGCAGAAGGGACGGGACAGAGGGGAAAGGACACAGCAGTGACAGGGACAGGACAGAGGGGTCAGGAGTGACAGGGACATAACAGAGAAGTCAGGGGACAGGAGTGACGGACAGAACAGAGGGGTCAGGAGAGTGATAGTGTGCTGTACTAGAGATTATGCAATTGAACAGAAAAGTGGAAACCCTTTAGTGTTGCAAGCACAGCTACTGTGCAGGTAAAGACAGGTATGCAGATCTGAGCTCTTAAACTGCACTGTACATACATGTGATGACTGTAAGAGAAAAGATTACTGGGATGTGGGCTCTGCTGCTGCTGTGATCTTTCAGCAGGCCACCCTGCAGGCTGGCAGTGAGTTATACAGCAGCCGCTGCCCGGGATCATTCAAGCACATGATGAGCAGTTCTGCAAACTGGGGCAGACAGCATACTGTAGTTGATCTACAAAATCTTTGATCCCAGCAAGCCTACAGAGATTACACAGAGCAGGGACTGATTACAGTGCTATTGCACTCACCCCCATTCCTGGAACACTGTGCACTAATAACAAAAAAAGAAGAAAAGGTGCAGTGCTCCTTATACTCCGGATCCCATAGGTCAGGCATGTCCAAAGTCAGGCCCGGGGGCCAATTGCGGCCCGTGCTGTCATTTCAAGCGGCCCGCAGCCTCCAGCTGGAAGCGGGCAGAGCATCAGATGTGGGAAGCACAGGACACTAAAGGTGGGTCCCTGGCGAGCGCGTCTTTACCTTGCTGTCTGCTGCAGTTCGGAGGTGCCAGCCGCCACCTTTAGATGTGTTTGGTGTCCTCCCCTGCTGCTGCAATCGTATATATCACCCTACTCCACAATCACAGTGACTGCAGTGTTTGAGGACGGAGGAAGCTTGCTCCTGTAACATGCAGAGCAGAGGAGGGCAGCAGTGGGAGCCCAAGCATCTTCTGTCCTTGCAGTGCATGCTTTGCCTCTCCTTCCTCTGGCTCACACAAGGGGCTGGGAAACATACAGTGAAGGAGGGTCAGGCTAGGGGACATACAGTGAATAGAGGCAGTGATGGCCATTCAGAGAAGGGGGAGCAGGGGCAGGCTGGGGGACATACAGTGAATGGGGGTCATACAGTGAATGGGAGTCATACAGTGAAGGAGGGTCAGGCTTGGGGACATACAATGAATGGAGGCACTGATGGACATTAAGAGAAGGGGGGCAGGCTGGGGGGCAGAGTGGGGAACATACAGTGAATGGGGACATAGAGTGAAGGAGGGGCAGGCTGGGGGACATACAGTGAATGGGGCTGGGTGTGGGACCATTCTGATGTGATTAATGATTCAAAGAATGTCAGGCTGAATGGTCGGCCCCCACACATTTACACTTCACCAAATCTGGCCCTCGTTGCAAAAAGTTTGGACACCCCTGCCATAGGTCATAGAAGCTGCATCCCCTGCATTATCTATACAGTAGCTACACCACTGGCAGCAGGCTCTGCAAGCCACAGACAATCATGCTGTCTGTCTCTTTTAGGGCGGAATGTACTAAAGGAAAAATGCGCTAAAACCCCTGTTTTCAAGGGTTTTACCACAATTTCAAATATACTTATACTCAGCCTCCACGTCTTCGCAGGGCAGGGTATCGCCACCTTTGGGTGGAGATACCCTATAGAAGCCTATGGGCTTCTAACGCCACTCGCCGCAGACCGCAGACACCTACCCCCCTCCCCATCCTCCATCAAACTCCTCCTCAGTAGCGCACGCAGGGGGGTTTCTGAGTACCCATAAACCCCCCCAGGAGTCTAAGAGCCCTAGTCTGAAAGCTGATGGTCCCCTCTTTTCATGGGTACAATCATTTTAAAAATCGGCCCTTGGGAACCGGAGATATCTGACTTCAAAGCAGTGGTCCCCATCCAAGCCTGTTAATTGCTCTTCCTAGTCAGATATTTCAGGTTCTGTCTGACTTGGTATATTCCAAATGCTGGGACTCTCCCCCTTTGATTGACACTAGTAGCTTGTCTCTACTGTTCCCAGAACCAGAGATATTAGCCTTCCAGCAGCTGGTTACTGCTCCAGCTCCACACACCTGATATGTAGTTTTATATACTCGTTGGCAGATTGCTCTGCCTCCTGAAGTCTGATCCCCTAGTCCCTAATACCATTTGGTAGGTGGGATTCTTTAGTTTTCCATTAAAATCTAAGAAACATAGGCGTGCGCACGGGGGGTGCCAGGGGTGCACAGGCACCTCCTAATGACCCCCCGCACGACTGCTGACGTTTCCGTCCATCATCCAGACGGAACCTCACTGCTACAGCCGCCACCAATGACAGCGCACAGTGCGCGGTTAGCCTACTGAGTGACCGCACAGCTATCCAATCACCGCACTGCTGACTGCCGCCGCTACTGCATGTGGAAGGTGGCAGCAGCAGCACAGCCAGGCCAGCGTACAGTAGCAGCTACGTACCTGGGGAGAGTGTGGACAGGGGTTAGACGGAGCACCAGGACCAGGTGAGGAGAAGAGTTATTCCATTAGTACGGGCTGCTGGTGGCTGGGGAGGTGCTGTGTATTTATGCTGACTGCAGGCAGCTGGGGGACCCCTGATGTCTGCTGCGGTGTTTACACTCTGCAGCTGTAGTGTCACATTATGCTTGGTGGGGAAGTCTGCATGAATAATTCCCGCGTAACTGCCCCAGTGTTCGCTGAGAAGCAGTTCATGTCTTATGGATTAAAGTATACAAAAAAGTTTTATAACTTTTCTTTGTGTTTTCGGCTCCATATCTATCTATCTCTATCTACCTATCTATCTATCTATGCTCCCACCGGCGAAGTGTGAGCTGTGACGGCTGACTATTATGATTTCTGTGGTTGTGCAGCCTGCGCCGGACCTGCGCAGGCTGCAGCAAAGAGATCAGAGCCAGCTGTCCGCCACAGCAAACCTCACCTCATCCTGCCCGGCTCCAGCAATGTGCCTATCACAAGGGGACCAGCAAAGGTAAAGGAGCTGAAGTGGGATATGAGGATATGAGGAGGGGGTCAGGAAGGGAGATATGGGATATGTCCAGCCAGTCCCAGTGGGCCCAGTCCTCTGCCCCATTTATGCCGTGTTCACACTGTGTAATAGGCATCATTTGTGTCAAAGAATGTGTAATGGGCATCACAGTGTGTGGCATAATGTATACTGGGCATCATAGTGTGTGGCAAAATGTGTAGTGAGCCTCACGTTGTGAGGCGTAATGTGTAATGGGCATTATGGTGAGAGGCATAAGGTGTAATGGGCATCACGGTGAGAGGCATTTTGTGTAATGGACATTACTGTACATGGCATTATGTGTAATAGGCATTACAGTGTACATTTTTGCAATGCTTTCGACACGCAATGTCCCTGTTTCTAGTATCTGTGTGTGGGGGGTGTTATTCATAAATAAGACACGCCCAGTAGACGGTGATGGAAACGCCCAGTAGGCGGAGATGGACACGCCCCTCCAATGGTGCACCCCCTAAGAAAATGGGCTGCGCACGCCTATGCTAAGAAATCTATTTCTTGGAACTGGAGATATCTGCAGGGCCGGCGTCACCACTAGGCAGCTCTAGGCATTTGCCTAGGGCGCCGGCCACTGAAGGGCGGTACTGAGCCGCCGAGGAGAGTATGGTACCTCTCCTCGGCGGCTCAGTACCGCAGAGGTACCATAGAAAACACACCCCTGGACACGGTGGGTGAGGGCGCCCGCCGCAGTATCGCCCCCCCCGGAACGCGTGTAGGGATGATGCGGGAGCTGGGCACCTTGCAGGCTGAGGCAGGAACTGGAAGTCACGTTCGGGAGATGCAGCAGAGGTACCCGGCGGGAGAGGAGGATGTCCGCGGGTAGCGGTGAGGTGTACGGCGGCTGGTGGAGGCTGGCTCAGCGGGAATCAGGTACTCGGCACCCGACACCCCCCCACCCCCGTGCCGCAGTATCATGTGTCGTCGGCCCCCGGAGCGCATGTAGTGCGCGCTGAGCTGAAAACCACCCCCCACCACCCAACAGAGGGCAGAGGGGGAAGGGGAGGGGGGGGCGGGTGTAAGGGAAAATTGCCTGGGGCACAGAGAGGGTTTGCACCGGCCCTGGATATCTGCAGTCAAGCAAGCTGTCCTCCCACCAGAAAATTATGAACAATAAGCCCACTCCACTATACACCCCTCCTCTGCGTATTGAACATCCACTACCACCCTGGAAGATATGTATCAGGTCCCCTTCATTCAGCCCAATGCCCCCTTCTCCCACCCCATCTCCCACCATCTGTGCAGTAAAGGTGTAACTAGTGGAAATTACTGATCCAGGCCCTACATGCTGAGCGGTTGATATAATACGTGTATGTATGCATGTATATATATATATATATATATGTGTGTGTGTGTGTGTGTGTGTGTATTATTATTATTATAATTTATATACATTTGGTCTATCTATAATACTTTAACTGACCCGGCATATACTGGGTCACCTAAGTGTCCATCTCCGTGCTTTGCTCGGCCCCTCTGGAAACCCCCTTCTAAAAATCCTGCATTTGCCACTGCTCCTCCCCCTAGCAGTATGTCACAGCCGGATGTCCTTCCGGCTGCAGGGTGGAAGAGGAGGCACTGGGGACAGCCGATGAGTCGGGGATGTGACGGAGACACCACATCACAGGTATCACGGGGGGGCCTCCATCACCGCTTTGCAAAGCTAGGCGCATATGCTAGTACATATGCGCTAGCATTGCTGCGGCGGCCCAGCGAGGGGTGGCGATGTATTTTAATCCATCCCACCCTAAGTTATACTAAGTTAAAACAAGCAAAAGGTCAGCATGGAAAAGGTCAACAAATGAAAAAGATTGAAATGAGTTTTCCACGATTTGTCGGAGGCAATGTCAGCACCTGAGCACATGGACTCCCAATCCGTGTAGTGCATCCTCTTATATGGCAGGTGCCCTGCTCTGTTAGTGCTGCACTCGGCACACTTCTTTATCATACCCAATCGTAGTATAACAACTTTCATAATCTATGAACTTCCTCACCCATGGTTGTTAAGGCAAATCTGCAGATTGCTGTGTTTTCCAGTTTATGGTAACATAATTTCGTTTTCACTCAAGAGCCTTAAGGGGTTTACACACGGGGAGATTTTGACTAATGGACAATTTTGACTAAGCAATTTTGGGAGAGATTTTGGGTAGATGCACTGGAGATTTTGACTAAGCGATTTTGTCTAAGCAATGATAGTCTATGGGCGAAATGTAATAGGGTGTGATTTTTTAGACATGTGCGATTTTTGGTCAAAAACGGCCGAAATCGCACATTTTCCGAAAATCGCACATTTAATAGGTTGAAAATCGCGGTAAAAAATCGCACTTTCAGGACTGAGCTATGCGTCTCCATGGAGACGCATACTGTAGCTCAGCCAATCACGCTCTCAGCCTCTGTAGCACTCGGACAGCGCTACAGAGGCTGTTAGAAGCAACGGAGACAGCCGGTTCTCCCCGCTGCCTGTCAGTGCGGGATGAGCCGGGTGTGAAGCAGCCAGACCAGCGCTGGATCCAGGAATGGTAAGTATGCTGGTGTAAAATTGAGGTGTGTGTGTGTAATAAACTTGTACTTCTCTGTGTGTGTGTTTTTTATAAACATTCTTTTTACAGGTGGACTACAAGTCCCAGCGGGCCCATTAATGCCCCGCATGCTGGGACTTGTGGTTCTCCAAGTCCCAGCATGCGGGGGAGGTCTGCTGGCACTTGTAGTTCGCCGGTAAAAAGCAATGTAATGATATGTATGATGGATTTAACCCTATCAGGCCGGCCTCCACTGGCCACGGACGCCGGTGACAGCCCCGGGCTTCAGCCCTGGACGGGTGAAGCCTGGGGGGGGGGACCCCTTTATTGGGGGGGTCCCCACTCCTCCAGGTACCCCGTCCAAGGCTGACCAGCCACGGTGCTCATGTTTTGGCCGGGGGACCTTGTATAAAAAGTGTCCCCCGGCTGTGGCATGACACCGCGGGCTGTTGGAGCCCGGTGCTGGTTTCAAAATACGGGGGACCCCCAGATTTTTTGTCCCCCGTATTTTTGGAACCAGGACCGGTCCAAGAGTCCGGGGCTGGTTTCAGAAATACGGGGGACCCCTATGCTTTTTGTCCCCCCGTATTTTTGGAACCAGGTCCGGCTCAATGAGCCCGGGGCTGGTTATGCTTAGGAGGGGGGACCCCACGCCGTTTTTTTTTTAACTTTTTTTTTTTGGAACAAAATCGCATTTATGAAAATGCGCACATTTTCATGACTGAAAATGCGCACATTTTCATGACTAAAAATCGCGGCAAATCGCATTTTTTGCCGCTAATTCGCATCTCATTACATATGCGAATTCGCGGCAAAAAACGCGATTTTTAAAGGTGCGATTTGGTGCGATTTTTTTTTAGTCTAAAAATCGCACCCTATTACATTTCGCCCTATGATCTAGTCAAAATTGCCTTGCCTGCACAGTCAATCTATGCTAAGCAATTTCTGCTAGACAATATTGAATAACGTAATGCCAGGAATAAAAATGGAGTGGATTAAACATCCCCCCCTAAGAGTGTCACACTGGAGCATGTGACCTAGGGCCAATAGGGGCATAGGCTGGGCAAAGGGGCTGATTTTATTAGTGCAGGAAGAGGAGGGATCTACCTCTTCTCCCTGCAGAAATTGAGGTGAGCAGACGCGCTGTCCCATCCTGTCCCATCAAGGCCTTGTGCTGTAATTAACCCCACAGCCTTATCTCGCTCGTGTTGCGGCCCCATAATTGTGACTTGCCTGGCTTGCTGCATGGCTCCCTCCTCCAGGCCGCGTCGATCTGCCCGCGCACCCGCCCGTTTTCTGGACGGCGACGGGGGCGGCGCCACGGGTCCCTCTGACGTGGTCCCCCCTTCCGATGATGCGCTGCCATTGCCTGTGCAGCGTAGGGCTCGTGGTGCTGCGCCCGCTGAGTCTGGCCTAGTGCCGGCGGCGGCGCAGCCTGCAACACGGGCGCTGCCGGGCGCGCGGCGGTGACATCACGCGGCGGGTCCGCGTCAGTGCGGGGCGCTCGCGGTGGTCGCGCTCCGGCCACGGCGCCCAGGGGTCGGGCAGGGGGGCGCGCTGCTGCGGCAGCGGGGGCGTATGGGTTCACTCGCCGCGGGGCTCCCGCAAGTAGGTCGCGGGGGCCTCCGCCACCGGTGCGGGAGCCTGAGCCTCACAGGCGGTCTGGTAGGGGTGGGGAGCCAAGGCAGGAGCCCGCAGGCTCATCACACGGGGTCACTGGGCACGCGGCTGGCAGAGCGGCTGGGGTCCCCAGAAGGGGGCAGAGGGTGTCTGCCCCGCAGGCCCATATGCAGGCATATGTCCATAGTGGGGATTGGGGCATGGATGAGGATGAGCAGGAATATGAGGCTTGGGAGGATGTAGGGAGGGGGACAATGGGCAGGGGCGGAGGGCCCTCCAGGCGCAGTGGTAGGTCGGGGCCTAATTCTGGCCCAGGCCGTGGCCCTGTGGCCCGGGCCCCCGCTCCAGCCTTTGATCCTTCCTTCCTTTCCGCCGCTCTCTCCTCTGTGGCCAGTGCTCTAGCTCCCTTGGCAGATAGCTTACCCCAGGAGGAGGATGATCATGCCCCTGGGGGGGGTAGGTCCTCCAGGGCGCGGAGGGGGCCCATACCTGGTTGCTCCAGGTTTATGCGGGCTTTCCGCGACATGGGTTCTGCGGTGGCCGAAATGGAGGAGGGCACCAATTCCCCTATAGCATCCAGACGCAGGGGTGGGGCTCGAGGGCTCCCCCGGAGGTCCACTAGGGCTAGGATTCCCGCTGGAGCTGATTGGACCGAACCAATCGACGAGGAGGTCGAAGCGGATGTCGCGGACGTCGACTTGGAGGATGACGACAATGATGATGATACTTGGGCGGCACAGCCTGAGAGGCCAGGTGAGGACCCTTTGGAGTATGATGATGGTACTGATGGGGGTTCCTCATCCGGGGGTTCCCAGAGAACTCACTCTTCTACTTCCTCTTCCTCTTCTGCGGGCGGGTCTGACATTGGTAGTGCGGCAAAGGCCCGAAAACGCGCGGCTAAGTATGCAAAGAAGGAGGCAGGGAGGCTCGCTAGTCAGATCAAGAGGCGGAAGGTTGCGGCCTTGTGCCGCAGGGAGAGGAAGAGGCGCAATTTGCCTGGGGTAGTCCATTGTGACTACACCGCGGTTTTGCGGGGGTTGCGCGAGAGTTGAAGGCAGAAAATAGTGAAAGGCGATTATGTGGATGTGTTCAGCCTGACTGAGGACACCAAGAAGGCCTTTAAGGCCGCCAAGGAGAAGGGTGGCATGGGATCGGAGGCATACCGGTCCTATGACAACTGGCTGGCAGGTTTCTGCGTATTCGCAGCCTGCTACTTGGAAGACAGGCCGGATGAACACATCAACGTAATAAGATACATACATATGATTCACGAGATGCAACGGAAATACGGTGGCACTGCCTGGCGCACCTACGATGACCAGTTCAGACGCAAACAGGATTGTTTGCACATACTGGATCTGGGATGTAAGGACGTGGAGGTCTGGATGGCTCGCGTGCATTTGGATACAGTTGAGTCCGCTGCCACCCCTTCCCCTTCCACGTCAGCTCCCCCGCCCCAGCAGCGATCAGCAGCGGAGACCCCGGCCGCTCGCCGGTTCGCTGGGGCGGGAAAGTCGGGCCCGATAGGAGCCGCTAAAGGCAAATGTTTCGCTTTTAATAATGCAGTATGTCAGTTGGGCACACGTTGCCGATACAAGCATGTTTGCATTAATTGTTCGGGGAACCACCCGGCAGCGAACTGCTTTCGGGGAGCCCGTCCCTCTAGAGGGGCGGGTGCCGGCTCTGCCCCCAAGCCAGCTGGGCCCGGGGGTTCTCGCTAGGGCGGCTACGCCAGTCCGGGTTGAGGCTATGGAAGAGTGGCTCCTGGCATACCCGGACTGGGAAGCGGCGGCCATTTTGAGGGAAGGTTTTAGTGTTGGATTTCGCCTTCCCGTGAAGGGGGAGGTGCGGGGGGGGGGTGGCGTTTAGGAACCTGCAATCTGCGCGCTCTCTCCCTTCAGTACTGTTGGAAAAAGTGACTAAGGAGGTTCAGCTGGGTCGCATGGTGGGCCCCTTTCCCAGGCCCCCGATAGAGGGCCTCGTCATTTCACCGGTTGGGGTTGTCCCTAAAAAAGCACCTGGGAAGTTCAGGCTCATACAGCATTTATCTTGGCCAGCGGGGTTCTCAGTCAACGATGCTATTCCTGCCGAGTGCTGTTCAGTGACGTACCAGTCATTTGACGACGCTTTGGCTATGGTAAGGTCGTTTGGACGGGGGGCACTCATGGCTAAGGTGGATGTGGAGTCTGCTTTCAGGTTGCTCCCGCTGCACCCCAATGCTTTTAGGTACATGGGCTTCCGCATAGGAGAGGAGTATTTCATCGACAAGTGTTTGCCGATGGGGTGTTCGGTATCCTGCGCATTTTTTGAACGGTTCAGTACCTTCTTGCATTGGTGTGTGGAACAGTCTTCGGGGGAGAGCGGGATCGCTCATTACCTCGATGACTTTTTGTGTGTCGGACCGGCTGGTTCCGACCGCTGCTCCCAGCTGTTGTCATCCCTTCAGTCCCTTTTCCGACAGTTCGGCTTCCATATTGCGGACGATAAAACTGAAGGGCCCGTGACCTGTTTGTCGTTCTTGGGAATTCAGATCGACACGGTGCAGGGGCTCTGTAGTTTGCCTACTGATAAGGTCACTAAGCTGTGCGAGGCCATAGGGCAGTGTAGGGACAGGAGCAAGGTCACTCTACGCCAGGCGCAATCGGTGCTAGGTCAGCTTAACTTCGCTTGCAAGGTGATCCCCATGGGGCGGTTATTTTGCAGGAAGTTTGAACGGGCCACGGCGGGGGTCCACAGACCGCATCACCTACTTCGCCTCTCGGCTGAGATTAAGTGAGACTTGGAGGTGTGGTATTCCTTTTTGCAGGAATTCAATGGGGTGCGGATCTGGCTGGCCCCCACGGTGGCCAATACCGAGCTGCAGCTCTTCATAGACGCCTCTGGTTCCTTGGGTTTCGGCTGCTTTCTGGCTGGTCACTGGTGCGCCGAGAGATGGCCCAGTGAGTGGTCTGAAAATGGTCTTACTAGGGACCTTCTGTTGCTAGAACTCTTCCCCATAATGGTTGCCATGGAGATTTGGGGCGCTCGCTTGGCTAATAGAAGCTTTTTGTTTTGGTGCGACAATTTTAGCGCAGTGCACGCCATTAATCACCAGAAGGCGAAGTCACTCTTAGTTCTGCGCCTGCTTGCGCAGCTCTCTCTGCAGTGTCTGCGCCATAACATCCTTTTTAGAGCCCGTCACGTCCCGGGAGTCGAGAATGAGGTTGCAGATGCTCTCTCACGATTCCAGTGGCAGCGATTTAGGGAATTAGCTCCACAAGCTGACTTGGTGGGGGTGCCCTGCCCCTCTTATGTTTGGCAGGTGATCGGGCCGGACTGGAGGGGTTAGCTGAATCCTCGTTGGCCCCTGCTACGCTTAGGAATTATCGGGCGGCTTGGAAGGAATGGGAAGCTTTCGCGGGCGGGGCGTCTCAGTCAGGTAGGCGGGGGCAGCGACTCTTGTTGTCCTTTCTGTGGTCACTGAATTGCACGGGAAAATCCAGGGCAGTGGCAGCGTGCTATCTGGCGGGGATTGCTTTCTTTGCGAGGCTAAAGGGTCTTCCGGATTTTACTAAGTCCTTTCTCGTGGTCAAGGCGATGAAAGGTTGGTCACGGGTGGCGCCCATTAGGCCAGATTCTCGTAGACCCATTGATGCGTATCTCCTTCCAGCATTAGTAGGCGAAATAAGTCATTCCGCAGATTCCGTTTTTGAAACCTTGTTATTTAGTCTAGCTTTTTCCATGGCGTTTCATGGAGCGTTTAGAATTTCAGAGTTAGTTGCTCCGGCTAGGTCGCGGTCAGCTATTTTACTAGTGTTGGACATTCGGTTAGACAGCAGGGCACTATGGTTTAGGATTAGGAGATCTAAAACTGACCAGTCAGCCAGGGGTAGGTGGTCCTCTATGACGCCGGTACTTCCGGCATCTGTTTGCCCAGTGGCATTAGCATCCCTGTACGCGGAGGTCAGGCCATCTGTGGATGGTTCCTGGCTTCTTCATTATAATGGGTCACCTCTGACGGTGTATCAACTTTGTTGGATGCTGGGGCGCTGCCTGGTGAGATTGGGCCTGTCCCCTAAGGACTTTGGTACCCACTCATTTCGTATTGGCGCCGCTACCTCGGCCGCAGCGGCTGGCTGGCCAGTTGCTGACATCAAGTCCCTAGGCAGATGGCGCTCGGCGAGCTATAGGAGATATATTAGACCTCACCTCCTGCCCTGAAGGTTTGCCTGTGCCTGTCTGTCCTTGTGTCTGACTGCGGAATTGATTGGTCATTTGTTTCCCCAACCCTGTGTCCTCCCTACTCGGGGTGTAGCTACGCTCTGCTGTTGGGCCAGCGTCCGGAGTTTTCTCGCTTTTTGCCTGACCTGACGGACTGAATTCGGTTCACCAATTTGATTATAGTCTAATTAATAGTCCCTCAGCAGGTCCAGTCGTTTTTTTCTCCGGCCGAGTACACCAGTCATTCCTTTACCTTTCCATGCCTTACCCTTCCTTGTTTGTCTCTTACCTTTTGTGTCCCGGTATGGCTCCAATTGTGATTGGAGCATGTCTATTGGCACCTTAAATTACTGTGCCTGATGCAAATATGGTTCAAATTCCTTTTTTTTTCTTTTTGGCAGATCCTCCTAATAGTAGTGTTCTCTCAATCAGAACCCAATCTAATTACACCTTTTGTTTACGTTTCTTTCCTAGGTCTGGGATTCGATAGGCTCAAAGTCTGGGTAGTCGGCCATTCTTTTATCTTTTGGGCTGCCAGGTCGGTTTTCGCAGGCGAGGGTCCGGTTTTCAATTGCTCCCAAGTAGTCAGATGGTTAGGCGTTAGGGGGATGCTCTGGAGAGACTTGAGGGCGTTCCTTATGGGGAATGTTCGGCGCTACGGGCTGCCAGCGGTTTTAGTAATACATTTGGGTGGTAACGACCTCGGCAAGCTGTCCCAGTTAGAGCTGCGGGGTTTGATCTTAGAGGATCTTGCTGCCATCAAATCAGCATGGCCGTCTTGCACCATTGTGTGGTCCTATGTCATCCCACGAATTAGCTGGAGAGGGGCTAGGGATCCCAGGGCGATTGACGAAGCAAGGAAGAAACTTAACGCAGCTGTTGCCCGATGGGCGCTGGCCAACGGGGGGGCAGTGGTCACGCATGCTGGGATTAGATTTGGCGGGCAGCATCTCTATAGACCAGATGGGGTTCATTTAACAAGTGAGGGTCTTTTTATATTTCTGGAGGGTCTGCTTGAGGTTATTGCTTCTTTAGTATAGTGGTGGCGGGGCGGGTGTATTTCTTTTAGAAATTCCCCGCTCTGGCGTGAAAGAACGGCAGAGTTATTCAGTTAGTCATATCTTAGTGTTAGGTTGCCATTTTTTATTGGCATATTTTTGCGGTGCTCTCACCTCTCATTGGCTTAGGCCTTCGCTGTATCACCCGTGTCGGGGACAGCGACCTACCTGGCTTGGTGGGTTGTCAATGGGGGGTGTAGTTGGATACCGTTTGTTTATTTAGGACGATTACGTCAGATTTTTGGGGGTGGAGTTTATGAAGTTAGCCGTTCTTTCTTGGCCACCATTAATTAAAATTAATTCAAAAATTAAAATAATCAATTTAGTTTAAAAGTTCCTATAAATAAAATCAGTTAACAATTTCTGCCAATCTATGCCTCCGAGTCTTCATTTCAGGTTATTAGATAAGTTTTGAATGTATAAGGTTTTTCATGCTAAGGTACACATATGAGGTGGGATGTTTAGACTAAGCAGGAGAAAAATAGGGAGACTTTGGCTAACCTTCTAGGAGATTTTGACTATCTAGTCAAAATCTCCTGTTAAAAGTTCTCCGTGTGTACACCCCTTTTCACCCACATCCACATGTCAGCCATGCTGGAGGAAATTACAGCTTTGGAGCAGTAAAGGGTTGTTCATTTAACCCTTTCAGTGCCAAGGGACTTTGTCAAATAGGTATGAAGATTGCAAAACCTTTTTATGAGCCCTTTGAGTTCCAACATTGTTGTTAGAGATCCTCCAACTATCTGTTGAAATGCCAGTGCCCCTCACAATGACTGTTCTTATTTTTGATGCAAAATTTTCCTAAACTTGAATTAGTTTACTTGGTTGTGTTTGTATTTATTTATACTAAAAGAACAGTCGCTGTGAGCGATGCTGGCATTTCTAACGAATATTTTGAGGATCGCTCACAGTGACGTTGGCACTCAAAGGGTTAAAGCCATGATGTATGAGGAGATTTATCAAAGCTATGATAGAGATAAAGTACCAACCAATCATCTCCTGCCATTTTTTAATCTCAGCCTGTAGAATTGCATGTATGAGTTGGTTGGTTGGTACTTTATCTCTCTCCTCTCTTCAAGACTTCATAAATCTCCCCTCAGTTACCCTCAGTTGGGCTGATGCCGATTTTGTTCTGTACACGCACATAAAGGTGCACTATTACAGACGGCACTGTATGATTTATGCCAGATATGCAGCTTCTGATATCAGCCTGATGACAACTGCGTCATTAGCCACTATTCGCCATACTTGCCTTACAGGGAGACTGTGAAGGTGGCACTTAGAAGTGTGGACGTGTACTGATATATCGGAGAAGCACATCATAAAATGACTTACAGAGTAACGTAAAGGATCCCAAAAGCAGTTAGTAAGATTTACTATAATTATTTGGGTACTTGTTTCTTAGCACGGCGCCCATCGCATCATATACCATAAGCCTTACAATGCAACGCGATGGCACCCGATGTTATACAATTTTAAAATCATATACCATTGTATATGGCATACAATGCCATACAATGCGATGCGATTTTAAAATTGTATAAGCACCTTAATGGGTGCTTTCAATGTTAAATGGCCCCCCTATAAGATTATTAATTGTATAAGCACCGTAATGGGTGCTTACAATGTTAAAAGCACCCCCATGACACCCCCACTATCAACGCCAACCCAAAGCCTGGCAAGCTCAGCAAGCCCGCGAGGAGCGGCAGTATGCATCCTCCGACCTTTTCATACCCCCCACCATCCACGTCAGCATGGGGTTGATTTTATGTAGTGTGGCGAGCGCAGCGAGCCACCAAGTCCGAAGCGTGGGGAGTGCAGCGAGATTTTCGGGCTCGGTGGCTCGCTGCGTTCGCCACACTATATAAAATCAACTCCTCGCTGGCGTGGATGATGGGGGTATGGAAAGGTCGGAAGACACGTACCGCCGCGTACCAGGAGTGTGTCCTGGTTTGAAAAAGCAGCCCAGAGTGCGTCGAAACGCGTTCCATAAGGATCACCTCCGTCATCCGCCTAACACCTCCACATCGCCAGAACCTTGATCTCCCCCCGATAACAGCGCACAGACACCCGTCGGACGCTGTGGCAGAGCGCCGCACGGAGTGTGCAGAAGACTATCAGCCGCAACAAGGAGACGGCTCGCATAGAGCAATTCACCCAGCTGACATCAAAGCAGAGGGTCAGTCAAGGCAGCGGGACGGAGTGGACGCTGAGGCTCTACAAACACTGCCCAATTGGTGTGAGCCCTGCTAAGTTGTAAGAGATACATACCATGCTACTATTTGGGGTGTGCCACAAGGTTCATGACTTTATTTTAAAATGTATTTCATCATCTTAATTCCAATGGGTGTTTGCGCAATATCACCCTCATTAACCCCTTCCCGACATTTGACGTACATGTACGTCATGGTCGGGAAGTACTTCCCGACATTTGACGTACATGTACGTCATGGCTTTAAACTGTCAGTGCGTCTATAGACGCAGTGACAGTTAGGTGATGTCTGCTGTCCCTGACAGCAGACATCCCACCTCGCCGCCCAGGGGGGGCAGGGGTGCCCCCCCCGGTCGGCGATCGCTGTGATTGGCTGTTCAAATCTGAACAGCCATTCACAGCGTTTCCTGTGTTACCGGCGGCTAAGCCGCTCGGTAACACAGGGATCGGTGGTGATCGGTGCTGTCAAGTACAGCACCGATTACCACCGATGTGCAGCCCCCCCCTCGCACCCGCCGGGCACTCACCCGGCAGCAGCAGCAGCTCCCCCGGCTCCCCCGGCAGTGTCAGGAGCGCACGCAGCGCTGCCCTCCTCCCCCCTCCCCCCCGCAGCAGCAGCAGCAGCATCAAGCTGCAAAAAAAGTTAAATATTAGTAAAATTAAAAATATATGTACTGAATAAATATATATATATATATATATATATATATACACACACACATATATATATATGTGTGTGTGTATATATATGTATATACAGGTCGAGTATCCCGTATCCGAATATCCGTTATCCGAATTATTCCGAAATACGGACATTCCAGAAAGTGAAAAAAATTTTTTTTTTTGCTAAAAACTCACTGGGGACATATGTAACAGCATCACTGGGGACATGATATGTAACTGGCACTATATATGTGCAAGACAATGATTGCTTAGCATTCAAATTCAGTGCTGAGATAGTACACACATTTTGTTTCACGTTTTGAAACCTTGTTTTTTGAACAATTAAAATATATTTGTGTGTATTTTATGTGGTAATAAAATATATTTGTGTGTATATTATGTGTTTATACAGCATAAATGCAAGATACTTCAAAATACATCATTGAAATATTAAAATATTCCGAAATACGGAATAATCCGTTATCCAAAATTCTCCTGGTCCCGAGCATTTTGGATACGGGATACTCAACCTGTATATATATATATACACATATATATATATATGTGTGTGTGTGTGTGTGTGTGTGTGTGTGTGTGTGTGTGTGTATATATATATATATATATATATATAGAAAGATATTCCCGACATATGACGTATATATACGTCATGGTCGGGAGGTACTTCCCGACCGAAGACGTATATATACGTCATGGTTTTAAACTGTCACCGCGTCTATAGACGCGGTGACAGTTTGGAGATGTCTGCTGTCCCTGACAGCAGACATCCCCCCTCGCGGCGATCGCTGCGATTGGCTGTTCAAATGTGAACAGCCAATTGCAGCGTTTTCTGTGTTACCGGCGGCTAAGCCGCTCGGTAACACAGTGATCGGTGGTGATCGGTGCTGTTAAGTACAGCACCGATCACCACCGATCGCCAGCCCCCCCCATCCCACCCGGCAGCCCCCCCTCCCTCCCACCCACCCGGCTGCCGCAGCGCCAGCACCCCTCCCAACCCCCCACCAGCCGCAGCGCCAGCCCCCCTCCCAAAGCTGGTGACCAAAATGGGGTCACATGTGGGGGGGTTCCACTGTATTGGTGCTTCGGGGGTCTTGCTAATGCGACATAGCACCCACCATTCATTCCACCACCAAATATCACTCCTTCCCTTCTGAGTCCTGCCATGCACCCAACTGGTATTTTTTGGTCACATGTGAGGCATTGCCGTACTCGGGAGAAATTAAGGCACAGATTTTGGGGTGCTTTGTCTCCTTCATTCCTTGTGAAAATGAAAAATTTTGAGCCAGATCTGCATTTTTGTGTAAAAAATTACATTTTTTTACACAAAAATGCAGTTCTGGCTCAAAATTTTTCATTTTCACAAGGAATGAAGGAGACAAAGCACCCCAAAATCTGTGCCCCAATTTCTCCCGAGTACGGCAATGCCTCACATGTGACCAAAAAATACCAGTTGGGTGCATGGCAGGACTCAGAAGGGAAGGAGTGATATTTGGATTTTGCAGCACAGATTCTGGTTGAATGACCCCCGAAACACCCATACAGTGGAACCCCCCCACAAGTGACCCCATTTTGCAAACTACACCCTTCAGGGAATTCATCTAGGGGTATAGTGTACATTTCAAACCCCCAGGGGTTTCACCAATTTTGATACAACTGAGCTGTGAAAATGAAAAATATTTTTTTTTCATTTTCACAGCCCAGTTGTACCACAATTGGTGAAACCCCTGGGGGTTTGAAATGTACACTATACCCCTAGATGAATTCCCTGAAGGGTGTAGTTTGCAAAATGGGGTCACTTGTGGGGGGGTTCCTAACTTTTAGCATCTTATGGTGCCTAGAAACCTACATGGTGCCTAAAAAATAATCTCATAAAAAGGAGGCTCCAAAATCAAGTAGGTGCTCCTTCTATTATGAAGCCTGTGGTTTGGTCAACGTGCACACTAGGGCCACATATAGGATATTTATGAAAACAAAAGAATTGGGGGAATCAATTTTTAGTCACATTTCTCTAGTAAAATCTGCTGTGTTCCTTAGAAAAATGTATTAAAATTGAAAATCTGCAAAAAAAATGAAATTTTGAAATTTCACCTACACTTTGTTTTAATTCCTGCGAAACACCTAAAGGGTTAACAAACTTCCAAAATGCTGTTTTGAATACTGTGAGGGTGCAGTTTTTGAAATGGCATCATTTATGGGGGTGTCTCACATACAAGTCCCTCAAAGTCACATCAGAACTGAACTGGTCCCTAAAAAAATCAGTGTTTGAAATTTTCTTGAAAATTTGAGAATTTGCTATTCATATTTTAAGCCTCCTAGTGTCCAAAAAAAATGAAAATGAGGTTGAAATAATGATGGCAACATAAAGTATACATATGGTCTATGTTAGTTATTAACTATTTTGAGTGGTAAGATTATTTGTCTCACAAGCAGAAAATTTAACATTTTGCAAATCGCAAAATTTTCCATTTTTTTCCGACATTTTGGTATTTTTCACAAAAAAACACAGACTGTATCGACGAAAATTTACCACTAACTTGAAGTACAATGTGTCACGAAAAAACAATCTCAAAATCACTGGGATAAGTAAAAGCAAAAAAAAGTTATCCCCACTTAAGTGATACATGTCAGATTTGAAAAAAAGGGCTCTGTCAGGAACGCAAAAACTGGCTCTGTCAGGAAGGGGTTAAGACATTGCGATACAGATTGGATCTGTTAGTTTGTACACCCATAACTCAATTAGATGGTGCTTAGTCCAAGAGAGACCAAGTTTATAATTAAGGAGCTACCAAGCCGGTCTTATACAAAAAGCTAAGACCTATTTCTAAAGAAGTTTAAGGCTATTTGCAATATAAGAATACTTTTAACATTGGGCTCATTGTGTGTTTAAATATACATTGACGGTATATGATTGCCATTTTATTGTATGTACTGTTTTTTAAGTGTTTTTTAAATAAATTGTAATTTCTTGTGCACCTTTAAGCACCCCATGTTTTTCCTTTTTTTCCTGTATTTTGTGTGGAGGCTAGCAATCCTCCTACATGGTGATGTTCCTGAAATTCCAAAAATAGAATTGCAATATAAACCCTACAGGGTACCTTGGCCAAAAATGTGGGTTTCATTAAAGTTATTTGCTTTACTATTTAAGCTGGAGGGGCCCGGCGGAGGCCCTGGTCCGACCCCCACTTCCCCCTCCCGGGCAGCAACAGCAGACACCTGTAGCATGTGCTGTGCTGTCAGCAGGCTCAGCATGAGCATCTCACTGACAGCACATGCCGCTGCCTGGGAGGGAGACAAGAATAGCACTCCCCAAACACCCCCCCCCCCCCCGACTTTAGAGTGTTTCTTCACCCACTAAACATTTGGGGGGCGTGGCCTCCCATGATTAGGCCACTCCCCAAAACATCTCAGCGTTGACTCACGTGATTAGGCCACGCCCCAAAACCTCTCAGCGGCCCTGTACATTATACTCAACATATATGCAGAAAATGGTTAAATGGCTGGCCGGTGTATATACTTGTTCAGTATACAGTTATACTATATAGTGTATAAATAGTTGTGTGGACTTATCCTTTAAAGAAATCTAGCATACAGGTGTCTAATTGCTGCTATAAAAATGGAAAAACAGAACCTTTCTTGCGTCACACGTGATTATAGATTTGGATATGTCAGGTGAAAATGGATTTATCATTCCTAGGAATGTGTTTTTATCCTGCTTCAACATGAACTTTGAGCGGAAAAACTAGCTTCGTTCTGATAAAGACATCGGTTCAAATATCAGTGTCACCTCTCACTGACCTTGAGGAAGTGTAATGTCATTTGTGGCTGCATTTGTAGCAAAGTGATATGATGCAGTGGACAGGAGGATATTAAGGCTGAGTACATACTTTGTCATTCACTGACCTCTTGTATGTACACAGCCACAGAACTCTGGGGGCCTCATACACTGATATCTGTAGGGGCCCCCTCAAACACTATCACCCCCCACCTCTATGCTGGAACATAAACTGGATGCACTGCGGCCAGGGCCGGTGCAAGGCACCGGAGCGCCCCAGGTTAGTCGGGGTGGGGGTGCCTATGTTCTATCACACTGACACACTACCTCACCCTACGACCTGTGCTCTAACGCACTCCCTCACCCTGCGGGCTGCGTTCTATCAATCTGATGCACTCCATCACCCTGTGGTCTGTGCTCTATTACACTGACATAGGTTCTATCACACTGACACAGTCCCATACCCCATGGCTTGCCATATAGTACCGTGATGCACTGCCTAACCCCATGGCCTCCCCTCTATCACACTGACGCACTCCTTCACCACAGGGCCTGTGCACTATCACACCCTTGCCCTTCCTCACCATACGGCCCACAGTATTACTGCCTCTGCACAATTCCCAGAGTAATGCTGCTTGTGCATAATGTGCACAGTAATGCCCCTTACCCATAATGAACCTCAACACGGTAGAGTTACCCACATATGAGGATGCCATCACGCTGACGGGGGGACACTGTGACCATCGTTGTCTCTATTCAAACCTGTGCGGTGGTGCGCACCTATATGCTATCCCAGGACCCACCATCTTATAGCACCACAGCCCACCGCACCACCTTGGAACGGTGAGATAGAGACATTGACTGCCCCCGTCTATGTTATATGTTTGTATTCATTCATTTTGCAACAGAACTGCACTTGCACTTTCATGTGTAAACGTTTGTCTTGTTTTTATGCTAAATAAAAATGTTTTTCTGGTAAAGTGCCCCGAATTGGGTCCAGATTATATATAGCATATCCACTGCACTATCATAAGCGCCGTCTCTGCTGACCATTTTCCCCCAGAGTTACCCACCTCCCAATGGTACAGACTTATCTACATCCCCTGAGACACAAGTATCCCCCTCCCCATAGTACACAGTTAAATCCTCTTCTACATATTACGCAGTTCCATCCCTCCCCATGGTACAGTTACATGTTACATGGAGAGTCACAGTTCTGATGTCATGAACCTCTGCTGTAATACTGCTCAGGGCTTCAGGGGAAGCTTGGGGTCTCAGGGGGGCAGTGTACATAGCATCCTCCAGCACCTGCTGCCTACGCCATTGCTGCAGCTCCCCCTGCCTCCTCCAGCCGCCCAGTGGTCACAGTGCCAGCTCTGTGTAAGCGGCAGCTGGGAACTACTGCCCGGTGACTGGGAGGAGACTTTCCACTGCATCCCCAGGCAGCACCCAGCTCCTGCTGTGGACCTCCCCTCCTTCCTGCCGCAATTGCAGAGGAATATACACCTCCGAGGCTGATACTCCCAGGCCAGCGGGGCCGCAGCTGCAACCAACCAGTAAGTGCTTACAGGGACAGATGTGCCTGATCCCCGGGGTCCCCTCTGACCCTTGAGGCTTGTCATGGGCATCCCCCTTGGCCCCCTCTGTCGCCGGGCCTGCCAGGAGATACCACACTCATACACTGGGCCACAATATCTGTGTTAAGGTGGCCATACACGCTGCTCGCATCACAAAAAGTACAAAAAGTATGTTCTGCACATTTTTTGTACTGCTTACAGATCGCATTGTACGCACATTGCATGCAAAACGCATGTTGTGCGATGCGATCTAGCCCATAACGCATGTGATTCTTGCAGCATGTATGGGCACCTTCTCTCCCTTTGAGAAAAGCTACAATATTTCTCCATTGTTCCCCAGTGAATGAACAGGGAACACCCCCATACTGTAGGTTGGTGGTGGCAGTGAGTACACTGCCAAAGAGGCTGAATTGTAACTCCAAAAATATCCTGGACAGTTCAGCATTCCTGACTGAATATATTTAGGGTGCATTCTTGCTAAACAATAGTACAATGATAGGGGCAACACACAGATATCAGGTAATACCAGATAATTGTATAATGTATGCCAAGTACTAAAGTTTGTTTTCTTATTTGTAAGTAATGGATATCTTTGGGGCGGATGGCAAGGCCCAGGTAGAAGGTGCACTTGTCAATGCTGTCTGTAGCTTTATGGATAACCCAATCTACAGTACCTTGGGGAAGTGGTATGGTCTACTCTCTCAGGAGTATGAGAGAACTTCCCTAAATTGGTGAGTCGCCTAGACATTCTAGAATTACTGGCCGGTAAGTCCTATAGCCTCCACTCTGCTCTCCTCAGCAATAGCAGGGAGGGGCTCTATGGCATATCTATAATCGATGCAGATTGTGTGATGCACAAGGACACAGAGCAACACGAGTTGTATAAAAGGGATGGCAGAGCCTGAAGCTTAGCAGTGGGTTGCAGGGCAACATTAACATTTCTTAGTACCAGTGGCAGCTTTTTACCTGTGGGCTGCCGGACTTACAGCCCGCCAGGTATAATCGGGGACATTATTATTATGGGTGACTTTAACTAACCAGAAATAAATTGGAAAGATAGGTCAAGTACTACCGCTTAGGGAAATGTTTCATTGGACGCCCTGAATTACCACTATTTGTATCAATTTATTAAAAGTCCAGCCAGAAATAACAATATCCTGGATCTCTTGATAAGCAACAATGGGGACATTCTTATAACCATAGGGGAGCAGTGATCACAATATGATCACATTTTATTTAAACTTTAACAAAGATAATAATATTGGAGCAACTAGGTCCTTAAATTTCAGAAAAGCAAACTTTTGGTAAGTTTGAGGAGTCCTTAAAGTATATAAACTGGAAGGAATTATTTAGAAGTATGGATACAACTAAAAGGTGCAATTTAAAAAAAAAACTGCTGGAGGGCACTGATAAATGTATTCCTAGCGTAAATAAAAGAACACATGTCAAAAAGGAAACCGATATACAGTAGCTTAACAGAAAATTAAAATCTGAAATAGCTAAAAAAAGGAGGGCATTCAAAGTGTTTAAACAAGATGGGACACCCGAATCATTTGTCGCTTGTAAATGTAATAAGAAATGTAAAAATACAATCAAGATGGCTAAATTAGAGACTGAACTTAAAAACACAAAGATAGCAAATCTAATCCCAAAAATTAAGGAAGGAATTTATTGGCCCACTAAAAAATAAGCAGGGTACCCTGGTAATAGAAGGAAAAGAGAAAGCGAAATATTCAATTAACTTTTTGCTTCGGTATTTACAAGGGAAGAATCTTCAGAGGATCTCCTACAGATTAAATGCTCGGCTCTTGATTGCTCCCAAACTGGATGTTTGAGTGAGGAAATAGTCAAAAATAGATTACAGAAAATCTGCAGATCATTGTTGCAAAAGCTGGGGCCTTTGGAAGCCTTAGAAGAACCTAGTAATGAACCCGGACTTTAATGTAAACATTGGTCTTTTTATATAACTGGATACATTCAATTAAGTGTTAATATCTATAGATGGTCAATAGTATAGGCTATATCAAACATTTGGTCAGGAAAAGGTTAAATATACCAAAATAAATAAATGCAGAAACATAACAGAACCAATACTGCACTTTCTAAGCACATATTCTCTCACCTCAGTGTGCCTATCTCTTCTTCCTGGAATCTACTCTCTGATCCAGTGCACTGATTGAGGACTCAGATCCACACACGTAGAAGAAGCTGCTGCCATAGCCGCTCCATCCTATGTACTGCATGATTTGGTGGCAGCTCTAGTTATCACATTCTATACTTTTGCTAGCATATTTTGAGCAACTTGCCAAAAGGAGGGGGTTTCTGGTCAACCCCCCACTCAGAGCCGGCCCTAGGCATAGGCAAACTAGGCTGTATCTGCATATGAAATAGTGTATTTATGGAAATCACTGTAATATAGCATTCCGTATGCAAGTACAGCCACAGTCGCACACAGAATATAGGCATGCCATATATCATTTTAATCATTGAAAGCTCCTTGTGTGTCCTAGTCACATAGCAATGCAAATAAGACGTATTTTCAGCAAAAAAGGCACCCAACGTTAGCAGAACTGGCCAGGAGCTGCATGGCCTATTGAGTCAAGATGTATGAGGAAACATCTGTATCCAGAGGCAGAGGTCACAGTGTAAGTGGCTGTATGAGTGCTGTCTGTGGGTGGGTTGGTTGTGCAATAGTGTTCGGCATATGTGTAAGGGGCATTATGTGTGTCATGTATAAATGCATTAATAATGTGTGACATGTGTAACAGGCATTATGTGTGTCATGTGTATAAGGGCATTAATAATGTGCAACATATGTGTAATGGGCATTATGTGTGTCATGTGTAACATATGTGTAAGGGACATTATGTGTGTCATTATGTGTATGAAGGGCATTAGTAAAGGTTGGCATAATGTGTAAGGGGCATTATGGTTATAAGGACATTAATAATGTGTGTCATGTGTAAGGGGCATTACTGTGTGGTATTATCAGGGGTGCCGAGAGAAACTGGTAGGGGGGTACAAATTACCCAGGCCAAAGTCTGATGGAAGGGCACAGTGGGGGCCCTAGGCCCCCTCCCCTTAAGTGACAGCAGCAGCTGCAGCTCTTCTCCTCTGCCCAGCACATACTGCTTTGTGCTGGGTTGCAGTGTGGCCATGGAGGTGCTTAAAATACAATATTTTCTCAGGATTTTTATCTAAGGGTATAATGTGAATAATGTGAGGAGTAATGTATATAAGGTAAAATGGTACTACTGTGTGATGTAACGTGAATAAGGGACACCATCGCATGATATAATGTGAATACAATTGCACTACTGTGCGGCATAATTTGAATTGGGAGTACTATTGTGTGGCCATGCCCCTTTCCAGCAAGAACACACCCCTGTTTGGGCTGCGCACCAAATGTGTGCACTGTTTCTATTTAAAATATTGCGGGTAGGAGCACCAAAATGATGACTGCTATGATAAGGGTTTGTGGTGCTGGGAAAGGGGAGCAGGGTCAGAGGTGGAACTAGTGGCAGTGCTAGGGGGCACCAGCCAAAATCTTGCCTAGGGCGTCATTTAGGCTAGGGCCGACTCTGCCCACACTCCATGCATTTGCATTTGGAGCTGATTGGTTGTAGCACTGTTTATGTACTAAGCCTTGGACAGAGGTAAACTAGGTAACTCACCTAACTGCCATGTTACATGCTGCGTTTGGCTGATATTTAATCTCCAACCAGTTTCTCCAAGTCTTTTTACATCTGCCCCAAAGTACCAACCAGCCAGCTCCTAACTCATAACAGCTAAGAGCTGATTGGTTGATTGATTGATTATTTAATGTCTCTCAACTTCAATCATTGATAAATCTCCATAGGGGAGCTTCATTTATATATATATATATTATTATAGATTTATTACCAGTTATTCATATAGTGCATACATATTCCGCAGAAATTTACAAAGATCATTTGAGCATTCACATCAGTCCCTGCCCCAATGGAGCTTACAATTATAGTCCCAACTACATGTAAATGCACACACATTCATTCTAGGGTGGGAAGAGAAATTTGTGTGTCACACATTTGTGTGTCCCACAAATTTGTGTCCCTGAAACATTGTTTTTTTTTTATAGACTCTGAGCACTTGGAGAGAAGCATCAAAGGGGGCAGGCAGGAAGAGTGCTGGGGTGAAGGTCAGGTTGACTTCCGACACTGTAGTGGCACTGCAGCAGCAGACAGGATGGCCCCAAAAAGCACATAATGGCAAAAAAAAGGTGCAAGATGGAATTGTCCTTGGGCCCTCCCACCCACCCTTACGTTGCGTAAATAGGACATGCACACTTTAACAAACCAATCATTTCAGTGACAGGGTCTGCCACACAATTGTGGTTGAAATTATTGGTTTGTTTTGGCCCCCACAAGAAAGGAAGCAAGTCACCTCTCCCTGCACAAACTGGCTCTATAGAGTCAAGATGTCGTCCTCTTTCTCATCCAATTCATTTTGATGAACATCATCTTCTCCACATTTTATGGAAGCAACCTTCTACACTGCTCACTGACCAGGTATCCCGGTGCACTAAAAACTCTTTCAGAGTACACACTGGAGGGAGGACAAGCAGGTAAAATAGAGGCAGTTTGATTTTGTACAGGGGCTTCCAAACTGCCTTTTTTGTCTCTCATGCGCAGCGCTCAGGTCTGAGCTAGAAGTCCATAACTTGTAACAGCCAGAAGATATAGAACTATTACATATTTCATGATTATTTCACCATGAGGACAGTGTAACCAGAAGACCCGGAAGTAACAAGTTTCTCAGGATAAGCCATGAAAGCTAGGACGATACCTGAAGTCAAAGGAACAGCTCTCTCAGGATGAGCCATGAAAGGTAGGGTGATACCTGAAGACAAGGAACAAGTCTCTCAGGATGAGCCACAAAACCTAGGGTGATACCAGAAGACAAAGAAACCAATGTGCATTCTCCTGCACCAATCCAAGAGAGGCGACATCAGATCTCCTAACTAATGAGGACACTTACTGCCTCCCCCTCTTTGGACACTATAAGAGTGGGAGCACAGCCCAAATTCAGGTTGTTCTCCCCTCCATTTCCCTGGGCTATAATCTGGACAAATAATAGCGAGCTCATGACCAAGGGCAGCGCCAGCGCTTTAGATGAGACGTTAACTGTTTGCATTCCTGTATGTATTTTCTATAGTGTGGCTGATTGTATTTTGTATCTGATTCTTTTCCCCCTAGTAGTGTAAAACATACTTTGTATTGTTAGACAAACTGTACATTGTGTTATACTGTTTTTCACTTTCTGTAACCCCCTGCTGTCCACTAGGGACTAAATACAATATTTGGGACTCTATCTCCTTATTTCTTGAGTTATACTTGAGTCTTGGCTTTTATTCGCATTTAGCAACAAAGGTGTAATACGGACATTGTCCTTTAAAGGTGTACTCAAGTTGGGTACTAAGTACTGCGAAATATACTGTTTTATAAGTATCGGTATAGCGTGCATCATACACGGACAAGGTTCGCAATGCTGTGTTACGCTTTGTTCGCACGTAGCTAGGAATAAAGGGTTAGTGGTTTACCGACAAAGTAAGTAAACTGCGCGCTTCACTTGTCATCTGGTCATAGGCAGGCGGGTACCAGGGAAGACAGCCAGATGTGCACACTGTTCAATCTCCTAGTGATGTTGTAGTGCTGTTGTCCGGATCTTGCCAGATCTGACAGCGGGAACTCACGGGCACCGGAAAGGGGTGCTCCGAGTCTGTGCGGGAAAACCTGAACAGGCTTGTGAACGCGTTAGGATAGGGGGGTGTTCGAGGGTGTCCGGATTCCCGGAATCCAGATGCGCTCATCTCTAGTGTTAAGATGGCTAATTGAATTCCCCCTTATTTTTTTTTTTTTTTAACTTTAACATGTTCAATTATTACTTTCACCAAGGAACAGAGGTTATTTATATATAATCTATCATTTCCCTTAATTCTATCTCTGGTTATGCCAAGTATACAACACTTAACTGTGAAAACTTCTATCGAGAAGCCAGTATCGGCAATAGTTTGAATGACTCTACACCAAAAATCTGCAACTACCCCGCATTCCCAAAGTAAGTGTATAAGGGTACCCGTGAAGAGATCACACTTTGGACAAATAGTAGAGGCTCTCCCGCAAACTTGGAGAGTGTTGTGGCAGACATGTATGCTCTGTGGAGTATATACAGTTGTGTCTGTTGGGTACGAGGGGTATTTGTGGACTTCGCCACTGATGACTTTGCCACTATCCATTCTTCCTCACTCATGGTCCCAACATCAGCCTTCCATTTCTCCCTCAACATACTCAGTCCATCTTTATATTTCTTTTTGCCCAGGGTGTGATATAGTCTGGAAACAAGTTTTTTTTTATTTTCCGATCTCAGTGTTAATTTAATCGGAGATTCGCCGAATGATGGAAATTGACCGGGAAAGTGCACAGCTAAGACGCTTCTCAGCTGTAAAAAACGGAAAAGGTGTGTTTGTGGTAACCCAAACTCCTCCTTCAACTGAGCGAAGGATTTAAGGCCTGTTGAATTATAATTCCCCCTTATTTACTTATTTAAATTCAAATATGGCTCCGGTCAGAGAAAAGCCACAGGAAAAATCTAGTGTATATAATACTAAACACTTTAGTACAGTACCAGAATAATATTTTTCCTCTATGGATTTGTGACAAAGATTTGTGACAACTGAATGTTGAATAAGCAATTAGGAGACATGAACCACTGGAGGGTGCTGACATACTTACACTTTAGTTAGTAATCAGGTCATATGTAAATGAGACAGGGGTGAGCCAATCAGTGGGTTCAAGGAGGGGTAGACTAGATAGACAGGATAGAAAGGGGCATGTGATATAGGAAGCTTCCACTTTTGCTTCCGAATCCCCTCCCTCCCATTCCTATTTCTTCTTCTTCCGTGGCGGTAAAGAAGGTCATCTTGTGTAGTTGTGTAAGTTTGTAGATAGTGGGTGCACTCTCCCTGACAGAGGCAGAACTCTGGGAGGCAATGGAGTCATCTGCCGCCGGGCTCCTGCTCCCAAGGGGGCACCTCTACTCTCCCTAGAAGTTTAAATCAGTTATTTAAAAGTTCTGAAATATATGTGTTCTTTATCTATCTATATTTCTGAACAGAAAAATATATATTTTATAAAAGGTTATATAGGGCTGTGTGTGTGTGTGTGTGTGTGTGTGGGAGTGGGGGGGTTGGGTTGGGCACCAATATATATCTTGCCTCGGAACGAACTTACTATTTACTAAAGGAAATTTGTAAAAAATAGGTGCACCGCTGGTGATCACTCTCCCAGCACCACCACTCTTGCAGATGATGCAGCCATCCCATAGCACATCAATACGAATACGAATTGCCGTATTTTCGGGATAGTAAATGTCAAAAATAAGTGTATTTCTGGATACAAATACACCTATTTTTTTACAAATTTCCTTTAGTAAATTTCCCCCAATTGTTATGGGCCATGCTTCTGCACGGGGGATGGCCGCATCATCTGCAAGAGTGGTGGTGCTGGGAGAGTGCTCACCAGCGGTGTATGGATGGTATGGTGATGCTTACCCCCACTTTCCTATCTTGACCATTCTTTGGTGCCGCCACCATTTTGATAGTCTTTAATAAGTTGTCAAAAATAAATTTGACATTCAAGTTTTGAAACGCCAGCACTTGTGTCTGTGTCGTTATTTTAGTATTAAGTATCACTTGAGTTAAGTTATGGCTGAAATTATAAAGTGTTGGGCATAAGGATACCCAATGGTGAGTTCATGCTATTGTTCTCTAAAACTGGTTATATGTCACGGTTAAAGGTTCTGATGGGGTCGTGTGGTATTCAGGGACTGGAGACGAGGCAGCAGCAGTAGGGTTAAAACGAGCGGGTTTAATAAAAGATATCATACAGGGACTCTAATACTTCTTTGAGGAAAAGACAGGAAAAAAATTAATAAATAACAAGGATGAATGTCCAGATAACAATGATGAGGAATATCCAGTTAACAATGAGGAGGAATGTCCAGATAACAATGATGAGGAATGTCCTGATAAAGAAGTGGGAAGATGGCAACAATAGTGGATCCGGTGACTGAAAGAATTATGAGGAGTGGCTGACCTGAGGATGCTGGAGACGGATTCTTGGAAGTTCCAGGAGTGGGACCAGAGTTTAGGAATCCAGGAGGTAGCATCCAAGAGTACCAGAGAGAAGCTGGCGACCAGCGTGACTGGAAGGAGCGATGGGGTCAAATAGCCAATAGCAAGCTGACGGACACAGCGGGAATAGTAAGGGCACAATGAGTCAGGAGCCTTCCAGGAAGTGCATGGCACAGTATACTTTTTGCACTGACACTGAGCTACCTAGGCAGATCCCCTTTATGCAAAGAGGGTGGCTGCCATTGGCTGTCACAGTGAAACAGGTGAGAATACCTGACCTGGCCCAATCCCCTGTTTGCCCTCAAGCAAGATGGCGACGCTGGCCTCCCAGCATCTATAGCCTTAGAGCGGGACCATGCTGCAGATTCCCATGCTGCCCTCCAACACTGCCGGACCTCTGCCTGCCGCCTCACCTCACATGGAGGCCGACACATGCCAGCCGGCGGCGGACACGGGCGGGTGAGTACAGTACCAGCCGTGTACCACCGCGGCGGCGTGTGACAGTACCCCCCCCCCCTTTTCGGGTAACCTCAGGACGCTTGTGCTTCTTATGGGGATTCTTCAGAAAGAAGCGTTTAACGAGATTAGGAGCCTATAAATCAGCTTGATCTACCCAGGAATTCTCCTCTGGTCCGAAACCAGCCCACTCCACCAGAAATTGATGCCGGGAGTTGCGATAACGAGAGTCTATGATTCATTTGACTTCAAACTCTGCATCTTTCTCTGTATTGACTTTTGAGGGTCTGGGTACTTTCCTTTGAAAGATGCTCAGTTTTAATGGTTTAAGAAGAGATTCGTGGAAGGAATTGGATATCTTCATGGAAGATGGAAGTTGCAATCTGTAAGACACCGGATTGATGACTTGAGTGATGGGAAATGGCCCAATAAAGTGTGGCGCAAATTTCATGGAGGGTACACGGAGACGAAGATTGCCGGTGGACAGCCATACTTACATAGTTACATAGTTACATAGTAGGTAAGGCTGAAAAAAGACTTGCGTCCATCTAGTTCAACCTGGTATAGATATCCATTGCTGATTTGGTAGGTTCTGGTATTTTACAGACCAATTATATTTCTTATTTGTAGCCATGGATGTTTTTCTTCAGTAAATGTTTGTCCAACTTTGCCTTGAACACATTTAATGAGCCAGCCGTTACCACCTCTCTGGGAAGAGAGTTCCAGAGTTTGACTGTTCTGACCGTAAAGAAATTCTTTCTACTAGCTGAATGAAATCTTTTTTCTTCTAATCTATACTCATGCCCTCGCGTCCTAGATTCCTTTCTAGTAGAAAAGAGGGTGTGTGACAGTTCCTTATATTGGCCCTTGATATACTTGTACATGTTGAGCATGTCCCCCCTTAAACGTCTATTTTCTAATATAAATAGTCCCAAATTGCTTAATCTCTCCCCGTAGCTTAAATTCTCCATTCCCCTAATAAGCTTTGTTGCTCGCCTTTGGACTTTTTCTAATTACTTGATCCCCTACCTTTAATGGTGGAACCGCCTTTCTTTTCTTGTCAGCCGCCCTTTTATATCTGGAAGAAGCTTGAAGAAGAGCTTTATGGACCTCAGCCCATATTTTTGCAAAACGATGAAGAGAAGAAGCAGCTGCGGGAACCTCTGGGGATGGCAGACTTGTGAAGTCAGGGGACCGTGGATGCTTGCCATAAACTGTAAAGAAAGGTGTGGTACCTGAAGAGGAATGGTAGGAGTTATTGTGTGCATATTCCGCCCAAGGTAAAAGGTCCTTCCATTCATCCCGAGAGGAGGACACGAAGAGTCGAATGAATGTCTCTAGATCTTGGTTGACACGTTCGGTTTGCCCGTTAGTCTGAGGATGGAAGGCGGTGGAGAATTTCAGTTTTACTTGAACAGCAGCACATAGAGCTCTCCAGAATTTGGCGACAAACTGAACACCCCGGTCAGATATAATTTCTTTTGGCAGACCATAAAGCTTGAAGATGGATGATATGAAGAGTTGAGCAAGCACAGGAGCAGAAGGCAGGGACTTTAGGGGCACGAAGTGGGCCATCTTTGAAAATCTATCGACTATCACCCAGATGACAGTATACCCGCCAGATGGAGGTAGTTCGGATATAAAGTCCATTGAGAGATGCGTCCATGGTTCCGTTGGGATGGAGAGTGGTAGCAGAGCTCCAGCCAGAGGAGTTCGAGAGGTCTTGTGCTGAGCACACTTGACACATGATGACACAAACTTTGTTACATCCTGCCGAATGGTCGGCCACCAATATGAACGCAGGAGAAATTGCAAAGTCTTTTGAATACCGGAATGTCCAGCAAAACGGGAGGTGTGACCCCAGGTCAACAGCTTCTTGCGTAAGTTGGGTGGCACAAAGGACTAGCCTGAAGGAGGTGTAGGATGAGGAGTGACATGAGCGAAGACTACTGGGTTCAGGATGGGCTGCTTTAGAGGTTTGGAGTCTGAACTGGCATCGAAGGAACGAGATAAAGCATCAGCCTTGTTGTTTAAAACCCCTGGACGATACTTGATTTGGAAGTTAAATCGTTCAAAGAACATAGCCCAGCGGGCTTGTCGAGAAGTGAGACACTGGACGTGACGTAAGAAAGAAAGGTTTTTGTGATCTGAAAAGACTGTGATCTGGTGACGAGCCCCCTCCAACAGGTACCGCCACTCCTCAAAGGCGAACTTAACCGCTAACAGCTCCTGTTCTCCAATGGGGTAATTCTTTTCTGCCGGACGAAATTTCTTGGAGAAATATGCACAAGGGTGAAGCTCTGAATCCTCTCCTTTTTGCGAAAGGACTGCCCCTACTCCTTCTGAAGAGGCATCGACCTCCAGGATGAAGGGTCTATTCACATCTGGCTGAAGAAGGATTGGGGCAGTTATAAAGGCCTGTTTTAGTTGTCGAAAGGCCTCAGAGGCCTCGGGCGGCCATTGGGCAGGATTGGCCCCCTTTCGGGTGAGTGCAGTCAGAGGTGCTGCTATGGTAGAGAAATTTCGGATGAAGCGGCGATATTAATTGGAGAAGCCGAGGAATCTTTGCACCCCTTTGAGGGTGGTAGGAGGTGTCCAATCTTGAATAGCATGAACCTTCTCAGGATCCATCTCCAACCCAGTACCAGAGAGAATGTGACCAAGGAAGGGAACTGAAGAGACTTCAAAGACACATTTTTCAAGCTTGCAGAAAAGCTGGTTCTGGCGAAGGCAACTTAACACCTCACGGACGGTGTGCCGGTGAGTACTGAGATTGGGAGAGAAGATGAGAATGTCGTCCAGATAAACAATAGATACATACAACATGTCCCGGAAGATGTCGTTCACAAATTGCTGGAAAACGGCAGGAGCATTGCATAGACCAAACAGCATGACAAGATATTCATAATGGCCATCTCAGGTATTGAAGGCCGTCTTCCATTCATCCCCCTGGCGGATACGGATCAGGTTGTATGCACCCCTCAAATCTAGTTTGGAGAAGACCGTAGCCCCCTTAACTTTATCGAACAGTTCGGTGATGAGAGGCAGCGGATAGCGATTTTTGATGGTGATGTCATTCAGCCCCCGGTAATCTATACATGGTCTCAAACTGACATCTTTCTTTTTGACAAAGAAAAACCCTGCCCCTGCAGGAGAGGTGGACGGCCGAATGAATCCCTTCTCCAGAATTTCTTGGATATATTTGGACATGGCCACTGTCTCAGGTAACGATAAGGGATACGTTCTTCCCCGTGGTGGAGTCTTGCCTGGAATGAGATCGATGGGACAGTCCCACGGCCGGTGGAGCGGCAGAGTATCAGCGCCTCCTTTACTAAAGACATCCGAGAAAGACAAATAAGGAGCTGGTATGGCTGAGGCAGAGAGTTCGGAAGAGGATACTTGTGACTCACTCAGAAGGACGGGTATGACTTGAGATAAACAAGAAGAAAAGCAGTCTTTACTCCAGGCCTTAATCTCCATAGTTAGCCAGTCGACATAGGGGTTGTGCTTGGTAAGCAACGGCATTCCCAGAACTACAGCGTGAGAGGACTGTGGAAGGTAGAATGGCAAAATATAGTTTCCTGATATCGGTGCGCGATTAAAAACACAGTGCAGCTTAATTAATCATAACCAAAAGGTATATATCCAAGAAAATACCTAAGATTACAGATAGAGGCAAAAGGGTGGTGAGAGAAATAAATAGCGCTCAGTGTTTAACCAAACAAATCAAGAAATAGGTATCACCAATTTTAGGTATGAATATCACCAATTTCTATGCACTTTAGTTCCAGCAGATCTGAGGTAAAACCTGCAAATACAAGCCCCCCTTTCACACAAATGTGTGTTAGGGGGTGACAGATGAATACAAAAATAGTGCAAATTATCCTTTTTAAAAAGACATTTAATGAAAAAGGTCCACACTTACAATATGTAGACTAATATAAAAGCATGGTAGGTTTCCACAGTGGCATAAACAGCAAGGTCCAGATGGAAGTGAGCGGATCCAACGGTAAGTCCAGAAAGCCCATCCGGAACAGGGAATCAGAAGCACCAGGGGACACCGCACCGAACCGACAGCTGTTCTCCTCCAGGGAACCGTCCACGATCAGAACACTCAACGTGTTTCAGAATTGGCCTTCGTCAGGAGTGTCACACTGGTGCTTCTGATTTCCTGTTCCGGACGGGCTTTCTGGACTCACCGTTGTAACCGCTCACTTCCATCTGGACCTTGCTGTTTTAGGAATAGACCCTGAATAGACAGCGTTTATTCCCTGCTGCTTAGCAGCCGACAGGGGGGACTCCCAACCAGCCCCCCCTCACCGCGGGACACTGCCGCCCTCGGGTGGGACAGCGGGACAGGCCCTAATAATCGGGACTGTCCCGCTAAAATAGGGACTGTTGGGAGGTATGTATTCCCATCCCCGCTGTCAGCAGCATGTTTCCTCTGCTGCCTGTCTGTCCCCCAGCACTAACCACATGAACCGCGGCAGCCTCTCCTCATGTTTCCCAGCTGGGAAGCCAGCCTGCGAGCATCGTGTGCAACGAGAATGCAGGTTCCGGGGCGGGCAGGAGGGAGGCGCACACACTGCATACCTCGCTGCTTCTGGGCACACATCACAGGTACCCATCCCCTGGTACCTGAGGCAGGGGCAGGGTACACTGAGCATTAGCTGGTCCCCTCTGAGCCAGTGCCGTGAATATTTAATTTACATATGCGCATATGTAATGAGCGGCAGGCTCATTAATATGCACGGTGCTGGGGACCAATAGTGCTCACTGCTGCCTAAGTAACGTTTCAGACCTGTTCAGACCGCAAAAAAAACGGGTCTGAAACGTGTAGGACCCTGCTATTATACCGTTTCCAAAAACCATTTTTTTTTGGACACGGTATAATCGCTCTGCACCTTTCAGACCGCACAGATTACCGTTTTCAAACGGTTTAAAATCGGCAAAATATCGTTTTTTGTGTGGTCTGAAAGGGGCATTAGTTTATTCACATGTATATCTAACATAGAAATTTTAATATCAACTGTGAAGCATTTTATTTTATGAATCCTTAATAATTCTATACAGGGACCAAAGAACTTCTAATGTATGTTCAAGGTGTCAGTGCTTTCTAATGCTGAATTTCACCTGCTTGGACAAGGGCCGACTGTCTTAGTACTTAGAAAATGGAAGGTGGCCAGATCACTCTTTCCAAAGCAAGTTTCCTGTTTTGTTTTATGCAAAGAACAGTCTGTACTTCCTCAGTGAGGCTCTGCCAATTTGAAGCACTGTTTTCCAAGTGAAAATCTTTCAGACTTTAGGGTTAGTAGATCAAGGGTAGCTATGTATATAAGACATTATTTCTTTTTTAGACTGCAAAATATTTTCTAGTGCATTATAATATAGATTTTAGATAATTATGTACCACCACATATAGCTGATTTGTGTATTTAAGCAATTTTATGTAACTGAAAACAATGTCTCTGACAAAACCATTTCCTGCGTGAATTATGGCCTTTAGCAAATGTCACTCTAGTATATGCCCTGCAGAAGGAAATGTGCATGGTCATTACGGACAATTTATTTTATACTAATGTGTCACTAGAGCCAGAATTCTAGGTCGTGAGAACAGAAGAAAAACATTCATTGTGCTTTAAGACCAATAAAGCTAACATTCATTAGAAAGTGTTCTCTTAAGTACAGCTCTTAAAACTCAAATAGCTACAGACAAATGTAACTGTTGGCTATAGAAAGACAGTACTAGCGTAGTCAGTGTAGTATCCCCGCCGCAGCCCTGCGTAGTCAGCGTAGTCACTGTACTGTCCCTGCGGCTCTGTCCCTGGCAAGCCTAGTGAGCGCCTCTCATACAGCCTGTCCCCGCGAGCTGCAGCTCTGTCCCCGGTGACCCTGGAAAGCCTAATGAGTGCCTCTCAACAGCGGAGAGGCGCTCCATCTGCCTGGGATGCGTCTCAGTGATGTCCACTTCAGGGAGACGGTCAGGTTAAGGGGTTCGGTCGCGCGTGCGTCTAGTGCACAAAGGGGGGGGGGGTGTGTGTGCAAGTGTGTCCCATGAACAATAAAGAACGCATTTGCCAGGGCTCCATGTTACATACTGGCAAAAATGCCTTCATTTTAAAACATCCACTATCCACGTCAGCCCGAAGCTTGGTGAGCGCAGTGAGTCCCACAAGAGGACGTGCTACGCATCCTCCCAACCTGTTCATACCCGCACTATCCACGTTGGTTTGGAGTTGAATTTATAAAGTGTGGCGAACGTAGCGAGCCACCGACCTCGAAGCGTGGCGAGCGCAGCAGGCCCTGCAAGGAGACGTGGAAAAGGAGCATGAAGCATGGCGAGCGCAGCGAGCCCCACGCGGGGACGCGGAATACACATAAAGTAATCCTTGTCCCCTCGCGGGGCCTCGATTCCACAAAAGTTTGGTGTGCCACCGACCTCGAAGCATGGCGAGCGCAGCAGGCCCTGCAAGGAGACGTGGAAAAGGAGCATGAAGCATGGCGAGCGCAGCGAGCTCCACGCGGGGACGCGGAATACACATAAAGTTATCCTTGTCCCCTCGCGGGGCCTCGATTCCACAAAAGTTTGGTGTGTTTATGTGGGAATTTAATGTTTCAGAAACTGTTATAATTAGTTCTGTGTACCATTATTGTTATAATGTGCCATATGTACTGTGCTGCAAACCCCTTTTAGTGCCTTATAAATAAAATGTAATAATAATAATATTAATTTGTGCCCATTCATTCTGTAAAGCATTTATGAGGTCAGGCTCTGATGTTGGATGAGGACTGGCTTGTAATATCTGTTTCAGTTCATCCCAAAGGTGCTTGATAGGGTTGAGGTCAGGGCTCTGTGCAGGTCAGTCAAGTTCATCCACACCTTTGTGCACTGAAGTACAGTCTTGCTGGAATAGAAAAGGAACTTCCCCAAACTGTTGCCGCAAGATTAGAAGAATAGCTTTCTTCAAAATGTCTTGGCATGCACAAGCATTAAGATTGCCCTTCACTGGAGATAAGAGCCCTAAGCTTACACTATAAAACAACTCCATACCATTATCCCTCCTCCATGAAACCTCACAGTAGGCATAATACAGTCAGGCAAATAACATTCTCCCTGCATTTGTCAAACCTATATTAGCCTATCTGGCTTAAAAATGGAGAAGCGTTATTCATTACTTGACACGTTTCCATTACCCGCAGTCCAGTGTCAGCATGCTTTACACCACTCCATCTGACGCTTGGCATTGGACTTGGTGATGTGATGCTCGCATTGGTGATGTGAGGCTCGGATTAATGTGCTTACATTAATGGCAGTTGAATTTCAGAACCCTTTTAGCATTGGAATCAGAAGAGCATTGGCAACTTTTTTTACACTGTTGACCCATCATCATTTTATGTGGTCTTCTGCTTCATGGCTGAGTTGCTGTTATTCCTAAGCACTTGCACTTTCACTTCCACTTTCTAATAATATCACTTAAAGTTGACTGTGGGATATCCGGCAGAGACGAAAAATAACAAAACTGTCTCAATGCAAAGGTGGCATCAGCCTGGTGTCTATTTTTTCAAGTGCCCCCTCATTATGCCAGTGTTGGCATTCTAGTCATCATATTCGGAGGGCGCAATTTTGTGTTATTGGAACCGTAAGTTTTAGCACAGTTGAATTATGTAAATATATACACATACACTCATATTTATTTATAAAATTCCAACAGAAAATTCCGCCCCTCCACCCACAGATGATGTAGGCAGTGCTAGTGTCACTGATGACCTGCAGCCACTTCTCTTTTCCTCAGATCCTAGCAGCTCCATGCTTCTCCTCCACCTTTTGCCCACATCTCCTGGTACTTACACTGTTGGATGGGGTTTGTATCCTCCTCAGGTCCCAGCAGCTTTCTTTTATGGCATGGCATATGTGATGTAATGCTATCACTGCCGCTGAAGTCTACTACTGAAGTCAACTACTAAGAGGGGCACTAACAGGAGCAGGTGCTGTGCAGGCTGTAGACAAGTTAAGAGGGGGCTGAAGGGACACAGAGAGGGAAGCTGTTAGAGGGTAATATGGAAGGGAGCTGTTGAAGTGACAAAGGCAGAGATATGTTTAAGGGGCACTACTACTGTAGGCATTATGTGTATAAGGGGCACTACTCGGCATGTGTATAAGCTGTACTTTTGGAGGCATTATGTGTACAAGTGGTACTACTGTGGGCATTATATGTAAGGGGCTCTACTATTCTGGGTATTTTGTGTAAGGGACACTACTGCTGTGGGCATTGTGGGCCTTATTCTAGTTCACTCTTTCTGACAAAATCCTTCTTAGATGGACAAAACCATGTGCACTGCAAGTGGGGCAGATGTAACTTGTGCAGAGAGAATTAGATTTTGGTGGGGTTTTACTTCAAAGTGAGATCTATATTTCAGTGTAAAAATAAAGCAGCCAGTATTTACCCTGCACAGAAACAAAATAACTCACCCAAATCTAATTCTCTCTGCACATTTAACATCTGCCCCACCTGCAGTGCACATGGTTTTGTCCATCTAAGAAGGATTTTGTCAGAAAGAGTGAACTAGAATAAGGCCCTATGTGTAAAGGCACTATTGTGAGCAAATATTGTGAAAAACCATGCATAAAGGGTTATACTGTGTTGCATAATGTGAATAAGGGGCATTACTGAGTGACTTTAGGTCAGGCCTGGCCAACCTGTGACTCTCCAGATGTTGTCAAACTACAAATCCCATCATGCCTTGCCACAGTTTTGCTATAAGGGAGTGTTAAAACTGTGACAAGGCATGCTGGGATTTGGAGTTTCACAACATCTGGAGAGCCACATGTTGGCCTGTCCTGCTTTAGGTGAATAAGTGGCATTTCTGTTTCTCATACTATGCAGTGTAATATGCATCAGGGGCACTACATGTGGTGTAATGTGAGTAAAAATAAAGCCAACCACAACAGCTCAATAAAAAGCTATTCTCCCTACTGCGCATGTGCAAAATGCCAGGCAAATGGTGTGACAGCTTTTACCGGGCTACTAACACAAGACTTTGGACAGATGAATTCTGAAAAATATTGGTGCAATACTGTATGTACAGTATGGCCTTTCCTGTACCCAAGGGAACTGTGTGCACTGGAGGGGCTACAATCAAAAATTGTGGGACTGGGACTGACAAAAAAAGCAGTGGAGATACCAAAAACCAGCGTCTACTACTCTGCTGGAGGAAAGGGGCCCACACAGAGCCTGCAAATAACCCTCTCCTCTCTTAAAATGCCCTTGCGGAGCCATTACAACAATCAGCAAGAAGTACACACAATCACTTTAATTTCAGATTCTGTACATCTACTTTAGCCCACAAGATAGGAATCAGAAGTTCCCTCTCCTGTAAGACTGTCCTATTAAAGTCAACAGACTAATGTTGTGTACACACGGTGCGATTGCCTTGCTATTCGATACCTATTCAACCTGGATCGAATCGCACGGCAAGCCAAATGCTCTCATGAGATTTTGACTATATAGTACTGATCTGTACTATATAGTCATGGCTGTACTGTCTATCTATTTGGCTATTCAATTTCAGCTAAACGTGAGCGCACATTTCCATCAAATCAGGATCAAAATCTTAACACCATGTTCGATCTCCATTCGTTGTCTATACGATACAGATTCAACTTTAACTAAATAGTTAAAATCGAAAGGTTAATCTCACCATGTGTACACACCATAATCTGACAATGGAATTACCCATGCTGAAAAGATACAGTTTCTCAGATTATAACGCTAATAACTCTAATAACAGAATTGCTTGATAAAAGGCTCCATAATGAGTAAGTCCCACAAGTGCATATATAGGCATGATAAGAGTTGCTATTGGGTAAAGCAGAAATAGGGAAACATTGGAGTTATGGTTTAAGCTTAGTAATAAGAGGAGTGTACAAGGGAAGAGGGTTAAATAAGGTATTATAGTCTAAGACAGTGGTTCCCACACTTTCCTGAATCATGGTGCCCGAGAGTTCAGCATTTTTTTTAAGGTATCACTAGGATTAAAGAATTCTATTGATACATTTTGTTAAAAAAAAAAATTAATTAAGTAAATTGCTCCTACCTGTCATGAGTAGGGTCAGTTGTGTGGTGGTGTATAGAGTTGTGCTTCTGATTGTCCACATGTTTAGGATTGGTCATAGACTACTAACCCGAGGCACCCCTGGAAGAACCCAAAGGCACCCCAAGGTGCCTAAGCACGCAGTTTGGGAACCCCTGGGCTAAAATACAAGGATTAACACAGTAACCTCTCCACCCTGCATCCAAACCCAGGCCTTCCCATTAAGTGCTAACCCTCCCTCTCCCTATGCTAACCCTCCCCCTCCGTTGCTTAATCCTAACTCACCCTTCTTAGTGTCTAACCCTTCCTACCTCTTAAACACCCCCCCAGCTCTAATCTTCCTGGCAGATGGATGCTGGAAATTTGGGATTCCAGCATCGCCATGGAGAGCAATGTTGGTATTCCGGCACTGGTCTTCTGACTGCAAGTCTGAATTTGGACTATTCTGACTATATATAGAGCTTGATAATAGTAGGGGGGAAAAATGGGGATGGGAAAGTAGGCCTGGGGCACAGGATTAATTTGTCGGGGGTGATGAAGGCATGCTCTGTACAACAAAATTATTGATTAATTCGCTGTATGGTTGAGGAGGTGCTCCCAGGGAGTAGGGTAAGTAGATTCAAAAAGAAATATCCAAGATAGGATAGAAAGAAGTCTCCCGGGTGGGGCACAGCCTTCTAGTACAGTGTTATAACCGATTTCCGATTGAGAAAGCCATACGTGAAACGTACGTCTCGGAAACACAGGTCCCCGCTGTGCACAAGCGGGCACCTCCCCGCCTCACTTGCTTCAAGCATCCAGATCCCACCGGAGTTATAATCCTGCAACTGTGCTGATCTTGCAATTGCATTTACCGCAAATACCACGGTCGAATCAGCTGCCTCCCTCCCCCCTCATATCCGGCTCACGCTGACTGCTATTCCCACGCTGGACGAGACCAGCCAGAACACCTGGCTTTCTCTGCTCACTTACTCCACCAGACTCACAGAGATCCCTGGGCCGGCAGCAGATCACTGCTTTTGTCGTGACACCCTGCGCCCGGTTATCCACGCAACTCTTCTGCTACAACTCAAGTCATGACAGCTGATTACCGCTTCTGACTCTACTAGCCGGCTCCCGCAGATACACCTGACAATTTTGCCAGATTGCACATCAAAAGTGCTGGTCTGTGAGTTCAGCAGCCATTGCGGCATTAGTTTGCTACTATCACTGTGATAATTTTCTAACCTCTTCTTGTCTCCTTCATACATAGAGATATTATTGTTTAAATTACACTGCGACACAGGGCGATTACACCAGTCATTCAACAAGTATATGTGTACTAACCAATATTTATAGCCGCTCATAGTACGTATCTCTTTTCTCCCCACAAAAAGAGACAGCATAATATGACCATAATATGATTATGCCAGCTCATTGCTGAAGATAGGAGATTAGAACCCACATCAAATGCCATGCATACTGCTCAGACCAAACTTTCCAATTAATTGCAGGTTTCTCATACCAGGGATCGCATCAATTCTGCTTTTTAAGAGTGTATACTTTAGTTTTTCTCTTTTTTTTCTGACGGCATCCCAGTGGTGTACTTTTGAACCTAAGTCGCTTTCCCTGCAATGTCATTTTTTGACAACAGGGACTAAACTAGGGACATTTGAGGACCACATGCCAAAACGCATTTAAATACTTACTTCCTTCAATACCTCACTACCAGGGTGTTATCGCTCACCCGTTGTCCACTACAGTCATCACTGTACACAACGGGCAGCAGCATACACCAGGAATTATAGTGACTTGTATATTACATATTACTACCAACTACTGGTTCTCTAATTCCCAGAGGCCCAAATTGTGACTCTGCACTGTTTCATATACAACAGGGTCAATTTGGTTACCCTGGCAACAGCAGAAACCTTCTTTCCTCCCAACTTCCATACTTGTGACGCTCTTGGGGTCCGTTAAACTACGCATTGACTGAATACTTTCACATGCGTAGGTAGCAGCCACTCTCTGAGCAAACACCTATCTCAAGTATTTCATTCACTTTTCTATTATCTCTCACTTTACCACCAAATCCTTAAGCAGCAACAATGTATTAATTGGATGTTATTATATAAAATGTTATATTAGATTACCTTATAAGTAGAGATGAGCGGGTCCGGATCTTTGGGATCCGACAGATCCGAATATCGCGATCCGAGTCTGGATCCGAGCCGGCTCGGGAGTTGCCGCCTAAATTCCGGACCGAAAACGGGGCAAAACGTCATCATCGCGCTGTCGGATTCTCGCGGGATCTGGATTCTATATAAGACGCATGTGCGCCCCGCCATCTTTACTCCAGCATAGGAGAGGGAAGAGGGTGGTTGTGCTCTGTGCTGTGTGCTGTGCTATAATAATAATATATTATTTTGCTGCTGCTCACTCGATTAGGGTCTGCAGGGGCTGCTGTACACAAGTCCAGTGTACAGGGGCTGCAGTGGCCAGTGTACAAGGGGCTGCAGTGGCCAGTGTACAAGGGGCTGTACAGGGGCTGTGTTCAGTGTGACAGGGCTTGTGTCCAGTGTGACAGGGCCTGTGTCCAGTGTACAGGGTTTGTGTCCAGTGTACAGGGGTTGTGTCCAGTGTACAGGGGTTGTGTCCAGTGTACAGGGGCTGTGTCCAGTGTACAGGGGTTGTGTCCAGTGTACAGGAGCTGTGTACAGGAGCTGTGTCCAGTGTCCAGGGGCTGTGTCCAGGGGCAGTGTCCAGTGTACAGGGGCTGTGTACAGCGGTTGTGTCTAGTGTGACAGGGCCTGTGTGCAGTGTGACAGGGGCTGTGTCCAGTGTACAGGGGCTGTGTCCAGTGTACAGGGGCTGTGTACAGGGGTTGTGTCCAGTGTACAGGGGCTGTGTCCAGTGTACAGGGGCTGTGTATAAAGGTTGTGTCCAGTGTACAGGGGTTGTGTCCAGTGTACAGAAGCTGTGTACAGGAGCTGTGTCCAGTGTCCAGGGGCAGTGTCCAGTGTGACAGCTGTGTCCAGTGTACAGGAGCTGTGTCCCGGGGCGGTGTCCAGAGGCTGTGTCCATTGTCCAGGGGCTGTGTCCAGGGGCTGTGTCCAGGGTAACGGGCTGTGTCCATTGTCCAGGGGCTGTGTCCAGGGTGATGGGCTGTGTCCATTGTCCAGGGGCAGTGTCCAGTGTGACGGCTGTGTCCAGTGTACAGGAGCTGTGTCCAGGGGGGGGGGTGTCCAGAGGCTGTGTCCATTGTCCAGAGGCTGTGTCCAGGGGCTTTGTCCAGGGTGACGGGCTGTGTCCATTGTCCAGGGGCTGTGTCCAGGGTGATGGGCTGTGTCCAGTGTCCAGGGGCAGTGTCCAGGGGCAGTGTCCAGTGTGACGGCTGTGTCCAGTGTACAGGAGCTGTGTCCAGGGGCGGTGTCCAGAGGCTGTATCCAGTGTGACGGCTGTGTCCAGTGTACAGGAGCTGTGTCCAGAGGCTGTGTCCATTGTCCAGGGGCTGTGTCCAGTGTGACGGCTGTGTCCAGTGTACAGGAGCTGTGTCCAGAGGCTGTGTCCATTGTCTAGGGGCTGTGTCCAGGGTGACGCGCTGTGTCCAGTGTCCAGGGGATGTGCCCAGGATCCAAGGGGCTGTGTCCAGTGTGACAGGCTGTGTCCAGTGTAAAGTAAGAAAAATAAATAAAAGTAATAAATAAAATAAAAACACATTTTTGGAGGATGATGGAGGAGGAAATAGTGGGAGATCAGCAACCTGATAGAAGTGCTGAAGCTGCTACCACCAGTCATGACAAGGCCGATACCTCTTTGTATTTTTTGCTCTTTGGAGCATTTCTCTTTTTTTGGGATAGTTTATTAAACTGCCACCCTGTCTGCCCCTGCAGTGCCGCTCTGCTTCCAAGATGTGCCAGGTTGGAAGTGTAAGGTCCACATGTATTTGATGCCCACTGCTGTCGCTTAGCTTAGTCATCCAGCTACCTCGGTATACCCTTTTGGCCCAACTACAGTAAATGAAAACAATTTTGTAAGCTGTGAAGTGATCAAAATTGACTAGAAATGAGTGGAAACTAATGTTATTGAGGTTAATAATACTTTAGGGGCAAAAACAGGCCCAAATTCTGTTATTTTAGCCATATTTAGCATTTTTTTCATAAAAATCCAGATCCAAAACCAAAACCCACAAGGGTGGTTTTGCCAAAACCAATCCAGATCCAAAACACGAAGAGAGATCCAGATCCAAAACCAAAACCCGAAAAAGTGCCCGCCTCACATCTCTACTTATAAGCAATTTGAGGCAAGTTGTCTGTATTACCAGTGGAGACTGTATATTTACCCGTAAAGGTTCGATTAAGTGATATCTCTCCCTATACTTAGACCTTCAGACAACACGGAAAGCTCATATTTCACAGCTTTCTCACCACTAGTTACAATTATTTCCCACATTAATTTTGGATATTTATTTTTGAATATATATAGAGCTTCCTAAATTTCAGCCTTTCTTCTGAGTTATGTATCATTTTAGAGAGATTATAATGTTCTACTAAAGTCAACAGAAAACTCAGTCTTCCAAGAATGTGTGCAAGTACATTTACATAGCTTACAATAAAGATAGCAAACTTCTATAGTTAAATGAGTCTGGTCTGAAAATACTTCGAGTTCACTGAGGCTAAGTACACAGATGTGTTTATGGCAGGTTATATAATGATTTATGTGTAAACCTTTTAGAAACTTAGCTGTACCGTACTTTTTTATTTTGCTAGTAGGTGGAGAGGAAGAACCACCAGTACAGTATATATATTACAACCAGATAAAATGTCAAGTCAGCCAGAGTGGTGGGCACCAAACAGGGTGAGATTCTGATTGAAAATGATCAAATTTCCTGGTCAAAATGTACAACTTTACAATGTCTAACATTCTAAATAAAACAGATTTATTTTTTCTAGCATGGGAGGGGTACTGAGGTAACCAAAGGTGCCCATACACTCAGTGCCAGATTAACAATGGGGCGAATTGAGCTGCAGGCCTTAACATAAAAATAGGCCCAACACCATGACAGTATGAAGATCATCAGACCAGCTGGCGTATCTTTTTCACACATTTCTGCAATTCTTTTACTTTTAGATATTTAAGGGCGACACTGGGGCTTATAGTGTATGGGTTCTACATGCCTACATGGCATTGGCATTACCTCCTCTATTTCTTGTAATTGGCCCTTGAACATGTTTAGCTCCAGGCCCAGTAAGCCCATAATTAGGCCCTGCATACACAGTGATTTACCAGCAATTTGGGTTCTTTACATGTGATTGCAGCAATCAATCACAGGAAAATAACCCAAATGGAAGGTGGCTGCCAGCAGGTCTGATGCAATGTGCGGCCGTCTGCACATCGCACCAGACCCTCTGGGTCACCCCTGCTGCAGAAGCAATCTCTTGGATTGCTTCTGAGCCGGGCCGGATTATATGCATATATCGCATGCAAAGGACCACGTGCAAGGGAGCACTGCATTCAACTTTTCTGAGGAGAGAAGTCGCCACAGTGTATGGGAGCCATAAGAAACAGTCATGGAATTTTTACAAAATGTAAGAATCATGTGTTCTTTGTAAATAACTGAAGGTCGTATCATGATTGTTATTTCACATACTGTACTTTAGTAATATGCTGATAGAACAAGAGTTCATGAAGTTTAAACTCATTCTCAGTAGCCTATTGTTCATGTAGATTAGGGTTAAACAAACTGCAGCTCAGGTTGATCAAAATCTAAGTTCACACCTCTGTACATGTTGGAATATTTTTTAATCACGGCGCCCTAGAGTTTCCAAATTTTCTTCACAACACCCAAAGGCAAATGTTTATTATGGGCTGTACACGCTACAACGGCACCGACCCCACCGATATAGGTGACGGCGGGACCCAGCAGGAGGGAACCAGCATTGGTAAGTGCATACACACTTGCCCATGCCACACACGAGATGGGGGGGGGGGGGGGGCGCGGCGGGGAGTGATGGCCACCTTTAGGTTCAGTTATGTGGTGAAGCACAGGATTCACTTTGTTTGTCCACATATTTTATGATTGGAAGCCACAAGCATTTGTTTTGCATTTTACATTGACCATAAATAATTTTAATTGTCCTGTATAAACTACCCAGGGCACCCCCGCAAGCCTCCTGAGCACACAGTTTACTGGTTCTGCTTGATAGATCTACAGTGTCTACAAGGTCAGTCAATTGGTCTACCCCAAAAGGTTGACATGCAATAGGTCAACATATCAAAAAGTGGACAGGGGCAAAAGGTTGACATGCTCCTGGTCGCCATACAATAGGCCGATAGGCCCTGGGTTGTAGGAATGTGTCTATGTCAGACATGGTCAAACTGTAGCCCTCCAGCTGTTGTGAAACTACAAATCCCAGCATGCCTTGCCTTAGTTTTAGCATTCCCTAATAGGAAACCTGTGGCAAGGCATGATGGGATGAGGGCCATGGTTTGGCCATGCTTGGTCTATGTATTGTGACAGATTTAGTCAACAAGTCAACAATATTCCATACTGTACTTCTGGCAGTACACATGCCACAGTGCTCTCAGTTTACACAGTGCTTGACAGGCCAGATTACCAAATAGGCAGAGTAGGCACCAGCCTATGGGCTGGTGCCTACTGTACTGGGGCATTTAGGGGCACCACAACAATAGATCAAAATGATATTGATTTGATCTTGAAAGAAAATTACAATCAATATTTCTTAAATTGCTTCTAAAATATATAACAAAAGAATCAACACAAATAAATGAAAACTTTACCTTAATGACTCTACAGAAAAAATAACTTATGAATGTACCCAGTAACAACTTAATAAAAAATGTTCAGAATGTGTACACAATTGCTGAGATATTGCATTGAGTACAGAAAGACCACTTGACATGTTGACCTGTTGCTTGTGTCGACCTTTTGTCAATGTTGATGTTATGGTGCCGACCTATTGACTGTCGACCTAGACACTATCAACCACTGGTTCCCCTCCACTGTCAGCAACACATACCCAGAACATGCCAAGTATGGCTAGTCACGCCGCTATTACCTGCCAGGAACACACACTGAAAATCAATGCATTCAAACTCATTGTTCTGGAGGGGATGGAACCAAACAACCACTCGCTGGTATGCCAGTGAACCTAACAACCTCTCGGTGGGATGCCAGTGAACTAAACAACCCCTCACTGGAATGCCTGTGAACCTCACAAACCCTCGCTGAGATGCCAATGGTACCAAACAACCCCTCTCTGGGATGCCAGTGATCCTCAAACCCTTTGCTGGGATGCCAGTAATCCTAAAAAACCCTCACTGGGATGCCAGTGAACCGAACAACCCCTTGCTGGGATGCCAGTAATCCTAAAAACCTCTTGCTGGGATGCCAGTGAACAGAACAACCCCTTGATGGGATGCCAGTGAACTTAACAACCCCTCCCTGGGATGCCAGTGTACCTAACAACCCCTCCCTGGGATACCAGTGAACCTAACAACCCCTCGCTGGGATGCCAGTGTACCTAACAACCCCTCGCTGGGATGCCAGTGTACCTAACAACCCCTCGCTGGGATGCCAGCGTACCTAACAACCCCTCCCTGGGATGCCAGTGTACCTAACAACCCCTCCCTGGGATGCCAGTGAACCTAACAACCCCTCGCTGGGATGCCAGTGTACCTAACAACCCCTCCCTGGGATGCCAGTGAACCTAACAACCCCTCGCTGGGATGCCAGTGAACCTAAAAACCCCTTGCTGGGATGCCAGTGAACCGAACAACCCCAATTGTGGTGCTGGTTTTACAATTTACAGCGAACCCCAACTTTTTGGCAGGTGCCGGACGGGGTCCCGACAGTAGGGATCCCGACAGTCATTTACCCGACATCGGGATCTCGACTGTTAAAACACCGTCAGACGGGTTCCCGAAGGCCACCAGCTATTCTCCCTCGTGGGGGTCCTTGACCCCCATAGAGGGAGAATAGAACAGGTGGTGAGCATAGCGAGCCACTGTGCCTGCAGCGTGGTGAGCACAGTGAGCCCGCAAGGGGCTTTGTTGCGCTCGCCATGCTGTCCAGCCAGTCGGGATCCCGACGTCGGGCTAATGACTGTCAGGATCCCGACTGTCAGAACCCTATACCACACCCCTTTTTGGGCCTGCTGTTTTTTAAATTATTTATTTATAGTAACTATTTTTTACACTGCAGCCTGTAGAGATCTGACCGATCTCATATTTGTATTTAATGGCCATATATACGGCCACCAAATACTGAGGCCTATGCCATCAGGCAAATATGAATCCATAAATACATCTGATTTTCCCCATGTGATGTCCTACTCTGCATCAGCTGTATATTGGGATCTTAGTAAATATCCCCCCATACATCTACATAAAGTATATACAACAAAATACAGTAATTACACTTTTTTTAAAGGCCAAGTTATAGTTGTTTGTAAAGAAAAATGAACAATAAATCTAAGGGCAACTGGATATGGCTAATTAAATAAGATCCTGTTAATTGAAGGGTCTGGTCCTCAATGGAGGAGACAGCATGGCTTTTCTCCTCCTAACTGGAGCACTGGTAACAAATGACTGAACTTTTTTCATCTCTATCCGTGTTGCTCTCTACAGGATAATGACATTTGCAAGCTGGAACTTATATTTTTGTTTCTCACTTTGCAACCGATTAATTTGTCCCTAGATCATTGGTTCCTAACCTGGGGTACTAGTACCCCTGGGGGTACTCTGCAGACCAGTTGGGGGTACTTGAAAATAATATTGGTAATGGCGGAAGAAGTCTCCAGGATAAGTCTCCCATTGCCATGTAGACGAATCACGTTACATCACGTCCGGTTCTGTCTGCATCGTCACTAGCGTCTTCTCATGTCTTTGCCTGATCACATTCGCTACCACAGGTGGAGGAAGCAGTGGCATTAATCTTACAGGCGTTAGCAGGAACCCTGGAGACAGTATACAGCCAGCGGCCAGACACAGAGGGACTCTATTCCTGACCACACACTACTCCTCAGCTACTCCTTAATATAAGGACACGCATAAGGACACACATACAGCTCACTTCCACTCCACTTGTAAGTACTGTGGATAGTTCAAATTGAGAGGAGGGGGTACTTATAAATGAAAAGCTTAATCAAGGGGTACGGGAGAGAAAAAAGGTTGGGAACCACTGCCCTAGATTAAGGACAGAAGTAGGGAGTAAAGTCCAATACAAGCAAACCCATGCAGTCAGTTGCTAAGGAAGTCTATTGATAATATTTTACCACAACTTCCACTGCTTTGGCAGCATGGATTCCTTCTTGTTACTGTTATTGACATTGCACAGACTGATGGATGTACTTTAAAATAAGAAGGCTTCAGAACTGTTGCAAAATAGCTGTTGTGAATCTATCTGCAGCATTTTTTTGGAATCCACAGCTACTTAATATAAGATGTGCCAGGTAATTTGCCCACAAACTCTTGGACCAGGCCTGAAATTAAGCCATTCTCTGAAATGTGGTCAAGAAAGTTTTACGATTATGCCCTTCCTTTATTTCGTCATCAAGATATTCACCAACATCTGAGAAAATAAAATGGCCATAGCTCTTGTATTATTACACTTTGTTTCTATTTCTGGAACAGCATGGAGACACAAACTGTTGTAGTTCCTGTTGTTGTTGTTGTTGTTGTTGTTGTTGTTGTTGTTGTTGTTGTTGTTGTTGTCATCTCTGGTTTTATACATTTTAATGAAGCAAATTGAGCTGTTGGATTAGGATGTCTGCTATGGCATGCTTGATACCTAAAGGCCAAGAGGTTAGGTAAGGTCTCCAGAAATGTGTCTACTTCAACCATAGCTTTCTTATACACAACTGGAAGAACAATATACTAATCAGGTCAAGGCTTGCATTCAAAGAAATATTGCTTTATGTAATTCCATAAAATAAGATTTTGCACTCTTTTAATGATTACCTTTCTGTGTTATGTAATAGTATTCATGAGATAACCGATATTTGTTAATAGCATAATGTTGTAGATAACAGAATATTCTATTATATGTGGAAAATTCCATAAAATTATTATGGAAAATTCCATCTCATTTGAAAATTTGCACGTGATTCTGTGGAATAAAGATACATATAAGCTTGTGCATTTTACATTTATTTGGCTCTGCAGGAGGGTGAAACAGAACATTGTGTTTAGCTAACTGTGTGAGGCATTGGTGGGTGTCCAGCTAGATAGTGGTTAGAGTATAAGACGGGAAAAGGAAAAACAGTGACAAAGCATACAAACATAAAGGAGTATAGGGACAGAATGAAAATGTATGTCAAGTACTTGGTACTACGGAAATAAATATGCTTAATACAAACCGTAACCCTTTGAGTGCCAACGTTGCTGTGAGCGATCCTCAAAATATCCGTTAAAATGCCATCATCGCTTGCAGCGGCTGTTCTTTTAGTATAAATAAATACAAAATATATATATATAGTCTTCCAAATCCAAACGGACAAGCTGGCACTCAGGAGTCATGTAATGATGCAGAAAAAGTGCAACATTACACAACTCCTGAGTGCCAGCTTGTCCGTTTGGATTTGGAAGACTACATTTTGTTCTTTTGTTTTTTTGGCACCGAGGGGCAAGTTGTCTTTATTTATTTTGAGTGCCGGCACTTGGAAACATATATATATATATATATGTATATATATATATATATATATATATATATAGGGATCTGGATCCCCTGTCCTGAGCCCAGGCGCAGGGGAAGAAAACGGCACTCACGGATTTGAAGAAAGAAGTATTTATCAATACATAATGACGTGAGAATTTACAGCATTATCTTCAACGTTTCAAGGCAGGTTGCCTTTTCGTCAGGATGCGCTGTTATGTGCAAAAGGGGCCAAAGGTGCAGTGAATAAGCCCGAGCAGTCTCGGGCTTATTCACTGCACCTTTGGCACCTTTTGCACATAACAGCGCATCCTGACGAAAAGGCAACCTGCCTTGAAACGTTGAAGATAATGCTGTAAATTCTCACGTCATTATGTATTGATAAATACTTCTTTCTTCAAATCCGTGAGTGCCGTTTTCTTCCCCCGCGCCTGGGCTCAGGACAGGGGATCCAGATCCCTATATATATATATATATATATATATATATATATATATATATATATATATATATATATATACACAAATACAGGGACTCAACACTCTCCATAATGAACTAACTCACCTTAGTATACAATTAATCAAATAAATAATGGGGTTTTAGTTCATGAATTGATCAATGCATTTAAGCTTGCAGCCCATCGCCAAGGGACCCCATTTCACTGCAAGTCCTACACTAGCATTTGGTTCTCAAGAGCCTGCCAACTGCTGACACATCATGGACATGTGTTTTTTTCCTGGTTTAAAGCTCACCTGCCAAGTGCCTTATGGCTTTTAAAGATGAGGCAGTCACCTAACACAACACCTGACTTAGAATTAAAGGGGCAGCTGTAACAGATGAGCTAATTTATCTGTAACCTGTTACAGCTGCCCCTTTAATTCTAAATCAGGTGTTGTGTTAGGTGACTGCCTCATCTTTAAAAGCCATAAGGCACTTGGCAGGTGAGCTTTAAACCAGGAAAAAACACATGTCCACTTTAGCTATGATGTGTCAGCAGTTGGCAGGCTCTTGAGAAACAAATGCTAGTGTAGGACTTGCAGTGAAATGGGGTCCCTTGGCGATGGGCTGCAAGCTTAAATGCATTGATCAATTCATGAACTAAAACCCCATTATTTATTTGATTAATTGTATACTAAGGTGAGTTAGTTCATTATGGAGAGTGTTGAGTCCCTGTATTTGTATTTATTAGAGCATGTGGTCACAGGCCACTTTCACCCCAACCTGGGAATGGCGAGTGCTGTTTGCACCCCATTCGCAGGGATGGCAAGTGTTGTGGTACTCTGTATGTGTGTGTGTGTATATATAAATATATATATATATATATATATATATATATATATATATATATATATATATATATACTGTACCTCTCTCTCTCTTTTATTTAATTGATCCACCCAGACCTGGAGTTCCTGGACCGATTTTTCCAGAAAAAATAGTACTGTGTGCAAGTAATACCAAATCATTCAGCAACCAAGCATGTACATTATAAAAAGCCTATTAAATGATATATACTTGATATACTTGTACTTGGGGCTGTGGGATACCTGATGCACTGCCAGCAGCACAGAACAAGACAGCCTGGTCAGCAAACTGAACATGATCAGCAGGTTGTGCTTCGTAGGCCTCGTTTATTTAGAGTGCATTGTGACTTTATCGCAATACGGATAATGAGGTCAAACAAATGTTCCGGCCAGTGGCGTAAGTTTGTCCCAGTTGCCCGGAGGCTGGATAAATATTGGTGTCCCCCCCAAAACCTATATCATTAAAGTGTCTGTCACCAGTAAGACAGGTCATGGGTTCTAATATAGGGTGTGACACTTGCAAAAATGATGTTCGGAGGGGGAGTCAGCCACAGAAGTGATATGAACAGCTTTCAATTAACGGATTTAAACTTGCAGGAGAGAAGAGGTGCCCCCTTGTGAGCAGGAGCCCGGCGGCAGATGACTCCATTGCCTCCCAGAGTTACGCCTTTGGTTCCGGCTCAATCGTGACAGCATACTCCATCTGTATGTTACATTCTATCGCACAGCTGGCATAGCTAATGTTCTGGGTGTGATAGATTGCACAGACACACACACACGCAACTGAGATCACCCAGAGATAGCCAGAGAGTCTACCTGAACCACTGTAGTTAGGTTGAGAATAAAGGTCTCCTCTTCTCGTCCCGGCTCATCAGCTCACCTGCTGATAGTTTCTGTAAAGAAATTATACATTTTTTAGAGTCCCAAACATACTTAATGTCAAGATATATATTTTTATCCTTTATAAATTAATTCTAAGGTGAAAATGTAGGTCGAAAAATATTATGTTACAGAATAAATTAAGTAAAGTAATTTTAAAGTAGAGACCCATCGATATTTTTTATAATCACATCAATAAAATCTTTAAATGTAATGTGTACCTTTTTTTTTTCTATTCACACTAGGTGGCCTGTGCAAAAATGTTGCATGGGAATAAAATACGATTCATTATATAGCGAGGTTGGTGGTTTGTAGTAGGGTGAAAGAAGAACTGGTTCATTTGTAGCCATTTTGAGTAGCCAAACAAAACCGATCATCTTAAGGGGCCTACATACTGTACGTGGAGATGCTGAAGCATTCTGAATGATGCTAGATCACTCATAACGCTTCAGCAAGATCGCTCAGTAGTCAGTACACATTGATGTTTCAGGTTTTTAACTATTATTTGTAAACAAACAATACATTGAGAAATTATAAATGAACAATTCAGCAAAAGAGGAGAACTTAACCGTTAAAATGGTACCAATAATCACCTTAGAGAGATAATATATATGATGATTGTTGACATTATATAATGATCTAAAGATGCCCGTATTGTAAAGGTCACGCTGAATGGACCACATAGATGCTTATTCAAGCAGTAAGTATTCCACATCACGTATACTTATTTATAAAGGGTACTGTTTTGTTTTTTTTTGGAGGGGGGGGTTATATTTTCACAATGGTCATGTACAAACAACACTTCAAACAAACATGTTGATTTCTGCAATTTTATTTGGCATGGCCCTTTACCAATTTTTTGTTATTAACTTTTAAGTATGAATCAATGTGTGTTTACCTAGGTAATTAGTACATTTTAGGATGGTTTTACAATTTACATAAATAGTATTTTGTGCAACAAAATACATAGCAAGATCAAGTCATACTGACCTTGATTTTAAAAATGTGCTAAGTATTTTTAAGAATTTAAGCGAAATAACAGAGCTACATAACTGAAAAATATTTGGAAAACATGTTTGTGTATGTGTTATGTTGTGTAGTGTATTTGTTTTGTAGGGATTATAAATTACCCTCCTGTTATATATATATAATAAACAAAAGCAGAAAATATGTGTTTATGCACAATTGAAGTAACTTAACTGCCACCTGCTACCGTTCACTAGAATGGGGCGTTTGAGCGTCCCTGTTCCACGGATCACCATCCGCCAGAAACCTGCGGATGGAGATCTGGCGGCAACAAAGAGAATGGCCCCATCTGTATGTCTGCATTTTAAATGTTAGTAAATGGTTATTGTTAGTAAATGGTTATTGTGGCCACATATTTTTATGTTTATTACATGTTTATTGTTTAGACATTATTAATAAACCAAAACCAAAAGAATATTTTACTTGAAATATACACTATTTAAATAATGTTTAATTATTATTGGTTATTGGTAAGTGTTGGTTAAAGTTATTGCTATTGATAAGTGTTGTGCTTAAGTCACAGTCCATATACACTTAAGTGATAATAGCTGTTGTCTTGGTTTGGTGATAGATACTCTAACATTTTCCTCAGATGGGAACAGATTCAGGGGATGTTGGTATTGAGTGGGTTGTTAGACTAGGTCCCTTATTCTGGTTTGCTCGCAAAGGCAAATTCCTTCTCAGATGGACAAAACCATGTGCACTGCAGGGGGGGGGGGGGGCGTAGATGGAACATGTGCAGAGAGAATTAGATATGGGTGAGTTATTTTGTTTTTGTGCAGGCAAAATACTGACTGCTTTATTTTTACACTGCAATATATATCTCACTTTGAAGTAAAACCCCACCCAAATCTAATCCTCTCTGCACAAGTCCATTTGAGAAGGAATTTGCCTTTGTGAGTGAACCAGAATAAGGGCCAAGGGGTGCCTGTTACAGGCATTGCAGTGGGATGCTTGCAAAATGCCCCACAATGGTGTTAAGACAGCCCGGATTTCAGCATGGATCTGTTGCTAATTTTTTGCTCCTTTCCTCAGAATCTTCACCTCGCAACATATTTGGCTGTGACATTTGGCACATCTCACTGGCAGAATTTGGCCTCAAACATTTCCAGTAAACTGCACACAACAAAATGATTTGACAGCCATCATCTCTGCTCTTTTCATAGAATAAAATTTCCATTAAGCTCCATGAAATGAATAATCCAACAATGGAAAGTTACACAGCTGCTAAACAGCATGAACATTTTTAAAGCAAATTTGCTTATCGCTAACTACAAAACTTTTTAGGCTGAACACTGAGATATTGCACATCTACAAAGCATCCTATCCTGCACAACGCCCAGGCACTGCACACCCAGAAGCAGATTTACCGCTAGGCATCCAAAGCAGTCACCTAGGGCTCAACAAGACTGAATGATGGTGTAATCAGTAGTCGAAGTGGGGAGGTATACAGTGGTATGGCTTACCACAACATCAAGCACTGGGCATTGCATTTAGCTGCACAGTTGTGAATCTGTCTCACAGCTGTGCAAACTATTAGCAGCTCCACTCAGTGGATTTCTACACTTAACTGCTGTATTTCTACACTCAGGGCCGTCTGTTGTATGGGCTTAATGGTCACTTGCCCAGGGGCTGTAGGTGTATAAGGGCCGTATTCTGATAGCTGAGGATCACCTTTTTCCAGGTATTTACCAGAATTTTGAAAATCAGCCCTGGGGAACTGGAGATATCCAACTTAAAAGCAGGAGTCCACATCCGACCTGTTAATTGCAATTCCCAGTCATATTTCTCTGGTTTTCTCTGACTAATACCCCTTTCAGACAGAAAAAAAGACCCGGGAATTTCCCTGGTCCAGAAGGGTAGACCCAGGTTTTTTTTCTGTCTGAAAGGATCAACCCGGGTCTAAAATGCCAGGGCTTCAACCCAGGAATTTACCTGGGTTTTTCCCGGGTCTGTATTCCAAAAACCCGGGTCGCCAGCTGTCTGAAAGGAAACGACACAGGTTTTTGGGATTATTACACATTGTTAGGCACTGATTGGCTCTCCTGGTGGGGTGCTGGCTGATTGGTTGTGAGGATGGGCCTCTCTGATTGGCTGGGAGGGCATGGCAATGGGGCTGACCTCTGAGGTCATTAGGGAGCTAAAGAAAGGATAGCATGGCCCACTGGTAGAAGCAAGAGGTGAGAGCTGCTGGCAGTGAGAGGGGAGGAGGATATCGGCAAAAAGATAACTGGGACAGTCAAAGATGCCACAGTGTACTCAAACATTGCAAATATACTGACAGCCATGTGATGTAACATGTACCTTCCAGTATATAAAAACAATAAAACTTGTTTACAACATATCCTTGTGTCATGCCATTGTTAATGCAATGCAGTGAGCAGTCACCACCCACTTTTGATGACCTCATCTCTGTGTGCCTTTAAAACTGTCCTTTACTTATGACACACAGAGTTTTGCAGGAAAAATCCGGCTTCTGTGTGAAAGGGGTCGACACACGAAATACCCGGGTTTTTGCTCCTGTGTGAAAGGGGGTCAGCACCTTGCTGCCTAGTTCTACCCGGGTTTTTGTATCCGGGAAATATCTGGATTTTGGGGATTTTTCTGTCTGAAAGGGGTATTTGAGTTTTTCTGAGAGTATATTCTAAAAAGCTGGGACTCTCCCCTTTCTGTCGACACTAGTGGCTTGTCTCTATCATGCCCAGAACCAGAGATATCAGCCTTCCAGCAGATGGTCCCTGCTCCAGCTCCAAACGTCTGGTGTACAGTGTTATATTTTTGTCAATGGATTGCTCTAGCTCCTGATCTCTGATCCCCAAGTTCCAGCACCTCCTGAAAGTTGGGACCCTAGTTTGTTATACTATTGAAGGCTAAGAAATATATTTCCAGATAATGGTGATATCTGCAGTCAAACAAGCTGCCCTTCCACTGGAAAATGACGAATATTAAGCCCACTCCATTATCCAACCCTCCCCTGCGTATAAAACACCCCCTACCTCCCTGGAAGTCATTTACAAGGGACCCTTCATTCAGCTCAGTGCCCCCTTCCACACGTTCACCCTCGCACCACCTGTGCAGTAAATGAGTAATTAGCAGAAGTTACTGCTCCAGGTCCTACATATTGAATGGAAGAAAGAGCACCCCCTGCCACCCATGGGACATCAAAGCTGCTGCTGATAGCACCCCCCAACCCTAGGAGGGGAGAATGGGTAAGGGCCCCAGTGCATTGCTTTGCCCAGGGGCCCACACTGCTGTTAAGATGGCCCTGCCTACACTTACTCTGGACCAGGGGCGTAACTATTACCTTGTGGGCCTGTGAGAGGGGTGTTGGGGGCGGTGCGGTGCCTGCTGCCGTGCAGGTGTCTCCGGACCACTAAGCTGGTGCCGCACCCTCTCACCTTCAGGCCGTGTCAAACCATGGTCCTGGAAACTCTGGCAACCGGACACGATGGACTCCTCCCGATGGATTCCTTTCCCGGTATTATTCGCCTTACTGTCAGGAACAAAAGGGCGTTTAAGCAGGCTCCACAGTTCAACTCACAGAGGGTTGAATGTAAAGGGTGTTTCGAGTGGGTGAATGGTCATCATTGGGCTGAGCCTCAGCCACCCAGTTTCATCTATAGGCACTTGCGCACCTGGGTGTTTAGATAAGGGACTCACATGTCCATGTGCAGTCCCTAAGCCGGTACGTAAGGGAAGGGGAGACAGACAAACATAAAGACTACTCACTCCCAGGCTCTTGTCACCTTGACGGGCGCTCTCCAGCACCTGTAGGGGAAACATGGGATGCGGTCATCTATTAGAATGAACTTAGGTCTACAGTCATTAGGTCTACCCCACTAGGTCGACTGGCAGGAAGGTCGACCTGACTTAAGGTCGACATGGGCCAAGGTCGACATGACTTAAGGTCGAATTTGCATAAAGGTCGACATGAGGAAGGTCGACTGGTCATAAGGTCGACATGGGTTTTTCACTGTTTTTTAGCCGACATGTGCCGACAGGCGGTATTCATGCCCTACCATCCACTAGGGCGTGGTGGGAGAATAAAATAGTGTGCCGAGCGCAGCGAGGCACCGTGCCCGAAGCATCGCTAGCGAAGCGAGCAATGCGAGGGTCCGATTCTCATTGCCAACTGTGTCCATGTCGACTGTGTCGACATTCGGATCAAAAAACAGTGAAAAACCCATGTCGAACTTATGACCAGTCGACCTTCCTCGTGTCGACCTTTATGCAAATTCGACCTTTAGTCATGTCGACCTTGGCCCATGTCGACCTTAAGTCAGGTCGACCTTCCTGCCAGTCGACCTAGTGGGGTAGACCTAATGACTGTAGACCTAAATGCAGTCTGACGAATGATCCCATTCCGGGAAACATAACCTCCCTATCCTATAACTTTCCCTAACACAGGGCTAACTGTCCTACGCTCCCTTAACAACGTTACATTAAAGCTGCAGGTATCTAATCGCTCAAACAATTAACTAATATGCAAAACAACAGCAACATGTCAAAAACACTCAGACAATAACCTTAAGCAACAGAGAAGACAATCAGTGGGAATTTACTTATCACCCTTCCCCTCACTTAACACCCGCTCTGCCCACGAACAGCCATTAGCGATAATGCGAGGGAACAGCCGTTCCCTTTTTCCTACAGAATCCTGCTCCCGAAAAGAGCTGCCGCAAAGCCTACTGTTCCCAGCAACAGGACCCTTCAGGGGAGTAAAACCCACCTGTGGTACCCCAGAATTGGGGATATCCCTTAGTCTTTTTCTTTCCCCTTTTGCCCATCCGACTGCCCATACATAACATAACTTCTTACACAATCTCTTTGAGAAAGCCGCTGAGAGCGAGAAGCAGGCGGAGAAACGCGTCAGTGTACTTATTCCTTTCAGTTTGCACTTGTCATCAACCTCACCCGAATACTCACCCAAATACTATTGACCACGACTCTAGTATCTGCTCAGTAGTGAACGGCGGTAGCTCTCAGGTCAGTAGTGACCGGCAGGAGCTGGAAACGGCACCAGAACCTCAGGTACAGTATCTTGCAAATTGCCTTGATCACACACTCACTTCAGAGCCAGCATCCCCATTAGCCTCAGTGTATTTAGTGGCCCACCGCCCTTATCCCTTCCTATTTAGGAATTGCTTTAACAGAAGCCACATCGTTTGCCCACCGTATCAGGCCCACAGCCATTTGCCCAGTGCAGGACAGCCGGCCTATGCAAACAGGCCCCTAAACCCAGGGTACTAAACAGGCCTTTTGCTTGCAGTTCTGCAGGAACTCTCACACGGCCCACCCAGCCAGTGCCTGACGGTATATTTGGTGCACCTAGGCCAAAAGTACCTAACTTTAGGGGTAAAACTGCGCAGTTCAAGGGAAATTAGTACATTGTTGTACTTCAAACTGGGAATTGCCATATTTGTGTGCTCATATTGTCATTTTGAGATTGTTTTGCAGCATATTGTGCGAATTGCGGCCAAGTCCCTATTGTGGGCCTCATCGTGCACAGAATCCAGTGATTACATTCCAGTGTAATTATTCATTGCATATGTTTGATCTGTAATTTTTATTGATTGGAACTGATTGCAATACTCATTGATTGTCTATCTGTAATTGTAAGTGTCGTGTACCGTGCGAGTTGCGACCTGTGTGATAGGGTCTCATTGGGCCTTATTTTGGTTCATTCTTTCTGACAAAATCCTTCTTAGATGGACAAAACCATGTGCACTGCAGGGGGGCAGATGTAACATGTGCAGAGAGAATTAGATTTGGGTGAGTTATTTTGTTTCTGTGCAGGGTAAATACTGACTGCTTTATTTTTACACTGCAATATAGATCTCACTTTGAAGTAAAACCCCACCCAAATCTAATTCTCTCTGCACAAGTAACACCTGCCCCCCTGCAGTGCACATGGTTTTGCCCATCTAAGAAGGATTTTGTCAGAAAGAATGAACCAAAATAAGGCCCATAGAGCACGATATACATTTGTTCTATCATCTTTAATATTATTGTCAGGCATTCTACTTGTTATTCCTTGCTTCCTCATAACGGTGATCCGTGATCCAGGGCTGCAAAATAAAACATCTGTTCACCGTCCTCACGTGTGGTGAACCTATTATTTTGTGGGTGTGTGTGGGGGTGTTGCTCCTTGGGGTTCCTTGTCCCTTTGCCCTTAGAGTTCAGGCGAGTGAAACCCAAAGACCACAGAAGGACAGTGACAGATGGGAGTAAAGAGTGCAAGGTACCGTTTACACCACACGTGAGTCTGGCGACATCACACCACCCCCAACCAATGAGGAGACGCAGGCCTATATAGGCCTGAAACACTTCACATGCCTTAAGAGACCGAACAGACAGGCCTTAGCGATTACGCAGGCCTAGAGCCTGACTAACCAATTACAGCAGTGACTCTGGCCAAGTGCCAGAGCCATGCACCATTCAATGACTCCTAACTATGGCTCAGGCCTAGTGCCTCTCAGTAGCCATGGGCCTAGGGCCTGACTGAGCACAGGCCCAAATGGGGCACATGCCTGGGGCCTGACTCAATTAGCCCACAGGTCTAGTGCCCGACCTACAGGGGCCTCGGGCTTTGTGCCCAGTTTTGGGGGCCACGGCCTAACGCCTGACCTATACTGGACCCCACGTGCCAGGAGGGTCCAACAAGTAAATACTCCGGGCCGAGAGGGTCAGACAAATGTGACCACAGGCCGGAAGGGCCTGATTTTGCCCACGGGCCTAATACCCGAACACCCGACGATCTAGGGAGGGGGGTAGGTGTACCTGGAGTTGGGAGAGGCCCTGGGGGGGAGCTTCATTAGCTCTTTTGCATCCCTCCCCCGCTGGCCTCTCCAGGAGCCACCATCTTCTTTCTTCTGTCGCTGGCCCGTCCTGGCCAGCGGCAGCGCTGCTTCTTCTCCTCTTGCAGAAGGCGCCGGAGCTCTTCTTTCTTGATCCCGGCGTCTTCTGGCCTCTTCCGTGGCTGCCGGAACTCTTCTTCGCCGCATTCTCCTTCCCCCTCCGGCATCTTCTCTCTTCATGGGCGCTCCTGCGCTCCGCCGATGGGGAACCCTCTTCTTCCTCCCGGAAGGGTGGAGTAAAGCGCGGCGAGCGCTGATTTTGCCCACGGGCCTAATACCCGAACACCCGACGATCTAGGGAGGGGGGTAGGTGTACCTGGAGTTGGGAGAGGCCCTGGGGGGGAGCTTCATTAGCTCTTTTGCATCCCTCCCCCGCTGGCCTCTCCAGGAGCCACCATCTTCTTTCTTCTGTCGCTGGCCCGTCCTGGCCAGCGGCAGCGCTGCTTCTTCTCCTCTTGCAGAAGGCGCCGGAGCTCTTCTTTCTTGATCCCGGCGTCTTCTGGCCACTTCCGTGGCCGCCGGAACTCTTCTTCGCCGCTGTCTCCTTCCCCCTCCGGCATCTTCTCTCTTCACGGGCGCTCCTGCGCTCCGCCGATGGGGAACCCTCTTCTTCCTCCTCCCGGAAGGGTGGAGTAAAGCGAGGCGAGCGCTGATTGGCTAACCACGGCCGATTTCTATTGGCTGCCTATTCGGGAGCCATGAATGGCTCCTAAATAGTGCCAGGGTTTAAACGCCGTGGGTGGCATTTTCTAATGGCGGCCACAATGGTGCCAAGTTTAAACAGCCGCCGTGCCGCTGCCCGCACTGTTGGCACAGGGATCTGACAGCTGATCCCTGTGCCAGGGGAAGCTAAGCATCATCTCTCCCCGTGCCTGCTGCTGAGAGCAGGGGAGCCGTCCCAGCACTGGGGCACATTGTTACACCCCCCCCCCCTTTTTCCTTTGTAGTCCCTATACAGTCCTCACTCTCCGATATCCGGGGGTCAGGGCATTCCGAGGTCCTCCTAGGGAAGTCATATTCGAGGGCCCAGCCTGGACTGACTGTGGCCCCCCTTTCTTCCACTGGCCCCGGGCTCATCTCCGTACCTCCTGACACTACTCTTCGTACCCTCTGGGAAATTGGCTGCTTGTTATGGCCATTGACCACAGGCCACCAGGGAAAATCCTCTTCAATGGGTGCAGTGTCCACCCATGCTTCATCCTCCACCTGGTCCAGGTCGTCATCACGGGCTCCATGGGGTGGAGCTGACCACCATCCTTCGGCAAATTCCTCCGGGGCATCTCTTTCCTCCCGGGCAATCGTCACCATCAGAGGGGAGGGCAGAAGAGAAAGTTAGGACAATGAGAGACAAGGGGTCAATTTAATTCAGTGCACTATGAGGCAGCTCCTGGTGCTATTGAAATCACTGGCGCTGTTATGCTGGAGAATGTCAGTTGTCGTGAGTGTTTAGTCACAAGTACCTGCATTCTCCGAATAAAGTGCCCTGCTGTGATGCTGAGCCTGTTTCCCATGAGATAGTTTTGTCCAATTTCTGATTGCACCCCTCCAGTGATGCAAGTAGAAATACACTTGTCCAACTTATCAGCGTGATAATTTGAACAGCTCCGGGGAGCTCTCTCACAGCATTATTCACAGTATGCTGCATTTAACAGACACCAAAAAGGGTGTCGGAGAAAGTGACAGAGAAAAAAATTAAGCGAGAAAGCGGGAGAGAGGGGTGATCCGGAAAAAGCGGGATTGCCAGAAAGAGGGTGTCAGAGAAAGAAAGGGGATGGAGCAAGAAAGAGAAGGAGGACGGTAAGCAGTAGCGAGAGAGAGAGAATGTCAGAGGAATAGAGAAATAGGGAAGGCATGGAGAGTGAGATTGCCAGGGAGAGAACGAGAGGAGAGAGAGAGGGTGTGGGGGTAGTAGAATTAGAGCGGGAGGCAATAGGACCAAAGGTGGCTGCAGTAAACCAGAGTAGGGGGGGGGGGGTAGAGGACTGGAGGGGTGATAAGACCACCAGAGCCAGAGGGGGGGCAGAGAACAAGAGGGATAACAGAGGACCAGAGGGGGGGTTATAGAGAACATGAGGGAGGGGGTTAGAAAGCATTTTTACAGCCATCACTTTGAATGTTTGCCTTGTTATGCTTTTTTCCCTCTCAGCGCAGAGCTTCCATTTCTCTGAGTGCCAGCAGCGCAGGGTTCCCCTCCACAGCACTGGGTCTCCCTCTCCCCACCAGCAGCACAAGTTCCGCCTCCTTGCACAGGGTCTCACTCTCCCCACCAGTGCAGAGCTGCTGCTTCTTCACAGCTACCACAGTGCAGGGCTTTCTCTTGTAGGTGATGGGTCCCCGCACACAGCGCAGGGTCTCCTTCTTCCCCACAGTGCACTGTGCAGTACTTCTCATAACTGGCGCTGTCTTGTGCTCCCACTCACTACACCTACGTGGGGTGGGGGGGTGCCTTGAATAGCGGCGCAGCCACAGTAATTTTTCAAAAAAAGGGTACTTGTGTAGTTTCACGGCACCACTTACGTAGTCAGCGTAGTGTCCCTCAGCCAGCGCAGTCAGCGTAGTCAGCGACCCTGTCAACATCAGCGTCATGTTCCCGCAGCTTGTGTCTGCGAATGTGTGTACGTTTGCGCCTAACCGGAGCTTGTGCAGTTAGCGTAGTCAGTCAGCGTTGTGTCACCGCTTATTACATCGTGTAGGAACCATTGATCATTTTTAACCTGCCTGACATGACAGTTGCGAATATGTTCCTGAACCCCCCCCCCCCCACACGTCAGCCTGAAGTGCGGCGATCGCACATGGTACTCGTCCTCCTGACCTGATCATATCCCCACTATCCACTTCGACGTGGAGTTAATGTTATAAAGTGTGGCGAAGCGTGGCTCGTTTTTTGCGTCCCATCACAGGGCTCGCTTCCCAGGCAGATTGAGCGCTTCTCCGCCGGCGCCCGCATGATCGCCTCTCCGCCGGGGATCTGGCGGTTACCAGCGCTGTGTGAGAGGCACTCACTAGGCTTGCCAGGGATGCTGGGGACAGAGCTGCAGCTTGCGGGGTTAGTACGTGACTATGCTGCCTGACGGGGACACTACGCTGAATATGCAGGGCTGCCGTAGCATAGCGCGGCACAAGTACCAAAAAATAAATAAAAGTGAAAAGGGTGCAGTGGATTGCCTTTGGGCCCCCCAAACCACCAGGCCCCACAGCAATTGCACCCAACTGCACCCTCAGTAGTTCTGCCACTGCACTGGACTCTCTACTGCATATTCAGGAACTCCCCATCCTTCTTTCATTTGTGGACAGAGTGAGGGCTGGTTCCAGGGCTGAATGATGCACCATCCCAATGACCTTCCGTCTCTGTCCGCATGGACCGCATCCTGCAAGACATCACTGCCAGCCTTTTCATATCTTTTCATCCTCCGGCCCCCACATGACTACCTGTTCATCTCCTACCCACCTCGCATGGCTGCCGCTTAACCCTGCCCACTAAACACCTGTCCCCGCGCATGACTGCCTGCTCACCCTCCAAACATATCTGCCCACTCATGTCCAGTCCCTCCCGCACAATTGCCTGCTTGTTCCCTGTCCCCCCTGCATGTATGCCTACTCATCCCTGTCTTATTACATGTCCACTCTGTCAATATGACTGCCCCCACCACCCAAATGTTTGACCGCTTGTGTCCTCCCCCATGACCGTGCTCTCACCGCCTGCATAACTGCCCTCTTGTCCCCCTCTTCATGATTGCCGTCTAATCCTCCCCATATGGTTAATGCATTCTCATGGGGCCCCTAATCAGTGGCTTGCTTAGGGCCCCATGAGTTTCTCCAATGAGAGCGGTAGGAGTGTATGCACTTGCCGATGCCAGCACCCCTCCGGGCTGTGTGTGTGTGGGGTTAAAGTTATTAATTTGCTGATTTCAGCAGTGCTTTACTAAGCAACAATTTGGCTATTGCCCTAGTAGTACCACAACAGAATACTCCCCCACCAGGACCCACAGCAAACTGGCGTACAGGCCCAAGCCAGCACAGCAGAGTGAGGGGTTTTTCTGAGCATACTCGAGTCTGTCTGAAATACAGTACAGCAGCCTCCACAGGAAAGGGGCAGACCCAGCATTCCCCTCATGTCTTGAACTCCCTGGAGTGTATGTAGTTCAGCCACAGTCTATTGGTCACTTTATTTTTATTGTGTTCTTAGCCATATTTAGCAGTCGGTTCACTTTTGTGTGCATATAGACAATTGTTTCTGTAGTGATACATCATCTAGGTGCAGAAATAATAAATACTCCAGTCAATTTAGCTAAAGACAAGCTTTGCAGAATATCTGCTGACTGTAAACTAAAATTAGTATCCTGCTGAAAATATCTATTTATAGCAATAGTAATGTGCTTCATACATAAAGGATGTGATTAGGGGGAACCACCACTACATCCTGTAACTATGGAAACGAAAAATAAATAAAGCCAGACAACCTATATGCATGGAAATAATCACTAATGTACTGACTCACCCACTGTTCCAACGGCTAGAATTAAGACAGGCTGGGCTGACTTCGTCATAACAAGAGACAAAAATATCCTGCTTATACGTGCCCTAACAATTCAGGATATTATCAACACTGCACCAATAAAAATCTAAAAGATTACTGATGTGTCAGCTGGAACTTAAATTACTTTAATAGGACTTAATTTGTTTAGAAATTGATTCTCATGATTGTAGCTTGCTGCTAAATGATAGCTTTAGTTTTGTTTGAGAACATACTGTATAAAGACATGGAAATCAAGAAAACACCTGAACACGTTTACAAAGATGACATTTCATCAGCCGAGGTGACAGCCTGTCATTATATTAATTTAACTACAAATCACGTTCAGTATGTTGTGATTAACTTTTCAATAACATCTGCCAGTGTTTTGCAGGCAGAACTGTATTATTGGACTTATTGTCAAGTGGCCGAAATGCACAAGTTGGCAGATTTTTGGGGGCTATGTAGCTATTTTTTGCTAGAGTATTGCAAGACTTTGCCAACAATAGGGTTGCCACCTCACTCTTCTTTGATTCCTGGAGATCCCCCCCCCCCCCACAATCCTAATGCGCGCGCTGAGCGCGTTCCAGAAAAGTGGGTGTGGCCTATTCAAAAGTGGGCATGGTCGATATATACATACACACACATATGAATATATATAAAAAGCTGAACTTTGATCACCTTAAAATTTGTTGAGTGTTTAACTGGCTGCGCAGCCAGGGCTGGGCTGCTGGCAGGCCGGGGTCAGCTTGCAGGTCGGGGGCAGGCAGCAGGCAGGCTAGGTGCAGCATAAGGCAGAGAGGCTCAATTTCGTGACTCCACACGCCAGCCCACCACAGACAGTCATCGTCTTACACGTGGCGGCTCAGCAGGCAGCTCGGTGTGCACGCTGCACGCAGGCAGCCAGCAGCGGAAGGTGGAGGCAGGAGGGCGGAGGCAGGGCACGCTGGGAGTCACTGATACACGTGCACTGTACACGTACACATGTGACCCAGCGGCGGGTGGGCGTCGGCAGCAGGGCCGGATTAACAATGGGCCTGATGGAGCTACAGCTCCAGGCCCACTCTCCAAATAGGCCCATTTTGTAGCTGAGGGCCAGGGCTTTCCAACGAGCCCGGCCCCGCATCGCTAGCCCCCCGGGAACAAGAGATACCACCAGGCAAAGCTGGAACGTTTTCCCCATAGGATAACATGGGCCCTGCTAATTCCGACCTCCACCCGATTCCAATGGCTGCCATTTCCTCCGCCGGCATCACAGAAGCTCGAGGTTGATCTCAGTCTAACCCATATCGCTGGGCCTTTAATCTAATATCAGGCTGGTCCATATGGGTTCATTGGTTCTAGAGATATTGCGGGTAAACCAATTTTTTTTTTGCATTTCTGAAATGTAATTTCATGGCAGTTCATGTTGTTTGAGGACAGATTTCTCTGGAACCAAACGGCCCAGTTTCACGGGACCAAAATCATTGGAAGCCTACATGTAAATGGGTCAGTTGGTTCTGAAGATATAGCTGGTTGTTTAAAGGGGGGCGGTTTTCTCTCCCCTTCACACCTAAAAATGCAGGGACTAGGCTGGTGTAAAAGGGGCCATTCTGGGAATGTCCCTGCATGATCCTGGGACCATATTCCCAGGTAAGTCCCTGCAATTTCTGGTGTGAAAGGGGTATTATTTCAAATAGCTGGGACATGCAGTGCTCTGAATACAGTCAGGTAGCCCCCTGCTCTCTGCCCGGCTGTCAATGGCTGTCATTTCTGCCCGGCAGCGGCTGTCCCCCAGTTACCGCGAGCATCTATTCCCATTGGCAATGAGCTTGTAATCCCACATAGCAACAAGCATGGAACCCCTGGCAATGTGCATGGAACCCCTGGCAATGAACATGTAGGTAAGCAATACTTAGGGCGGGATGTATTAATATACATCGCCGCCCTTCGCCGGCTGTCCGCCGCGATGCCAGCGCATATGTACTAACATATGCGGCTGGCATCGCGGTGCGGTAACGGAGACCCCCGCGATACCTGTACTGTGGTCTGCGGGTGGTCTCCGTCACCTCCCAGCCGGCTCCTGATGCCTACACGCTGGGGACAGCTGAGCAGGCTGTCCCTGGCGCCTCCTCCTCCCCCCTGCAGCCGGAAGGACGTCCGTCTGCGTTGATAGGGGGAGAAAGGGCTTACCTGCAAGTAGGTAAGCCCAAGGGAGGGGGAGGGGGGGTCGGCGAGGTGGCGGGGTTGCGGCGACGCAGCGAAAAGAAGCCCATAGGCTTCTATAGGGTATCGCCACCCAAGGGTGGCGATACCCTGCCCTGCGATAACGATGCGGCCGGGTAATAGTACATAGAAAAATGCGGTAAAACGGGGGTTTTACGGCATTTTCCCTTTAGTACATCCCGCCCTTACTGTATGTAGCATAATTTTTAATAGGCATTATGGTGTTTGGCATAATATGTTTTGGAGATTATGGTGTGAGGCTTGTCATGTAATGGGCATTATGGTGTACATTTTTAATAAGCGCCTTTGGCGCGCAATGCCCCTATTTATGAAGCATATTGTGCATTACTCCTCAATCTGTTTAGTATAGTGCAGGCATGTCCAAACGATGTCCGTCAAGCTGTTGTAAAACTACAAGTCTCATCATGCATTGCCACAGTTTTGCTATTAAGGATTGCTAAAACTATGTCAAGGCATGCTGGGACGCGTAGTTTCACAACAGCTGGAGGGCCACTGTTTGGACATGCCTCGTATAGTGTGTATTTTGGCTTGATACATGTGGCAAAATGTGAATTTTGCCTTAATCTGTGTGGTATAATGTGCATTTTGGCTCAATCTGTGTGAATTTTGGCTCACTCCATGTGGCATAATGTGTAAGAGGCAAGTACAGTATAAGGGGGTATCTCCCTGCATTTTTCCTATGCCAGCCCCCTGCCTTTTCCAGGCATATATAATTAGTTGAAAGTATTTACACAAATAGAGACACACCCATGACATACCCTCCAACTGTACCGTTTTAGCCGGTACAGTACCGTTTTTTAACGGTCTGTACCGGCTAAAATAAACTGTACCGATTGTACCGGGTTTTTTTTAACATCAGCTCTGGCTGACTGGGGGACTCTGGGAGATGTAGTTCATTATACTGCCGACTGCTCCCCAGGGAGCATGGAGGAGCAGCCAGCCGGGACTACATCTCCCAGGGTGCACGGCGGAGGGCTGTGTTACGTTCAGCTCCCCCTGCTCAGGGAGAGACTGGGGAGGATGTCACGGATGTGCAGGGACTACAAGTCCCGGCCGCACAAGCCACCACCTCCTGGGCGGCGTGACATCAGTGCAGCATTGATCTGCCGCAGCATGGTGAACCCGACAGCGGGCGATGTTATGGCTAGACATCACACAGTGGAACGAGGTAGGAACGCTTAAAGAAATTGGCCATGTAGTCGAAAAGTAAAGTGGCCAAGGCCCCCTTTTGCCCAAGGCCACGCCCATCTATCATTGGCCACACCCCTGTACCGGTTTTTAAGTTGGGAATGTTTGAGGGTATGCCATGAGCAGACCACCCAACCAGAACACTGGTCATGCCCCCCACATTATTAGGTGCTGGCCACCACCCCTATTATTGCGCATAATAGGCCCTTGATCATTTTCAGCTCCAGGCCCATTTAGACCTTAATCTGCCTCTGGTCGGCAGCGTCTGCAGGGCAATACTCGCGAGATGATGATGTCATCATCTCGTGAGCGCGTTTGTCAGGCTGCGGAGGCAGGCCTGGCAGGCGCGGCGGACATTTCTGTGATGGCAGGACTCTGGGGAGTATCCCGAAATCCGGGAGACTGGAAAAGCCTCCTTGAGGGTTGCCACCAAAATCGGGAGAATCCCGGAAATCCGGGAGAGGTGGCAACCCTAGTCACACTGTGCGTGCTTCCAAGTCACACTGTGCATGAGAGCCAATGATAAACACAAAGGGCATACTGTAATTCAGATTTAACAGCTAATTAGAGAATTTTCAAATCGAACAATTTTCAAAACAACTGCGCATGCGTACTGATCGCATAGTGTATGCGTGAGGGAAATTAGCAACAGAAAATGTGTATGATCATAAACGTAATCCTCTCACAGTTTGACTGACAGGAAGCCTGCATTTAACGGTGGTAAGATTTCTGGGTGTGGTGGAAAAAAACACAGGCATGCCCAGGCATTTTTGAGGGGGGTCTATGATGTCAGCAATGACCACCCTGTCTCACTCGCAGATTAGTGGTAGCGTTATAGGGCCTACAAATGGGGAGATGTGATGGCAATTTGTATGCAGTCTCTCTAGATCGCATAGAAAATGCCCTTACATCGCTCTTTGTGTAGGGGCCATAGCGATAGTGATGCGCGGCTCCATTTGACACTATAGCCCTGTGATTAATATCCAGCATGGAAATTTTTCACCACAGTGAGCCGGGGACGGCGGCAGGCAGGGAGATGGAAGCCTCCCTGCCTGCCCCTGAATGTGTGGGGGAGAAGGAGGACTCCCGGAGACCCGAGAGCTGACAGGGGACACGGGTAGGGAGCCTCTGCACTGCTCCCGCTCATGCATATGTAATGAGCGGGAGCAGTGTGAAGTGAATATATGAATATGTAATGAGCGACTCCCGGACCCCTGCTGGCGAATGTGTAAAAAAATTTTTTTTTTAATTAACTATATTCATGTGCTTCAAGAACATGAATAAAAAATAGCATGCACCTTCACAAAAAAAAATTCACATTTTTCGACACCAAAAAAAAACAAAAAAAACCTTTATTTTAAAAGATCACTTTCCAGTTCACCTTTAAAAGATGTAGAATGCAAAACGGAGAATCACGGCGAAAATCACTGGAGAAAGAAGTTCTCCATTTGAGCATTGAATATACTCTTGGCGAATTGGACTAAAAACCCCATTGAAAAACAATGGCGAATTGCGGCGAATCACACATGGCGAATCGTCAGACATTTGCTATTCACTTGCATCAAAATGTCTCCATTGAATAGGGCGAATCGTTTTTTCAGAGAGAAAATTTGACGTTACCCCGGAGAAATGCCAGAGTCGCTGTAAACTACGGCGAATCTGAGGCATTGAATACTGGCCTTTTTACTTATGCCATTTTGAACACACTTTTAGAAAAATACTTTTAGCACCTACTGTATATGAAAGATCACAATTAAAGCACAAGTATATTTACAAGAGGTAGATTTCACAGAAATGTGGTCGATTTTGAGATTTACTAAATGCGAATCAAATCGATACTGCATACTGTCCTGCAGGTATCCGAGTTGCTTGGTTTTGCTGCTGCATAAAGGCTGACAGTACATTACAGTATGCCCTGCATTCCCCTTTAATCTGGCTATGACAATATGCAGTACAGTATGTAATGATTATATACTGGCCTTTTGTGTGTTACTGACAGATGAAATATTCCGTTAGATGCAATTGTAGGTGACCTTTTCACAGGATGAGCCCTTCTTATTATTGGATGAGAAAAAACGGTACTTGTTTCCTAGCACGGCCCACGATTTTTATTTTATTTTTTATATTCTTTTTATTGAAAGTTTCTGACAATTACATACATTCACCTCAACAAAACAATACATTACAATATGACAAATTCATCTAACATGCGACAGACATAATATAGTGCAGCATAAGACTATTCGTGTCCTATCGCATACCATCGCATACCTTAATCAGTGGTATGCGATGGCATAAGATGGGCGCCTTGCTAGGAAACAAGTACCGAAAAAACTTTGAAACATTCCCATGCAAATAGCCATCATTCATACATTGTAAAAGAGAGTCATTGTAAACGTGCTTTTGGGGCAACACAAAACCAACTTCTGCATGAGAAATAAGGAAAAAAGAAATAGTAGCGCTAATACACCAATGAACAATTAAAAATGTTAATTTAATAACACATAAAAACAATTGCAAATACACCTCAATGCAGTAGTGGCAAGGATCCGTTCCTATGAATACCGCCAATAGTCCACATGTAACTCCAATGGGGTAATTGTTGGATGAGTGGAACAAGCTGCACTTGGATGCAACAAACCTGTACCTCTGACATACTTCCAGCACTTTATTGCACCTCATCCCGGATCCAGACCAGCCGCCCAACCAACAAAACTTGTCCAACCACTCCATTACTCCCAAAGCACCACCTCTGGACTTCCTCTTCACCACCTTATGGAGAACACTTGCTGATATGCATCCTAAAATATAATAAAATCTCCTGGTGACTGCATTGTGGTAACTATAACCTATCTGCATTTGCAGAGACTGTCATATTGGTGGCCCCTCTGTGGGATTTTCATTTTTTTCACTCATCCAACAATTACCCCAATGGGACTATTGGCGGTATTCATAGGAACGCATCCTTACCCCTACTGCATTGAGAGATATTTGCAATTGTTTTTACGTGTTATTAAATTAGCATTTTGAATTGTTCATTGGTGTATTAGCGCTACTTATTTCTTGTATCTGAGGGGTTGCTCTCCCCTCCTCCAGTAGCTGCTTCACATCACACCCCCTGCCAGCGCCCGGTTTGGTTGCCTAGGAAACACCCCATCTTTTTTCTGAACGAGAAAGTGAGTCTCAGTAGTCAGTTTCCATCATGATACCACAGAGAAGCTCTGTAATGAACCATAACTGCAAGAGAAGTCAGTGTCTGGCAGCCATATATCAAGGTTCCATTGTTATTCAATGGTTGGTTTAATGAGTTATCCTGGCCAAGAGGAATTGCAGCACTGGCTAAGATGCAAGCTAGCAATAAATTCTTCCCTGCTGAATAAATAACTGACACACTATCTAATAATGAATGTAGCATTGCAGTGCTTTGTAAATCTCTAATGTGCTAGCAGTCAGCCATGACTTTGTTTTAAAGATATGCTGATAATAAATAACATTTATGTAACAATAAAGACATTTTGTACTGGTTATAGTAAATGTCATGTAAATGATTTAAAGTAAACTCAGTGACATCACTTTCTAACCAGCATTACTATGGTTATAAACATATATTATGTATAAAACATTCTTAGTACAAGTGAATTGTTTCCTAAAATTCCTTTGCCCATGTATCAGTGGAAATAGTAATGTGTGACTGCCTGTGATAGCTGGTCTCTGTGTACAGGACAAAGGCCACAGCTTGGAATAGTACGTACATTAACAGAGGACTTGTTTGCTCAATTTTATGTCTCTGTCCCTTCAGCTGCCTTGGCAACAGAGCAACAAACATTAAAGGATACAGTCTTTCTTCTAGCAGGGTGGAGTTACTGATCTCATTTTCATTATTTTCCTTTCTTACAACACCACCCATCTTCATCTGCTGACGATCTTGTGGTGACTTTTTACCACAGAAATATAACTGCAAGGGAACACGGCTAGTTTACAGCACCACAACTGTGCAGAAAGTGTAAGCATAATGGCCTAATACAGTCATGTAGCTGAAGGGCTTGTAAACAGGAGCATTGAAAAACAAAGTTGCCTAAAGCAGTGACGAAAACTTGTAATTTGTGGGGGTTTTTCCCAACTACGTTAGAGTTGTTTTTGAGTTTGTTTTCTTCGGTTTTTGCTATAGTGTTTAGTGACTTACTGTATGTCCAAAGATACACATAGTGTATGTACATTTGCTGCAAGCATAAGCTAATGGAATTATACTGAGAATGTGTGTAGGCCATACACCATGGGTGAAATATAATAGGATGAGAGATTCAGAAAGAGAGAGATTTGGTGAGAAATCTCCAGTTTTTTTAAAGCGGCAATCATTTACACGGCAAAACCAGTTTGATTTTGCAGTGTAAACAATTGCCGCTTTAAAAAAAAAAAGGGAATTTCTTACCAAATCTCTCACTTTCTCAATCTCTCATCCTATTAAATGTCACTCCATGTGTTGATATATTATAAAAACAGTTATTAGTCAGCTGTAGGACATTTGTAAGGAACAGAGAAGTTAGAAATAAGTGTTAAACTTTTTTATTATTTTCTATTATTCCTACTAATTGGGACAGATGACCCATTAACTATAGTTTGGGTCCCATGGTCATACTGTATAGCATCTACATTTCTGTGCCCATGTTCTTATACTTTTCAAGCTCTTTTGATATTCACATAATCAAGACATAGGCCCTTATTCAGATCTGATCGCAGTACAAATGTAGCCTCAAAATGGGCAAAACCACGTGCACTGCAGGGGCAGCAGATGCAACATGTGCAGAGAGAGTTACATTTGGGTAAGTTATTTTGTTTCTGCGCAGAGTAAATACTGGCTGCATTATTTTTACACTGCAATTTACATTTCAGTTTCAATACCTACCTCCAAGTCTGTCTGTCTACAACGGAATCTGCTTAGCTATATAACAAACTGTAAATAAATAAATAAAATTAATAACACATCCCATCCAAATGTAACTCCCTGCACATGTTACATCTGCCCCACCTGCAGTGCACATGGTTTTGCCCATTTTGAGAACAAATTTGTACTGTGATTAGATCTGAATAAGGGCCATAGTGGAGAGCATCCAGGATGGGAGCAAAAGAGGGAATGAGGAATACATCAATATGGCTGGGTTTTATCCCTGGGTCAGCAAGCTGTGTTTCCCCAAATATTTTATAACTCTCAGTTAGTTAATTATAGGTGGCAGATGACCTCCTATTTCATTATCAGAAAAACATTATCACTATAGCTATTACTATATGATTTGTAATAAAACACTGTAACCATCTGGAATAAGAAAACATACTCCTAGGTATATGTATAAAAAGATTTTATTGCAAGATCCACTGAGTTATGTACATTGTAGGCATCTTTAACAGTAATATTGAACAACAAAAGATACTGATTCCATCGAGCCATGTAAGGTTATTGTCAGAAATATAAGTCCTAAATGCATTAATATTGCAGTAAAAAAAAGTCCATAGTCTTTAGTTTTCCCGGAGTTTAAAGTGTCATGTGTGAACTTTTACAGGAGGCCCTTTGAAAGCCAATGTGCTCTGGCAAGAAGACAGATGAAAACCAGAAGGACATATAAATACAATCTAATCTAGACATGTATAAAAAAAGACACAGAGAAACAAATAAAAGATAGTGTCCATATTAAATGTAGCATACTCCAAGCCTTCACTGAGACTTTACAACAACCGCTTATCCAACACTAAATATTGTCTGTATACACGCTTGCTAAACAGCCCTGTGATGTGTGGAGATTGTAAGAAGCCTCCACTAGCACAAACGAGGACAACTGTTGGCCAACTAAAAACAGATTTCCATATCAAAGTGTTTAGGTGCATATCAAACTCTGCTTTGTTCTGCAACCGAATGGAGGAACGTATTCTTCACCAGTCTCTGTCCCCGGCGGTCATCATCCTCGCTTTCTGTATTAGAAGAGTTTATGATGAAACCCAACAGAGACGGTGCCTCTGACCAAATTTATACTCCATGGTTAGAGAACTCTTTCTAAAGCGGTCTATGGTCTCCTTCAGCAACTGCTGCTATTATCTTGGCTTTGCATTAAAAGCCTGACACCAAGAAAGGCATATTCCATAGCGCACAAGCTCTCTCTGACCGGTACTCTTCTTGAAGAGTCCATGAATAGCTTCTCTCCCTCTTCTCTTAAAGAAAAGACTTGTGAGGAAGCATACTCTAGCCCTGGTACATCTCATGGTGCCAGTTTAGGCTAGTCAACGACCCTCCAGGCCAAGGTGACACTTTAAAGAGGGGGGAAAAAAATTACATTTTTTTCTCATTTATCGAGGAAGATGAGTAGGAAAAGTTCAGTGGCTCTGCCCACCCAAAGACAGAGCCACTTAAACTGCAGATCCTGCTGAGCGTGGTTGGGATGAATGCAAAAAATCTAGGTTTGACATTCCTGTTGTTTCATCGGATGGAAGACGGGACTGAAACTTCTTCATTTGCTCCGGGCTGGCAAGGTTCTTTAATAGACAGTTCTCCTTCTCAAGTTGAGAATTCTTCTCTACCAACTCTTTGATTTGCTCTTTCAGGACTTCCACTTCTTCTCGCACTGCATACATAAGATGATTCTTAACCAAGTCCTATTGGATTAAAAAACAAATTGTTAAAAGTCGAATAATATGTAATAAGAAAAAAAATGAACAAGTTTCAGTAACCTACTGTACAGTGAAACACCTTCCCAAAGCAAAGTTAGCCTGATTCAATAAACAAAGGTCTGCAAGGTATCTGGGAGCCTTGGACCAAATCTTTTGTTGGGCCTTGTACTAATTAAATGAAATTACCACACCATGCCCCCATTTTGCACATTATTCCACAGTGCCCCCAGTATAAACATTATGCTAATACATTAAACCCAGCATGTCACACAGTGCCCTCCCAGAATGCCAAACAATGCCAGTCTTAATATTATATCCTACAGTGTCCCCCACTATGCCACACAATGCTACCAAAATGTATTATCAGAGACAATCCTTTCTAAAATATGCCACACAATTCCCCCATTATTAATATTATGCCCCATATTGCTTACAGTGTAAAATAATATGCCACGCAGTGTTCCCTCCATTATTAATATTATGCCCTTCATTATTAATATTGTGCGCCACATTGACCCCAGTAAGGCAGAGAGAGCCCCAGAGAACTTGCGTTATGTGGCAGGCTCCTTAAAGGTTTCCAGGCATCCAGGCAGGGCTCCCACTGCTTCTGGCTGCATACTATAGTTCATACAGAGCGGCTTCCAAGTACCATAAGTATTAAGGACATGACGTAACACTTAAGGAACACAGGAGCCATTCAATATGTTCTACGAAATCCAATCAGATGCAGCGACATGGCAGCCCCATAAACATAAACACTGGGAAACATGTGCCACAGTGCACCTGTTCTCAGCAATTAATGGTTCAGACTAAAGCCATGTGCCCCTGTCCTTGGTTGACCAGCCCTGTTGCCCTCATTATTCCAGCCCTGGTGAGGTTTGAGCAAGGGTAACATGTTTGATTTTTCCATTACTATAGGCACCAATATTAATAAATACCTAGTTGTTATTATATGATGATGAGTACATTTAGAATTGTGTACTGTACATGAATGATTCAGCATAATATAACATTATTATAAATCATTGGGGGTGGAATGCATCAATGCTCAAATGAGTCTGCTTACCACATAAGCATTAAGATCCAGAATATATCAGAAGCTGTGGGCTTTACCCTAAAGAAGCTTATGGGCTGCTATCGCATTGCCCCCCTAGAGGGATGAAATCTGGTATCTCCCCTTGGCAAGTGCAGGTGGACTCATGGGGCCTTTAACCAGAAGTCCCAACACTGCAAAGGATAGCGCTCATTGGGTCAGATGTATCAAGCTTGAATAAGTGATCAAATGGAAAGCGATAAACAACCAGCCAATCAGCTCCTAACTGCCATGTTACAGGCTGGTTTTAAAAATTACAGGTAGAAGCTGGTTGGCTGGTTGTCTCTCATTCTCCATTTTATCACTTTATGAAGCTTTATACATCTGGGAGAGTTGTCCTTTGCATGTGATGAGATGATCACATTCACAATGCATTCTTCCCTGTAAGAGAACAGTGTTCTATAAACTATTAGTGGGAGACTCAATTGAGTGCGAGTAATCCATCATATTACTGGGTTTAAATGGCTGACACCAAATTATTTAGTTATCCCTGCAATAAGCATCCTTTATGAAAACGGCCTTAGCATACCTATTTACTTGCTCAAACTGAATTTGAATTGGCACGTTATCTGTGGTAATACAATGTGTGAGGCAACCTGCACTTACTGTAACTGAGTCACTTCTTTAATGTCTGTTTAAGGTCTAGCTAAGTGAAACAAACCACTTGAACACAGTGGGCGAGATTCACCAAACTGAAAATGCCATAAAAAAACAGTTTTCGGGGTTTTTACCGCATTTCCATATGCAGCAAAGCCCCTCTGCCGGGGCTTCATTGCAGGGGGTTACGCCAGTTCTAGATGGCACAACCCCATGGAAGCCTATGGGCTTCCCTTCGCGTCCCCCGTCGCCCCGCCGATCAGCACCGCACCCCCCTCACCTGTTTCCGGGCAGCCTCCTGCTGTGCTGCCCGGACCAGTGACCTCCTCCTCCCTGCACCTCTTCTGACTGCAGGGAGGAGGAAATGGAGCACCCACACAGCGGGTAAGGGTGCAGGCAGGGAGGGGGGACCCGCTGCACATCGCCGGCCTTCGCCTTGGCGTTAATAATCACATATGTTAATGCATTTGTGATTATTAACAATGCGAATGCCGGCGATGTACAGTGGGGGTTATTAGTGAATCCCGCCCAGTATGCGCTAGCATGTATATTACAATGCTCATCAATGGCTAAATTTAAAAATACTACCTTTGAGTAAAGAAATTATTTTATTATTAAGATTGCTAATACAAAGAATGAGAACTTTAAATCTTAAAAGAAAAAGGAAGCTGCCAACAAAAATGAACCCAAGTTTGTGTGTGTACATGGGCAGCCTATTTGGGCCAAGTGGTTTTATGTTTCTAAGAAATAGAAGCAGTTTTTGTTGAATGTGTAAATGAATGTCTGCAGTTTCCTTCCCAAGAAATGGGATTCCCACATCCCCAGCCTGGCACAGTCTGCAGTTTGCACTGCAGTCTTGATCTGTCCAATGAGATCCCAGAGCCCCTGTGGAGAAATCTGCTCAGCAACAGCAGCAGGATATGTCCACATGGAAAACAGGGAGACCTCTGACTAGAAAGCATTTCTTCATTTTGTTGCACTTTAGTAATTCACTGTTGTTATTCGAGCACAGATGCACTTGTGATTACAAGACAAGTCTCTCCCTCGGTGCAAAGTGCAATACACTCACTACAACTAAAATATCAGTGTGGCATTGTCATGGAAACAGTAAGGATTACATAATGCAACCTTGTATTTTAAAGATTCCCTTTCATATACATTTCACCAACTTTCCCAGTTATCGCAATAAGAACTGATTTCTAATAACAACACTTGACCTATTGGTGCATAATACAGAAGGTGATACTCACCATGGCTTGTTCAATCTTGTTATCTATTGCAACCACACTTGCCCCCGATGCACTGTGGAAAAGAATAAAAAATGTGTTAACTTCAGTGGTAATGTAACCTCTGAATAAATTCTATCTATCTATCTATCTATCTATCGATGTAATAAGCTTCCTAAAGCATGCTTTTGGCAAGGGATCATGTTACATGTGCATATACCCGGAGGGGTTAAACTGACAGCACAGACAAAGCAATAGTCTCCTGCAACCCTGTAACAAACAAGAAGGCGGAAACAGAGCTAGCTGTTCCAGTCCAAACCAGGATAATCCTGCTGTAACCAACCCGCCATCCTCTCATGCTGATGGCTACAAAGCCCAGACATGTATACAGTATTGCAGAAATATATAATGGGGTAATGCTACTGGGCACAAAGAAGCACAATTAGAAAACATACGTAGATATAAGGCTGGAAACAGCACATAGTGTGCTGTACATTGTAATGTTTGACTAGACAATAATTCAATGATATTTTTATTTGTCAGTCATAAAATCTAAACCCATATACTATAATGCATGACAGCAAGAAAACCGCTTGCTATAATCACATTTCACACATTATATTTCTGCATTGTCAATTATTTATAGCTGCAAGAATGTAAAGGTTTCTGTAATAAGCAGCCAGTGCATACAGTATATATACAATGCAAATGATACACACTGTGCAGATAATGTGCATTTACACTGAATTACATTTCTGCAAGCGGGAACACCGCAGAGCAGGAGACATGGCTGTAATGGCATCTGCCAGGCTTTACGGTAACTATTTTATAGCTAATGATAATACAAAAGCTAAATGTAAAACATTTTACCTGTTATCCAGTTTAACAGATACGACGTCTGCCCCCAGAAGGGAGGAGAAAAATGAAATAGAGAAATTGTGTAGTTCGTACACAGCCACCTCCATGGGGTATTTACACATTCCTGTACTCATGTTTGCAGGAGGAGATTTCTGTTTAAGCTTCCACTTGCAAAAATAAAAAAAGCTGCAGTTGTTTATATCCCGTACTGTATGCTTTGGTTTCTGTATGAAACACCCTGATCTGATGTTAGACTGCTGATGCAACAAGCTTCAGACTGAGTGCTATTTCAGTGCTGCACGTCCTTAAATAGCTGTGGGTGGTGACATCATATGGTGTCACCCCCCCATATGCAAAGTAGGATGACTTCGTCATATACCCCCCTTCTCTAACCCACAGAGCTAATAAACAAACCGTGCTCAATGCAACATATTCACATACACTTGCAAAATAAGTCAGTGTTTATCTTACTTTTTTTGGCTTTGTAAATGAACAAAGAACCAAATAAGATCAGAGCCAGCATAATCCTATCACCCCATCTAATGCCTTCATTTCTTTAATAGCTAGATTTTTTTCTGGAGAATTTATTTGTACCAATATAATGCCAAGAAACCAGTATACTGAAAGTGTAATTCATTTATTTATTTATTAACACTTTCTTATATAGCGCACACATTTTCTGCAGCACTTTACAGAGAATATTTGAACATTCACATCAGTCCCCGCCCCAGTGGAGCTTACAATCTATATTCCCTACCACATGTATACACACACACACAGACATTCTAGGGTTAATTTTGTTGGAAGCCAATTAACCTACCTGTATATTTTTCGATTGTGGGAGGAAACCCACGCAAGCACGGGGAGAATATACAAACTCTGCACAGTAAGAGCCATGGTGGGGATCGAACCCATGACCTCAGTGCTGTGAGGCAGTAATGCTAACCATTACACCACCTGTGTAATGTCACCTATTGCACTGCATTATTATTTTTAGTTCTAAGAGAATACTTTAACTTTTTTTTTTTTTCATGCGCTTGGTACATTTACAATTTTATCACATTATCCCATTTATCACAAGGGATACATTATCTCACAAATAAACATTACTTTTAATTTTACATAAACATCCATTCGCAGCCTGTGGGGTAACACCCACATCATTCGATGATTGCCGACCATCGAATGATGTGGAACATGCACGCATATCCAAGGTTGCTCAGAGCAACCTTAGATCTGCATGCACATTCGGAGGGAAGTGGGTGGGCATCTGACATCCGGTGATGTCAGCTGCCCGCCCCCACACCCGCGTCATCGGTCCATTACGATGAGAACACCCATAAAACGCTAGGTGTTCCCATATGCTATTGGTTTGTTTGCCATGGGAACACGCACTCAGTGCATGCACATGCGCAGAAATGCCCAAGCGCAATGCAAAATTATCTGCCCCGTACGAACGCACACGGCCGTGTGAATGGACCAGAATAAGGTCCATAGTACAACAACTGTAGAAAAGCAACACACTAACAAGCAAGGGGCAGGTGCAGACATGACCGTGTGCCCGTCTGCGGAATGCATCCAGCAGGAATTCTCCCTGTGCATGTTCCGCACATGGGCACATTTTAATGAAGTCTACACTATACCTATTATCAAAGAGGTGGGATGTGTGTGACGGGGTATTCTCAGGTAGGCACAGCTCCATGGGGTTATAGTCAAACAGATGCTGGCTGTGCAGATCTAGGCATTAGTGCAACTACACATGCTAGGGAGGCAGGACAGGTGGGCAATGATGATGGTGGCTAGTGGCCAACCTAATGGTGTGTACACACGTTAGATGTGCCTTACGATCCTATCCACGATCTGATCAGATAGGATCGTGGATAGGATCTTAAGGCACATCCGATTTGCATCCTATCTTGACTATATAGTGCAGATCTGCACTATATAGTCAAGGCAGCCAAGACTTTCTGGCTTCCGATATGTGAACACGCATCGGGATCGGATCGGGATCGCAAGGGTTAAAACCCTTGCGATCTGCATCCGATGTTGATCCGATGTTGACTATATCGTCAACATCGGAAAGGAAATCGGACCGTGTGTACACAGCATAAGACAGATGCAACTCTGAATATGGGAGAATATATGCATTTATTATGTGCGCGCTTTTGTTGAGCGATGTACTCTGATTTAATTCCAATCCTGCATCAGACACTGAGTGTATAAAGTATAATTTATGTATAAAATAACTAGCTATATTTTTTAAGTTAAGATATTATTGTATAATGTCAAGCAGTACAATCTGATATCATTTTAGTGTTTGTCCTGTTACCTTTTTGGCAGGTATTCAATGCTGCTTGCGAGTGGTGACAGCGAGCAGGGCTTCCTGCTCACTGTCACCACTCACCCTGACATCATTCAACACAGCCTCCGCATCCGCCAATTCCCCCTCACTCCGTTTTTTGAGCGAGGGGGAATTGGCAGATGCGGCTCCAGAAGCTGCGAGACCCGCGGCTAAAAACTGCGAGGTTTCTGCAGCAGCCGCGGGTCTCGCTGTTTTGGGGAATTCTCGCCATCCTGTGACAGCGAGGATTTCCCCAGAAGGTTGAATAGAGCGAGCGGCCGGCGCGGGGGTTAAACAGCAATCCTCGCTGTTTAACCCCCTCGCTGCGGCATTGAATACCCCCCTTTGACTCAATTACCATTTGTACCAGTGCTGGAATTTATTTTAAGTGGTATTTTCCATTAAATATTATTTTGCATATCTGCATTACTTCTGTTATCATTAAACTGTTAATAATAGTGTCCAAAGATTAAGCACATTGTCTGATGATATTACACACATAAGCACATCTACAGGTGAGACTGCTTATGGGCATCAACAAAAATATGGCCTATCTTGTACAAGGCTTTATAAGAATGTAGGGTTAAACACTATGGGGGTATGGTTAGGGTTAACCTGCATAGGGTTAGGCACTGGATGGGGGTTAGCCTGCAGGGTGGAAGGGCTAAGGTTAGGCTGCATGAATTGGTTAGGGGGGAGGGGGGTTAAGCATACTTGCTGCTCGGGTGTTTGGATTATACGCATTGGGATGCCGCTGTTGGTCTTCTAACTGCTGCCATCCCAAGCACCGGCATCCCATACCCAGCATGTTTTTACATGGAACATTAGTCAGTCTATGACAAGCTCAGTATTACAGAAAAACATATAAAGACAACAATATATATATTATATAACAATATATATTTTTGTTGCCACTTCCCTGCTGTTCTGTCTCATGTCTGCCACCTGTATGCAAAAGCTCTTCAGAATATGTAATGCAAGAATAATATGTATGTAAACAGTTGTTAATCACATATTGCGGGAACATTTGTCACGAGTGTTTACATTTGTGGATTGTAAACAGATAATATGTAGCGTTTGTGTTGTGTTGTTACATAAAGAACACAATCCTCTTTGGTGACCTTATGTGTCACTCTTGCAGATTGCATTGTTGATCAGGAGTGGAGAAAGATTAAAGGTCCATAACACTGGACGATTTTGCCCAGCTTTTGTGCTGACCGAAGATGGGGAAAATCGCTGGGATTTAGTGATTTTCCCGGGGTGGATGACTTTCCATTGCAGGAAACTATGGAAAGCCGTCCACTTCCTCGCTCATCTGCTGATAATACTAGCAGATGGGCGGCTGGGCTAGCGATGATGCAGGAGCACGCATTAGCCCTCACCGCTCATCACTGCCCCGTACACACTGGGGGAGCTTTCGAGCTTAAAGCAGCTGGAACGCGTAAACTGAGCTACTTTCAGCTCAGTCGCCCAGTGTGTATGGGACCTTAAGTTTGGCCCACTGATAGCAACACATAGTCTTTTTCTACCCTAAACTTCTTAAGTGGGTGTTTTATGGAACTGTGCAAAATGGAGATTTAATTTTGCATAGCAAGGTCAATGAAATGAAAAAGAAGATAAGAGAAAAGCAGGGTGTGGAGGTGGGAAGGGGTCCTTTCGTTTGCACTCACTACACAACAAAATAACTCAATTCTGCCCAAGCTTTGAGCTAGATGATATTATTCTTAATGGTAAACTCCCAGTTCCACGTTCCAAAGTGCATTTTACTAGATGCAAATTATGCAAGTAAATAAAATAATACAGCCAAAAAGAACACAGAAGTGACACATGAAAAATCAATGAAAACAAGAAGAGATTTGCAGTTTGTGTGTACTGCACCTTGTATAATGGCGTACTGTAGTAGTGATAATGAAAGTAACAGCTACCCCATCCTCCACATTCTCTGTGCCTGACTTGAGGTGTTCTCCTGGTGAGTGGTTATTAGTCTGCAGGTCTTATTACATTGTACTATGGTCCATGGCTCCCTCTAGTGGTCCCTCCCAGCAGCTACAAATACACAAGTGCCATGTTTACACTTGGACTGATAGAAGAACACACTGTTCTCTGATATGGTATAGCCAAAACAATATTGAACCCAGAGAGATTGTAACTTTCCAAAGACACCAGATACATTTTGTTTTCAAGCCTGTGTTATTTGATGGGTGTGGTTGTCTGCAATATGACCTATTTTGAAAGAAGACTCTGTGTGACCCATCTAAGAAGGATTAAGGAACCTTTGCACTTTTTTTATTATTTATAGCATGTAAATATTTGCCATGAATACCTTTCACTTATTTACACTGTAATGAATATATATTAGAATAAACAGAACAGCATGTTCACTTGTTTTATGCAACGTCTTCATATTTTCCTTGGTGCAAGTAGGGCAGACAAATGCAAATAGAGTACATCCATCAACATGGACAACCGAGATGGCACGAGGACAGCATATAGCTCTATTGATGATCCTCAGCATCTACTTTCTAGTTAGTACAATGTACTGCAGTGCACTCACACAAGCCACACTATATGGCAGCAGTGGGCCCCCTTAGTAGGCAGGGTGAGATCTGGGTTCTCTCGTGCACCAATGTTATGGCGGCATGACGGCATGTTAGCACTCTACTTAATGGTTAACCTATCATGTTATCATAGTAATGCATTATGTGTTGTCCAATTCATTACAGGATTAAGGAGAATACTGCTTGGACACAGACACATATTGGAAACTAGTGTAATATATTAGTATTAATATCCTTACTATTTATATGACTCCATAAGGGGTCCACAGTGTTTTACAGCATACGCAAAAAAAGTGGCATATATTACAAACATTGATTTATAAGCATTTAGGCAGCAGTAGTCATAGCACCCAAATAAGCAACAGGGGAGCCAAATAGAAAAGTTTGATGCTATTGTTCGCAGTGGGAAGGTAATGTTGGTTTAAAGAATACTGCTTTAGGATTCCAATACCGGGGTGGACCCCAGATCTTGATCCCAGATCGGACCGGGTCCGACACTTTAACCTAAGACCAGGGTCACCCATTACACACAGGGCGACACGGGTTAACGGAAATTCAACCTGGGTTGAATTTCCGGGTTGGTCGACTCAGGTTATTAGGTTTGGTGCTTTCCTACCAGGCAGCAATCCGGCTATAACCCGGGTTTAAGGTGTAATTAGAAAGGGGTATATGTATACTAAAATGCTTTCAATTGTAAAGAAAGTCCAGAAAAGTGGTAATGTGGCATGGACCTGAACCAATGTTTTTGGTAGTACTGCAACATTGGATATTACTGTGTGTGTGTGTGTGTGTGTGTTACTGTGTGTGTGTGTGTGTGTGTTATACCACAAATATATGTGACACAAAAACCTTAATGTTTATAAGGCCTAATTCAGAACTGGGCAGAGTTTGATTCTTTTGCAATGATTTTTTTTCTACTGTGCATGCATTTGAGTCCCACTGCACATGACACGTTATGGTTTTGTGGTGGTGGATACAGTGCATTTTGCCCAGCAAGAGACACAATCTAAAATATTCCAAGTACTATAGATTGTAAGCTCCACCGGGCAGGGACTAATGTGATTGGTCAAATATTCTTTGTAAATAAATAATTGGTAATAAATAAAACAATATTTTACCAACTGGAATTAAAAAGCTGTGTAACAATCTAAGTGACAAATTGTCTTCCTCTGACACCTTGTGGTACAAATCAGTAATTCACATGAAGCGTCACCATTTTTCAAACCTGTCATGTATTCTTCAATTTAATCTTTTTTCCCCACTAAAAACTCACCAAAACAGAAACAAAGACTACAGAGACCAATGGGGGTGATTCTGATTTACTCGCAATAATGCGAGTCCGGCCCCATCCCGATGTTTTGGGGACTGCACATTGTCTATTATGCATATGTGCAGCTCCCCTTTGCGAATGGCTTCGGCAACTTGCATAGCCATGGAGCCTTTTGCAAGCATCGGGTGGGCCAGGAGGTGAACGGCGGCAGGGACGGAGGTAACCCATGGGAACGGCCAGCATTTTATGGGCGTTTTTATGAAAACTCTGGGCATTCCCATGGGTATGCAGGCAGGCCGATGCTTGCTGGGGGTGGGCAGTTGACGTCACAGGACCGCCCTCCCCATCTTCATCCAGACAGTCAGAAGTAAAAGTCAGTTTTCACTGAATTTTATTTTTTTATTTGTGAAGGCAGGAGAAATCATTTGATGGTCGGTTTCACACAGGAGATACCATTAGATGGTGAGCGACCGTCGAATGATTTCACCTCCTTGCTGCCGCATGCGAGGGGATGTGTCAGTGTACACATCCCCTCGAGCCGGGCGGCATTTGCCTGTTTGCTAGGCTGGCAACATATGCAGCCAAGTGAACAGGTCTGAATTAGGCCCATTGTATGGAGGATAGATGTGTATCTGTGTTACTATTCATATACTGTATAGAGATAAATAAGCACGCACCCTCTCAAACAGAGAAAAGCATGGGACCCACACTAACGCTCAGCATCAGTCGGAAAAATGCCATGGTATATAACATGTTGGAAGGCATATATAGGATAGATAGATAGATAGATAGATAGATAGATAGATAGATAGCGTACCAATCAACAGTCCCGATTACCGCGGGAATGTCCCGGTTTACTGGGACATTCCTGCTTCCCTCCCGCGGCCGACAGTGTCCCGCGGCGAGGGGGGTGGCTGTTGGTAGTCCCCCTGTCGGCTGCTGACCAGCAGGGAATAAACACCAGGGTGCTGGGGGCATGGCTAGAGGCTCACAGAGCATATGGGTCATGCCCCCATAGCGTCAAAATGGGGGCGTGGCATCGCGGGAGAGCGCACATCCATGTGTTTTCGGCGCGGCTCCGGCGCGTCTCCATGCGTCCCTCCTCATTCTCTGTGTAAGTTGGGAGGTATGAGATAGATAGAGCGAGGAGAGACAGAGACAGGAGAAATTTACTAAGACCCCCGATTACAGCCGAACCTGTATATGAATGGCTATGACCGGGATCGGCCATAATAGGGCCGAAATACGAACTGAGAATACGTCTGATTTACTAATTACAGATCTGTGCCGTGCCTTGATAAGTTCCCCCAGCCAAAACATGACACCCTCTTTAGTATACAAAGTGCTGTACACAGAAGCATTAATGAAGCATGGAAGCATGTACTGTAAATAGAGGTTTGATAGACTGCACTGTGGTTTCACAACTCTGCACAATACATAAATTGTTCTGTATTTTTACTTGTTAGCTGTAGAAAGTCATATGATTAGCACAGGACCTGTATCCCCAAGTGCTTTGTAGATATCAATAAACTGAAATGTTACTGATTTCTAGACAGTTTATAATTGTAGAGATTTGTGCCAGAAAATTGCATGTCTGGTGTATACAGCATCATTGATCTGTGTGTCTGGATAGAAGATGTTATTACCTTTCTGTGCAACCACTTGATTCCCTATATTCATATTGGATATCAGTGGCTTTTCTGAAATGGGACACTGCTTGCATGATACCTCTGAACTGATCACACACTTAGGGACAAATTCAGGTTGGCTCCACTTGCTGCCTAGGGAGCCCACATCTGCTGCCCGCCACCCCTCCGAATGTCCACCTCTGCCTCCAAATCCCCTTGGAACCATGTGAGGGGATGTCTACATGATCACATTCCCTTGCATACAGCCAAAGGGGAGAGAAATGATTTGATGGTTGCTGACCATCGAATGATTTCTCTCCCCTTTGGTAATAAAAGTCCGTCTATACTGACTTTCATTTCCGTCACAGTCCGCCGAGGATGGGGCGGGCGCTGACGACATGTGACATCAGAAAAGAAAGAAAGTAAACCCATCAGCATATATTGTATTACTTTACTTAAATTGATGTCACATGTCGTCAGTGCCCGCCCCATATTACTTTACTTATCACAAAATATCTCCCATCTCGACCACTCCGCTCTGCACACGATCTGCGTCTCTATTCTGCACGGATCACTAGCTCCCATTCACTATTACAGGACTTTCATTGGACTGCCCCCACCCTATGGAATGCCCTTCCACTCACAATAAGACTCTCCGCTAGCCTCCAAACTTTCAAGCATTCCCTGAAAACTCACCTCTTCAGGCAAGCCTATCATATTAAATACCATACGCATAACCCTCTGAGGCAGTCATGTATTATATAGCTTCCCTTCTGGACTTATAACTTGGTGGGACTGCTATGCTATTACTGGTGCCTGTCCTTGTGTTTCCCTCCTATATCCCTATAGATCCGGGATCGCCAACCCGTCGCTCGCGAGCGACAGGTAGCTCGCCGGGTAGTAACTGGTAGCTCAGCTGCTCGTCTGCAATAATTACGCGGCAGGAGGTCAATTGCCACAGAAAAGTGACCTCCTGCTGCTCCGTCGGCATGGAGCGGTCCTCACTTGTCGGCAGGAGGTCAACTGCGTAAGAAAGTGACCTCCTGCTGCTACGGTGCCGACGTGGAGAGGGACTCACTTGGCGGCAGGAGGTCAACTGCGTAAGAAAGTGACCTCCTGCTGCTACGGTGCCGACGTGGAGAGGGACTCACTTGGCGGCAGGAGGTCAACTGCGTAAGAAAGTGACCTCCTGCTGCTACGCCGACGTGGAGCGGCACTCACTTTACAGCCTGAGGTCATTGGGCACGGTGGGAGATTCCGCGCCTTCTGCTACAGTCGTCCAGACTCCTGAACTCCGACGACGACACCGCGGTCATCTCCCTGGGACTCCGACATCTATACCCAGCTGTGAACGCCTCTGAAAGCCTCCACGGATCTGGTACACGTACCCTGCCAGGTCAAATCTGCTTGCTCCCAATGTTTTTTTTTATCTTTAATGCTTGCTATTTCAGGGCACAGGGTGTGTGTGGGCATGTAGTATCCCCACTGGGCATGTACCCTGCCAGGTCTGTTAGTTAAAATCTGCTGGCTCACAGATCTTTTCTCTATGGTGAAATATGCTGGATATTTGAGGGCAGAGGGTGTGTTTGTGCATGTGTGTGTGTGTGTGTGTGTGTGTGTGTGTGTGTACCTGACACTGTGGGGGCATACCTGGCCCCGTGGGATCATATGTGTATCTGGCACTATTGGGGGAATATGTGTATCTGGCACTATTGGGGGAATATGTGTATCTGGCACTATTGGGGGAATATGTGTATCTGGCACTATTGGTGGCATATGTGTATCTGGCACTATTGGTGGCATATGTGTATCTGGCACTATTGTGGGCATATGTGTATCTGGCACTGCACTATTGGGGGCATATGTGTATCTGGCACTACTGGGGCATATGGCACTGCACTATTGGGGGCATATGTGTATCATACCCCCATTTTCATTGGCCACACCCCATGTGGCTACAGCTCTTAGAGCGCTGACCATGCCCCCATAGCGAAAAAAATGGGGGATGTAGCCTCGCTGGAGTACCACGTTAGTAGGTTATCCCCCTAATTTCGGGTTTCAGATGTCCCTTCTCCTCTGCCTCCAGTGTTAGGAGGTATGTATGTGACTTATTGGACATTGCAGTGTGTGGCATAATGTGCCAGTGGCATTGCGGTGTGTGGCATAATGTGCCAGGGGCATTACAGTGTGTGGCATAATGTGTAAAGGGCCTTTTTTGGTTATTATGCAGATATTTATTTTTTTATTTTTATTTTAGTAGCTCTTCGGGTGGTTTATTTTGTCGCGAGTAGCTCCCGCCCCGAAAAAGGTTGGAGACCACTGCTATAGATTGTAAGCTTGCAGCAGGGCACTCTTACCTCCAAGTCTGTCTGTTGTTACCCAGTTTGTTTTATCTCTGTTTACAATTGTAAAGCGCAATGGAATCTGCTGTGCTATATAAGAAACTGTAAATAAATAAACACAAAGCACCCACAGTGCAGCATGGGACGCCAGGCCTAGGACAGGATTAGGTAAGTAATCTGTTTCTCCAGCATTGGGATTTCGGAATTGATTCTGTTAGTACATCATACCTCCAGATTCAATGATGCATCAGGCATGAATATAGATCTTTTTTATATATTGGAGATTGATCTCCATCTCATATGGCTTTGGCCCGATAATAATATTATAATTATTCCTATTTTAAATAAAAAGTTGAATTTATTAAATACTATTTAGTATAGTACAGTATGCTCATAGTAATGATTTTCCTTTGGGTGTAGTGTCTATGTTTGTGTGCTGTCCTCACATGAACCTTCCCACCCAGGTCTCTGAAAACTATGTTTATGTTTGTCAATAATAGCACATACATGTAACATTGGAAAATATACAGATGACCGGTGGATGGAATACCAGTGGTCAGAATACGCTGGCATCCCAAAAAGAGGGGATCCCAGCAGGGGATTGGTACTGTTAGTATATTTACCTTTACCCTGACCATGACTCCCTACTGTCCCTAATTCTCCCCTACTGCAGCCAAACCCTAACCCTGCCCGGTAGTGCGTAACCCTACTACCCTGCTGTCTAAACCTATACCCCCCAGCCCACAGCCTAGCTCTAACGCCCCCTTGTTAATGCCTATCCCTCCCTCACCACAGTCTAACCCTTACTCCCCCCACGGCCTAACCCTAAATACCCCTAGTGCCTAAACCTACCCCCGCCCCTTAACCAAATCCTAATCCGCCATGCATATTTACACCCTAGATGTCGGTATTATAAGGCTAGTCTTGTGGGCTGCCTGCGTCAGGTTGGGATGCCTAGTTGGGATGCCAGCGTCAGGATGCTGTTACTGCATTCCGTAACACATGATATTACTGTTTTTAAATTCCAAATGCAGGTCATTTACCAAATGAGAATATAATAAAATAAAACGCTTAAAAGCTGCACTTGACACCACCCCCACCTGTATACAATGATATTGTTGATATACTGTATGTTATAAGTTCAGGTGAGTACAATGCGATACGCAACTTTAACTTCAGACAGGCTTGCACAGATATGTATGCCAAACAATTATATAATAGCACAAGTGTTTTGGAAATAAGGTCACACACTAACATGTAATTAGAGCAGCTTATGATTAAAGTCAGCGGAATGTTAATCTTTAGACACAGGAATATGTGTAATGCTGGTAATATCAATACCTTCATGTTGTTTGATTATATTAGGGCTTAATGGATTAGTTCCAGTTATTAGGCATTGGATTCTTCACAATCTGCTCCTCACAGAGGGCCACAAAGTATTTTGTGACAGTGCAAGTCAGCTAATTCCACAGGACAGTAAGACATTTTCTACTGTGGTGTATTGGCAATGACAGCAGCAGCTCTCGGAATTAAAACATGCAGGTGTCAGAATAGTCAATGCTACTGATATTTCGTACATTTCTCTAGCATATCAGCGTTCCATCTTCCAATAAATGGCGCATTTCACCTGCATACATAGGAGAGAAGCAATATCTGAGCATATAACAGTGCTGGAGTGGCCGACTGGGGAAATTCCTGAGCTCTTGTGATCAAGTTCCACATTTACACAATTACACTTATGTTATATTGTGCTGCACGTGACTGTGGTGTATTTTCTACAATGTATTGCTGCAGTGGCGCAACTAGATACATATGGGCCCCATAGCAAAAGTTTGTAAGGGCCCATATTCATCAACTAATGCTAAAAAATGTATATAGCACATGATAATTTGACAGGCAAAGTGGGCCCCTCTCAGCTCTGGGCCACATAGCAGCTGCACCCCCTGCACCCATGGTAGTTAATCCCTCATATTGCTGTTTTCCAAAGCTTAGTACATCTGTCCTACAGTCTTTAGCAGGGCAACTAGGAGCTGATTGGCTGATATTTTATCTCTCATCACTATTTATACTAAGTACATCTCCCCCATATGTGTTAAGGTGCCCATACATGGTGCGATTATCGCACCCGTTATGGGCTGGATCACATTGCATTGCATGTGTTTTGCATGCATTTTGCGTGCGATGCAACACAATCAGAAGGCAGTACAAAAAGAATGTGCAGCACATACTTTTTGTACTGTGCGACGAGATGCCAGCGGGAGCGCGCATTGCATCACATAGTGCAAATGCACCGTGTATGGGCACCTTAATACAATAACTGAATCCACTGTTTCATGTTTGTAACATATGAAGATTATATTATCCTCCCTCTGCATACTACTGTAGCAGTCACAAAATCTAAAAAACTATATGCAGGATATAATGAGTGCATGGATAAGAGATTTAGCAGTGTCTTGTGTGAGATAGGGTCATATTTTGGATATATTTTATATATGCATGTAACCTGATTTGGAGACCGATTGAATGTAGGGAACAAAGGACAGTTCAGAGACGAGCTTGTGGGGTAGGGTAGATTGTCGAGTTGCCAACAGTTATGGAGATATCTGGATGGTAACTTTTCTTGGCTGGTGGAAATATAATAAATTCCGTTTTGGAAATATTGAGTTTGAGGTGGCAAGAAGACATCCAAGATGAGATGGCAGAGAGGCATTCAGAGACTCGGCCCAAGACCACTGGTGACAACTCTGGGGTTGATAGATAGATTTTAGTATTGTCGGCATACAAGTGATACTGAAATCCAAAAGAACTGATTAGTTTGCCAAGAGATGACGTATATGGTAAGATACAAATGGCAATAGTGCTTGAATCTGTAAATGTGTAAGATGTAACCATCGCTTGGTAAATAGATGATGGGTGAGTGGGGCTATGGGGAGCTGCTGCGTATTGGGTATGTCCAATACCCTTTGGATTATCTGAAAGAAAGGGGATATACTTAGCGCTCACCCTGTGTGAGGTGAAAATTAAGTGTGGGTATTGATAACAGATCAAAGATGATGGAGTCAGTAATGTAAAAGTATAGTGATTTTATTTAAGATGATAATAATGTGGTTTGCAAATGTAAAGTCCTGGTTGACTCACAGGAATAGGCCAGCGAGGTATCACTCTGCCTGGCCTTAGTGTGGGGCTTAAGGGTATCTGAAGGGAACTCTTTAAGCCATAGGTCCCTGTAGGGACCTATGTCCAATAGCAGGTAACCGCAGAGGTCTCTGGTGGGGATGGGATGGGGTGATGGTGGATCAATGTGATGCACACCAAAGGAGGATGGGGTGAGGGATAAGTTCTATGCACAAAAGTCAATGGTAGCAGAAAAAGTCACAATGGTAGTTCAATGGTGGTGCGTGGGTGGTGTGCAGTGAGCGGCGTCCCGCTGAATGCAGCTTACCCTTCTAGACGTTTGCGGTGCCGTGGGCTCCGTTCTTGCGGCTTCAGCTGGTGATAGCCACGGTCAGTAGTAGCGTCTGGTTCCACAGACTTGGACGCAGCACGACTTCCAGTTGGTGAGTCTCGCGAGAGAACGAGCCGCCCAGAGTGCACTGAAGTCTGTGTGCTCAAACTCCCGGCTGGGAGGAGACTTGATTGATTCAAGTTTGTGGGTGGGTTCAGTGTATGTGCCCAACGCGTTTCAGCCAATCGGCCTTTTTCCAGGGTTCATATAGATTGAGAAAAGCAGAAGACCTAAGACTGAGACTTGCGGAACTCCAACTGACAGAGGTAGTGAAGAGGAGGTAGAGCCAGAGACGCGAACACTGAAGGAGGGATCAGATGGGTAAGATGAGAACCAAGAGAGGGCTGTACCTTTAAGACCTAGGGAGTGTAGTGTTTTTATGAGAAGAGTGTGATCAACAGTGTCAAATGCAGCAGAGAGATCTAGAAAAATAAGTAGTGAGTAATGGCCTTTAGACTTGGCAGTTACCAGATCATTCTCCACTTTAGTCAGTGCTGTCTCATCATACCTCCCAACATTTGCACTTTTAAAATCGTGCAGCGGAGCCTATGACAAAGGGGCATGCTCTCAGCCCCAATGCATCTATTTGCGCTGGCAATGGCAGACACGGGAGATTTCCACCTCCTCATAACCCCCACCACTGCCGGGAAGGTCCCACGAAAAGTGGGAAAATTTGGAGATATGCTACATGCTGAGGGCTTACAGAACGTTTTACAGAGTTTAATATTAAGACATTTTTTATAAAGGATTTCAGCGTGGTGGCAGTCTGAAGTGAGCTAAGAACATTGGTCTTCTTGATATAGCATATATTTTATTTGTAGATAGTAACTTTTAGGGTAGCAGTGTTATAGACCAGGCCTAGCTAACCTGTTGTGAAAGTCCCAGCATGCTCTGCTAAGGTGTCGTATTACTGTAGGAACTGTGGTAAGGATGTGTTGTTTCTTGACAGAGTGAGGGCCACTGGTTGGCTAGGTCTGCTATGGAACCTAGCACCCAATAGATCATGTAGAAGTGTCTGTAAACAGAGGTACGCAATAACTAAATTATTATTTAATGAATTCCCAGCTGTTTGACCACCAACACTGCAAGAGATTTAAAGTTCTCAACATCTGTGGTGCAGCAACTGTTATTTTGTAAATTGAATTTACCCTGATGATAAAAAAAATTCCCAGGTTCCCATTCTGGACAGGAAATGCAGTTCAGTATACAGTGGAGCAAGATGAGGTGGGCACTGGCTCAGTATGAAGAAAAGAACCTCTTCAAATTGTAGGTGCCCAAAAGTTCTAGCTATGCCGCCAGAGCCGGCCCTAGCCTAAATGATGCCCTAGGCAAGATTTTGGCTGGTGCCCCCTAGCACCGCCACTAGTTCCGCCTCTGACCCTGCTCCCCTTTCCCAGCACCATCAACCCTCATCATAGCAGTCATCATTTTGGTGCTCCTACACACAATATTTTAAATAGAAACAGTGCACACATTCGGTGCGCAGCCCAAACAGGGGTGTGTTCTTGCTGGGAAGGGACATGGCCACACAATAGTACCCCCAATTCAAATTATGCCACACAGTAGTGCCACTTTATTCACATTATATCATGCGATGGTGTCCCTTATTCACATTACATCACACAGTAGTACCACTTTACCTTATATACATTACTCCTCACATTATACCCTTAGAAAAAAATCAAGAGAAAATATTGTATTTTAAGCACCTCCATGGCCACACTGCAACCCAGCACAAAGCAGTGTGTGCTGGGCAGAGGAGAAGAGCTGCAGCTGCTGCTGTCACTTTAGGGGAGGGGGCCTGGGGCCCCCACTGGGCCCTTCCATCAGACTTTGGCCTGGGTAATATGTACCCCCTACCCCTTTCTCTCAGCACCCCTGATAATACCACACAGTAATGCCCCTTACACATGACACACATTATTAATGTCCTTATGACCATAATGCCCCTTACACATTATGCCAACCTTTATTAATGCCCTTCATACACATAATGACACACATAATGCCCCTTACACATATGTTGCACAGTATTAATGCCCTTATACACATGACACACATAATGCCTGTTACACATATGTCGCACATTATTAATGCATTTATACATGACACACATAATGCCCCTTACACATATGCCGAACACTATTGCACAACCAACCCACTCGCAGACAACACTCGCAGGCAAGATGTATGAGGAAACATCTGTATCCAAGCAGAGGCAGACAACACCTACGCCTCTGCTTGGATACAGATGTTTCCACATACATCTTGCCTCAATAGGCCATGCAGCTCCTGGCCAGTTCTGCTAACATTGGGTGCATTTTTTGCTGAAAATTCCTCTTATTTGCATTGTTATAACCAGCACACACAAGGAGCTTCCGATGATTAAAATGATATGCAGCATGCCTATATTCTGTGTGCGACTGTGGCTGTACCTGCATACGGAATGCTATGTTACAGTGATATCCATGAATACACTATTTCATATGCAGATACAGCCTCCCTCACACGCAGAATATAGGCATGCTGCATATCATTTTAATCAGCAGAAGATGCTGTTGCCCCTAGGCATTCCAAATGCCCTAGGCATTTGCCTAGTTTGCCTATGCCTAAGGCCGGCTCTGTATGCCGCTGATGAAGATTAATGTGATGGACATCAGTGCAGGCATACATTACACCAATCAATAAAAATAATATGCTGGTTAGGACGAAGTATGCAATGCTTAGGTAATCTTCAGCACTGAGCCTACATACTGTACAGCACAAAAACACAGCCTACGTCTAGCCATATCCTCAGCCGTAAACAATTACAGCAAGGTCAACAATGTGTCAGGAATCTGTTAAGAGTGGAGAACAAAAACATGTTTTCTGTCAGCAAGTTGTCCCACCCTGTGTGAAAGGTGTATTAATAGTCCACACGCAGAAATAGCAGCAGCAAAAAAGAGATATGGTTTATTTCCGGAATTTACAGACACATTTGAAAGGTCCTATTGGTTGGGATAGGGTCATTAGGTCAAACCTATTAAGGTACATTGGGTCAACCACTGAAGGTCAACAGGACATAGGTCGACTTGGCTAAGATCGGCAGGGTTGGAAAGTCGACAGAAGCATTAGGTCGACAATGGCAAGGTCGACAGTCAAACGATCTACATGTCACACACATATCACACACCTACGATTTTGGGCCGATTTCACCCGATTATTGGTACAAAGTGCCGAAATCGGATGAAATCGTCCCAAAATCGCATAGTGTATGGGGGCCTTAAGCCTGGTGGGCAAATGCAATCAAGTGGCCCTGGTTTTTCCTCAGCACATGGCCATGGCCAAATGAACAAGGCAAAACTGCAGGCATGATTTGTCTAATTGCCCCTCCATTGAGTATCATTTGCCTTGCAGAACTTTCTGATTGCCCTGTCCATTAGGTGCCCACACACTAGAAAGATCTGCGATCGTAAGATGTGCGCATAAATTAGCCTTGATATCTTTTGCCTGTCCTGGACAAAAGATTTCAGGCAAGCGCACATCTTTACCAAAGATTTTTCTTAAGATCCCGTGTGCGTTCCTATGGATCTTTTGTAAAATCTTCTGATCTTTTGTGCAGCACGTAAGATCAGAAGATTCAGCTAAAGATCCACGGGAGCGAGCATCGGACAAAAATCGTCCGATTTACGACCGATTATTGGTAAACATCAGACGATATATCGGCCGATTTATCGAAAATCGGCCAATCGGCCCAAAAATCGTTCTAGTGTGTGGGCACCTTTAGACATGATCTTGAGAGCTGCTGCTTATGTACAATAGAAGCATTGGGAACAGCAGGCACACCATTGAACCTTTGAACCTATGCTATCTCACAGTGAAGATAAGATGCCCGTTGCAAGGTGTAATAAGGTGTGAATTTTTGGAAATGTGCGCTTTTCAGGGAAAAAACTCGAAATCTCACGTTTTCCAAAAATTGCACTGTAATTTATTAACATGCGGGAAAAATTTGCGTGTTTGACCTGTCTAAAATAAGTTGTCCATTAAAAATCACCTCCAGATGTTTTCTCATAGAAATCAAAATCGCAAATGTAATAGGGTGCAAATTTTCAATTTGCACCCTTAAAATTAACAAAATCGCAAAACAAATAGTACAGATTCAGACTGACAAGTTTGACAGAACCATGCACAGATCAGTGAGATTTTGCATGGTTCTGTCCAAAAAAGTGTACTAAAGTAAAAAAAAATGGTATGGGGTACACCCAGAGCCAGGTTAAGGTCTAAATGGACCTGGAGCTGAAAATGATCAAGGGCCTATTATGCGCAATAATAGGAGTGGTGGCCAGCACCTAATAATGTGGTAGGCGTGACCAGTGTTCTGTTTGGGTGGTCTGCTCATGGGTGTGTCTGTATTTGTGTAAATACTTTCAACTAATTATATATGCCTGGAAAAGACAGGGGGCTGGCATAAGAAAAATGCAGGGAGATATATTGGTGGGTGCACTCCAAAGGTGCACCTGCAGGATGCCAATGTCCTAAGATACATGCGGGGTGAGGCAGCACCCCAGTCATATAAAAAATATACTGAAAGCCGAAACTTGGTAGACAACATTTCAGCACCTTTTATGTAGTCACCTAAGTTTACCACACCATATACCCCTTATACAAATCATGCAACACAATAGTAACCCCCTCATACTGTACTTGCCTCTTACACATTATGCCACATGGAATGAGCCCAGTGCTGGTCTCTTAAATATGGGGTATCCCCATCTTTCCCCCTATATTTGGGGAACCAGGACCAGCTTAATAGCTTAATGAACCCGAGGCTGGTTATTCTCAGGGGGGGGGGGGGGGGGGGGGGGGACACGCGTGCCTTAATTTAAATATTTTACAAAAATCCACATACTCTGTTACTAAAAAAAAATACACATTTTTTGTTACTAAAAATCAGCAGAAATCACTTGCAACTTCTGACTTTGTCTACAAAATCGCACCCTATTACATTTGCAAATTTTGCTGAAAATCGTAAACATTGCTGCACTGTCTTCACAGTCGAAATTGTGTCCACCTCTGAATCAGGCTATGATAATGTGATTTGGTGCGAATCACGTCATCACCCCACCTCCTTTACCTAGATACATCTGGCTCTATGTATGTTCTATTTCTTATTTTAGCCAGGTCATTGTAATTCTCTATGCAGTATATTGCACTGCTTTGTTACTTTTTCATAATATCCGGAAACAGGAAACCATGTTAAGTGTAGACATCCTCGTACAAAAATCCTGTTGTGTATTTCTGTATACAGATCTGCTTCATCAGATTTGTGGAAGGACGGGAATTCTAATTCTGTCAAATATTGTAAAATAAACACATTTGGGCAGTATACTCTATTTCCAAAGGAAAGAACTGCAGTATTTTATTACCAGATCTTTGTGTATTTGTGGTGACGTTTCATATTTTTAAAACATTATTTTGAGATTTTTTAAATCTCCCCCATTGTGTGCAGGGACAATCAATAATAAGAAACTGACAAAATTTGTTAAAACGGAACAAAATGTTAACATTATAAAGAGCACAGCACATATAATAATAATAATAATTATTATTATTATAATAATAGTAACCTGTTTGTTCTAGTGTATGTTATTTGTAGTTAGACGTGTGGGCATACTTGCCTACTTTTGAAAAACAGTTTTAGGGAGATTACAGGCATCAGTAGAAAGTGGGGTGCATTTGAGCAAGGGTGTCAAGCTCCACCCAAAGGGCGTGTCCAGCACCCCATTTTATTTGCCATTCAGGGCAATATAAACAAAATAATCTGGCACTTTCAATAATCTGGGTAATTGGTATAGCTACCGGGGTGCCTTACTGAGCAATTGAGTATACTTCCATATGTTCTAGATCAGGGGTGTCAAACTCAAATTCATCGGGGGCCGCATCAGCAGTTTGGTCACCCTGAAAGGGCCGGTTGTATCTGTAGGACTATGGCCCTTATTCTGGTTGGTGCGGTAATATCCGCGTGCGTTCGTGCCGCCGATGTTTTGTGTCTGCGCATGTGCAGAGGCGTCTCTGCGCATGTGCGAGCGGGGCGTACGGCCAAATCCCGCATGATATGTGAACACTCCGAACAGGGGGTGGAGAGGGGCTTGAAGGGCTATTTGGGCTCATTACCATATGCATACGCCCCGCGTTTCATGGGCGTTCCCATGCAAATGCTGGGCGTACGTATGGTAATGCGGCCGTGACGCACGGGTAGGGGGCGGATATATGACATCGCCGGATGTCAGCTGCCCGCCCAGATCCCTGCTTTTGCACGGAGAAATGTCCGTGTGGTCTGAGGTTGCGGGAGCAGGTGGAGCACTCGGTCCTGCATCCGATGGTCTGCAACCATCGAATGATGGGGGAGGTTCCCTTAGATGGAGGAGGCGTATTCCGTGTAAAATACACGTGCGGTCCGTTCGGCCAGCTTCTTACCGCGTACGGACGGAGTTGGCGATCCGTATGGAAGGCGTGGTTTCGCACGCACGGTCCTGGCCGCATAATCGGATCCGGCCGCACCGACCAGAATAAGGCCATATGTGTCCACTCTTTATTATCATAATATTGTCCTTCATACAAGTATGTCCCAAATAATACCACTGTAACTCAGCAGTAGCATTTCCCTCCTGCTATTCCTGTGAACTGCAGTGCATTAGGGCACACGCTGCCTGCACAGGGGGGCAGCACTCAGTCTTAGGGCATATGTCCTGCTTATTATCATGGGACACAGCAATTAATGATGGGCTGCAATGTGCCAGTGCACACACACACACATAGGCAGAGAGTTTGACAGTTACCCGCTCTGATGCGTCCACTCCAGTCTGAGCTGCTCCACCACCAAGGACACAGCTGTGCTCTCACACAGGCGCATTTCCCCCTCCCTCCTGTGAGTAGCGCTCCTCGCACTATCTATCCAGGAGTGGGGGGCAGCGTGCTCCCGGTCACTGTGCAGTGCACACTCAGCAGTAAGTGACCTGGAGCGCACAGCAGCAGCAGCACCATTCACCACGACGGACCTGCTCTTTCCTCTCTCTGGCTCCTATACAGCAGGTGGGAGCGGAGGAGGGGTTGACGACCGGCGGCACTGCGCTAGAGGGCAGACGTTCTCTGGCTTGTAGGCTGCCGCGCATGCGCTGAAGAGGCGGCTTTCTTGTTTAAAAAAAAAATCGAGAATAAAAGGTGAAGGCTGGCGGCGGCTGCGCGGGCCACATGAAGAGGTCTGGCGGGCCGGATTTGGCCCGCGGGCCTTGTGTTTGACACCCCTGTTCTAGATGAACACAGCAGCAGGCACTCCATGGGTTAATTGAAAATAAATCTTATTGAAGCAAAGCCATACATTGCATATTAAACCGAATATAGTGTCATTTCATCAGGATGTTGGCTGTAAGTGAAAGAAAGTGCATGTGCAGGAAAGTGTGCCTTTCAATTAACCCGTGGCGTGCTGCCTGCTTTGTTCATATACACACACACAGGATTCAGTTATATAGAAAAAAACTCTCAGACACTCTATAGGGTCCGAAGCCCATAGCGAATGGGTCACATCTGGTACCGCACAGCCTGCACTCTAACTATAGTGTATGACAATGGCCGATTTCTCAGGGTGATGAGATTCAGCCTACTACAGCATCAATAATCAACATTCGCTGGTTGGTCCCATCTAACAGTTGGGAAGCAGCGATGGGTGCACTGATGCAGTGCAGGCTGAGTGGTAACAGGTTGGACCCATCCTGTCCCCTATTACAGGGCTCATGGGACAGAGCCAAATAACTCTGCAGCAGCAGGGGTTTCTCCATTGGAAGAGCATTGGTTACAATTGGATCCCAAACTGAACCACACAGGTACTGCTGTACATGCAGGTGCCCCTTCAAAGCTTGGAGCCCAGAGGAAGCTATCTACATTGTCCCTTGGAGTTACGCCCCTGCATTGACTCTAATAGACACTTCCATAGGGTCAATGACAAAATACACATACAGCAGAACACATTAACTCGCACTACTATTCACTCTTTACAGAGGGCTTAGTAATTCCTGATGCTGGCGTGTTAAGAGATAATTACTGTCTGACAAGCTCATTCACTAGTGAGGCTCATGCTGATTGACTGAATCCTTCACATTCAATCAGCGGTATGCTTATTATCAGCAAAACTTGAGCATCACCACATACTTATATAACAATAGGAAATACTGTAGGTTGCTTGGGAATATACAATTTCTTATCTGAACTTCCCTTCCCACAGTGGGCTGACCAAGCCATAACTGAAGTGGGATTACAAAAGACGTCTTCCTGATGTTCGTAAGCGCCATAGAGCAGAAGTAGGCATGGCCATAAGACAGGAAGAGCGCTGTAAATAAAAGATTACCCAACGCACATGCAATTGGATATCATGATAAATTATTGGTGGCAAATAGTTAGACACATGCATAATGTCATACCTGATTCTATACATAGAGCTGAGCAAAAGTAGCTATCTCAGTCAATGGTGCACATAGTCACCCCATCGTAGTGATCAATATGGAGAGCAGTGTCCACTGTCGCCTCGCTCTACATCCTAATATGTTGTCCTGTGCATACCCAGACCACCCAGTAGCGCACGCAGGGGGGGTTTCTGAGTACACAGAAACCCCCTCAGGAGCCTAAGGGCCCTAGGCTGAAAGCTGAGGGTCCCCTCTTTGCATGGGTACAAGAATTTTAAAAATCAGCCCTTTGGAACCGGAGATATCTGACTTCAAAGCAGTGGTCCCCATTCAAGCCTGTTAATTGCTCTACCCAGTCAGATATTTCAGGTTCTGTCTGACTTAGAGTTTTTCTGAGGGTATATTCGAAAAGCTGGGGCTTTCCCCCTTTATTGGACACTATAAGCTTGTCTCTACTGTTCCCAGAACCAGAGATATCAGCCTTCAAGCAGCGGGTTACTACTCCAGCTCCACACACCTGGTATGTAGTTTTATATGCTCATTGGCAGATTGCTCTTCCTTCTGAACTCTGATCCCCTAGTCCCCAGTACCATTTGGTAGGGGGGATTCTCTAGTTTTTAATTCCATTAAAATCGAAGAAATATATTTCTGGGAACTGGAGATATCTGCAGTCAAGCAAGCTGTCCTCCCACCAGAAAATTATGAATAATAAGCCCACTCCACTATACACCCCTCCTCTGCATATAAAACATCCTCTACCACCCTGGAAGTTATGTATCAGGGCCCCTTCATTCAGCCCAAATATATATATATATATATATTTTTTTTTTTTTTATTATTATTATTATTATTATTATTTATATACATTTGGTCTATCTATAATACTTTAACTGACCCAACATATACTGGGTCACCTAAGTGTCCATCTCCGTGCTTTGCTTCGCCCCTCTGGAAACCCCCTTCTGAAAATCCTGCGTTTGCCACTGCCACCCTATCATTTTGCCAAGTCCATAGGTCACATAAGTGAAGTTCAGACAGAGTGAGATGATGAAATTACTGGGCTATACCTGTTTATATGTTTGTGGCCAGAGTGATCTTTTGCATGATAGTGCAAGTGCACACTGATAAGAATAATGGATATGAAGCCAATAATAACAGCAATACATAAAACTCTGCATGTGGGCATTTATTTATTTTTTTAACACCACCCAAGTACACATCCCCCCATCGCTGAATCCCCTTGGTACCATGGGCCTTATTCTGGTTCACTCTCAGAGGCCAATTCCTTCTCAAATGGACAAAACCATGTGCACTGCAGGTGGGCAGATGTAACATGTGCAGAGAGAATTAGATTTGGGTGGGGTTTTTCTTCAAAGTGAGATCTATATTGCAGTGTAGAAATAAAGCAGCCAGTATTTTCCTGCACAGGAACAAAATAACTCACCCAAATGTAATTCTCTTTGCACATATTACATCTGCCCCACCTGCAGTCCACATGGTTTTGTCCATTTGAGAAGGAATTTACCTCTGAGAGTGAACCAGAATAAGGCCCCATATGAGGTGATGTAAGATAACACATCCCCTCGCATGCAGCTGAATGGGAAAGAAATCATTTGATGGTCGCTTACCATTAAATGATTTCTCTCCCCTTCGGAAATAAAATTCAGTCTGAACTATTATTTCCATCTGTGTCCGCCGAAGAGGGGGCGGGCTCTGACATCATGTATCGAGACCCTGGGAACGCTCAGCGTTTTTATGGGGATGCTCATAATACGCTGGGTGTTCCCCTGCTGCCTTTTTCTTTTACTTAGGGGCCGATTCAGGATCGCTGCACATGTGCAAACCCCAGCATCGAAGGACTTTGGCAAGTTACACAGGGAGGACCGGGGGCATGGAGGGGGGCTCTATGCCCCCGTCCTCCCAGTGTAACTTGCTAAAGCCCTTCGATGCCGGTGTTTGCACATGTGCAGCGATCCTGAATCGGCCCCTAAGTAAAAGAAGAAGGCAACTGAAATTAATACATGTATAGTTTGCTGTAGACTTTGTAGTCTAGGAGTTAGTGCATAACCCATATATAATTTGCCAGGTACTTTCTGAGTCAGGTAGACTAAGAAAAAAACAATGATTTAACAATAATAAAAATAAATGCACAACTTGCAGAGAGAACTATTAGTAAGAGTTTTTATAGAGGAATAATATACAGATAATAAGAGAGAAGAAATAAAGGGAAGATAAAGAAACGAGAGCGAGGGAGACAGCTGGCAAGCTCCCATCTCCAGCTGCCAGCCTTTCTGCTTCCTTTGATAAAGCACTTGGCAGAACTCCCAGTTCTTAATGTCTGGCATCCCAGTTACACCCCAGACAAGAACAACCCCTGTCCAAAGGCCTCCCCTTCTCTTACTCACTCTTCTCAGGCTTTTGTAAAACGAGAACAACACAAACAAACAAGAGGACAGAGCAACAGAGTCCTACGGGGCCAGTCTGAAAGAACAGTGTTTTTTCTTTAATATACAGTATGGCAGTTAACAGGGGATTATATTATAGAACTGGTTAACAAGACAAGTCTTTATATGGTCATTAAGAGCATGCATCCAGGTGAATATATTCTGCACCTTATAACAATGTGGAGTAGGCACATCCAATTTAATATAACTAATACTCCTTTTACACAGCCGCATAAACCCGGGTCATCGGCGGGTCAGACCCGGGTCAGCGGCGGTGTAAATGGGTCACGTCGTGTCCCTTTACATGGGCCTTCTACCCAGGTCCTGATCTTATATGATTACTGGGATTGAGTGTACTCGTTGCACCTACTGTAAATGCATTGTTGCGTTTTAGACCTGCAGTAGCGGAAGTTATTTATGAAGTAGAAACCAGGCAGTGGTATGGCACCATTATATTCCTATGGGATTGGTACGAATCCCGGCGGTCAAAATCCCGACGCCGGAATCCCGACCGCCGAAATCCCGACAAGGGGGGAAGTGGATCGACACCCCCCCCCCCTTACGGGCTGTCTAATTTACTCTGTCTAATTTACTCTCCCTCTATGGGTGTCGTGGACACCCATAGAGGGACAAGTTGCCGGGATTTTGGCGGTCGGGATTTCGGCGGTCGGGATTTTGACCGCCGGGATTCCTCCATCGGGATTTTGACCGCAGGGATTTCAACTGCATCCCATTCCTGCCAGTGCATTCAGTAGAAAAAAAGTGGTTGTGGTGCCAACCTATTAGGCGCCTGTGGTGGGATGGTTTGTGGAGCTGCTACTAGGAAAGGGGGTGAGAGCCCCTAAGAGAATACAAAAATACAAAAAGGAGATAGTAGCGCTGAACAATATCATAAAAAATTACAAGGTTTATTACACACAATTAAAAATAGCACAAGAAATGATTTATAATATGCATATGCAATGGGCTAGGCACCTAATGCGCTAGTATTGGTCCATTCCTAGTACACCGCCAAACATGTGTTCCAGTATAATTTCCAGAGTTGAAAAGTGGGTATAGTTACCGCAGGGAAGTGTCCACATAGAAGATAATTAATCCTTGGTGAGGAAAGCAAAATTGCTGAAGTCTTCAGGTGGTTAGATGGATTTCCCAGATATTGGTGCGGAGATTGATTCAACCATCGATCGGTTCTGGTGGCGGCTGGTCTGGGCCAAATGGTAGCGAAAGTAACTTTGAGAGGTGCCAGGTAGCCTACTCCTGAGGAGTAGGCTACCTGGCACCTCTCAAAGTTACTTTCGCTACCATTTGGCCCAGACCAGCCGCCACCAGAACCGATCGATGGTTGAATCAATCTCCGCACCAATATCTGGGAAATCCATCTAACCACCTGAAGACTTCAGCAATTTTGCTTTCCTCACCAAGGATTAATTATCTTCTATGTGGACACTTCCCTGCGGTAACTATACCCACTTTTCAACTCTGGAAATTATACTGGAACACATGTTTGGCGGTGTACTAGGAATGGACCAATACTAGCGCATTAGGTGCCTAGCCCATTGCATATGCATATTATAAATCATTTCTTGTGCTATTTTTAATTGTGTGTAATAAACCTTGTAATTTTTTATGATATTGTTCAGCGCTACTATCTCCTTTTTGTATCAGTGCATTCAGTACATGGAATTACATTTTGTGATCTCCTGTCTGTGAATGCACATTGCACAACAATTCTGCAACATGTCTACAAATGCAACCTCAAGCTAATGGATAATATTGCATTTAGGCTGGCATTAATAGTGTGTACACACGATGCGATATGGCTTTTAATGTTGCCGATATAGTGAACATGCTGATTGTGTGCTTTTTTAGGGCTCGCGAGCCTGATGCGCTGCCGATGCGCACTCCCGTGTGAATGAATATCAGCAGTCAAATAAAGAGGGCAGCCAAGACTATACAGTGCAGATCTGCACTATATAGTCAAAATTGTGCCTCTGCATGGATGCCGTGCTATGCGAGTCCCGATACGATCTGATCGTATCGGGACTCGCATACAGTAGCATGGCATATTTACCGTGTGTACACACCATAAGTGCAGCTGTTTTTAAAATAAAGCTTAATTTAGCCCCTGTTTTAGATAATGCTTTATTGAAAAAGTCCTTTATTCCAAATGATATAACTTTACACATTAAAGATACATAACAAAGCCTGGAACACCTCCAAATATTCGGAGTCCCCACTCATTAAAAGTAATTAGAATATAACCTCATGTGCCACTCCTGACATCTTTACCTCGTATACAATGACATGCGCAATAAATGTACAGAAATGTATTTAACACATGCATAAGAAGTCTCTTTGTTTTGGCATAAGTTTAACTTAACTTACGCTATAGATCACCCAGTGAAATAGTAAGTACAGCGCATATGTTTTGAAATGTGTGTTTGCTGGGTAATGTTTTCCTTTTTTTTACCAGTTATATAACTTCTCGTGCAGTTTGTCTCCAAGCCAAGAGTGTCTGACATTAGAATGATCTCTGCAGAGTTTGCAGGGAGAGGCTTCCGTGTGATAAATTGTGGTTAGTACAGACACAGCAATATGGCTGTGACGACCCTGGGGAAAGGAAATGTCATTATTGGGCAGGACATGTGAAAGATTGAAAATTAGAGATAAAAAGAGTTGCTTTTTTAATAAATAAAAAAACACACAATAATATCTTGCTTAAATTTACATAATGATTATATCATAATACATCTGTCACCCTAATACAATTCTCTGCACTGACTACCTGGGGTAAATGAACTACAATAGGATTTCTATTGAAGAAGGGTTGCTTGTTGCCCATAGCAACCAATCATATTCTGTGTATTATGTTCTAGAATCTGCTAAATAAATAGAATATGATTGGTTGCTATCATTAATGAATTTACAAAGCCCCTAGAAACACCACCCGCTAATACATAGATATCTAAACTAGAAATATTCCCCCTCTCGTCCTCTCGGGAGGGTATTCAATGTTACTATTCCACAGAAAAACAGCAAAATATTGTCCCTTACTTGAAATAATTTATTCGTATTCCATTTATTCAATGTTATTCCTTTTTTTACGATTTTTGGAAATAATCCCCAAAATTGGAAAAGACGTGCATACGCGAACCCGCGTCTTTTTCCCTGAAACAGATGCTAATTTGAAAATATAGTGGCAGTTTCCATGAATGCAGAATCGGCTTTTCAAAGAGCCAGTTGCAAAAGCAAATCCTGACCGCTTCCCTGGCGCAAATGACCAGGATTGAATAGTCAAATCCCCTTATTTCCTGAAAATCAGAAATAAGGGGAAGCATTGAATACCTCCTATTGGATGTACTATACATTCTGCCAAACATTGCATACACGCTAAGGGGGTGATTCTAGTTGGTTTGCAAAAACAAACTCCTTCTTTAATGGACAAAACCATATGCACTGCAGGTGGGGCAGATGTAACATGTGCAGAGAGTAGTAGTAGTAGTAGTAGTAGTAGTAGTAGTACGTTTATTTATAAGGCGCCACAAAGTGTCCGCAGCGCCGTACATAGCAAACAAAAAACAAATTACAAGGTAACGTACAGGGTGTGTTGAAAAATACAGTATAAATAGGGGTATAGCTGGTAGAACTAAAATCAGCATCAGTTCAGAAGTAGGTAGAGAGAGTTACATTTGGGTGGGATGTGTTCAAACTGAATCTAAATTGCACTGTAAGAATAAAGCAGCCAGTTTTTACCCGGCACAGAAACAAAATGTCACCCAAATGTAACTCTCTCTGCATGTTACATCTGCCCCACCTGCAGTGCACATGGGTTTGTCCATTAAAGAAGGAGTACGCTTTTGCAAACCAACTAGAATCACCCCCTAATTGCTTATCTTGTAACATATGCTATTAGTACCGCTAAGACTGCTCCTAAGAGCTGTCTTTTGCAATCAGTGTGCATCACTGGGCGTCTGGGGATGCACAGAGGGACAGAGAGGTTGCTGAGAGGGAACTGATGCAGATAGAAGCCCATATGTGCATCACTAACTACACTTTGTTTTCACAGATGCATTTATTTTGCCTACCTCACAAGTCCCTGTTTTATACATGATGTCATCCTTTTAGAGATCTGCAGAGTAGTGGAGGATCTTAGTACAATGTGATATCTTCATATGTTTTATCTCTGACCACATGTTTTTTGCAGTGGTTAATGAAGTTTATTATATGCTATCTCTCTCATATATATATATATATATATATATATATATATATATATATATATATATATATATATATATATATATATTATATATATATATATATATATATATATATATCCTGCAAACATTCCAGCCAATGAGCTGTAGAGGGCACTCGCCATTTGATGCAAACATGTCATATTTTATTGTTCTTGTTTTATGATGTATGTAATATATGTGTCAATTAAAAAAAAAAAAATATATATATATGTGTCGACTTGTTATCCCAGGGAACAGCAGCATTGTGTGTATCCCCTGTTGTGCAGCACCTAAGTCTCAGTATAAGGCTTCACTTCTCCTTCTAAGCCTGACCCCAGACCATAACCAGATACAGGGCGGGATGCACTAACATCCGTGCCCTGCGTCCGCCGCACATCACCGGGTACCGCTGACATAATTATCGCATATGCACTAACATATGCGATAATTATGGCAAAGGACAGCTCTTGCGTTAAGAGCTGTCCTTTAAGGTGAGCCAGCGGGTCCTGGCGCCTCCCCCCTCCCTCCCTTACCTGGCTTACACTGTGCTGTGGGCTGGCAGGCTCCCCTCCTCCTCCCTTCACCCGGAACGGAAGAGGATTTTCAGTGCAGTGATGAGGAGGTTACAGGTCCGGGCAGCACAGCGCTGTGCTGCCCAGACACAAGTGAGGGGGCAGCGCGAGGCGACAGGGGTCCGTTTGGGGCGGCGTGGGTGCTCATAGGTTGTGCGGGTTTTGCTGCATATCAAAATGCGGTAAAAACTATGATAACAGGGGTTTTTCCGCATATTTAGATTACAGAATCCCACCCACAGGGGTCACAGGGATCCCAGCTTCTCTTCCCCACCTTACTGTCTGGCCATTATTAAACGATCAGTGTAAGTCTAATATACAGTTATACACCAGTAGTTTAAATTTAATATGCACAATTCATACCTCCCAACAGGACCTAGCCCAGGAGAGACAACTTGCTTTCTACCAGGACTTCATTCTTAGGTTATGATTACATTCACCTGTGTTGAAACACCTACACAGGTGACACCGCTTATATATTAAGTGCAGAGGCAGATTTTCCACAAGGCAACCTGCTTAGGGCCCACCAGGTCCCATGGGGACCCTTAAAGATATACTAGCCATCCAATATATTCCCAGAGGAGCACCGAGCTACTACCGCGTGATGTCATGACATCACATGGACCTATCCACATTCCCAAAGTCCCATTTATGTTTTTTGATAGGATAAAAAATGTTTGGACACACAAAATAGTTTCATCCACTGTATGTGGGCAGTCAGTATACATTAATGTGACACAGATATTAGGTCTACTTCCAAAAGAGCCTGATTCAGAATTGTACGCAATACCAATGTTCACGCAGCTGAGTATTTAATGGTAGACTGTGCACACGCCAATGTACTTTATCGATGCCACCTGCAATCAGCAGCAAAAATATAGTGCTATGGATTGTGTGAGGGAGGAGGAGGACCCCAAAACCGGTATCTGGCCCCATGAGGTTTAAATCTACCTCTGATTAGGAAGGAAGTCCAGGTAGAGCGCATTGGTACCGCCTGGAATTGATAATGTTACGAGATATACACATGCTAATATAATCCCCCATAACCAGTGCTTAAAGTGGTCCTGGTGAGGTGTTGGAACTCACTTCCCCATTGCCCCCCTCCCCCATGTGTCACAGCCAGGGTGGGCGCTAGGGTGTTCGACACCCCCCTGCAAGCTTTAAATGTATGGCCTATCCCACGCACCCATTAAAAGAATAATGCGGGCCATATAATACCACCCTTAATTCAAATTATGCTCCACAGTGCTAGACAACCTAAACGCCCCACAAAATCGGAACAGTGCGTGCCTAAGGCGCGCAGCAAAAATGTAGGTCATGGATTTGTGGGACTATGCACACTGTAATGCCCATTACACATTATGCCACAACTGTAATGCCCATTACAGAATATACCACACACTTTGATGTCCATTATATAATATGCCACGTAAGTGCCGCTTACCTACATGCTCATTGCTGGGGTTTTCTTGCTCATTGCCAGGGATTACATGCACAGTGCCAGGGGTTACATGCTCAGTGCCAGGGGTATCATGCTCGATGCCAGGGGTTTCTTGCTTGATACCAGGGGTTTCATGCACGATGCCAGAGGTTTCATGCACAGTGCCAGGTGGTTACGTGCACAGTGCCATGAGCAGAGCCGGCCTTAGGCATAGGCAAACTAGGCAATTGCCTAGGGCATTTGGAATGCCTAGGGGCATCAGCAGCTTCTGCTGATTAAAATGATATGCAGCATGCCTATATTCTGTGTGTGTGAGTGAGGCTGTATCTGCATATGAAGTAGTGTATTCATGGAAATCACTGTAACATAGCATTCTGTATGCAGGTACAGCCACAGTCGCACACAGAATATATTCATGCCACATATCATTTTAATCATCGGAAGCTCCTTCTGTGTCCTGGTCACATAACAATGCAAATAAGACAAATTTTCAGCAAAAAATGCACCCAACGTTAGCAGAACTGGCCAGAAGCTACATGGCCTATTGAGTCAAGATGTATGAGGAAACATCTGTATCCAAGCAGAGGCAGAGGTCACAGTGTTAGCGGCTGTGCGAGTGCTGTCTGCGGGTGGTTTGGTTGTGCAATAGTGTGTCATGTATAAATGCATTAATAATGTGTGAAATGTGTAACAGGCATTATGTGTGTCTTGTGTATAAGGGCATTAATAATGTGCAACATATGTGTAATGGGCATTACGTGTGTCATGTGTATAAGGGTATTAATAATGTGCAACATATGTGTAAGGGGCATTATATGTGTCATTATTTGTATGAAGGGCATTAATAAAGGTTGGCATAATGTGTAAGGGGCATTATGGTTATAAGGACATTAATAATGTGTGGCATGTGTAAGGGGCATTACTGTGTGGTATTATCAGGGGTGCCGAGAAAATGGGGTAGGGGGTACAAATTAACAAGGCCAAAGTCTGATGGAAGGGCCCAGCAGCAGCTGCAGCTCTTCTCCTCTGCCCAGCACACACTGCTTTGTGCTGAGTTGCAGTGTGGCCATGCAGGTGCTTAAAATACAATATTTTCTCAGGATTTTCTTCTAAGGGTATAATGTGAGGAGTAATGTACATAAGGTAAAGTGGTACTACTGTGTGATGTAATGTGAATAAGGGACACCATCGCATGATATAATGTGAATAAAGTGGCACTACTGTGTGGCATAATTTGAATTGGGGGTACTATTGGGTGGCCATGCCCCTTCCCAGCAAGAACACATCCCTGTTTGGGCTGCGCACCGAATGTGTGCACTGTTTCTATTTAAAATATTGCAGGTAGGAGCACCAAAATGATGACTGCTATGATGAGGGTTGATGGTGCTGGGAAAGGGGAGCAGGGTCAGAGGCGGAACTAGTGGCGATGCTAGGGGGCACCTGCCAAAATCTTGCCTAGGGCGTCATTTAGGCTAGGGCCGGCTCTGGCCATGAGGTTACATGCTCAGTGCCAGGGGTTTCTTGCCAGGGGTCACATGCTCAATGCTAGGGGTTTCATGCTCCGTGCTCAAGCTCGAGCCCACTGCCTGCACTAGTGAGGACCCCAGATGAAATTTTAAACATCTCCAAAGTGTATAAATCCCCACAGCGGAACCGTTTCGCCTCCAAAATGGAACTGACGGAACGCAGTTCCATTCCGTTCCGGCTCACTTTAACTCATGCCCATAACCACCACTTTCCACTGGGGCCCCCCTATCTTAAGTGCCCTGGGCACCCACAAGGATGAATCCGGCCCTTCCCCAGACTCCCATTGGCTAGTTTCACAGGACAACAGCAATCAAAGAAAAAAATTATCTCTTAGTTGGTGCCAACTAAGAGACAATCTTCTTTCATTGTTGCTGTACACTTATTGTCCATGGTACAGTAGCTCCCCAACTTTGCAATTGGATAAAATACTATCAAATCCTCTGTTGCACTAGTTTCTCACACCTCACTATGTGGCCATGCTGTAGCTCAGGGGAAGCAACCGCTGCTGATCAGTACTAGTCAAACAGTATAGCAAATCCTAGTTATATCAGTTAACTCATAAAGAGGACATAATCACTATATAGAAACATTATTTGAGTAAAGTAATGCTAATCTTATACACATGTAAATGTGTTACAATACCTCAAGATGTTTGAGAAAAAAAATTTAAGCTGGGTACACACTGGTCAATGCATCGACCTTCCAATTGAACGACCGATATATTGTGGTTAAGTAGACAGCTGTGTACCCCTGATAGGTCTGTAAACAACATCATGCACAGACATATTGCATTGGTGCTACGGCACAACCAATGGTCTATGGGGGGATGCACTAACATCCACCACCCCACATTGCTGGAATTTGCGTGTAGCGTATTGCTAATAATCGCATATGCACTAATATACATATGCGATTAGTAACACAAAGGACAATTCTTCCGTGACGGATCCCTCAAACAGCGCTGCAGTGAGAAGCTCAACAGGCTTTGTTCGTCGGGAGGCTTGCCACCTAGCAACAGCTGGTGGGTTATGGTGTAAGCCTCCCGACATACGCTGGAATGGTATAGTGAAATAAAATTTTCACTTACCTTACCACAGCCAGGGGAGTAGGGAGCTTAGCTGCTGATGCATGACATGTGCACAGGCAGTGCACATATACTGCAGGTCATGCAGGTGCACTCTAGTCACATGCACCTGCTGCATATAAGGCTAAGCTCCGCCCCCTGAGGTCAGATTTTACCTCAGCGCTGAAGGAAGGAGGAAGCTGTGTCTGTGTCTGCTACAGACAGACTAATAAAATCCCCATCCTTCAGCAAAACAAACGGCCCTCCAAACATTACATGGCTGTGGCTGCTTATACCTCCTCTTCCTCACAGAATGAGGTATTATTTAAGAGGAGAAAGTTATTTAACCCTGTCAGGTCGGAAGACAGCAGGGAAGTTTCTGTGGAGAAAGGAGAGCCCAGTCAGGCAGAGTTTCTTCAAGAGATGCCTGTTCAGGCAATAACATCTCTTTACCAGGTATTGCCTGCAGTAGGAATACCTGAGTGGTCTGTAAAAGGAGAAAGGAGAGCCCAGACAGGCAGAGTCTCCTCCTCCCCTTGCCTATTCTCACAGTGTTGTGGAAAGGCACAAAAATAAACAAACAACAGTACATGTTTCTTCAAGAGATGCCTGTTCAGCCAATAACATCTCTTTACCAGGTATTGCCTGCAGTAGGAATACCTGAGAGGTCTGTAACAGACCACCCTCTCTTGCCCATGGCCAGCACATTTTCCTGCCTGTCACTGGCAGTATGCTCAACAACAAGCTCATAACAGGGACTAGTGCTCAGAAAAGGGACTAGTCACCACAGTACACAGTCCCCAGCTAACTCACAGGGAGTGGCTTGGGAGTTGGAGGATGTAACAAGATCCAGTGAATCCTCTCACAGGGGTGAATATAGTGATTTGCAAATGACCTGAGTGGCATTGGCAAGTGAAATGCCCCATTTATGCTATACACAGCACACTCTGCCCTGAACAAGTGTTTGAGGTGTAGTAATTCACCCAGCTGGCTTTTGCAGCCCCTCATTAAGGAGGACAGATTGTTCTCTGTAACACCTGGGCATTCCTGAAATCCCTGCCCTTTTTACCCTAGAGATTGACTCTGCTTTCTCAGCACAAGTGGGGGGAAAAGTGCTGCTGCTGCAAAAAAAAAAAAAAAGTTCATAGTAACTGACACTGTGGGCCAGTATTATTTGCCCTGGATAAGGCAGAGTAAAAAGGGTTCCAGCGAACTCCCTAGATTCCCTGCTTCCAAATGGCCCTATTGAAAGCTGTTAATAGAGCTACCCTGATGATTGGCCAGGCCTTTAATTCTATTTCAAATGCCTGCAGAACTGCCAGCAAGCAAGTGCAGATCTCAGTAATGTAGCTCCTGCATCAGTGGATGTCCCAAACCTAATTCTGATCTTTCAGTCCTGACTTCATACACAAGGTTAAGTTCTGCTAAAGTCCCCAGCCCTTCAAGGGGCCTGTTTGCTAGGAGGGTCATTCTGTTAGAGCCAGCAGTTTGAACCTAGAGCAATGTGACAGCCACAGAGTGCTCAGAGGAGGCTTCTCCCAGACACAGGTCACGAGAGGTGAAGTGAATATCATCCTAATAAAGACAGAGGATTCCTCCCTGTCTTTCCAGAGCATTGGCCTCCTGTAGGCGGACTACCATGTACAGGTGGGAGGAGGGGCATATTCCCCTTGTTCACTCTCCTAACCAGATATGCTCCCATCCAGGGAACACTAGTTCTGGATGCTGGATAAATAATGTCCCTGGCCCTTTAACAGGGCTAGATCGAGTCGGCAGACAATTGCAAATAGGTTGGGTCAGCTACCATTTCCCTGTAAGGAAACAGGACCTTTCATATAGGCCAGTACTGAATATATATGAAACCTTGGTCTTTCAATATGGAGGGTTTAGCAGATATACCCTTTAGGCTGGTCCAAGCTAAACATTGTAGCTAAACAGACCCGAAGGAGGCATTGAACATGATACTGGAACATCCAAATCATAGGAGGCTGCTAAGTTCCCTGTGGAGAGACGTTCCATGCAACTGGACTGTAATGGATTCCGGACTGTCCAATGCCCCTTACATACTCATATGCATCATGAAGGCAGCAATTACACACCTCAGACAGTAAAGGGTTCACTGTTATTATCTACCTAGGTAATCTCCTGGTAGTGCATGCAGAACAATTGTCCCCCTTTTCTCCTGTCGCTCCTCTGGCATCTAGGTTTTCATAAGAACCTTGAGAAATTTGTATTAATACCTTCCCAATCTGTTGTCTTTCTGGGGTCTTTGATAGATTCCTCTTCTTTATCAATAGCGGTTCCCTCAGACAAGTGGAACGCCATACAAGTCTGTTTCTTAGGTGCTCAGTTTTCACTGAGAGACTTGGCTAGGCTGATAAGGAAAATGAGAGCCTCAGATCCTGGGTTTTCTCCACGTACCTTTCATATGCAGAGAATTCCAGAACCTCCTATCATCCCTTATTTGACAGGATTAGGACAGACAAAATGATACTATCTCCCATAGTCCACAGGGAGATTCACAGTTGGAAAACATTTCCTATTCCAGATCTCCCCTACCTCCTACTCCAGACATAGTCATCACATCAGATGCATCCCTCATGGGCTGGGGGGCATTCACCCAGTGCAATACAGTAGGAGGGAAGTGGACCGCTTGAGATTCTAAACCTCATATCAATCTCAGAGCTAAGAGCTGCCAGATTGGCTATATCCTCTGTATTTCCCTCAGACCAACGGGATAATTCAGTTCAGCTCTGTCTGGACAACAAAACCACTGTTTATCTACCTCAAAAGAATAATAGGCACTTGATCTTGCATTCTCTGTCAGCAGGCAATAAATGCCTGGAAGTGGGCAGTACAGCGGTCCATTCTCCTGTTTGCTACATGCATACAAGAAGAGTTAAACAAGATAGCCATTTACTTATACATAACCAGTCATACTGTGGATTGAGCGACTCTCCAGTTCCTTCGGAGGTGTAGATTTAGATCCCACTGCTGCCATAACACACCAGAGATCTTTCTCAGAATTGCAAAGACCTTGGGTCACCCACAAGTGGATACGTTTGCAACACCATCAAACGTACAAGTTCTGACATTCATATCCAAATATCAAGGGACTCTCCACATGAATGCTATGTCCTTTTTCGCGGGCTGACATTCCACTTTCATATGCCTTTTTCCCTCTGGCTCTGCGGTTGTGGGTCATCCACAAAATCAAAACAGACGTGTCCAAAATACCCAAATATTTCTGGCATACTCTGTCTGGCCCTCCAGAGTTTTGTTCCCTTTATCAACCTTTTTCACAAGGTTCCGGGCTTCCTCTAGGTTCATCTACAGACTGCTTCCAGGGCAGCACAGACCTACTGAAACATCTTCCACATTGTATGTGGATTGCAACATTACTAGGTTGCAGACCATTCCCAACCTCTCTGCCTTTTCCACGCCTTGCCTGTTTTAGGCCTAGAATAAGATCCAGATATCAATCCATAATTGAATTTCTAGCCTTACAGTCCTCTAACCTTCCTTCTTCAGGCCCCCTTTTCCGAGCCTAGCATAACTCTGGACTTCCTTGCCACCACATTCGAAACAGGTTTGGCTTATGCCAAGATATGCTCATATGGCTTGACTCTAGCTCTCCTTATCCCAGGCCTCAGAGAATAAGAATACTTAAAGGATTCTTTCTAGCTAGCCCACCATGCTATGGCATTCTACCTGGTGGGACATTAATCCCTTTTTGTACTTCTTGGCCACTATACCACCATCTGCAGATATCTTTGGCCTTTCAAAGAAGTTAGCTTCACTGTTAGCCCCTGCCTTTGCAGCCAGAGGGGCTGAGTTTTCGTCAAACCACATATCTGAACCTGGATGACCCCTACGCCAATGGGTTTCCTTATTATTCTACGGGGACACACAAAAACAAGTTCCATGCACACACCTCTGGTGGAATGTGATCTGGTCAGAGACCAGTCAGATCCAGATCTTTGTATAGTTGATTGCCAATCCACTTACTTACCCCTCACAGTACCTGTAAGGAGAGACATCAAACAAACTTCTCTCTCACATGCCAGAATATTTTTCATCCTGCCAGACCTTTTTATGACCAGGGAGTGTATAGTTTCCACCATACAGAGTTCTGGAATAGACACTCCACTTCAGAGGCCATCCCCTTCACTGTGACGCAGTTAATTCAATGGCTGCTAGAGGCATACCATTTCAGCCTGTATTGCAAGCTGCACATTGTTCATCCGCTTGGACTTTCTTTAGACATTGCTGGAGGCCTTCTGGTTCTCAAAGAATTGCGTTCCTTAGAGCAACCACCAGGTGTGTGGTAGTCTACCCACCAGCTGTTGCTAGGTGGCAAGCCTCCCAACGAACAAACACAAGTTTGCAGGAATCTATGATCTGCAAACTCTCTTTGTTCTAGGGAATAGGATTGCCACCTAGCAACAGCTCCCACCCTTCCCACCCAGTACCTTGCTAGGTCTGCTGCTTGTTCTCTCTAAGGTTCGGTTATATACCTAACTTATCCTTTGATTCAAGGCACTCCAAAGGCCTAGAAGAAGCAACAAGTGCAGCCACCTAAAGATCAGAAATTAATTATTTCCTCTTCTCTGCTATACTCACAAGTTTGCCTCAGTTTATAACATGCCTGGCTACAATACAGCATGGCAGTTATTTCAGTTGTTGGTTCCTAGTCCAACCCAGTTTCATTCTTACTCCTTCCAGTAGAGTTTCTCAGATCTGATCTATGTTCGTTATGAATGTTCTAGTTAACATTTATTTTTGCATACAATGGTCTTTGCATACAATGGTATTTCTCTCTTGTTCCACTTTAGGATTGCCATCTGTAAGCTTCTGTAAAATCTGACCTCAGGGGGCGGAGCTTAGCCTTATATGCAGCAGGTGCATGTGACTAGAGTGCACCTGCATGACCTGCAGTATATGTGCACTGCCTGTGCACATGTCATGCATCAGCAGCTAAGCTCCCTACTCCCCTGGCTGTGGTAAGGTAAGTGAAAATTTTGTCATTGGGCAGATTGTTCATCCAGACCAAACCTGCGCCATCCCCGGCCGCAGAATCGCAGACAGCCTTGCCCTCCTCAGAGACACGGTCCATTACGTGAAAGACCGTAATGTGTGCACAGCCCTGATCAGTCTTGATCAGGAAAAGGCCTTTGACCGTGTCTCCCATGAGCTGATGGGCAAGGTACTGCGTAAATTTGGTCTGGGTGAGCTGTTCTGTTCGTATGTTAACCTGATGTACCTTGACATTTACAGCTCGGTGTTGGTGAACGGCTGGAAGACTGACCCCTTTTCAGTTATGTCTGGGGTCAGACAAGGCTGCCCTCTTTCACCTCTTCTTTTTGTTTGTGTTATAGAGCTCTTCGCTGTATCCATCAGGCAAAATCAAGAGATCAGAGGGATCACCGCACCGGGTCCAGACCACCCAGAGGCCAAGTGTTCGCTGTACATGGATGACGTCACTGTGTTCTGCGCAGACCAGAGATCGGTGACAGCTCTCGTCCAGACCTGCGAGGACTTCGGCCGTGCTTCAGGAGCAAAGGTTAACCTTGGGAAGTCAGAGGCTATGCTCTTCGGAAAGTGGCACCTGTCATCCTCCGCCCCATTTCCATTCACGGTAAAGCCAGACCTCATCAAGATCCTTGGTGTCTGGTTCGGAGGAGATGGAGCGGCCCTGAAGTGCTGGGATGAAAGACTTGCGACAATGCGTCAGAAACTGGGATTGTGGAGTCTCAGAGACCTTACCATCGAAGGGAAAACACTTGTGCTGCGGAATGAGATTCTTCCTGTTCTTCAGTACACCGCCCAGGCCTGGCCACCTCTGGCGGCGATCTGCAAGGCCATCACACGGGCTGTTTTCCACTTCATCTGGGGCTCCAAAATGGACAGAGTCAAGCGGATTGTTATGTACAAAGATCCCCTCAAAGGTGGCAAAGGCATTCCAGACATTCCAACTATGCTGAGAGCCTTCTTTGCATGTAACTGTATCCGCAGAACTTTGATCGACAATTGTACCGGCTCTGCGGGGAACTCCATGTCCCGCTTCTTCCTCCTACCTATGTGGAGGACCCTTAAATGGGACAAGTGGGACAGCTCCATCCCTTACAACTGGACTACTCCATGGTTCTACCTGGATGTGTCCAAGTTTGTGAGGGAGCACCAACTGGAGGGATTGAAACCCGACTTGTGGAAACCTAAAACTGTCCACAAGCTCATCAGAGCAAAAGACGTCATGGAACCGATTTCAGGGCTCCCTTCAGCAACTGCCAAGTTTGTCTGGGAGTATGTGGCCTCCAAAAGGCTCACAAATAGACACAAAGACATGTCATGGATGGCCATTCAGGGGGGCTTGCCTCACCGGTCATTCATGCACTCCCGAAACTTGTGTAGGTATAGACATTGTCCCTGGTGCTTTGTGCATGAAGAAACCTCCATGCACATCTTCTGGGACTGCACCTACGCACAGTTGTTGTTGGATGCCCTAGAGACTGAATTCAAGGACTCCGTGCCCAGGAACTGTCTTTCATACCTTTCGGTATTGTATGGACTATTCCCGGGCACCCACACGTATGGGGCGACCCAGGAAGCCTGGCGCCTTATAAACTGTGTTAAGGACGCTTTGTGGTTTGCCAGAAATCGACTCATATTGAGGAGGGAGAGAATGTCCGTTCAGGACTGCCGCAGGCTGGTTCACAGCCTGCTCAGAGACTATTCCATTCGGGATAGCCCTGAGGAAGAAGAGGACTAAACCCCTTTTCTTCTGGTCCTTTCCCCTTGTTTGGACTGTTTTATAAGACTTTGGGACCGTGGCCCCTTCCCCCTCACTTCACAATGTCTGTTGTTTTGTTGATGTATTTCTATTTATTGCCCTCCCCTTATATATGTCTGTCTGGTCAATAAAGCTTCGGGCATGTGATTCCTCCTCCCCCACCCCCTACCCTCCACACCCATAGTCTTGTATACTGTTGTGTAAATGTTACCGTTAGAATGCATAGTGCATAGTATAGTCTATAGTGTGAGTTTATCTTGTACTGTATTTTATAATATGTACTATACTGTCTGCATGTGTACTGTGTTTTGGCTGTGCTGCGACACGGTATATGTGTGATATTTGTTATCGTCTGTTTTTTGCATTCTTTATGTACAATAAAGACCTGCTTTTTCAATCAAAAAAAGTGAAAATTTTATTTCACTATACCATTCCAGCGTATGTCTGGAGGCTTACACCATAACCCACCAGCTGTTGCTAGGTGGCAATCCTATTCCCTAGAACAAAGAGAGTTTGCAGATCATAGATTCCTGCAAACTTGTGTTTCTTCAGAATTGCACTGAGCTTTTGGTTAAATGCCCATGACACTGCCATGACACTCCCATGACACTCTTACAAGTCATCGTGGTTACATACAATCGCATTGTTACCGCCCACTTCTTGTCCTGAAATGCTTTATTGCACAAAAACAGACCGTTTTGATCTGTGCATGAGCTATATGTACAAAATCACTGTTTGATCCATGAACTCGGAGATTCCTGCCATTCAGAATCAGCCTCATTATGTGATTTATTTTAGACTACAAGGATTATCCTCTCCTAAATGCCCCATGTATACAAAAGCTCTGATTAGAAAAAGAAGCCTTCAAATCTGTAATAAAACAAATGTAACTGTGTTGACAATAGGACATAGAATAATATACTCTAACATGATGCAGTTTGTACTGATGCAGATTAGTATTTTAAATAGTTTGCTTTGAATACACTTCAGATGTCAGGTTGCAGCAGGTACTGCGGTCACTGTCGGTTTAGCAAGGAGGTTTGCATGTGGTTTACTAGTTTACTAAAGTGAAACTTTGACCCAGTGGCGTAATTATGAATTGGGCGCCCCCCCGCCGTTAATGGCGGGCACCCCCCGCCGCACCCCCCGCCCGCAGCCTTACCTGTCTTGCTGGTCCCATCCCGGCTCCCTTGCTGGCTTCATTCTTCTGCTAGTGAGACGGACCAACACAAAATGTCCGCCCCCATACAGCAGACAGTTTCAGAGAACTGTCTGCTATATGGGGCGGACATTTTATTGTGGTCCGTCTCACTAGCAGAAGAATGAAGCCAGCAAGGGAGCCGGGACGGGACCAGTGAAGTCAGGTAAGGCTGCGGGCGGCGGATTGGCGGGCGGCAGATGGGCGGACGGGAGGGGGCTAACTATAGCACCACAGCCCCCGGCGCCCACACATGCACAGCGCCCCCCCGCGGCCGCTGGGGCTGCGGTGCTATAGTTACGCCTCTGCTTTGACCAACATATCAGGAAATTTGTTTTTTCATTGTTTCTGTACAGGACATGGGCACACTTCCAATGTCATCTGACAACACGTTCAGCCCTGTGCCTGGCATTTCAGATCATGCTCACAATAGTCCGATACCCACCACTGCAGGCCTATGCCCAACATTGTCTCATGACCTCATTTACAGTCTTGGGCCCAGATTAACAGCTTCAACACCAATATAGTCATGTGCCCACAGTCCTTTTCTCATAAGACTTATATTTGTACCTACACTATATCATGATGCCATTCATTCACCATAGTACCATGGAAATTTTCCCCATATTAGTACCATAACATTCATTCACCATATCACCACAGCATTAATTTTCTATAACACAGAGGCATTTATTCACCATAGCAGTGTACCACAGCATTCATTCACCATAGGACCAAGGCATTGATTCATCATAGTGACATGGCAATCATTTATCATAGCACCATGTTACAATCACCACAGTACCACAATGTTCAATCATCATATACCATGTCATTCTTTCCAGTTAGTATCATGAAATTCATTCACTGTATTATCACAGCATTCATTCACCATATTTACCACAGCATTCCTCTATCACAGTACCATGACAAATGTTTGCAACTTGGTAAATCTAACTTTTCCATTGCCATTGCAAGTGTAAAGATTTGTAGTGCAAAAAAAAAAAAAATATCTCTGATCTCTGATTATTTAGCCTCCACTGATCAAAAATGCATACATTTTTGGAGGATTCACCTAATTTATGGGTTTAATAAATAATCCCCACAGTCATGTTCTCTTTGGCTGGTCTCTCGCAGACCATAACATTTTTGTGAGCCAGTAAAAGTTGAAATAAGTATTGGAGGTATGTAAAGCAATAAATAAACTATGACATGCCTACAAATGCCACTGCAGATTATAAATAGCCCCCATATGCTAGCTCTGTGCCTTCTGCCACCTTACAAAGGTTAATATGCTTCTCTGGAAAGTTACAGGACCTCTGCCAGTGCTTCAGAGAGGATCCTCAATTGACTTTTGGTTCAGACAGTACAACAGGACACAACCCAGCACAACTGAGGAAGTGAGAGAACTGCAGACCATAATACCAGAAAAGCCGATGAACAGGGTTGTAAGACAGGACAAGGACAGGACAGCAGGACAACACAGCAGGAGAGCAATATTTTATGCAGAGATAAAGTACATACAGTACAACGACGATATATAAGGACACTAACACAATGTAGCCAAATTAAGCTAAAGAAGAATTTCATTGAAAGAGCGGAATTTTGGGGATGGAAAGATGCTTAAAAATGTATCACACAGCACAATGCACCGAAATTTCATCAGATGCACTAAAGGGAAAATGCGGTTTAGAAAAAAAGGTTTTCTGGGTTTTTATCGCATTTTCAAATGCACTAAAAGCCATATGCCAGATTTCTGCTGCGGAGGGAATCACCAGCAAAAGCTGGAAATACCCTATAGAAGCCTATGGGCTTCTGTATGCAGCACTGTGTTAGCGATCCAACATACAGTAGCTTGCCCCATGTCTGCCACCATCATTCTGTGTATATTTGCAGAGGGACTCTCGGATAACGGACCTGGAAGTACAGGGACCCGCAGCCATTGCAAAGGACAGCTCTTATTGGGAGAGATGTTAGTACATACAGTATGTGATTAGCATTGTCGTGAGGAGTGGTAGGACATACTGCAAGTGGTTTGTACACCCCACTCCTTCTGAGGATGAGCACCAATGTTCAGTACAAAAGTCTATCAAAATAAAGTTATTTTTGATTCTTTGTTTTCTTATGTGTGTTATACACTGGTCAAAGAAACATTGTGTTATTGTTGCACCTTTATCTTTATTTGAGCTGAAGTTTTGGTCTTGCTATTATCAGGGTTGCCTACTCTCCTGGAATGGCTGGGGAGGGGGGTCCCAGGAAATCTGGTCCCCCTCCCGGCCCCCAGGAAAGGGGAACAACCCTTCTGGAGAGCTGTCCGGCTCCTGCGGGGGGGCATGGGTCAATTTACGTGAGTCACTTAATTTTAGCCCTGCCCACCGCAGTGCAATGCCTGAAATAACGTCATTGTATGGCGAAGGGTGTGGCTAAAATGATGCTAACACTCTGGCCATGCCCCCAAGCAAGTCACCCCTCCTGTGGTTCCACCCCTGCACCGCCCCTTTTTGCTCCCGGCGGCCCCTGAATCACTGAGCTGGGTGCCCTCTCCCAGAGAGGGCAGTCAGAAAGTAGGCAAGTATGGCTATTATTCATGCTTGACATGTCTCCTATGTTTTGATTTTGTCTTAATGTTGGGTTTACATTTTTTAAATCTTTAATAATATGTACTGACTATTCTGCCAGGAGTGAGAAGGGCTGTCTTGTCATGTACAGAGCTGCACAATACTGTATGTCATTACTATACAAATAAAAATATAATAATAGTTGTTCTGAATTTCTAGTCACACTAATGTATGTAACTGCCTACAGTATTACAAGTTCTAGAACTACAGAAAGAACCATAAAAACAAACATCAATGTTGTTGTTATTATTTAGTAAGCAGTTGTACAAGTACATTCTCTGCTGTGTGGGTGTTGGATTCTAATCACAGTCTTGTTTACATACAAACCCACTTCAATAGGAATTTTGCTAACTGCTGTAACAATTACAATTAGTCAAGTGTGTCTGAATGATTTAATATATACTCCGGAAACTTACTGCATTGTAAATCACAGATTTGGGGTTACCCTCTTGTGTACTATATGTCTTAGCGGTGCTCTGACTGACAGGTGTTGAATAAACACATATTAAAGCATAGTTATAACCTTGTACTTTGTTATTTCGGTACTTGTTTCCTAGCACGGTGCCCATCGCATATCATTACATAAAGTATGCGATGGTATGCGATGCGATAATCGGGTAAATGACCCGGATTGTAAAATTAAATATCGCACAGCATCGCATGCCAGCAAATGGCATGCGATGCGATTTTTAATTTGACAACCCTGATGGGTGCTTACAATGTTAAATGCACCCCCATTGTCCACGCCAACCCGAAGCGTGGCGAGCGCAGCGAGCCCGCGAGGGGCGGCGGTATGCGTCTTCCGACCTTTTGACAAACCCCACTATCCACGTCGGCATGGAGTTGATTTTATATAGTGTGGTGAGCGCAGCGAGCCACCGAGCCCAAAGTGTGGCGAGCGCAGCGAGCCCCACGAGGGGACGCGGAATACATGTTAAGTCATCCGTGTCTCCTCGCTGCGCTCGACACGCTTCGGGCTCGGTGGCTCGCTGCGCTCAACACGCTATCTAAGATCAACTCCACGCTGATGTGGATAGTGGGGTTATGAAAAGGTCAGAGGACGCGTACCGCCGCCCCTCGTGGGCTCGCTGCGCTCGCCACGCTTTAGGTTGGCATTGATGGGGGGGTGGCGTTGACAATGGGGGTGCATTTAACATCTGGGTGCTTGTACAATTAAAAATCATATTGCATCGCATTGCATCGCATCGCATGCCACTATATTGTATGCGATGCGATGAGATGCAGTAAGATCAAAATCGTCAGCGCCATGCTAGGAAACAAGTACCGTTCTTTCTTATACATACCGGTTCCGGTGCTTGACCATGATTTGGCTTCTAAAGGCTGCAGCCGAAGCATCGCCGCCAATGACAGCCCCACTCCTACAATCAGGTAGGAGCTGCCACTGTATTTCACATACGAGCATGCGGATGAAAGCATATACATGCCCCATGTCTCCAACTAACTCCTTGTTTACACCTCAAAACAGTCCCTTCCTGTCAAATGTTTTCCATGAAATCCTCACTGCGAGCAGAATTGCAGTGCACCATGGCAACTTAGATTTCCCACAACTTTCTTAATTGATTTAATCAAAACTGAATTGGGATATCCTCCCTCTATTACTGCCAAAACACACAATCACACCATTTGTCCATACTCAGGTCCCGGGCGTTACATCTTATAACTGATCAGAGTGTGTTGTCTATATCTAGGCAATAAAATATGCCCCTTCCTTACACATGAATATACCTAACCATTGTCTTAGTCATTGGCTTGCTCTAAGTTTCTAAAGGGATAAAAATCAAAGTACTATCCATAGCCGGGTAAGCCACCTAAAACTGTGCTCCATCTGACACATACAAACTAATTTCATAGTACTCTCTTAATACACATCCTGCTCATCCCAAGTCCTGTTTCCAATGGCCTCCCTTGCTACATATGTCTGGTCTTTGCTTACAGATGGCAGTACTTAAAGTTACAGAAAAAGATTGTGCTGAAACTCCTATTCCTAAGCTTACCACAGACCTTCAATCAAAAAAATCCCTTATCGTGTGTCCTTGTTAGAGAAGTAGATGATGCAGTAAAGGAATCTGGAGTTGTGTTAATTGGGTGGAAATATTTTATTATATTATTTGTTATTATTATTATGCAAATAAACTACCGAATAAAATCCATTTTGCTTCCTGGTGTACAATAAACCAATTCTGGTCATTAAGGCGCAAACTAGCTGAAGTCAGGAAGCGGTGACGTAACATTGTGTTATCCTTATAGAGGGACACCAAATAAGTGTTGATCACTTGATCTACTACTACGATCAATTTTTCACACAACACATTCGCGTCAGTGGAGATGTTATATGCTGTGTTTGTCCTGAGTCACTGAGGCCTGGGGCTGGAGTTGGTGGGGGAGAGAGAGTCAGTGAGGCCTGGGCAGAGTCAATGAGGCCTAGAGCTGGGCCATTCCTGGGCTGAGATCAATGCCACGATGTCTCCTGGGGGCACCGCTGGTGCCCTCCCGTAGCTTCCCCTCACCTCTACCATCGATGGTCGCCAGGAGCCTGGATGCTGGGGTCGTGGGATAGATGCCTGCAGACCTCTGTGTGGGACCTCCGCTAGGCCGGACTGCCGCTGCCTGGGGGGATCCCGGCCCTCTCTCCTCTTCACTCCCGGTGCCCATCTCAGCTCGAGGTCCCACAGTGGGGCCGGGGGATAAGAGTTCCGTGGATGGAGCTGGAGCTCCCAGTGTGGTTTCCTCTCCAACCCCAGCAAGGGGGCCGCCCACGCACAGGACGATTGTCCTGACCATCCCGCTGCTGCTCCCTTCACTTTTCTCTTTTTGCAGTAAATCTATGACTAAAAATGTACTATAGAAGTAATCATGTAGAATAAAATAAATAAATAAATGCATTTCTGACTTAAATTGCTGAGAACTAGACCTATTCCATATAAAAGTGCCTTATACAGGTACACAGGTTGCATTAAGCTTGTAACGTGTCTATTCTGAATTCCACCAGTCACGAGCCTTTCATGTAATTCTGTTTCACAGTTATGACTCATACAGGAGGTGCAGTGATGCCTGGAAAAAAAGATTTATGAGGTGCCGAAAGTAAATATGTGGTATGTAATGTGCTGTAATGTGAAGCTGCTTTCAGACACAATAACAACCACACACTTATCCTGTCCTAATCACTCTTCTCCGCCTGTCTCTCTGGGTGTATCACTATTTATGGCCTGTAATATATTTGTGTCTGCTTTAGTGTGTAGTACAGTGGTTCCCAAACTGTATGCCGTGGCTCCCTGGGGGGCCTCGGGACAGTTGCAGGGGTGCCACAGTTTGGTGGTCCAGGACCAATTCAAATTAGTTATGGTCAATTATATATGGACAAAACCAGTGCTGGTGGCTGCCAATCATAAAATATGTGTACAAACAGAAGCGAATCATGCCCTTTAACACATAACTGAACCTAAGAAGCACATATAAACACAATCTACTGTACTTCATATTATATTTTTTTTGGGGGGGGGGGGGGGCTAGGGGTGCCGTGGAAAATTCTGATACTCTAGGGTGCCATGATTCATAAAAGATTGGGAACCCCTTGTGTAGAACACATCTCAGGGTTTGACTTTATGGCGATTCATGAGTGTGCTAGCCGACCAATTGCATTTCTTTCTTTGCATACCAGTAGAGTAAGCACAACAACATGTGTACACAGAGAAAATAACTCTACAGTATTACAGCACAAAAGGATTAGGTTCACAATGTGGTGTCTATACAGTACTTGTCACTCAAACCAAGCTGTAATTTACTTTAGTTATGTAATTAGTATGCCTGTGTTTGTCTGTATGTATCTTGTTTTCTGTCTGCACAAGAATGTCCCCTGGGTACTAGATCTGCCAAAGTGTCTAGAGTAGAGGATTCCAAGCTCAAGGCCTTTATTGCAGTGCTGTCATATACACACCTGCACTGTCATAAACAGAGAACATCTAACAATCAAAAATATATATTGATGGAAAACAAACTTATTGTACTTCTAGCAGAAATACAAATGTCACATGATGAATGCAAACTAAGTATTTTCCGAAGACCATATAAGAAGTTATATTTTATCCATTTCTTAGCGACTACCAGAAATAATATATAATACCCCGTTCTCACTGCAGGCAAATTCCCGGGTCTATCATGTCGACCCGTAAATTTGCCTTTCAACACAGGTTTTTTTGCAGTGTGAACGGGTCGCATACCGGGATCTCATACATAGGTAAAACCCTCCTTTTTACCCGTGTTTGAGATCCGGGTATGCAGACATGGGTTGACCTGTTCTCAATGCATAAAAACCTGTGTAAAAAGGCAAATTAACGGGTAGAACTTCTTCACCCGGGAATTTGCCTTGCAGTGAGAATAGGGGTCCGTCGCTGCAGTCCCCGGCATTTGAGAACAAGGTATAAGTGGAGGACTATTTGGGGCTCTAACTGAACAAGGTCCTAATCAGTGCAGTATGGACAGCTATGGAGTTTTAAAATGCACATGCATCTGTTACCAAGGACCCACCCTGGTTTTCTGAGTGAGAGCAAAGGCTGGTATAACTACACTTGAGCTCTGTTTTTGCTTTCAATTCCATTGTGATGATTATTAAGACATAGAATAATAGCAGAAATATAATACCAAACAGGGTCCTCATTGTGCATCCAGTGTATAGAATAACTGACAAGAGCAGAGGACTTTGGGGCATCAAACAACATGAATTCCTGGGCTCTTGCCCCAAAAAATGTAGCTATTAGGCCCAGTGATAGCTAATTTTACCCCTGTGATTGCCCTAACATTGGGGCAGATGTATTAAGCTTTAACAAGAGATAAATCCAAGGGTAATAAGGAGAGATAAACGTCCAGCCAATCACCTGCTAACTGCCATGTTACAGGCTGTGTTTGAAAAAAGTCAGTAAGGAGCTGATTGGCTGGACGGTTATCTCTCTTTATCACTCTTGCATTTATCTCTTGTTAAGGCTTAATACATCTGCCCCATTGTCCCTTTATTAAAGTATTGCAATAGTTATTTACCCATAAATCAGTCATTTTGGTTGACTGTAGACTAACATATAAAACAAGCAATCTTGACGTATGTTACTCACTCATATTTACCTCATATTCATTTCTAAAGAACACAGAATATAAATACACAATAATATGGCATCAAGTTTACTGAAGATAAGTGGTATTGGGCAGAATGCATCACAGCATCCCGCTACTCATCACATCGTATATGTGTTTACATGAATATTGCAGCACAGAACAGCTGTCTTAGAGGGCAATGAGAATAGAAGCCCACAGGCTCCCAAGAAAACTTCCATTTGGGCAACCAAAGTGTGACTGGGCCATATCTAACTGATGTATCCAATATCCATTCATTCACATTAATAGTTATATATCAACCCATATGTAGTGTTCAATATGGGCTATGCTAATCCACAATCTGTACAATTGTTACTAATCTGTTTTGAAGTGCTGAGATGAAAACTCCCAACTCATGCACAAACACTGTATTAATGTCACTTATATGTTATTCCTGTCCTGGCATTTGTACATGCTGTGTTCTGTATTCACAACAGACTGTACCAAGTCATCGTTTGGTGGAAGACAGTTTAAAGCAATGACTCCCTGTGTGTATTGACAAGCTCATCTCATCTCCTTGGATGATGACTCTGAATATTGTACAAGTTAAACAAGTTATTCTAACTAGCGTTCTGCACATTCCACTGAACATATTTTTGCCACAAGCAAATACCTTTTGGACTTCTAATACCCATGCACAAATGTGATTAGATAGATAGATAGACCAGGGTTGCCGACTTTCTTATTCTCCTCTCCGGGAGAAGCCCGGAGAGGAGAGTTTCAGTAGCCGATCAGGGGGCGGGGCTTAAGCGTGACATCACTAAGCCCCGCCCCCATGCTGGTAAACCAGCGAATTCAGTGATCTCCGTGGAGGGGGCAGGGCTAAAATGACGCGATTGTGTCATTTTAGCTCCGCCCCCTCCCCTGAGACCCGAGGATTGCGGCATTTTAATGCCGCGATCCGGGGGACAGCGGGGGTCCCCCCTGAATCCGGGAGGGTTGCCCACCCTTCCGGGGGGCCGGGAGGGGGACCCAATTTTCGGGAGACTCCCGGAAATTCCGGGAGGGTCGGCAACCCTGAGATAGACAGACAGACAGACAGACAGACAGACAGACAGACAGATAGATAGATAGATAGATAGATAGATATGCAACAGTATATTTGACACTCAGGACAAATGTGTAGACATCACTTTGCCCTTCTCATTGAGATAGAGGGGGAGATTCTCTAAGAATCTCCGCCCCTCTTCGCTGCCCATCGCAATTATAATTATCGCATATCATTTAACATATGCGATAATTATAGCAAAGGACAGCTCTTGCGTTAAGAGCTGTCCTTTGCGGTGAGAGTCGCCGGGTCCCGGCGGCTCCCCCCTCCCTCCCACACCCAGCGCTGCTGCGCCGGGCTCTCCTCCTCCCTGCACCCGGAAGAGGATTAGTGCAGGGAGGAGGTCACAGGTCCGGGCAGCCCAGCTCTGGGCTGCCCGGACACAAGTGAGAGGGGGGAGGGGGCAATGCGGGGTGGCGGGGGCCCTGCGGGGGGTGGGATGCGGTAGAAGCCCATAGGCTTCTATGGGGCATCGCCAGATTTTTCTGGCGATGCCCCCCGCCGCGGTGACCCGGCGGGGATGCTTACAGCATCCCAAAATGCGGTAAAACCCTGATAACGGAGTTTTTACCGCATTTTTAGCTTAGAGAATCTCCCCCAGAGGCAGGAACGTGTTCCCACAGTTAAGTTTATAGAAACTCCTTTAAAAAAAAAAAAAGGAGCAGGCAATTAAAAACAAAAAAATGTGGGTACCAACATTCCACACTTAATTGTGAGAACATGTTTCTGCCTCTAGGACTGATTCTGGTTGGCTCGGTAAGCTGCGAAGATCGCAGCTTACCGAGCGCCAAAGAGGCTGCCCTGGTGAAAATACCGCCCCTTACAGTTTCCCCTCATAACCATGCGAGGGGATATGTATCGAATACACCTCCCCTCGCATGCCGTCGCTGCAGGAGAAATCATTTGATGGTCATCGACCATCGAATGATTTCTCCTGCCTTCACAAATAAAAGTCAGTCCCCAACTTTAATTTGTCGCTACCGGAACATATACAAGAATGGGCAGCTGACGTCATGCGACAGGCATCGTCCCGCCCGCGTACCCATGTGAATGCCCAGCATTTCCATGGGGATGTCCATAAAATGCTTGCTATTCCCATGGCCCAGCGTCACCACTGCCCCTCCCTCCCCACTGTGAACGGCTGTGCATGCCCAAATAGAGCAACATCTGATTTGCTTCATCAGCCGCTATCTAGTTGCTGCCGGCACACAAAACACTCGATTTCCATCCATAGAGGTGAGGAGCAGCATTATACTTTTTTATGTAGGATTGGCAGCAATGGTTTGCTTGCTAGCATGACACACACAAATGTTATTATACTGTACAAGTTCCAACTTTCAAGGCACTACCCTGGGTGTCCAGATCTGGGCATTTTGCCATGTAACATTCCTACAGTTCCCCAGTCAGTAGCGTAACTATAGAACATGCGCAATGTCCTACCCTCCAAAGAAAGACATTCCCCATGGTACCTCCTTGTTGTCAGGAGATTCCCCCTCCCTCCATTCTTTGCTGCCGGGGGAGGGAGGAATCTCTTGACAACAAGGAGGTACCATGGGGAATGTCTTTCTTTGAAGGGTAGGACATTGCGCATGTTCTATAGTTACGCTACTATAGTGCATCTTCTATAGTTATGCTACTTGGTATTCCATATCAACTGCACTTACTGTAAAGAAACCTTTCCTTTGCTGAGAGAGAAACTTCCTCTCCTCTAACCTTTGGGGGTGACCGTGTTTCCTTTGTACGGTCCTCGCAGTAACCATTCACTGCCCCAATTAAAATGTCCTTCTCAAAATGGGAGGGACATTTTCAATGGGAGGCAGACGCGACAGACCCCAGTGGCGGCAGAGAGATGACTGGGGGGGGGGGGGGTATCAACTGAAAAGATCAGGTACCAGTGGTAGACACTGCCACTGCAGACCCCCAGCACCCATAAGCCACCCACAGCCTCCGAGCCTCTGCGGGGTCTGCAAGAGCTATTGCTACCGACTGTCCCAGTACAGAATTTGTCTACTTAAATTACATGACATTATTTATACATAGCCTAAACAATCCAGTAACACAGTGCCATGATGATCACTCCATCTATTAATACATGTGCCAAGAAATTTCAAAGGGCAAGGTATAAAACAATATCTTGATCACATGGTCACAGCATTGATCCAAAATATCAAACCGCATCATAGTTTCTTTTGCGGGAAACATATTGCTCAACAAACACACCCATAAATAAAAATTAACTTGTTAATAGCTATATATCTATACTGCTACCGTTACCGAGAATGATGAATGTGACGATGAGGTCCATCATTCTGGTATTGCGCTATACTGCAAGGAAAATGTAAAGCGCTAAATGGAAGTTTTGGTTACTGTCAATACATTCCAAGATCCTGTAGTTGCTTATGTTTTTAAAACATAGTTGTACCCGCTTTATGGACCAACAATAAATTACACTTAAATGTAGCTTTTACGCACCCTCATTATTATTCAGATTCTGTGCTGCTAGTGGGGAATTGAGGATGGGCAATGCCAGTCTAAAACAAACACTTGTCCTACTTCGTTCACCAGAAAAGTTGGGAGATATTTCTCTGTTGATAAATAGTGTAGACTCTAATATTTTGCTATAAATTAATAGGAATGGGTAAAGGAAGAGGTAAATTACTATATACAGATGTTGTAAGAGGCCTTATACTCTGCCAAAAACATCACAAGATTTGGGAAGTCCTTCTGGACCCTCTAAAGAGTAAGACATCTTTACCAATTGAAAAATTAAAATGGGCAGGGTAGAGGCATGGTGACAGGGCAGGACCATGTACTGCCATTTGGATCAAGGATTACATACTGTAGTAACAGAGAAACATAGTTGCTGAGGTTGAAAAAAAGGCATCAAGTTGTCCATCAAGTTCCACCTGTAATTGATCTCTTGCCATGCACAGATTATATTTGTAAATGACCCAGATGAAGTAGCTACCTCTATCTGTTTTAACCAGAATCCTTGAGAATCCAAAATGGCTCTCCTATTTCTCTCTGGGTCCACTATTATACAAATTAATTAATGGTTATAACCCTGGATACTTTTTTCTTCTAAATATTAGTCTAACCCTTTCTTAAACGTATCAATTGAATCTAGCATCACAACTTCTCTGGTACAGTATTTCACCTTTGGGGGTGACCGCGTTTCCTTTGTACGGTCCTCACAGTAACCATTCACTTGAGAGTTCAATGTATTTATATATTAATCATATCTCCTCTTTGACGTCTCTTTTTATTACTGTAAACATACCTAGCCTACACAAAAAATAGGATAGGAAAAAGCGCCCACTGTTGGGGAACAATGCTTACGTTCCACGGGGGTTTACACAGTCATTGATTCCCTCATCCACTTTCCTCCAATTTGGATATATATAAAAAACACAATATAACAAAAAACAATGTGTAGTCCTGTTTTTATATATAAAAGTTCAGAGTACCTAGCCTGCCTAGCTTTTCCTGACTCAAAATACTTAATTCATTTTGTTTCTTTTCTTTTCCCTTTTCAAGTTCTATGATGTCTTTTTTATGGAGTGCCCAGAATTGTATACTTATTTTAGATGAAGATTCTAAAAAAAAAATAGGCAAGAATGCATCCTTTGGGCTTGCAAAGAAAAAAGTAGGTTGTCGTTGCAAATATGGTTGTCAGATAATAACAGCATAATACGGCAAAGATAAAATAATGGAGGTTATTTAGACCTGATCACTTTTCTGCTAATTTGCAGAACCCTGCATTTAGAAAGTTAATGCCACACCAGAGATAAATACTGCCCTATGCAAGGCTGCAATTGGCTTGCGGAAATATTGCAGATTTGCATGCGCAACTCACTTATCATTGAAAGATTTTCCCAATGGGTGCATTCTATTTATAACCCAGCACCAACTCAGCCAGTGCAATAGAAACAGGGCAATAGCTGAGGTCATACACCCACAAACACTTGCGAACAGCTTGTGATTCCAAAAGACACTGGATTTTATTGCTGGATGGCCTAGCGCATGCATGCTATGATCCGTGCACATGTGCTGTCATTTTATAACCACCAGGCCTTCAAAACCACAGCCCAACGATCAGGTCTGAATAACCCGCAATGGCATTCTCCTTATAACAGCTATATCATGGTTGCCTAACCTTCTGCATTATGCAGGAGACTCCCTGCATTATGCAGGAGACTGTCTAGCAATCTCCCTGATTTCACCCAACCCATATAATGCAGCTGCTACTTTTTTTTTTTTATCTAAAATATATATATTAAAATGGAATCATCAGCGCCATCCCCCTGCATTGGTGAAAAGACACAATGAACCATGTGGCTATATGCATTTTAAATAAAGTTTCCCATGGCTACTTTAATGGAACCATTTGTAAAACACAATACATGAACAAGCCCTGACATGTACCAGTGTGTTGTCTTCAACAAGTACAGAAGATCTTGCTTTGGGGCATCTACAGAACCTTTGGATGTAAGTCATTTTATGAGACGCCTCTCAGATGTAGCTGTACATGTCCGCACTTCTAGGTGCCACCTTCATAATCTCCCTGAAATTCCTGTATAAAACTATGCAAGTATGGATAACATTAAGATTCTTCTCTGATCATACTGACATACAAATATATTAATAACCAGACACTCAACAAAATCAGCATATAAATGGAGATATCACAATTCTTTTACTTCTGGTGATGTTAAGAACAAAATTATCTATATTAGCTTGGTTTATATGCGGATTGTGTGATAGGAAAAAAACCCAGGTCAAAGTTTAGAATATATACTGTAATAAAGAGTAGATATTATCATGATCTATCTGATTATATTATGGTGCATGATCTCAAGAGCAGGGTCAGGCAGTTGATTAGGTTCACCCAGGTTTCCAGCATGATGAACTGATGGAAGTTGAGACTGCTATTCCCATATCAATCCGAAGAGATTCAGTTGGTAAAATGCTGCCTGTATTGACCTCTTTCATGTAATTGACCTTGTGTGTAGAATAGATTAGTACAGGTTCAGACAGTATTGTCATCTGATCTTGTTTACTATGTTGTATAACAAACCCTTCAGATTTGAAATAAATGAAACAAGATCCAGAGCAGTTTGGGACTTTCTGACAGAAGATTATAAGAACAAATCCACACTGCTGTTAATGTGACATTCTGTAACCCACGTCATTTTACATGATATAACTATCCTGCACAGCCTGAGCGTGTCCTTACAAGTTGAATCACACCTGCTGATTGGCAGAGAGGTTAAATGCTTCTATTCATTAAAGTAGGTCAATTCCAGCTATATCACAATTACCATCTGGCTATGTGATACCACATGCAGAATGAGGCCATATGGTATACACCCTTATAGAGTTTGTGCCTCAGGAGTCAGGAGTAAATCCAGCTCGGAGGTGCAATTGTGGGAATCTTGGCAATGCCATGTTGTACTTTGGGGTGGGTGTGGAACAAAATGAAAATGCAGACGGATTTGCCTTGGCTAACCCTTATATTGTATTGTAAAAATAAAATTGGCCAATATGTATGTATTACATGCAAAGCCATCAGACGTTTCCTGCATACTAATTAAAAAAAAAATGTCACCCCTTAAATTGCAATGTGGTTTGTCCAGGGGAAGTTTAGAAACTGATGTGGTGTAAAAATGGCCATTTCCAGAGCCATATTGTCTCTTTCCTAGCTGGGCATACTCCATAGCCAAGTACACCCATCTACAGGGTGGTTTGGCCTATTTTTGTTAAATGTTTTTTAGTGTTGTGTAGTGATGCATTCAAATTACAATCACTGAATCCATTGAAAAACTTTTTTCAGTAAATGTTTACCTCACTTTCCACAGCCTCCCCGGCCGGGCCCCCTCCTCTCCATGCCGGGAGCGGCGCCAGGAGCAGTAGGGTTCTAGACCCTACTGTGCATGCGTGAACCTCCTATGTGTTGTGGACTCTGAGCAGAAGAGCTGAGCATTGCACATGTGCAGATTTCTTGAAAAAAGGGAGCCTCGCCCTTTTTCCAGCAATTTCTGCAGCACTACTTTGGATACCGCTGGACTTCAGAGGGTAAGTATTACCAAAATGGGTGCCGTGTGCACAGTGTGGGCCCCCTGAGACTCAGAGGCCCATGTGCACTGTGCACACTGCACCCATTATAGATATGCCACTGGTTATTATTGTGTTACTGAAATTTCCATTGATGACAGTTCCTAGCAAAGCCAACTATCTCCCTTAGTAAAGAAGAAAACAATTAATCCCTTGAGAAGGGAACAACAAACTAGATCTTCAAAAGACTTAATTATAGCTTTAAGCCCACAAAGTATAGTATTCCGTGCAAGAATACCCACAATCCAACAGAGGTCAGTTTATTCCAAAATGTGTCCAGTGACAAAGCTAAATGTTTTCCTGTGAATTCTGGGGTTGGGATCGTTTGGTCGAATGCATTATGGTCGAATGTCATTACATCGAATCCATTAGGTCGAATTGCTAAAAGGTCGACATGATTCTAGGTCGACATGGGAAAAGGTCGAAATGATTCTAGGTCGAAAGGTCATTAGTTCGACAGGTCATTAGGTCGACAAGGTCATTATTTCGACATTGTCTAGGTCGACATTCACAAAGTCGACATGGGGTTTTTCACTGTTTTTTTACCTGAATATCAACACAGTCGACATGGACACAGTTTAAAGTGCACTGCATCCCCTCGCATCGCTCGCTGCGCTCGCTATGCGTCGGGCACGGTGCCTCGCTACGCTCGGCACACTATTTTATTCTCCCACCACGCCCTAGTTGATGGTAGGGCATGAAATACCGCCTGTCAGCACATGTCGGCTCAAAAAACAGTGAAAAACCCCATGTCGACTTTGTGAATGTTGACCTAGACAATGTCGAACTAATGACCTTGTCGACCTAATGACCTGTCGAACTAATGACCTTTCGACCTAGAATCATTTCGACCTTTTCCCATGTCGACCTAGAATCATGTCGACCTTTTAGCAATTCGACCTAATGGATTCGATGTAATGACATTCGACCATAATGCATTCGACCAAATGACCGCATCCCGAATTCTGGGAACTATTACTTTCATGAGCAGGAACAGACTGGGGCTGTTTCACAGTGTCAGTGCAACAAGGGGGTAGGGCGGAGCTGCCGGGACTCACAAGGGTGTGCCACGAGTCAGGGGGCCATCACTACTCTATGAGTGGCCGGACCAGCCCAACAGGCCATTGGCCGCCGCCTGGCATTTGCCAGAGTGCCAGATAGCCAGTTCTGTTCCTGCTCATGAGATAGATTCAGAAATGAAAGTTTATATGTATTTAAAGATAGCATGAAGTTATATTTGAGTTTTTGCTCCTGCAGCAGAGGTGGTGGACATAATATTGTTTATACAGTTTAATTTGGACATTCAACAGTTTTTAGTGTGTGGTTAAGGTTCAGCTATGAGTACATCAGTCCAGGGTCCAAGCTTCAAAAATTGATAAAATGGAGAGCGATAAACAACCAGCCAATCAGATTCTACCTGCCATGTCATAGACTGTGTTTGAAAAATATCAGGCAGGAGCTGATTGGCTGGCTGTTTATCACTTACCATTTTATCACTTTTGAAGCTTAGTGCATCTGGTCCCAGATCACAAAAGGTTTCAAACTACTAAAAGGTTATGCTGCCCATATACATGTGAGATATTGCATGCAATCATTCGATTTCGGCCACATCTGGATGATATATTGAATGATTGTATATATAAGGGGACATTCGGCGCAATGCGCGTTCATGCCGTCGAATGTTGTGTCGATAGATATTATGTGCTGCACATAATATTTATCGAATTGCATGAGCAATTGCATGTGGTTTTTAACCACATGCGATTGCTTGAATACAATCAGCGGTGGGTTCGGGGGGTCAGGACGGAGTGGGGACTGGAGCGCTGGCGGCGGCAGAGGAGCGGGGACCGGAGCACTGGCAGCATCAGTGGAGCGGGCACTTGAGCGCTGGAGGAGAGGGGATTTGAGCGCTGGCGGTGGAGGAGCCGGTACCTGAGCGCTGGCAGCTGTGGAGCTGGGGACCATAGCGTAGGAGTCTGAAAGCCCTTTGAATGAGCGCTTTCAGGCGGCAGGGCTCAGCAGCGGCAGCAGATGAATTTGAAACACTGGGCGGCCCTCTGATTGGCTGAGAGGGAGAGCTCTCTCTCAGCCAATCAGATGGCAACCTAGTGTTTCAAATTTATCTGCTGCTGAGCCCCGCCGCCTGCCCTAAAAGTGCTCCTTTACAGGTCTTTCAGGCTCCACTGCTCCTGTCTCCCCGCGCCACAGCCGCCAGCACCTGCCAGCACCAGATGTCTCATCGCAGATGGAATCGGGTGCTGGAAAAAAACACTGGGCACCACAAAAGATGCGATCAGATGCAATAAGACATCGCATCTGATCGCATAAGTGTATGGGCACCATTAGTCCAGCATAGTTTAGAAGCTCTGTAAATTAATTTTTTGGAAAAACAGCCCACCCATGCAGATCATTGCTCTGTAATATTGATCTGATGACAGTTAATCCAATATCAGGTAAACATTTTAAGTTGTTAACAGTTAAGGTGCCCATACACGGTACAATTATTGCATACAATTTGGACTAGATCGCATCACATAGGTATTGCAATGCAATGAGATGAGATCTAGTACAAAAAGTATGTGCAGCACATACTTTTTGAGCTGTGCGATGAGATGTGTGACGGGAGCGCGCATCCCATCACACCCAGAAATTTTACCGTGTATGGGCACCTTTAGTAGAGATTAACAAAATTGCTGTCAATAATCGTATCTCGAGTCATGGCAAAAGAGGCAGTTATGCTGCGGTGAAAAGTTCTGTTCTTACAATTCCCCTTCTGGCAATCTTAAATAAAATAACTTCAATAAACCAATTAAAAATTCAGAGCAGCTCTTTTAAAACTACTATTATTAATGCTATGACATTTAATAAACAATTTCTGTATGTATGTAGTACAGGGTTTAATAGAACACTTTAAAATTCTTTTAATTTTTGCAGACTATAAATAATACATCCCTAAAAGTAAAAAATGGAGATAAAAAAATGGAGAAAACAACCATCCCCCAAATTCAGCAGACCTTGTCCCTAGTGACTTCTGACGCTTTATAAAGCTGAAGGAAAGGACGGGGGCTTGGGGGTCACATGCCCTGGGTTCTAGATGTGATACCTATACATGCATGCTGAGGCCAGGGTCTGCGTCTTTCAATGCAGCTTCACTGGACAGCACCGGCTATACTGACTGAGTAAACTGTACTTAGATAACTGATGTTCCTACAGTGATCCGATGCTGTGTACACAAGATGCCTCCTGTGGTATTGGCTTATTTCCATTCAGAATCAGGCCCTGTATTAGCAATGATTTATTTGTGGAACACATAGCTGTATGGTTATTTCAGTCTGCTGTGAGATGGGGCTACATGTTAAATAATTAGGAAATCTCTAGCACTGATTTATGTAACTACCATTTTGCAACTATGTCTTGTGCAATAATTAAAATTGGTAGCTGGAAGGTTTTAGAGCAAAGTTTGTTTAATGATAAATATAACCGGTTCAGTGCAGCTTTGCAAAAATTATTTCATTGTTCAGTAAACTATTTTACAGACCTCTCAGTTTAGGTGGCATGGGTCACAGAAGGTTTTTTATAGCCTTGTAATGCAATGTAAACTTAAGCAATGTTCATTTTGTATTTTTTAGACAGCTTCCTAATGAAGTACTATATGGTATTTGGTGTTCCAATGCTTAAAGTCTTCTTTCTTTACCTGTGCCGCTAACATAAGGACACACTATACCTCTGCTAAGTAGTCCTCCTGCTCCTCTCCTGTCCCCTCCAGGGCTGCTCACTCCTATAGGAACGGCTGCTCACCTCATATCCATTTGCCTTCTCTACAGCTTCACTTACTTCACCTGCTGTGTTCTCTACAGCTGCTCGTCCCATTTCATCGTCTCTTTGCTCTATCTCAGATAAGTTCTCTTATCTCCTCTGCCCCCACTTTACTGCAACTTTAAAAAAGGAGCACATTGAGAAAGGATGTTAGACTCCCAGCTGTTACTAGGGATGTGAGGGTGGTGCAGTCACCCAAGGCTCCATGGCACCCGCATTTGTCTTTAGTTGCTCTGGGCATGCAACCTGCAGCCTGTAAAGCCACTTGGAGTATCAAAGGGATGCCATACTTTGTGTGACATCATGACCTCACTGTAAGGTGTTGGGGGCAACACAGGCTACAAGGCTGGCCTACTCTGGCACTGGGTTGGCACTTTTATGGTTCTTTTATGGACTTCATATGTAATCATTATAGAACCCTATACAGTATATTGTAATTATGGCAGTAAGGAGCAAAGCAAAAATATCACCTAACTTTACACCTTGTTACACTGCCAGTGGGGCAGATTTAACGTGCAAAGAACATCAGATTTGAGTGTTGTGGGTCCAAACTTAAATCTAAATTGTAGTGTAAAATAAAGCTGCCCACCATTTGTGGGTTATTTGTAGGTGCGTCCAGTATTTAGTGGGATATATACGGATGACCAACGGTCAGGATGCCGGTGGCCAGGAGACCAGCAGTCAGAATACCGACACCCTGCAGCCTAACCCTAACTTTGGCAGCCTAACCCTATGTCCCCCACTAGTGCTTAGACCTAACCTCCCATCCCTGACCTGACTCTAACCCACCATGCATATCCCTCCTTTGGGGTGTCAGTATTCCAGCATAGACATCCTGATCCTTTCGGGGGTCTGGTGTCGGCTTTCTGAATGCAGTCGGGATGCCTCCCGAGTGCCTAGATCACGGGTGTCAAACACAAGGCCCGCGGGCCAAATCCGGCCCGCCAGACCTCGTCATGTGGCCCGCGCGAGGAGATAGCACGCAGGGCAGTGTGTCCCAGCTCCTGCCTAGGCCACCTCCTCTCACCCACCCCACTGTCGGCGGCCATGTTCCTGTAGGCACATATGTATGCGGCTACAGAAACATGGCCGCCGGCCTCCACGGCTACGTGGAGGAGGGCCCGGCCGCCTGTTCCCTCTGATGCCCGGCAGTGACAGACACTGGGTGGGGACGTCATGACGATGACGCCACCTGCCCATGCGTCTGTAGAGAAGTAGGAGCAGGCAGGGAAGCTGGACCGGGAGTCGGGGACAGTGTGGCAGCAGCAAGCAGTGAAGAAAAGCTGGAAGACAGAGAATGGAAGTTTTCTTGAGGGGGACAATGTAATAGCAGATAATATTAATAAATATTTCTGCTCAGTATTCACTGCTGAAAGAGAGGGGAAGGGGCCACAGTTAAGTTGCAAGTATAGTCAGAAAACTGAGGGAGAGACAAGTACATTTACAGAGAAGAAAGTCCTCACAGAACTCTCAAAACTGAAAGTGGATAAATCAATGGGGCCAGATGGGATACATCATAGGATACTAAAAGAGCTTAAAGGGGAGCTGGTAAAACCAAGAACAGAATTATTCAACCAGTCACTAGCTACTGGAGTAATCCCAGAGGACTGGAAAACAGCGAATGTAGTCCCACTGCACAAAAGTGGAAGCAAGGAAGAGGTAAGCAACTATCGACCAGTGAGCCTTACATCAGTAGTAGGGAAATTGATGGAAACACTCTTAAAACAAAGAGTTGTAGAATATCTCAAAACCAGCAATTTACAGGATCCAAAACAGCATGGGTTTACTGGGGGAAGATCATGTCAAACAAATCTTATTGACTTTTTTGACTGGGTGACTAAAGTAATAGATCAAGGTGGGGCTGTAGATGTAGCTTATCTAGACTTTAGTAAAGCTTTTGACACTGTCCCACATCGCAGACTGTTAAATAAATTTGAAAGCTTGGGATTGGATTCTAAGATAGTTGAATGGATAAGAGTGTGGTTGCAGGACAGAAAACAGAGAGTTGTAGTAAACGGAGTACAGTCAAAGGAGGGAAAGGTTACAAGTGGAGTACCCCAGGGATCTGTACTTGGACTGGTGCTTTTTAATATCTTTATTGGTGATATTGCAAATGGAATTGAGGGTAAAATGTGCCTTTTTGCAAATGACACAAAGGTATGCAACAGGGTAGACACACCAGGAGGGGTAAAACAAATGATTGAGGATCTAGGCAGATTAGAGAAATGGTCAAGAGAATGGCAACTACAGTTTAATGCCAAAAAATGCAAAATGGGTCTCAGAAATCCAAAGACTCAATATAGTATAAATGGCACTATAATGGAAACTACTGAGGAAGAGAGGGATCTAGGTGTCACTATTTTAGGGGACTTAAAAGCAGGTAGGCAATGTAAAAAAGCAATGAAGAAGGCAAGTCAGATGCTTGGTTGCATAGGGAGAGGTATCAGCAGTAGAAAGAAAGCAGTAATAATGCCACTGTATAGGTCATTGGTACGACCTCACCTAGAGTACTGTGTTCAGTTCTGGAGGCCATATCTCCAGAAGGATATAAATACATTAGAGACTGTACAAAGAAGAGCAACTAAAATAGTGCATGGCCTACATCACAAAACGTACCAGGAAAGACTAAAAGATCTTAATATGTATACTTTAGAGCAGAAAAGGGAAAGGGGGGACATGATAGAAACTTTCAAATATATCAAGGGCTTTAACAAGGTACAGGTGGGAGACATTCTTCACAGGAAGAGGAGCAACAGAACACGAGGACATGCACTGAAACTAGAGGGAGGAAGATTCAGGGGAAATGTGAGGAAGAATTTTTTCACAGAAAGAGTAGTAGATAAGTGGAATAGCCTCCCAACAGAGGTGGTAGACGCAAATACAGTAGTACAATTTAAACATGCTTGGGATAAGCATATTGATATCCTTACAAAAAAAAAAGGATCAAATATGGTTTGAGGTAAAAAAAGGGGCAGACTAGATGGGCCAAGTGGTTCTTATCTGCCGTCAAATTCTAAGCCGCAGCAGCTGCAGGACAGATGGAGAAACAGTAAGTGAGGATGAGGATCACACTCACAATAAAAAAAAAAAAATATCTGCTGTTTCCTGAGGTGTCCCCGTGTTTAATAATAATAATGCCATGACACCACAGGCTGCTCCTCCTGTATAATCATTTATGTGTCATGGCATTACTTTTATTATATTATACAGGGGAGCAGTCTGTGGTGTCATGGCATTATTATTATTATACAGGGGGAGCAGCCTGGGGTGTCATGGCATTCATTTTATATTATACAGGGGGAGCAGCTTGTGGTGTCATGGCATTATAATTATATAGGGGGACCTACAGATACAACCGGCCCTTTGAGGGTGACCAAACTGCTGATGCGGCCCCCGATGAATTTGAGTTTGACACCCCTGGCCTAGATGCTGACTGCATCCCATTTACCCTGCATGCAAAAAAAAATCTATAGAAATATATTTGCACCCCTTACATCGGGACTTGCCAATAATAAATATATGCACCTATTCCTTCAATGGACTTAGAATATGTAGTACTGTAACTCTGAAATGTTTGAGGGAAAACACGAAAAGCAGTCCTTAAACGTTTCATATATTTTATTGGTAGTAGTACAAAAAATTGTCTGGAGGGATTTTAAATTAAATCACATAAGCATTTAAAATATAAACCCTGAGGGATAAAAACTGATCCAGAAAGTGTACAGGTGTGCTAGGACAAACTTCAGCTGAGATTTAAAATCCCTGATTAAACACTTCTAAACATGTCTGCATTACATAGTTACATAGTAGGTGAGGCTGAATAAAGACTTGCGTCCACCTAGTTCATGTCTGCTAATAAATCATATAATGACCCATTGCAGCTCTTTAGAAAACCTTGTGGGTACTGCTGTTACTCAATGTCATTCACAATGATGTGCACATAACACACACACTGTTGTGTGATATCATGAGATATTACACACAAACACACCTAGTTTCATAAACAATGTAGATGAATAAACTTGATTGTCCCAATGTCAAGTTTTTAGGTCTAATCTGATCGGAAACGGCACCCGAATTAACCCGATCTTGCACCCTCTGGGGCAGCGAGCACTTTAGTGCGAATTCCGTCCACTGTAAAGTGCGATTGGTGCCGTGAAGATTCGCACCCACGTATCATCTGCGGCTAATAGTATCGACCCCATAGTGGACCAGGCACCACTAATTGACTGCATATTAATGTGTGATCCAGTGTTTTCCAAACGGTGTGCCTAGGCAACTTGGGGTAAAGCGAGGCTCTTGAAGGGGTGCTTCAGAAATCTTTGGTCTGAAAAGTACTTAATTTTCAGATGGTCGCTGTCTACCGAATTCAGAGTGAGCACTGACGTCATGTGACGTCAGCCGCAGCCCTAAGCTGACATCGCCACATCTGTGTTAGCAGGGGAATGTCCACCGTGTTTATGGGGACGCCCTGCTGCCACCCCCTGCCCATCCACATTCCGCCCCTCCTGGAGTGATTGGCGCGGCAAGCTTCACACTTTCTGAGCCGTTCGCTCCCGGGGTCCACGCATGCGCATTTTCACGCATGTGCAAACCCCGAACATCAGGGAGGAACTTAGACCCAAATGAACGGGTCTGAATCGACCCAATAGATTGTAAGCGCCACTGGGGCAGGGATTGATGTGAATGTTCAAATATTCTCTCTGTGTAGCGCTGCGGAATCTGTGTGCGCTATATAATTAACTGGTAATAAACAAATACATTATGATAGGGAATTCATTAAGTTAATGAAAGTACAGAATGCTGAGTTCTGCTAGGTGGAAGAACAATGGGTACTTATGTAATATCTGGACTCCCGTTTTTCTTATGAGACCGCGTCCCCTCGCGGGGCTCGCTGCGCTCACCACGCTTCGGGCACGGTGGCTCGCTGCGCTCGCCACACTATATAAAATCAACTCCATGCGTAGTTGGATAGTAGGGGTATGATAAATGGGGTGCATTTAACATGGGAGTCCAGATAATACATAAGTACCGAACAATGTTAAATATAACTTAAGCTAGGTACACCCTGGCCAATATACCGCTAGGTACACACTGGCCTATATACTGCTGGGTACACACTGGCTAATATACTGCTGGGAACACACTTGCCAATATCCCGCTGGGTACACACTGGCCAATATACCGCTGGGTACTCTCTTGCCTATATACTGCTGGGTACACACTGGCCAATATACCGCTGGGTACACCCTGGCCAATATACCGCTGGGTACACACTGGCCAATATACCGCTGGGTACACACTGGCCTATATACCGCTGGGTACACACTGGCCTATATACCGCTGGGTACACACTGGCCTATATACCGCTGGGTACACACTGGCCAATATACCACTGGGTACAGACTGGCAGATATATCGCTGGGTACATAACTACATACTGGCCAATATACAGTACTGTTGGACCATCGGCCAGAGTGTACCAGCAATACATCTGTCAACAGCATCATTCACAGACATATTGTGATGGCTAATCTATGGATATGGCACTGCATTATGCTGTGTGTACAGGCGATTTGTCAACAGCCTCTACACCCTCACCAGAGCTGGCGGTGCGGGTGTAGAGGCAGTTTACTGGGCATGGAAATGCATATTGTGTGAATTGGGGAATACAATTTACTTGCTGAACTCTCTGTGATTCAGTATACCATAAAAGTCTTGAAGCGTGATCGCTGATCATTACCGTTTCTCCTCTTCTGTCAAACATAAGAGAAAATAATGTGCACTAAATTCTGTGCCTATGCCTCTTATGGGTCTTTTCAGTTTGCATATTGTATTAGGGACTTTAAATTTTGTGTTTGCATTATTCCTTTAACTAGTTACCAGCCGTCCCAATGATGGAACATCATAACAATAATGTCAGAACCAGCAGATGTGCGCACCTGAATGAAGCACCACTTGAATTGCTCCAATGGGAGCCATCTAGTGGCTTCCAGCGTGCACACTTGAACTCCCCCCATAGAGGCAAGGAGTAGCATTAGCCTTCTAATGTACATATTGTAAATAAATAACACAATTTCTAGCATGGATATTCAGTATTTGCGTGTGACGTCCTGGTGGCTTACATTATCTGTAGCGAACAGCCATGAGCTGTACTCATGCAAGGACAGTGGCTGCTTATAACCATATTTTAAATACCATACAAGACAAGGTGCTGACTTGTACAATCGCTGTGTAGTGAGTCAATAATACAGTAAACATTGTGCCAGGGGTCAACAATCTGGAACACTCTGTATTCATACCAGGCCCATTAGATATGGGCTGTTATCTCTTAAAACCATAAATTAGAATAACACAGCCAATATATAGCCATATCTATTAATATTTAATCATAAGGCATTGCTAGGACTCACACATACCTGAGTTAGCAGCCCTCCTCTTGCCAAGTTTAGCTGTTTCCATGAACTTATAAGGGACTGGAAAGACAGCTACTACATTACAGAATTTATCCATACAAAATGTGGAGATGATTTACTTTACAAGAAAAAGTTACCCAAGCAATTTGGTGGAAATGTGAGAAGAAAATACAGGTGTAGATAAACTCATACATTCAGAATCAGTAAACAACGCACATGGCAATAAAATAAATGTTACTTTCCACAACAAAGAACCGGCACTATGATGAACAAAGATAACTTGGGCCCTTATTCTGATCGGTGCGGATATTCCCGCTTGCGTACGGGCCGCCGATGTTTATCGTCTGCGCATGTGCAGAGGTCACTCTGCGCATGTGCAGGCGATTTCGCCGCATGGATTCTTTATACGCCGCACAGGGGGCGTAGAGGGGCGTGAGGGGCTACTTATCCTCATTACCCTATGCATACGCCCCGCGTTTCATGGGCGTTCCCATGCAAACGCGGGGCGTATGCATGGTAATGAGGCCGTGACGCGTGGGTACGGGGCGGGCATCTGACATCGCCGGATGTCAGCTGCCCGCCCCCATACAAGATTTCACACGGACAAGTGTCCGTGTGGTCTTGTGTTGCGGGACCTGGTGGAGCGTGCGGCCCTGCATTCGATGTTCGGCGACCATCGAATGCAGGGGCTGCTCCCACCATGGAGGAGGCGTATCCCCGTCCACATTCATGCGGACCGCCACATATCCGCATACGGACGGAGGTGGCGATCCGTATGGAAGGCGGGGATTCGCCAAGACGGACATCACCGCATATTTCTGATCGGGCCGCACCGATCAGAATAAGGGCCTTGGTCCGGTGCCCCCACATCCACTTGAGGAAGGTATAGTACACTTTTGTGTGTGGCACTCCAGACGATTTGGAAATAATCAAATAAACTGACATAGCTGTGTCCGTTTATTTGATTATTTCCAAGTCGTCTGGAGTGCCACACACAAAAGTGTACTATATATATATATATATATATATATATATATATATATATATATATATATATATATATAAACGCAGATTTTTCTTCCAGTACCCAGCCGGGTGTTCTGTCAGAAAGAAGAGGCAGCACTCGTCGGGCTTTAAATTCGGTGTTATATTTGTACAAGTAAAAAATTCATTACACCAGATTAAGATGACGTTTCAAGACCCATATTGGTCTTTTCATCAGGTCTCAGTGCAAGTGGTACAGTGCAAAATCACAAACAAGAGTATCTTACCTCGGGAGAGACTTATAGCAGTGTTCAATTAACATGTGCATGAACACAGGTCTGCCGCTAATCCACAGGACTTCCGGGTAGACGGATACAGTGTTCCGCCTCCACATCATGTGACCCCGTGATATCACTATGGGGCTGCAGACTGTGAATAAAGAAACAAGTGATAACAATCAGTGTACAAAGTAACAACAATAATCAAACGTGAAGCATAACAGTGAAATCATACACATCTAAATACTGTTATGCTTCACGTTTGATTATTGTTGTTACTTTGTACACTGATTGTATCACTTGTTTCTTTATTCACAGTCTGCAGCCCCATAGTGATATCACGGGGTCACATGATGTGGAGGCGGAACACTGTATCCGTCTACCCGGAAGTCCTGTGGATTAGCTGCAGACCTGTGTTCATGCACATGTTAATTGAACACTGCTATAAGTCTCTCCCGAGGTAAGATACTCTTGTTTGTGATTTTGCACTGTACCACTTGCACTGAGACCTGATGAAAAGACCAATACGGGTCTTGAAACGTCGTCTTAATCTGGTGTAATGAATTTTTTACTTGTACAAATATAACACCGAATTTAAAGCCCGACGAGTGCCGCCTCTTCTTTCTGACAGAACACCCGGCTGGGTACTGGAAGAAAAATCTGCGTTTGTATATCTCTCCATTTGGAAGGCACCCCGGCATTTGCTGCAATTATCTCGAGTGCCAAACAAGTTCGATACTATATATATATATATATATATATATATATATATATATATATATATGTGATCCCTGAGGACGTGTAATGTGTTGGTTTATGTATTCCAGAAACCTACGTCTGTAGCCGGGTTACCATGGTAACGTGACGCCGGCGACGCAGAGCATGAGGAGTGCACCATCGAGTTCCGGTGAGAGCGGAACAACGTGGGGATGCACCCGGAAGTGACTGCGGCGTGTGGAGCGGACCAAAGGTGGCCGGGACGGACGGAAGAAAGATGGCACTGGGTAATATAAGGTGAGATATTTGCACTTTGTAATTTGTATGCTGCAGACCTGACGAAGGGCAATAAAGCCCGAAAGCTTGTCCACTTGAGCCTGTTTGGTATGAGTCGTTTTTTCTGAAGCAAGTCCGTGGGTGCAGGTTGTTGGATTCGTTATATTACATTGTGTTTCCTAGCACCGCGGCAGTTATCAGTGAAGGAGGGTGCCGGTCTGCTGGATTGTATATATATATATATATATATATATATATATATATATATATATATATATATATATAGCAATTAGAGGAAGAGATGTCACTCCAGGTCTTTGATGCAGATAAAGGTGTTTACTGGCTCCATAGTGCAGGTAAAAGATGGTACACTTTTTATTTCTTTTCAAACACTGGACCACAAAGTACAGAATCACGTACCACAGCGGGCGGTTAGACAGAACCGCACCGTTAACAGCTTGATGGTTCCCGTAGGGAAAATGTTTAAGCAGCGGCAAATTCAGCTACTCCTTGGACGAACAGAAGTGATGACGCCAGGCCACCTGCACTATGGAGCGCTCCTGTTTATTTCTCTTTTAGAACAAATCTGTCACCTGTGGAAACCAGGTTGTGTGGAGCTGCCGGGTTGAAGAGAACCCAGAGTGCTTTTATAAAAAAAAAGAACTGCATCCCTACATTTGGGTTAAGAAACTTCCCACCAGTGGACATTTCTTTAAGGTGTTTGCGCACATCATTCTCTTTTTTTGATATATATATATATATATATATACGAAGTGGAGGATAGCTGGCACTCGTTCCGAAATGAGTAAACGCCCGGTGCCTTCACGAGGGAGGGCTGCTTGCACAGGACTCCAATGAATACAGGGAGGGGGGAGTGCGGCACTCGGGACTTGTATCCAAAAAAACGACAAAATCACACAAGGTGTATTTGTGACGTTTCAGCCCATAAGGCTTTTATCAAATGTAAGCTGTTTGATAAAAGCCTTATGGGCTGAAACGTCACAAATACACCTTGTGTGATTTTGTCGTTTTTTTGGATACAAGTCCCGAGTGCCGCACTCCCCCCTCCCTGTATATATATATATATATATATATATACACATACACACACAGATGGAACACCTCTCAGTTGGTTCTATCGCTAATTGACAGGACCCGCCATCAGACAGAAGGGGGCGCGCGCATATGAGACGCTCGCGGCACCCGTTCCGTCAGAACCCACCGCCGCTCCCTTATCAGTGTCCGTAGCCCCCGAAACCCCCCCCCCCCACCCTTAACCCTGCCCATCCCTGAAGCGGAGATGGGCAGGGATTCCGCTCCCTGCAACGAGAGACAAGGGTCTCGCAAGGCCCCATCAGATGGAGCGCCTCTCCACCAGCTCTCGCCAGCAGAGGGGAGGGCTGGTGTTAAATGAGAGGCGCCACGATTCGGGCTCGTTTTCCGTGTCCCCGTGCGGGGCACGCTGCGCTCGCCACGCTTCGGGCTCGGTGGCTTTCTGCGCTCGCCACACTATCTAAAGTCAACTCCACGCCGACGTGGATAGTGGGGGTATGAAAAGGTCCGAGGCACGTACCGCCGCCCCTCGCGGGCTCGCTGCGCTCGCAATGCTTCGGGTTGCCATTGATAGTGGGGGTGGCTTTGACAATGGGGGTGCATTTAACATTGTAAGTACCCTTCAGGGTGCTTGTACAATTAAAAATCGCATGCCATTTGCTGGCATGCAATACTATGCGATATTTCATTGTACAAGCACTCCTCTTAATTTAACGGGAATATCGCATCGCACGCATCACACACCACTAAGTACGGTATGCGATGGGCGCCATGCTAGGAAACAAGTACCTATATATATATATATGTATATATATATATATATATACACAGATGGCAGTGTAAGCTCGCGTGAAGCAAATCCTCCCAAAGCTAGTAGATGTAGTTTCAATTGCTGCCAACAGATAGCAGTTCGGAGCCGCACAGACACTAGACATAAATATAGATGTCTACTTGCTCCCTTCAACTCTCCTCAGGAACTAGCATTTGTTGGCAGTGAGTGAAACTACATATCTTTCTCTCTTACACATGCACAAACACAGAGGCAATCACAATGTTGCAGACTAGCTTTCGAAGCATTTGCTTTGAGCAGACTTTGCTGGATAAGCTCATACTCATTTAAATTAAGTGTATATAATGCAATAGGATGGAATTATTCATATCTACATTGAATTTTGATGTTGAAGAGAAAAGTTATATCTACCCACTACAAAACATGTGACGTAATGTATATATACAAACCTTATCACCAGGTAACTGTCCTTGAAAATTGTTACTTGATAAAAGTTACTTGTGTACTCAGCCCAAGCTAATGTTTATATGCTCCTGATTAAATATAAAACATAACAACAATGAAGAATTCCCCACAGCACACAGCACTCCTTCAAGTAGCCTGTTATTCCAGACTAGTACATAATATGTCAGCATGATGCTTTATAAATATTTCACATTTTATGTGAACCTATTTTTATAGCTATGAGGTAAATGCACATTATTATATGCTAATATACACTTTTGGTCCCACATTTTCATATATGTGTATACTGTGTCAGTTTAATCACCATTTGAAAGCTAGCACACCGGGCACGTTTTTGGACCCAGATGTGACCCGGCAGATGTTCCCTTTTGCACCGGCATCCCCTGGCATTATGCTGGGTGGGGGCGACGCCGGCAAAGTCCAGGCCCTGAGCCAGTGCTTGGAGATTACATAATCTCCAAGCGCCAGGGAAACCGCCAGCCAGGACCCCCGCAACGCTGACCGACATGCTGGGGCAAGCCCAGTACCCAGATTAACTGCTGGGCTGCCCCCAGCCTCCGTGCGCCCCCAGCCTCTTTCCGTGCGGTGAATGGATGCCGCGCACAGGCATTCATTCACCTCCTCCCAGCCTCCGCTGCTGTACCGAGGCTGTATGCGGCCCCTGCCAAACCTCCAGACTGACCGCAGGATGCTGCGGTCCGGAGGTTGGGGCTACCCTATTGGTGTAAATGGGTGCCCCAATTTTCCGGGTTGGACACCCAGGGAACAGGACTCGGGTTCATGTTTTAACTCCTTTTACACCAAGCCCCAGCCCATAGTGGAGCGGCAATAACCCGGGTCAAGGCTTTGGTGTAAAAGGGGTATAGTTAAGCTTTGATCAGCATTGCATATCATATTGTATTCAAGTTTTAATAACCTGTTTTCTTAGGTATACCATGTATGGCACTGCATACACTTAGTGGTAAATTTAAATATAAAAGTTATAAAAAATAATAGTTATAATTTAAAGCAAGAAAAACATATTTTTCCTGAATTCAGTTCCTGCTGTTTAAAACAGAACTGATTTCCTATGCTATAGGACCACACTTGACGACTTGATGTTACCTACCTGTGGAAGAACAGGAGGATGGATAGCAAGGTCTGGTCAATGTTGCTGTTGCAGATACCCTCATTCAGGAGATAGCAGGGGTCCCTCACTACAGGTTCTAGAGAGTCCTGCCTCATGATGGTGTTCAGTTTATCGGTGTTGAAGTTCTCGAAGACCAACTTCTTCCGTAACTGGCGAAAACTGCTTACGGTTGGACTGCCAAGGTTGTTATTCTGTCCACTGCCTTCATCCATCTCACTCTTGTTAGCTAAGTCCAAACAGCAGCTGCAGCAATCCAGACCGATGGGTGAACGGCAACCTTCTTCCTCTGACATGTCTCTGGAACGCTGTCTGACACACTCAATGCTACAGATGACAGATGACAGTAAACTGGATCTAAGGCTGTGATGGAAAAGTTTCCACTGTTTTCTGTCTTGTCTAATTTATCTCAGGCTCTGACAAAGAACCAAGACCAACTTCCTTGTCTAGGTTTGGTGGCTGTGAAGTTGTACTGCTTACAGCACTTGCTTATCTGCTCAGTTTAATGTGCATATACAAGTGTATACACACCTCTCTGTGCACAAACCGGGAAGAGATTCTCTCTCTAATAGGCACATCCCAGCTGTGAGAGGCTGAAATGCAGTCCTCTGACTCCCCCAGAGGCAGTGCTACAGTCAGAAGACATTACATAAGAGGACACAAGTGAGTGCAGAAGGGGACAGACTTACATGTGTGGTTTAAGATATGAGGGAGAAAAAAAAACAGAAGATACATGTGTAAAGAATGGCTTGAAGTTTTTTGTTTCAAAGGCGATCCCCTCCCCGGAATGTATTGCTAGCAGTTCTTATGTTGCTGACTAGGCAGCATTTCTTTCTGACAGAAAAACCAAGAACTGACCTTTTTCATGATTAGCCATATATAAACCCTATAAACTGTAAACTTTGATTATGTATTATCAATGACTAATAAGCTAATTCTCTATTACAAGATACTACCAGTTAAAATATTAAAATACAAGCCATCTGAGAAAAACAGAAAAATAAACATTTTGAGGGGAATTTAATGGAGAGTGATTTGCTGAAATCTATGATTTTCAACAATTTTTGGGATTTATTTTAAATAATATTGATTTAAAACACAACCTATTACAAATCATCATCCTTATTCTTGTCAGCACCCCAATAAATATCCCAAAAATATTTACATACAAAAGAAGAATATGGGGTATGGGTGAAATCCAGACCCAGAAAAGACCCCGGACCACCGGACCGGATATCAAAATCAGCAGTCCGGAGCTTATAGTGTCTGGTCCGTGGGGTGGGACATCCTGGGCGTGTCCGGGGGGCTTCACGTGACAGCTGTCACCAGGGAGAGGAAGAGGGGAGACTAAAGCCTCTCTTTATGGTCTGAGCATGTAGCAAAAACTGGAACGGTCCGGACCACACCAGGAGGCTGTAATCTCCCCTCCTCCTCTACCTGGTGACAGCTGTCACAGGCATCCCCCTGGAAAAGACACCACCAGATGGGACACCCCCCAGACTGGACACTACAAGCTCCGGACTGCAGATTTTGATGTCCGGTCCAGCGCTTGTCCGGGTCCGGTTTTTACATAGTCCCAAGTATATGTTGAGATGGCTGGTATCCAGACTAGATTGACTCTAGGTCGACAGTCATAAGGTCGACCACTATTTATCGACAGTCAAAAGGTCGACAGGGTCCAAAGGTCGACAGTCAAAAGGTAAACAGGGTCAAACGGTCAACAGTCAAAATGTCGACAGGGTCCAAAGGTCGATAGTTAATAGGTCGACAGTGTCAATAGGTCATGAAAAATGTCGACATACATTTTTTTTGAGCACACATGTTGTGCCGACAGACGTTATTTCATACCCTACCATCCACTATGGCATGGAGGGAGAATAGTGCCGAGTGCAGCGAGGCAGCGAGCCCAAAGCATGGTGAGCCATGCGAGGAGACGTGGTACACTTAAGGTGCGTACACACGTACAGATTTATCTGTTTTATGCTCCCATACATTTCTAGGTTTTTGTTCCCACCAGATAGATCAGACAGAAAAATCTGTACGTGTGTACGCACCTTTAGTGCCCATGTTGACCTATATCGACATAGACACCCAAAAAACATGAAACACCTCATGCCGACCTTTTCCATGTCAACGTTTCCCATGTCGACCTTTTCACTGTTGGTCTTTTCGCCCTGTCGACTTTTGACTGTCGCCCTTTGGACCCTGTCAACCTTTTGGCTGTTGACTATTAGTGGTCGACCATATGACTGTAGACCTAGACATTGTGGGTGAAATTTACTAAGATGTGAAATACACTTCACAGGTCATGTTGCTATGGGCAACCAATCAGAAGCTACTTCTTATTTATTTACCACCCTCTGAAGATAGTAGACAGGATGTGATTGGTTGCCCATAGCAACATGACCTGTGAAGTGTATTTCACATCTTAGTAAATTTCACCCTGTCGATCTAATATACCATAACCAGATGGCTCCAATTGCCCAGTGCAAGCTTTTTTGGCACCCTAGTCAAAATGTCAGCTTACTGCTCCCACCACCTACAACACACCAATACGGACTTTCCAGAAGATTATGTAAATGTGTGGAGGTGGTGTCTGAGAAGTTCAACACCTGTCATTTGCATTAAGGGCCTGATACACATCTGATAGCTAATGAGTGAATTCGCAAATTGAGCAATTTATGTATACAGCACATGCATACCATATACATCACGCATTCCTGCGAGTTCAGACCCACTTCGATGTTAGTGGGAATACGCATGTGCATGGTCTATTATGCGCATAGGTGTGCGCAGCACATTTTATTAGGGGGTGCACTGTCAAAGTGGTGTGACTAGAACCACTTTTTGGGCGTGTCTAATACCGCCCATTGGGTGTGTCTAACACAGCCTATCAGGCGTGTCTACCATAATCTATTGGCACTCTCTACAATATAAATGTTTCGCAGCCACACCATAATCTCCTGCCTATTTCTGTTTTAATCTTCTAATTACTCAGTGTAACAGTGCATGCAAATAAATAAAAAAACAGGTATGGAGGTATGTAGTGATATGACAATGGTCTAGTACAATTAGCAATGCAAAACACACATACAGATGGAGCGGGTCTCTTCTTTGCAGGGGATGGCGATGGTGACACCAGCCACCATCCCCCTCCACCCGCCATCTGTATCTGCAAAAGGGGACACGCCTGCACGAGATGCACGCGGCGCCCGTCCAGCTTCCTGTCCTGTGTACATAAGATCCTTAGACACAGCCGGAACTGGAAGTGAAGTGGACGTCCTTCCGGTCTAACTACACCCGGAAGTGAGCTTCATATACACCCGCAGATGTGCGGGAAAACGGACATTTGTGATTGGACATTTGTTTACATAAATATAGGTCCTCATACCTACAGAGGCATACACCTTGATAAAGGATCCAGAGAGGGATCCGAAATGCGTTGGTGGACACGGGCCCAGCAGACGCCTAGGAGAGGAGATTACCTTCAGACTGTGGAAGCACTTGCGTGACCCGGGATCCGTATGTGACCTTGCATATGCCTGTTTGAACTGTTTTCATTTAACAGTTCCAATCCATCTGGTAATAACCTTTCCAGGCCTATGCCTACAGCCCAGTGTACTTTGTATGCCTACCCGGATGTTTGGAAAATCTTTTTAACATTGTACCTCCTTGTTTTTATTTATTGTGGAAATTAAAAATACAGTTTTATGCGATGATATCTTATGTTTGTATCTTCACATATATCATCTTTGGGGCTTGGTGATATGGAGACGACCTTGTGAGGATCAAGGAAAAGGAATTGCATGAGAGAAAAACCCTGAGAAGAGAATTGTCTTTTGCATGTATAATATATAAGCGCTGGTTGAGGGTCTATTTCAACTCCTTTTGCATGTCATTGTCTTTTTTTGGGTAAAGAAGAAATACCCTTGAGATAGCACCATCCTAGCAGCCTATTGCGCACTGTGGTGTATACCAATATTGTTTCACTACTCTGAGACAGGTCTAGGGCACGGGACCCCCAGGCCAGCCCAGCAGAAACACCCCATGGCATCACATTGGTGTGAAATTAAAGTGATAGTATTGAGTAGTGAGTAGTGTTAGGGACTTGTCCTATTGAGGTAACCTGGACGCGGTGGATCAGGGCTGTTAAACCATGTAATTCATAAAAATAATCTTTAGCCTATTATTTGAGCAGTCAAATGTGGGTACTCAAAAACACATGACTATCAAAACAAGGAAGAATAGGGACAAGGGTGCGCTGATAACATAAAAAATAACACTGAAGACACAAATGTACATACATATACTGTACAGTATATATACATATATTGTATAAAATACAATTATTACACTATAAAAGCAATCTTCGATAAAGGACAGGTCTCAATCTGAATGAAGTAAACCTCTAATACCCCTTTCACACCAGCCTAAATTCCTGGGTTGGGTCCGGGAACAACCTGGGACTAGCTCTGGTGTGAAAGGTTCCAGGGACAAATTCCCAGGTTAATGTGCCGGCAATTAAACCCTGCTAGGTAGCAGGGTTGCTCCCGGGTCCTTCCAGGGTTACTGGCTGGTGTGAAAGGTGCAGGGACATGTCACTGCTTCCTGTGTTGCCTCTGTTAGTGCTGATTTGCTAGCAGAACAACTTCCTGTTGTGGTGGACGCTCACAGACACGCCCAGAGGCAGCATACAGCGTGCAGGGAGACACTGTGCATGTTCTGTGGCACCACAGACCCCAGGAGTTCATTTTAACCCCTGAAAGCCTGCAATGTGTGCCATGTCTTGGACAAATGAGGAGGTGAGAGAGCTATTAATCATTAGAGGGGAAGATGCTTTCATATGCCTTTTAATTTGTTTTATACAAGTAAACAAAGGCTGAAACACTACAAATGTTTTGTGTCTTAATTATTAATAATCAATAATCTAATGTGAGCCTAAAAAAGGCCGGTACTTATGTATTATCTGGGCTCCCATGTTAAATGCACCCCATTTTTTCATACCCCTACTATCCAACTACGCATGGAGTTGATTTTATATAGTGTGGCGAGCGCAGCGAGCCACCGTGCCCGAAGCGTGGCGAGCGCAGCGAGCCCCGCGAGGGGACGCGGTCTCATAAGAAAAACGGGAGCCCAGATATTACATAAGTACCGAAAGGGCATTTTCAATACTATTCTCATAGAAATGCAGGGTCATCCCGGGTTCAGTGTGAAAGGTGCCAACCCAGGTTGTCCCTGCTTCAAAAGCATGTGTGAATGGGTCCCAACCCGTGAATGTCCCTGCTTGTCCCTGGAATTTAATTCCCGTGTTTGTCTCTGCATTTCTGGTGTGAAAGGGGTATAAGGGGGAGAGTCCAGGGGATGTTTGGATAATGGAATGAGCCATAAATGATGCCACTGTAGATGGAAGTAATAATGAGGTTTAAGTCGTTATGGATGAAGTTTCAGTTAGTAGTTGAATGTGGACACAAAACAAACAGTTCCATTAGTAATGTAACAAACATATGAGTTCTGTAAGTGTATATTTTTGTTAGTAGATGTAGATGTGAAGCTGGTAAAAAATATATAAGCACAGTACTGGCAAATAAATGTTGCAAAAGTCGGTAATGTTATAGTTACCTCCAGAGGCGGTTATTATTGGTGGACTCGCCACGCCATAAAGTTCAGTAAAGTTCTTCTAATTCTGCTTGGAGGAGTCAGGGGCAAAGATCTGATCCAAAAACTCAGTTATTTTTTAAGCCTAACAAGTAGAGGCCTAGACACAGGGCGATTTCAGAGCATTTTGTATGTGATCTTACTAGTGTGATCTCACTAGATTCCCCTACATTGCTCCTTGTGTAGTGGCCATAGCAATAGCAATGCACGTAGATTAAAATCCAGCATGCTGGATAAATCTAGTTAATTGCCGGGTGTCACATCCACCATGGCGTTTGCCCAAAACCCTTGTGTAGTGCTCAGCCCTGGACCCTCTGGGTACACTAAAACCATGGCGCTCACCTCTGCTCATGTCTCCGGCTTCACAGGGGTACATTTGGTCGCGCTGTCACCGCGTGGTGACACCGGCGTGTTGTGCTCCAGTGTCATGCAGGATATAGGTAGCATGCCACCATGTGTGTTTGTGCCTGGTCAGCGTCTGTGTAAAGGCCGGTGCTTGCGCAGCTGCGTATCATCAGGGCCAGCTAGTATCTGTCGCCCTCTCTGGCGGGCGCCATCTTCTTGGTTTCCCCAGTCACTCCTGCACGGCTTTGCCTCCCTCCCTGATTGCCTGACCAATCCCGACACAACTCACCTGGTAAGTACTGACTGCTCAGGCTAGTCCGGCAGTCAGTACAATGATGTCCTCCCTGCAGCATCATTGCTTCCATCTGGCTCGGTAGCACTTGCTACGCTCCTGAGCTTACTCGCTCCTATCTGGCTCTGTAGTCCTCACTGCGATCCGAGCTTCTCCCTGAAGAGATCCTGCTGGCCGTTCACTGCTTCACGTACCATCGGACTCTGCTTACCGCCAATGTGGACCATGCAAGGTCAGGCTCTCTAAGGGGTCTCACCTTGCTACACTCCTGACGGTTACTTCCACGGTTACCTCTGGCAGCAGACACGGTCTCAAACAGCAAAGGACAACTCTTCTTCATCATTCTTCATTTGCCATTATTCTTCAAACAACCATCCAATCCTACAATCAACCAATCCTCCATTCTTCAAGCAACCATTCAATCCTCCAATGATCCAATCCTTCATTCTTCAAGCAATCCTCCAATCTTCAACCAATCATCCGATCTCTCAATCTTCAACCAATCATCCAATCTCTCAATCTTCAACCAATCATCCAATCTCTCAATCTTCAACCAATCATCCAATCTTCAACCAATCATCCAATCTCCCAATCTTCAACCAATCACCCAATCTTCCAATCTTCAATCAATCACCCAATCTTCAATCATTCATCCAAACATCCCATCTACAATACAATCTTCATTCGGTCTTCAACCCATCCAATCTTCAATTCCTTCTACAACCTTTAAGTATTTAACTTGAGTTTATATTCAGATTCCACTCTTCAATTATATTGCAATATTCTTCAAGGACCAAGCTTCATCATCTATTACAATAACTTACTGGACAATTGACTTTATATTTGCATCTCTGCCATATACCATTTATATCATCATTATCACTGATTGCAATATCTTTATTAAACCCATTATATTTGACTCTCATTGTTTACTCTATTCTGTCATGGATGCAACCTCCATACGTCAAGGCACCCAGCTTACGATATTCTACAGCTGGTGCTACTCCAGACGTGACAGTTTGTATGGATCCAGCATCAGGTCCGGAAAAAGGCAGTGTTCCTGCAAAACAGCTTGCAGCTCGCCTGGATCGCCAGGAGGCTGCTCAGGAACAATTCTACCATGCCCTCCAGGGTCTGACTCAAAGACTGGACACTATTCAGATTACGTTGCAAAAAGGTCAAGGGCCTGCAGTTACATCTGCGCTACCATCTAGACCTATTTCTACCTCGACAGGAGTTATGGCTCATATTCAAATTCCCAGCTAAATTTGATGGAAACCCTACAAATTGTAGGGGTTTCATCAACCAATGTGAAATTCATTTTGAATTACAATCCTCATATTTTCCCACAGAGAGGTCCAAAGTGGCCTATGGGATATCCCTTCTTACTGGCTCAGCCCTCAATTGGGCATCTCCCTTATGGGAAAAATCAGATCCTCTGCTAGCAGACTATGCTCGGTTTATTTCAACTTTCAAGATCATCTTTGATGAACCTGGGCGTGTCAATTCTGCCGCCACAGAAATTCTAAGACTACGTCAAGGATCCAGGACAGTGGGTCAATATTTAATTCAATTTAAAATCTTAGCAACTGAATTAGCGTGGAATGAGGAGGCCTTTCTAGCAGCATTCATGAACGGACTCTCAGACAAAATCAAAGATGAACTTGCTGCTAGGGATTTTCCTTTTAAACTAGAGGATCTCATCTCTTTATGCACAAAAATTGATCTAAGGCTTCGAGAAAGGAACCACGAGAAAAGCCAATCTGACACAAAATCCCTTTTTCTTGCTAACAAGCCACCCTCTTTATCTACGGAAGAACCTATGCAGGTTAACCATTCTAAACTGACTTCAGCTGAGCATAAACGTCGCCAAGTTGAACACCTTTGTTTATATTGTGCTGATCCCCAGCATTCCGTCGATTCCTGCCCTAAGAAGCCGGGAAACGCCAGAACCTAACCTGTGCTAGAGAGGGCAGGTTAGGGGTTGTTTGTACCTCTCTAAACCCCAAACATTGTATATTTCAAGTTGCCTTGCAGGTTAAACATCAACTCAGACATCTATCAGCTCTCCTTGATTCAGGAGCAGCCGAGAGCTTCATCACTGCTGATATCGTCAAACGTTGGCACCTGCCCACTACATCACTTCATCGCCCTGTTTATCTTACAGCAGTGGATGGAAGTCGGTTTCTGGGAGAGACTGTCACTCACAAAACTCAACCTTTAACCCTGCAAATTGGGCTACATACAGAAAAAATACAATTCTTTGTGATTCCCAAATCCTCGTACCCATTGGTCCTGGGCCTTCCCTGGTTAAGGATCCATAATCCCAGTATCAATTGGGCAACCTCTCAAATTCAAGCATGGAGCACTCATTGCACGAATACATGTCTCAACTCCTTAATACCTATGCGACAAATTTCTTTTCAAAGACCAGAAGAATTGTGTAATCAGAATCAAGGCTTATCTGAGGCCTTGTCGAAACAGGCCATTAAAGAACCGCCTTCTCATCATTTACGGGACAATTCTATCAACTCAGTTCCAGCTAAAGTAGAGGCTATTCACTCATGGCCTTGTCCTCATACCCTTCCAGGTATTCACTGTTTCCTTGACTTTGTAAAAAGTTACAAACTGTTAATTAAAGACTTTTCTACTATCATTGCCCCCATAACTGCTCTTATTCACAAAGGTGCAAGAAATCTCAAATGGGATACTGAAGCCTCTAATGCCTTTTTGTTGCTCAAGGAAAAACTCATCTCAGCACCGATGTTGACTCAACCTGATGCCTCTTTACCCTTTACTCTTGAGGTTGATACTTCTGCCATTGGTGTTGGTGCAGTTCTGTCCCAGGTGAGAGCTGATAGACAGCTGCACCCATGTGGATTCTTTTCTAAAAAATTCTCCCCACTCGAACAGAATTATACTGTAGGGGATCAGGAATTGTTAGCGATTAAAATGGGGTTAGAGGAATGGCAGTATCTGTTGGAAGGGGCAGTTCATGTGGTTAAAATTATTATTGATCATAAAAAATTGTTGTGTTTAAAAAGTGCTCAATGTCTTAATCCCCATCAAAATAGATGGGCAATGTTCTTTTCAAAATTTAATTTCAGATTTTCTGGATTTCCTGAAGTAAAAAATCGAAAAATGAATGCCTTGTCTAGATCGTGGGAGACTGAAGTGGAAACAAAGTTTTGTGGTGAAGGTCCAATTGTTGATTTAATGGTTCTTGCGGCAACCAAGGTGCGAGTTTCAGTTCCACCAGGTAAAATGTTTGTCAAGGCCAAATCAAGACACCGGATTCTTCGTTGGGTCCATGACTCTAAGTTTGCTGGCCATCCAGGGGTGCAGAAAACCTATGAATTCCTGTCACGTCTGTATTGGTGGCCAGATCTGAGGAAGGATATTCAAGACTATGTGGCTTCCTGTCCTCTTTGCGTTCCACCCAAGGTTTCCAGTCATGCTCCAGTAGATCCATCAAAATCATTATCTATTCCTAAAAACCCCTGGTCTCATCTATCGATGGACTTTACACCTCTGCGAGGTTTAAATTCAGCTCCCAAATCGGCTGAATTACTCAGTAAAAATTTTTTTAGGATCCATGGGTTATTTGAGGAGATTATATCCGATCAAGGTCTACTATTTGTAACAAAATTTTTGCAAGCTCTATGTAAGTTTCTCAAAGTACATTGTAAATTCAGTACAGCATATTACTCTCAGTCCAATGGTCTAACGGAGAAGGTCAAGCAAGATGTGGAGACTTTTCTTTGTTTACAGGTCTCTTCCTTCCAGGATGATTGGGTGGGAGAATTGCCATATGTCGAGTTCTGGTATAACGACCAATACTATTTGTCTTTTCCTTCAAATCCTTTCTTTGTTAATTGTGGCTCCCATCCTAGGGTTCCTGAATTCCAGCAAGTACCTGTCACATCTGTACCGGCAGTAACTTTTTCTCTTCAGCAGTTTAGACAGCATTGGAGGAGAAACAGGAACTCACTGATAAAAGCCTCACAAAGGTATAAAAGGGTTGCTGATTGGAGCTGCTTCTACTTTGGAAGTAGGTAACAAAGTATGGCTGTCCACTAGAAGTTCTCGTCTACGTGTTCCTTAAGTGAAGTTTGCATCTTGTTTCATTCGGTTATTCCTGATAACTCAAATTCTCAACTCAGTTACCTGCAAAGTAAAATCATCAAGTTATCTACGGATTCCTAATTCTTTTCATATGTTATTATTAAAATCATGTATACTAAACAAATCCTCTCATGCCATACCTGAATCTCCTGAAGTTTCTATCCATAGGGGCATTAAGTACGAAGTGATTACATCCTGGAATCTTGCATCCGGTACAAAAACTTACAGTATTCCGTCTACTGGAAAAGCTATGGACCGGAAAAAAGATCCTGGACTTATGCCTCTGAGGTACATGCTCCCAATGTGGTGAAGAATCTTCACAGGAAATTCCCAAGTAAGCTTAGAGACTGTCCTGGGGCCACTTGTAAAGGGGGGGTACTGTCACATCCACTATGGCGTTTGCCCAAAAACCCTGTGTAGTGCTCAGCCCTGGACCATCTGGGTACACTAAAACCATGGCGCTCACCTATGCTCATGTCTCCGGCTTCACAGGGGTACATTTGGTCACGCTGTCACCACGTGGTGACACCGGCGTGTTGTGCTCCAGTGTCATGCAGGATATGGGTAGCATGCCGCCATGTGTTTGTGCCTGGTCAGCGTCTGTGTAAAGGCCGGTGCTTGCGCAGCTGCGTATCATCAGGGCCGGCTAGTATCTGTCGCCCTCTCTGGCGGGCGCCATCTTCTTGGTTTCCCCAGTCACTCCTGCACGGCTCCGCCTCACTCCCTGATTGCCTGACCAATTCTGGCACAGCTCACCTGGTAAGTACTGACTGCTCAGGCTAGTCCGGCAGTCAGTACAATGATGTCCTCCCTGCAGCATCATTGCTTCCATCTGGCTCGGTAGCACTCGCTACGCTCCTGAGCTAACTCGCTCATATCTGGCTCTGTAGTCCTCACTACGATCCAAGCTTCTCCCTGAAGAGATCGTGCTGGCGGTTCACTGCTTCACGTACCATCGGACTCTGCTTATTGCCAATGTGGACCATGCAAGGTCAGGCTCTCTAAGGGGTCTAACCTTGCTACACTCCCGACGGTTACTTCCACGGTTACCTCTGGCAGCAGCCACGGTCTCAAACAGCAAAGGACAACTCTTCTTCATCATTCTTCATTTGCCATTATTCTTTAAACAACCATCCAATCCTACAATCATCCAATCCTCCATTCTTCAAGCAACCATTCAATCCTCCAATGATCCAATCCTTCATTCTTCAAGCAATACTCCAATCTTCAACCGCTCAGCACACATCACTGACACATCTCTGTGCAGCGATCTTGCTGGGCGATCTGAGCAATCTTCATTGCTCTTGCCTCTTGTGTAGACCCCATTAGATTGTTTGAAGATCAGACAGCCTGGAGGCATGAGGGCAATCTGAGGAGCACTAAAGTGTTGTCCCCATCAGTGGAAGCTCCAGATGTTGGGTTGCAGCACAGTCCACACCAACTGCCACCCCAAACACTGCCAAACATCACCAGCTGGGACTCACTAACACTGGGTGCAGCTCCACTATTTGAATATTGTACTGCTCTTCAGCCTGTCTCTGGAGCCACCCCTCTTCCCTATATACAGCTATACTGTATGTTTAGAATTAAAGTGTAGGCCAGTGACAGAGTCATTATTTGTACTTGTTGCTGCCCGAGGTTCTAATGCAATCACAAAAATGAATATGGAGAGAGGACATCCCTACCTAGGGAATGGGATCATTCGTCAGACTGCATTTAGGTCTACAGTCATTAGGTCGACCCCACTAGGTCGACTGGCAGGAAGGTCGACCTGACTTAAGGTCGACATGGGCCAAGGTCGACATGACTTAAGGTCGAATTTGCATAAAGGTCGACATGAGGAAGGTCGACTGGTCATAAGGTCGACATGGGTTTTTCACTGTTTTTTTATCCGAATGTCGACACAGTCGACATGGACACAGTTGGCAATGAGAATCGGACCCTCGCATCGCTCGCTTCGCTCGCAATGCTTCGGGCACGGTGCCTCGCTGCGCTCGGCACACTATTTTATTCTCCCACCACGCCCTAGTGGATGGTAGGGCATGAAATACCGCCTATCGGCACATGTCGGCTCAAAAAACAGTGAAAAACCCATGTCGACCTTATGACCAGTCGACCTTCCTCATGTCGACCTTTATGCAAATTCGACCTTAAGTCATGTCGACCTTGGCCCATGTCGACCTTAAGTCAGGTCGACCTTCCTGCCAGTCGACCTAGTGGGGTCGACCTAATGACTGTAGACCTAAATGCAGTCTGACGAATGACCGCATCCCCTACCTAGTCCCCCACATTAGCAAGAAGGGAGATAATATGATATTTCCTGTTGGTATCATAGTAACCGCATGTTGGTATAGGCTCTGTATAGATCTAATAACATGTGGGGCATAACCTAATTATTATACATTTTCAAGTTGCTATAACCTCCAATAGATATCCTCAGAATATACAAATGTGTATGCAAGCTGTAAAATTTAATGCAAGTCGGTTTACCTGGCATAATGTAAGATCTCTGTGGATTATCGAGATGATTATTAGGTGTTCTATAGCCAGAATTGTGACCCGGCTTTTGGCATCATGGTAATATCAGATCTCTCAATACCTTTGCCCTCAATGTCATAACTAGAGGTGGGTGGCATTGTCACTGCATTGCATGGGTGGCAGGGAGGCATGGGCACCTGTGTTTGGCTTGCCTAGAACAGCACTCCATTGCCTAATGAGCCATCTCAGAGCTGGTTTGTCCCAAGACCAATGGAAGAGAGGAAGGGTGCCCTCTGAAATTACACCTTTGTATCAGGTTGGAAGGTGCAAAGCAGGAGGAAGGGATGCCAACATCCTGTGACACCACATTATTTGGCTTCTGTTGACAGATGAATATTGTGTCCACAATCAGGCTTTTGGACGCAAGACTTTTTTTATATTAATCCCTTCACCTACTGTAGGTAATCCCTTATAGTGGTTTGCCAGCCAGCTATAACTCAGAACAATACTCTTTCACTTTATATCTCAATAACTTTATACACTTGTATGTTTTATAAACTGTTGAGCACTGTGACTGATTTTGTCTACTTTACTCCTTTGGACATGTACCTTATTAAAGCTAATAGACATTAGTCCTATACTATACTAATATTCACAGATCTTGCTCTTGTACCACACTAATATATTCTACAGATCTGGTCAGGCACACAAGCTGTATTAATGAAGGTTCACAAATGTAATTTATGTTATAGCCTCCTCTTTTTTGGACCTGAAGCTAAACTAGGTATCCCTAGGGTATGAGTGTTCTCCCTCAAACAACAACAAGATGTTATGGGTAGTAGGACAGTTATGGCCACCCAAAGACTGTGCGAAAGTATGTATGTAACCTGTAAACAATCTATTATTTGTTCTGAACTTGGACTCAATAATTTATTTATAAACAGATGGTAATATTTTCTATATTCAGATAATAAAATATTTAGATATTTATTTAAAAAAAATTTAAACCTATCATATAAAAATAAGTACAAAAACATGTTCTAGCATAGCAAATTGAAAAGCTATATCCCAGTTTTTGTATAATAATAATAATAATAATAGTATATATAGGACAGAGAATGATCCGACCACAAAGCAACAGTCGACCAACACTTATTATTCATATTACTACAGGTTGAATATCCCTTATCCGAAAGGCTCTGGACCACGAGCATTTTGGATAAGGGATTTTTGCAGAGTTTGGAATATTTATTTTTCATATCTGGTTGACGGCGGTGCCCTGATGGTCCCCCAACATCCACAGTGTCCCCTGGTATCCACGGCGGCCTTCGGAATCCTATCAGTGGCATTTCTGGTCCCAGAGGTGCACTGCGCAAGGACCACAGATGCCAGGATGTATTGCCCGTGCAATGCATCCTTGGGACTGGGGATGCCGCTGAAGAGGATTTTGATGGCCGCCTTTAGACACTGGGGGATGAGGAAAGTGTGAAAATAAGGGGTGGGGGGGAAAACCCAAAATATTCAGAAAAACCACGGTTTTCTGATTATTTCAGCTTTTGGAATTATTGAGTAGCAAGTGTTATTTGAGCCATTACAAGTTGTGTGTCCTTTATGTAATGGACTTGGTCACTGTCAACAAAAAACAGTTTGGTATTATTTATTTATATGTCTAAAGTTAAACTTAAAGTTCCCTAAATCACTCTGAGAACAGAACGTCTCCAGACACTTTTGTAGTGAATCACATCTCAAGGAGAATGAAAACACATTTTATATTGCATAACTGCTGTGGAGAATCACTGTGTATATCAGCAAAGCTATGATCTGACAGCTTAGTCAGCATTAATATAACAGTCATTAGAATGACTGCAAAGGAAATGCATGTACAATATCTACTCTTTCATTAGTGACATTGTTATGTCAGCTGGAGCATATTTTACGTAAGATATTTAGCCCACCCAGGCGCAATGATGTTGTATGCTCATGCTTTTATCCAGATTATAGAAACAACCTAATAAAACTGTTATGGCCCATACACACTGGGCCATAACAGCTGAAAGCAACTCAGTTTACATGTCTGAGCTGCTTTTAGCTTGACAGCTGCCCAGTGTGTACGTGGCAGCGATGAGCGATGAACGCTGATTCGCGCTCCCGCATCATCGCTGGTCTGGCCACTCATCTGCCGACATTACCAACATTTCTTTTATTCTTATCTTACAAAACATAAATAAAAATATAATAAAAAAATATTTTACATACTATTTTAGGTAATTTGAAGCAACATATTTGTTATATAATATGTAATGGGTGAATATCTTTATATATTTATGTATCATTTATACAAAAATAACAACTTCTATTTATTAAGAAACTCATAAAATGTCAAAAAAAATATGTTGTCATTAAGTTTATTTCTATATGTTTGATGAATATTTCTGATATCAGTATGTGTGATGTGTCCTTCCTTATCAATAAGTAGTAACTTTGGTATGGAGTATACAGAATCATTCCCATGTCATGCCAAAATCTGGCCAGATTAAGGGCCAGATGCACTAAGATTCTAAAGTGATAAAATGGAGAGTGATAAACAGCCGGCCAATCAGCTCCTACCTGCCATGTGACAGACTGTGTTTGAAAAATGTCAGGCAGGAGCTGATTGGTTGGTTATCACTCTCCATTTTATCACTTTTGAAGCTTAGTGCATCTGGCCCTTATTCATACAGCTGCATCCAGAAAAACTGAATCTTTCATGTCTAATGTGACCAATTCTGATAATTTTCTGGCTGTGTGTCATGATACGGAGAATTAGAGGTAATTTCTTGCCATTCAAATGCCTCTCTAGGCTTGCTATGCGCTACAGTGCATGGACAAATGGTGAACAGGCATCAGTCTGGCGTGGTACGCATCTTTTCATCGGTGCTCATCCAAATGCTACAGTGCTGTCTCTTCCACAGCCAGGTGCCTGGGTACTCATGTAGTACCAGGGCACCCACTAAGCAATTTGCTTAGTAGGCTATTAAGGAAATCGCATTGCATCGCATGTCCCGTTTTAGTGCCATACGATGCGTGCGATGTGATTTTCCTAAGTAATTTATTCACTGCTTTCTCGCCCAGGGCTTATCGCATTGCATGCCATTGCACCTGATGCAAAATCGCATGCAATTGCATGCCATTTTATAGGGTGCGATGCCAATAACTTTACTACACTGCAATGACATACAATGTGATTTTTAGGCGCCCCCCCACACACACTATCCACACCACCCTGAAGTGTGGCGATCGGCAGCGGAACGCGTCCTCCTGACCTTTTCATACCCCCACTATCCACATCGGCATGGAGTCGATTTTATATAGTGAGGCGAGCGCAGCGAGCCACCAAGCCTGAAGCGTGGCGAATCGTCATGGAGTCGATTTTATATAGTGTGGCCAGCGCAGCGAGCCACCAAGTCTGAAGCGTGGCGAGCGTAGTGAGCCCCGCGAGTGGACGCGGATTACTTTACATGTTTTCTGTGTCCCCTCGCGGGGCTCATCACGCTGGGTCAACAAAGTTATAGTGGTGGTTCACACATGCGTACTCATAACCTGCATGCCGTAGCTGCTCTGTATTATATGCTCTGCAGCAATCTGAGTAGATTATTGATCCAGAAGCAACATGTACGTTGATGGCGGCCATCAACGTACTGGCAGTGAGAAAGTATGCACCTGTCTCCCTGCAGATCCCTCCGAAAATCCATTGCTGAGGCAGCATCCTCCCCACATGATTCTTTATCTTCACAAAGAGGCTTTCATCCACTTCGACCACCAGGCCAGGACCGTCAATTTGCCTATGGAAAAGGGAAAGTGGGAAAGTAAGTCCATAGCACATGCCTCCCTCATCAAGCTGTTGTTCTGCACAGTGGTTTTGATGGACATGTGCAGTTCCCGGTCACAATGCACCACACTGTTGAGTTCCTCGGCCCAGGAGTAGATAAACAGGCCCAGGGTGAGGAAGGGTAACCGGCACCCCGGGAACCAGTGTGCTGCTCTGAGACTGACCTTCTTGCGGCAGGCCTTAATGTGGCAGCGCCACTTGCTTTCCTTCAGGGATAGCCGCATTGGATGGCCGTTCACACAGTTTTGTGTGACCGGCAGCAACTGGTGTCGCTCCTCCTCTGTATTTGGCAAGGTGAACATGGTGAGTTGTTCACCTCCCATGACTGTCACCTCTGTCGCGTACTGAGTACTCACTGAAGCAGCCATCACTATCAGTTATTCACCTCAGAATGAAACTGACAGGGACCGGGAACACTTACGCAAGTTCTGACTGACTACGCTATTTCCGTAGCTTAAGCTTATTCTGAAAGCATAGCTACGGTAACTAACAAACGTTCATCCATATTCCATCCATATTAACTACTGAGATTGCATCGCATCGCACGGCGCTAAAACGGGACATGCAATGCAATTTTCTTGCGCAAGCGTACGTATGTTAATTGGGTGCCCTGGTGCTACATAAGTACCGGTGCCTGTCCCACAGAGTCCTCGGCCATGCTCGCCTCCGCTAAGTTTACCGACCGCAGCCATGCCTCCTGCTTGCAAGAGTTCCTGAAGGCCTCCAGCCATGGGCACGGCCATCAGGCAATATGATTATTTCCAGCCAATCACATTGCCTAGCTCTGACCTCACTAAAAACTGGAGATAAAGCGGAGAAAAGGTAAAAGGAGATAAAGCACAGCCAATCAGCTGTGTTTGAAAAAGACAGTTGGGAGTTGATTGGCTGGTGCTTTATCTCCTTTTACCTTTTCTCCGCTTTATCTCCAGTTTATCTCTTCTCCAAGCTTAATAAATCTGCGCCTAACTTCTGCTATCTGCTATTATAAAGCTGCTGGGAGGAATATCTCAATCTGTCAGTGCAATGATGTCTCCAGTGAAGCTGTATCACTTGTTTCAGGGACTTCAGCAATAAACCAAGATTATAACCCTTTTCAAGGAATTTAAGCAGCATAGCAACAAAATGTTCAGCAGCTGCATTAAATTTACTACAAATGCATTGTGAACAAATAAACTGTGAAAATGATAGGCCATATTTAAGTGGCAAGTGGTTGTACATTAAGTATAGATTAAGTTGTACTGCTAAGTATATTATACACCTTATCACCTGTTACTGCAAATGTATGTAAGTGGCACTGCATCTCTCTGCCATTAGGGCTGTCATTAATTGCTGAAGCAGCAACCAGCCTGTCGCGATACAGTTTACACAGGTGGGCCACAATTTAGCAGCGTTGTGTTACATGATCATTGATCATATACCCGCATTCATAGGAGGGTGTGACCAGGGCCGGCGCCACCACTAGGCAGCTCTAGGCATTTGCCTAGGGCGCCGGCACCAGGAGGGCGGCAGTTCGCCCCTCACCCCCAGCAAGCTGTGGAAAAAACTTGCTGGAGCGGCCAGGGGTGTCCGTGCGGCAGTGGTACCTGCGGTCAGGGGTTTCCGTGCGGCAGTGGTACCTGCGGTCAGGGGTGTCCGTGCGGCAGTGGTACCTGCGGTCAGGGGTGTCCATGCGGCAGTGGTACCTGCGGCGCCATCATGTGTATAAAGCTGGCTGCGGCCGGCGGGGTCCCTGCAGTGAATAGAAAATAACTAGCGCTTCCTGCGCCGCAGCGCGCATAGCTCTAGTTATTTTCTATTCACTGCAGGGACCCCGCTGGCCGCAGCCAGCTTTATACACATGACGGCGCCGCAGGTACCACTGCTGCACGGACACCCCTGACCGCAGGTACCACTGCCGCACGGACACCCCTGACCGCTCCTGCACTGCAGGGACACCCCTGGCAGGGATGCCGCCCCCCCCCCCCGGCACCGGGGCGCCCCGACTTGCCTGGGGCGCTCGGTGCCTTGCACCGGCCCTGGGTGTGACAGGTCCTTGAAACACATCAGGTGTGGCTCCTGCTGGGTATATCATATGGAAACTTTCACAACTAGGGGCTTAATGCAGTGGCATCACAATGGGGGTGCATGCCACACCCAGGTGTCACCTGCTGAGGGGTGACACCAATATGCCATCTCGTGCTCAGTGGCAGGAGCCGGGTGCTGCTCTGTAACATTACATGCAGCATCTGGCTCTTGTCAGTCTGTAGGAGCTCTCCTCCTGCAGAGTGAGCGCACTGACCCCCTGTTGACGTCACTCCGGGACTAGCGGCATCTCCCGATCACCACTACCCGGAAGTGAAAGTCCGGACGCCTGTGTCGGTGGAGCCGGGCACACTGCTAGCGGTGGACTGAACAGTTTCCAGTCCACCACATCTCCCACCGCCTGCACTGCCGCATCTACCCTGGAGTGAGTCCCAGCTGGGACGAATATCCGGGATATGTGTAACACCGCTGCTCCCCCCTGCAGGGCAGACACAGGAGCATTGGACAGAGACAGACAGGAACAGGGTAAGAGGCAAGGTGTAAACAGAGCAGGGGTTTTTACCAGTCGCACAGGAGAATATACTAACAGTCGTTTGTAGGGTGGACCCTTATATTAAGGTTGCTTGTGTGGGATTCACTGTAGAACCAGTAAGGGTGTGCTACCATAAGACATTAAATTTTGAGAGCAAAAGGGGAGAGAGAGCACAGAATGTCTGGGTTGGTGCACCTTGAAAAAAATGTACAATAAAATGTAACTTTTATTAGGTAATATCTAAAAGCCTATCTAATTTGCGAAAAATAAAAACACACTAACAAACATATACACACAACTAGTGATAAAAAAGGAAATTAATTCTTATGTTTTATTATCAATAAAGTATCATATGTTTCTCCTGGTGTATCTGTGCACCTGGGAGGAACCCACTTAATAATTGCTATCTATTAAATAATGAGACAGATTGCGGCTTATGTGTAACCCATATATTAGATCTACCATGAGATCGGGTTAGGAGTGATATTACAATTAGTAACATGGGGAGGCTCAAAGCTGGTCTAGGTATGTAGGACTTGACCCGTGGCGCTGGGTGAGGAGAATGCCCTGCCCGTGTGCTTGGTCACTGCTACCGCGTCCAAGATAGTTGCCTGGTCCCTTACACACTGAGACAGATTGTGGCTTAAGTGTAACCCATATATTAGATCTATCATGAGATCGGGTTAGGAATGATATTCCAATCAGTGATATAGGGAGGCTCAAGGCTGGTCTAGGTATGTAACATAGAAACATAGAAACATAGAATTTGACGGCAGATAAGAACCACTTGGCCCATCTAGTCTGCCCCTTTTTTAAACATGTTACCTCAAACCATATTTGATCCTTATTTTTTTGTAAGGATATCAATATGCTGATCCCAAGCATGTTTAAATTGTACTACTGTATTTGCATCTACCACCTCTGTTGGGAGGCTATTCCACTTATCTACTACTCTCTCTGTGAAAAAATTCTTCCTCACATTTCCCCTGAATCTTCCTCCCTCTAGTTTCAGTGCATGTCCTCGTGTTCTGTTGCTCCTCTTCCTGTGAAGAATGTCTCCCACCTGTACCTTGTTAAAGCCCTTGATATATTTGAAAGTTTATATCATGTCCTCCCTTTCCCTTCTCTGCTCTAAAGTATACATATTAAGATCTTTTAGTCTTTTAGGGCCTTATTCTGATCGGAGCGGCCAAACGTGCGTACGTTCGCTATTAACGTACGCTATCCGCACGCGGCCGTTGGGGTTAAGTCCACCCACAACTCAGCCGCATACGTACGGCCAGAAACAACGTCGAAGGGGAGTGGCGTACAAATGTGCGTACGCCAACGTACACGGACGGGCCAGCCCTTACACTCCGACAACTGGCGTACAATTGAGCGTACACCACCGTTTACGGACGTCTCTCGTCCGTCTTCCCACCGACTTCTTGCGGCTATCTGAGCGTACGCCAGCTTGCACGGACGGGTCCCTATAGTTTTCAATAGAAAAGTCAGCTTATGTCACCGCTCGTGAGAGTGAGCGTACGTCCGTGTACGCTGACATACCCTTCACATATATGGACCTGCAAATCTTGCCTTTCAACTATAATTATGAAAATTAATTAATTGATTGAATTAATTAATGTGCAAAATAGTGGGCATGGGCTTAAAACATTGCTGAAACATCCTTTGTAGGTGTTAGATGTGGTTTATGTTATTGTATCATAAATACAAAACCTATGTTTGTATTAGAGTGAACACGTTGACACATGTCGACTTTTGTAGATTGAGTGTGCTACTGTGTAAAGTCTATGAAAGCACGTAGTGAATGTGTCTAACTGTTTAACAAATACCTACCTTAGCATATATAAGCAGGTCTTAAAAAGATTCTTACCTTACATTAAACAAACCTTTAAATGTAGAGAAGTATGGAAAGATAAGCTTCCAATGTGTTTGAGTGCTGTGTGTGGCTTGCAGGTAGTGAAATCATGGTTTGGACTTAATAGACTGCAGCATTGGTTATTACATTCAGGTGTATGTGTTTGGTAGTAAGCAGCGTAAATTAGCAAACCCAGGCGCACGCTGGCATGCGGTATCTGTAGGGGTGGTTTGAGATGGCGGTTGGCGGCCGCCTGTTTTGTGTCCGAAATGAACGGTGCTGTAGGCGATCGTGCGGTAGTAGCACCGCTCATTTTTGGTGCACACCCCCGTGTACGCCCATATTTACGCCCATTTTCCCTCATTATTTCGGCCGCTCCCCTCATCACGCCCCTATGCCGCCCCCAATGCCCGTACACTCGCGTATAGGTTTTTTCGCACGTAGAGACCCGTCCGTAAGCGTTGTGGAGTGTTCGCGCCTGCGCATTAGCGAATGTACGCATGCACAGATCATAAAAAACCCCGGGACGTCCGCGTACGGCCCGGCCGCTCCAACCAGAATAAGGCCCTTAGTGTAGGACGTGACCCATGGTTCTGGGTGAGGAGAATGCCTCCGTCACCTGCCCGTGTGCTTGGTCACTGCTACCGCGTCCACGATAGTTGCCTGGTCCCTGGTCGCCTGGGGTATGTGCCCGTGCACGGCCTCAGGGGAATATGACTGCTGCTATGGTAGGGTGACGGCCGTCAGACCATGACCAGTTAGCAGTGGGGTTCCGTTTACAGCGGAGACCCGTGGTGCGCAACTATACACAAATCAAAATGCAATGGTAAGTGGGGAGGGGGGTATCGGGGGACACACTGAGTGCGGTCGGCGCACGCTTCGCAAGAGCTTCGTCAGGACGGGATGCCGCTACTTGCAACTCTCTTCTCCCTCTTCCAGGACACTACCTGCACACATGCTGGTGCAGCACATACAGAGCAAACACCCGGCTGCAAACACCTCACAAGGAGACATAAGTCCACACTAAGATTTATGGTGTAAAGGGGACCTGTTGGTACCCTGATTCCCGGGAGGGCTCCTACAGGTGCAGTTAGGGCCACCTGGACCAGACATCCAGGCACAGACTGGTGCACCCACACACCACAGATCGGGGACACAGCCCCCCCCCCCCCGACCCTTTTGGTGGAGTGGCGACAACCAGACCAGAACTTTCACTTCACCCCACTGCCTTGGGCTTGGGGTTCACCCCAACCACCCCCATTTAACATACCATCTAATGTTAAATAAAGATATAGTTAAATCACTTTCACTCCCCCCCCCTTTTTTGTAATCCCTGATCCCTCCACCCACCCCCCCTATTCCCCCCTCCAATTTTTCCATCCACTTGTATTTTCTTCTGCACCTCACACCACACCCACCCTGAGTGCGCTATCCATACCCGCGCAATAATAATCCCCAGGGGTCCATTTGGACAGACCCCAGGATAAGCAGCACCACTCTCATATACCAGGTAGAGCGCAATATACCCTGTATTTTTGCAGTGTGTAGGAGCTGGCATTTGCAGCAAGAGCACTCCCCAGGGGCAAACAACAATGGCTGTGGGGCCATGCCCCCTCCCAATGAGACCACATCATTTTCCCTTTGGTGCACTGGGTGTCAGAGAGGCTAGTGTGGCCTCTGGGTTAATGACAATTTGATTCTGTATTGTTTTAGGTGTTATTTATATCGTTAAATAGAGGGCTTATTGCTTTTAGATGTTGGATGTTATGATACTGCTATTACCAGCATGCTCCTATTTAGTTATATAAGTGATATGATAATATATAATGTTTTATTCATAGGCCCATTCATTTTGATGCATTTGCTGGTTACTGTAGATTTGTTTTTAGTTTCAGTGGTAACGGGCATTGTGAAATTATGTGATCAGTAGGCACTTGTTTTCTGGTCCTGAATGCCGCTTATGTTTGTGGAATGGTATAAGGTAAGCATTATTGTTTGTATGTTATATCCTGATGATGATGTAATAAATAAATAAAAATGTTGGGTACGGTACCTGCTGCTGTACATAGGTTTATTACCAGAGTGCCTCCGCTTCTGATGAGTGGTGAGGCTCTTGTCTGAAATCACCTATAGAGGGTACATACTGTATTTATATTTGCTGCAGAGCCTACTGTTAGTTATTATAGATGTTTCAGCAGTATATTGTAGTTTGTGTGGAATACTATCTATCTATCTATTTATCTTGGCATATTAGGAATTCGTGGACGCTTTAGCATCAGAGAGACAGATAGGGGCTGTCAGAGGGGAGAAGACAGAGGGTGTTAGAGGGGAGAAGAGGAAGAGAGAAAAAAAGGAATGGAAAAATGGATGGGCAGAGCATAGATGAATGTTGGCAACATTGACATTCATGGACAGACAGAGAACCATATGGGGTATAGACAGACAGATAGAAGGACATAGACATATAGACAAGAGTGGGCATATATGGATAAAGAAACATGTGGGGCATAGAGGGACTGATAGACGGATGGCAGGGGAGAGGGGATCTCACTGTCAGCAAGACTGTGTGACACTGTCCACTTATGGGTTTTCTTCAAGAAGCAGCATCAGGCACACACTGCGGGCCATTTTCTGAGAAATGCCCCGCTCTGTTTGTAGGGGCATAGTGATAGCAATGCGCAGCCCCGCCCGTGTATCACCTCAGCGTACTGGATATTAAACTTTAATTGCCGGGCAGGGACAGTATTCTCATTAGCGAACACTGGACCTGACAGATCGATCAGCACACAGTGCTAACATATTGCTGTGTGCTGAGTGATCTTGCTGAGCGTTTTGAGTGATCTAGCACCGCAGCTGCATGTGTGGGCCCCTTAAGAAGTGTTTTGACAAAGGTTCTATAAATGGATTGAAATGTTGAATTTTGGAAGGATTAAAATGCCTGAATTACTACAGAATTTGCAATCTGCAAGTGTGGTAAGTGCCTTCTAACTTGTACTAAGACATGACACCTAGGAACTCTACATGAAGTTTTATATACCAGCATCTATCCTACAGAGTGTGCGTGTATTATATACACTCTCCGCATATATATTTATAAACCTGCCTTGTAAATCCTGGGTTTGCCCTGAAGTGCAAGCGTCAATGACTGCCCGTGGCTGCGCCAGAAGAAACTGGTGGAGCAGGAGGTTGAGAAGAGTCAGCAGAAACTCTTGCACCATATCCATAAATTGACCACCGAATTGCACAGAACAATGCTGCAGGATGTGACAGGGTTACCACACACTACTTTAGCACCACTTCTGCATGTGTCATTAAGTGCCAGTCGTGTGTGTGTGTGTGTGTGTGTGTGTGTATGCAGCACCCTGGTGTAGGGACTGTTACAGGGGCACTGCCTTTGCTGCTCAATCTTATGCCTCACAGCAGTGCCCAGCTTCTTCTACTGAGGTCATTAGTGGCCTGTCCCCTCTAATCATGCCACAGATATGCCCAGCAACTACCTGAAAGCAGGGATAGCAGGGCCAGCCTTTTCACAAGGGTCGTGCTCCAAACAGGCTGGAACTGAGTTTCTAGCTTCCCTAGTATTACAGACTTTTTTTTTCTTTTCTTTTTTTATTAAAACATATTTTAACACTAACCTGACCTACAACCTAGAATACAAAATAAACCCACTGCTTGTGAGACTCTTCTGATCATCCACTGCTTCTCTCCATCACAGACTCCTTGTCACCCACTCTTTCCCTCTGTCGCCACTGCTTCTCTCCATTAATCCAACTCCCTGTCACTCTTTCCCTGAAACCCACTGCCTCTCTGTTCCCCAGTGCTTTTCTCTTTTACCCACGCCATGTCACCCACTGTTCCTCATAACCTACTCCCTGTCACATTCTGCCTGTCACCAATTGCTTCTCTCTATTACCCACTGCCTCTCACCCTCTCTCTGTTACCTACTGCCTCTTGGTCACCTACTCCATGTAAGACAATGGCTCTCTCCATCACCCAGTGCATCTCTTTCACCCACTCCCTTACACCCACTGTTTCTGTTCATCACCCATTGCCTCTCACCCAGATGGTCACCCATTGCTGCTCTCTTTCATCCACTGCCTGTCCTACCCTGCCTGTCACCCAAGGCTTCACTGCATCACCCACTACAGACTTCTTGTCTGAAGGCCGATTCGTCCCCGTCCTTGATAAGACCAATGACGGTAGTGTCACCGGCAAATTTTATTATCTTTACTGATTGCTCCTCTGAGGTGCAGTCATAGGTGTACAGGGAGAAGAGCAGGGGTGAGAGTACACAGCCCTGGGGGGCTCCTGTGCTGATGGACCGCACTTGGGAGGTGAATTCCCCACTTTTACAACTTGTTTTCTATCATTTAGAAAGTCCACAATCCAAGAACACATAGCTTCAGGGACTCCTAGGCGGAGTAGTTTGGGGTGGAGGATGTTGGGGATGATTGTGTTGAATGCCGAGCTGAAGTCGACAAACAGGACCCTTGCATAGGTACCATGCATATCCAGTTGCTGCAAAATGTAGTGCAGGCCCAGGTTGACTGCGTCCTTAATGCATCGATTAGATTGGTAGGCGAACTGGAGGGGGTCTAGCTGGTGGCCAGTCACAGCTTTCAGGTGGTTCAGTACCAGGAGCTTGAATGTTTTCATGATCACAGACGTCAGAGCTATCGGCCGGTAGTCATTCAGATTTGTAATAGTTGATTTCTTGGGGACTGGAACAATAGTGGAGCTTTTGAGGCAGCAGGGAACCTTGCATAGCTCCAGTGATTTGTTGAAGATCCTGGTGAATATGGGGGCAGGTTGACCCACGCATACTCTCAGGGCAGATGGTCACACCCCATCAGGACCTGGTGATTTCCTTGGTTTGGCCCTCTTGAACATCTCCTCCACCTCTACTTGGGTGACCTGGAGTGACTGGAGTTGGCTGTTGACATTTGGGGCAGCACAGAGGGTATGGTTTGGGTCACAGTGGACTACTTTTTCAAACCTGTAATAGAAGTTGTTCAGCTCACCAGCTAGGTCTTGGTACATGGAGGTGGATTTGGGTGTTTTCTTGCAGCTGGTTATAGATTGCATTTCTTTCCACACAGATACAGGGTCATTAGTGGACAGGTCATTTGTCAGCTTGTCAGAGATCCGCTTTTTTGCTAGCCTAATTTCTTTTGTTAGGGACTTCCTGGCTCGGTTGTATTGTGCTCTGTCACCATTGCTGTAGGCCTCCTCTTTGGATCGGTGGAGTTGTCTGAGCTGGGCGTTGAACCAAGGCTTTTTGTTGAAGATGCGGTAGGTCTTGGTGGGTATACACATGTCCTCACAGTAGCTTATGTAGGATGTGACGGTGTCAGTCAGGTCATTCAGGTCAGTTACTGAGGCTTCAAAGACCCCCCAGTCCGTGCAGTCGAGGCAGAACTGGAGTTTCAGCTTAGCCTCGTTAGTCCATTTCTTAACTGTCTTGACGAAAGGCTTAGCTGCTCTCAACTTCTGCGTATAGGTAGAGAGTAGTTGGACGAGGCAGTGGTCAGATAGTCTGAGTGCAGCGCGGGGGATTGACCGGAAGGCAGACTTAAGGGTGGTGTAGCAGTGGTCAAGGGTACGCCCTTCCCTGGTGGGGCACGTGACTTGTTTATGGAACTTGGGAAGATCCTGGTTAAGTTTGTTTTTGAAGTCACCCAGCACTATGAACAGAGACTCTGGGTTTTTTTGCTCCATGGAAGATATGCTGGTGGCCAGGTGGTGCAGGGCTTCCTTTGCGCAGGCAAGGGGGGGAGGTGTACACTCGCACTAGGACAATCGAGGCAAATTCCTGGAGGGAATAGAAAAGGGTTTGTAGTTGATACATAGCATCTCCAAGTGAGGGATGCACTTGGACACCGGCATGACAGCCTCTCCTCCATGACCAGGGCAGGTACACACTGCTGCTTAATCCAGGTTGGCCTCTGCTGGCAATGCTGGGGAGCAGATGGGCTGCGGCTCGGTCTGGGACCACTGCCACAATGCCCTGAGGATTTACTTTTCTGCTTCCTCTGTGAATGGTTCTCCATGGTCGCCGGTCCAGTCTCCAACAACTGCCATTCAACTTTGCTGCATCCTTTCTGCACAGTGCAGCAAGGGCAGCGTGGACTGTGAGGGCTGCCGATCTACCCACGTACCGCTACGTCAGGCTCATACGGGTGGTCTGCTCCAGGGGTGAGCTCCATTTGAGAAGGGCTTCTCTGATGTGCTTGGTTACCACACTTGGCAGGGTCATCAGACTCGAGGGGTGATGAACGAGGACAAGGCCAGGGGGAAACAAGGGGAGACATGTAGTTTGGTTGAGCTGCACATCTCTGAGGCATCCTTTTGCGGCACCATATTTGTGGTATCCAGTATGGTGAAAACACTTTTCCTCAACCCCGAAAAAAGAGTGTCACAAATGCACAGGCTGTGCCACATGTCGGAGCATGACAACAGGGTAATTTTTTCACCATCCCTATATGGGGAAAAAGATCAACATCTTACAAAAGTTCAACATCTTACATAGACTGTCCTACATGTCAGACTATGTGGTTTACACATTGAGCTGTCCATGCTCCTTAGTTTATGTGGGGAAAACCATATGCCCATTTAAACAAAGAATGGCAAACCACAGATCTTCGATATCGACCGCCCTGGATGGGGTGAAACAGATAAACCAGTTGCAAAACATTTTTTGGCTGCTCACCATCCATTGTCGACATTACGCTGTATGATCCACCACTGACTAGAGGTGGTGATAGAGCAAAACTTTTGTTACGTCGCAAAGCGATGTGGATCCTTAAGTTGGACACTATCTGGCCACATGGACTTAATAACTCAATAAGGGATCAATAAGTGATAATACAGATTATGCCACCTTTCTTACAGTACCATCAACAATCACCTTGATGAACAAAGTTGCGATATAGCTTGTGACCATCAAACATATTTTTACATTTTTATGTATATGATGAATTAGATATGTGCAATGAATAATATCAGTACTGTATGCATATGCACTTGAGATATACCAATATATGTATAATATAGTTATTTTATTTTTATTATTATTCCTCTTTACTCACATTATAGCACTTTATTCATGTATGTTGTTTATTTTTCTCAACCGACATGGGTTTGGTCGACAGGTCGTTAGGTCGACATGGGTTTTTTCACTGTATTTTGAGCCGATGTGCCGACAGGCGGTATTTCATGCCCTACCATCCACTAGGGTGTGGTGTGAGAATAAAATAGTGTGCCGAACACAGCAAGGCACCGTACCCGAAGCATTGCGAGCGATGCGAGGGGCTGCGGCTCACTTCCAACTGTGTCCATGTCGACTGTGTCGGGTAAAAAAACAGTGAAAAAACCCATGTCGACCTGGCGACCTAACCCATGTCAACCTAACGCATGTGTCCGACATAAACCCATGTTGACCTTGTCCCACATCGACCTAGACATGTCGACCTAAAACCCTGTCGACCTTGCCACCTGTCGACCCAACGTTGTCGACCTAATGACTGTCGACCTAAGTGTGGTCGATAAAACGATCCACCCTCTAATTTTATAATAATCCTGCAATGTAAGCAGCAGTTTTCCTAGATGCTTGCCATGTGCTGTGTGTTGCGTCTCAATATGCACTCCACACTATGCGATCTACTTCCGCATCCTGCTGCTCACCCTAAGTCCCACCGACAGCATGTGATGATATACATGATGCGTGCCCGCTTGTGTACCCGGCGTGCTTCAAACATGCGGGTCACTGATGGACCAGTGACCTAGCACTTGTACTACGGCAGTGACAGCGCCATACCTCCCAACTGTCACGCTTACCGCGGGAACGTCCCGATATTCGGGGACGTTCCCGCGTCCCGCCCGGGGCCGCCATTGTCCCGCGGTGGGGGGGACAGTTGGGAGCCCCCCCAGCTTGCCGAGAATAGATGCTGTGCGCATGCGCACAGCGTCTATTCAGCGCCGACGAGCGGCGAAAATGGGGCGTGGCCGGAGTTTGCGTCATCCCGTGAGGCCACGCCCCTTTTCTCGAGGCCGCGCCCCCTTTTCGGGAGCGCACGCGGCTTCGCCGCGCGAACGTCCCGACCTCCCAACTTCAAAAGTTGAGAGGTATGCAGCGCTATTACAGGTATTTATGTTAATATAATACTGCAGTACAGATTTATGTGCAATATTGTATGCCCAGTTGTATATTACAGTATATTGTTTTTAATAATTAAGCTAATGAGATTGAATAGAACACTTCCGGGTCATGCCATCCACAGAGAGGCATTGTCATTCATATGTTATCTTGACAAAGGTCCCAGAGTAGGACCGAAATGTCTATCACCTGTAACCTTTGCCATGCTGACTGATCAAACACAATTGACTAACAGAAAGACTGGTGAGTATGTGTAGAATTTGTAGATTTTTCATGCACAAGGAGCACTCATTAATAAAACAAATGTGTCTTTAATGGTACTCATGGGTAAACTACATCTTACTTCTTTCAAATTCAGAAGATCATTGTAGTCGACGTTTCGGCCACTAGAGGGCCTTTGTCAAAACACAATACAGCTTGAGAACTCACAGCTCAGAAAATCCCAGTAAGTATTTATAAAAAGTGAGAGATTTGGTAAGAAATCTCCATTTTTTTTAAAGCGGCAATCATTTACAGTGCAAAATCAAACTGTTTTGCATTATAAATGATTGCTGCTTTAAAAAAACTGGAGATTTCTTACCAAAACTCTCACTTTCTGGGCAGTATTCAATGACTATAATCGCGCTGTGCAGCGAATCCTGTTTAGGATTCGCTGCACAGTCGCCGTGTTCCAGAGGGCTGGAGCCTGACCCTGATGACGAATCTTAACCCAGGGGACGGCGGCAGGCAGAGAGATGGAATTCTCCCTGCCTGCCCCAGAATGTATGTGGGGGGTAGGAGGGCTCCCCGGGACCCAGGCAGCACAAGCTGCCCCCCGGGAGAGCTAGCAGGGGCCGGGTAGGAGCCGCTAGCTCTGCTCTCGATCGTGCATATGTAATGATCGGGAGCAGTGAATATATGAATATGTAATGATATTACATGCTGGCTGTTATGTGTAAAAAAATATATATATATTTTAATTAAATATATATTCATGTGCTGTAATTCCTGATTTTTATACACCAAATAAAAAACCAAAAGCCTTTATATTAAAAGTTCACATTCCACTTCACCATGAAAAGATGGCAATTGCTACACGGTGACACACGGCGAAAATCACTTAGAAAGCAATTCGCCATCTTCTCATTGAATACACTCATGGCGAATCACATTGAAAAACCCATTGAAAAACCTCAGCGAATTGCAGACACTATCAGATGGCGAATTGTCCGTCATTCACTGTTTGCAGACGTTGAATAGGGTGATTAGCTTTCTGACACACAAAATCACCTTCCAACGTGAAAATAGCACAAATTCACCGTGAAACATGGCGAATTGGCCTCATTCAATACTGCCCTCTGAATCTCTTATCCTATTAAATTTCAACCATAGTGTCCAAGATATTTTGGCACTTACTCCTCACTGTTTTACAAGCTCCGGGTGCCCTCCTAGGTATATACGGCTAGATAGCTGGAGTAGATGGCGGCACTCACGGAAATGAAGACACAGAGGCAGCTACTTGCGCTTAACGTTTCAAATCATATACAATGAAAATTCGTAAGTTAATTGAAATGTTAAGCGCAAGTAGCTGCCTCTGTGTCTTAATTTCCATGAGAGTGCAGCCATCTACTCCAGATAGAGATATTTTATATATATATATGTATATATATATATATATATATATATATATATACATATATATATATATTTATTTATTTATATAGGATCCGTCGGGACCAGCACTCCTGGTTGCTGGATACTTTGAAGTAAGGCCCTGGTGCCTTCCCTGTCGCTCAATCAGCGTGAAGATAAAGAACCAAGAAAGGGCGTAGAGGGGAGACGCACACTCCTAGTAGGGAGACCAATCAGGGTACAAGGACAATAATCCAATATTGTGTATCAGTCCCCAGACAGATAAATCCAATTCTGAGACAGACAGGTCCAGCACACCTTAGCATGTAACATGCAATAAAATCTGTTTAATGAAGCAGAGTACAGGGATTCATCATACTCATCACATCCGTGGCAGTAGCTGAAGACAGAAATACACTTATAACCACAGGCTTAGCCCTGATGGGCCGTTTCGGTGTCCAACCACCTTCATCAAAGGGTATCAACCATACAATGAATCATGAACCTCATATAAAAAACAGAAACACACCTGAACAACATTAATGTAAATTACCTTAAGGCACCATGTCCTCACCTCTCCTGCACCTCCAGCGCATGTATTCGGCGTCCCGGAAGTCACCACGGGACCCGGAACCAACACGCTATGTCTCTGTGCTCAGGGAGGCAAGAAAGGTTCCTAGGGACGGAAGTATGTCATCGGTTTCCAGGACAACGCAGTTTATGGCTATAAACAATACAGCATGAATATTGACATAACGGCTGTGGTAATCTGCATGATAATGCAGTGTGACTGCCACAAAGTGGATACAGTACCTACTGCCCATCTATCTCTATAAAAATAATGCCTCCAATCTCCACCGCAAAACGTTGCCGTGGCAACCATAAACACACCTCCAACAGTACTTCGAAAAACATAAAAAATAAACATAAAAAGGAAGAACATAAGAAAAATAAAAACATACAGTAAAGCAGTGGTATAATGGATGTGTAGCAACTGCAGCTCACAATTGGATATGTAAACATGACTCAAGATTGGATTTATCTGTCTGGGGACTGATACACAATATTGGATTATTGTCCTTGCTCCCTGATTGGTCTCCCTACTAGGAGTGTGCGTCTCCCCTCTACGCCCTATCTATGATCCTTTGGATTCTGATATGCACCTCGATTCTTTGAACTATTTTCTTGTGTATTTTTGTGATTTTTGCACTATTGTGTGTTTTTGTGATTTCATATATTGTTATGGAATTTCACCTCGAAGATTTCACTGGCACTAAGCGCTTCACTGACAAAGACGCCAAGAAAATTTTGTTTTCAGACACTGGAGTACTGGCTTTCGATAAGGACACACCGGATGAGGTGTATGCAGACTTGTTGAAACTAAGAAAAAGGCTTGTGGCTCTAGAATTGCATGGATTGACTCTATCGCAATATCATAGGGAAGGCCTGATCCCGAGGGGATTTAGGATTACAAACCAGCCCACAATAGGCCGGTCAAATAAAGATTTCTGCAAGTCTTGGTGCCAAATACTTAACCAGTGAAGTCGAGATCTGATTGTTTTGGTAGTTCAGCAGCTTAACAGTAGTGTGCAGAAAAAAATTGAGAACTGTGAGGCAGTTGGTTTGGATGTGGTTAAGGCCGACACTAGCAGTGATTGGCTTGCCAAACTGGAAGAAGCAGTAGATAAGTTCAAGTCTGAGCTGTTGTTATTCAAAAAGAATAACTACCGTAAGGTGAAAGAAGACTACAAAGAGTTATGGGTTTTATCCTTGGCTCTCTGATCTGTCTATTCGTAGGCCTTGGAGGGGTAACTTTGTGAGGAGAAAGAGAGGGGATTTTAAGCGGTCAAACTACAAATTTACAAACACCTCGCAGAGTGACACCGAGCCTTCAGGGAGAGCCAACCAGAAAGTTTTTTTAGGGGAAGCATCCCAGGTGAAAAGAGGGCGAGGAAAAAACCCTGCAGGAGAGGGGGGTCAAACACCGAAAAAAGCAGATCACAGAGGGACAGCAGGAGGTGATTGTGTACAATTTATCACACCTCAAGACTCCATTTCACCTGGTTTGTTTTAAACTGCCACAGAACATGTGTAATTAATATGTGTCCCGGATTAAAGAGATGAGTTGGTCACCCTACTTCCGGGACGCCGAATACACGCGCTGGAGGTGCAGGAGAGGTGAGGGGAGGACATGGCGCCTTAAGGTAATTTACATTAATGTTGTTCAGGTGTGTTTCTGTTTTTTATATGAGGTTCGTGATTCATTGTATGGTTGATACCCTTTGATGAAGGTGGATGGACACCGAAACGGCCCGTCAGGGCTAAGCCTGTGGATATAAGTTTATTGCTGTCTTCAGCTACTGCCACGGATGTGATGAGTATGATGAATCCCTGTACTCTGCTTCATTAAACAGATTTTATTGCATGGAGTGCTGGATCTGTCTCAGGATAGGATTTATCTGTCTGGGAACTGATACACAATATATATTTATATTATATATATATATATATATATATATATATATATATATATATATATATATATATATATATGGAAAACCAAGGGCAGGTGATGGACGTGCGGCACTGATTAAAAGTTTCCACACCAGCTGAAAGGGCTAGACAGGGTCCACACTGTAGCTTGTAGCACTAAGTCCTATATGGACTGCAGCCTCCTCGATATACTCCCGGGACTCCCGAGAGGAACAAGGTATCTATTGGAAGAAGGAACAAGAGGGGCGCTCCATAGTGCATGAAAGATGATTTTTATTACAGGTAAAAAGCAATACCAGGAATGAGCAACAAAGTACCCGTACCATTAATTTCCACACTGTGGGCTGGGTACCACAAGATATAATCAATATAGATAGCCAGGCATAACTCCTACCACCACGCCGGGGCACCGTCTGAAAAACCAAGGTTCAGGCAGCGTGTCAGGAGACCGGACGGCAACAGCAGTTGGGGAGAGAGCCGGGCAGCAGTGCAGAGCGGACGTCACAAGCCCCGCCCTAACGCGTTTCATAGTACAACTTCGTCAGAGTGTGACTGACAGCTCTCACAGGGCGAGATTCTCTATTACAGAAATGCGGTAAAAACCCCGTTATCGGGTTTTTACCGCATTTCTGTATTCTCTAATGTCCCTCCGCAGTGTCACCGCTGCGGAGGGAATCGCCAGCAAAAGCTGGCGGTTTCCTGCAGAAGCCTATGGGCTTCTTACCGCAGCGGTGTGTGAGGGATCCGTCACGGATCCCTCCCAGCATGCCCTGCGGCCGGCGCGTCAGTCTGCGCATGCGCAGACGGACTCCCGGGTCATAGACCCGGAAGTCCAGCAACGGCGCCGCATCGCAAGGGACAGCTCTTACCGCAAGAGCTGTCCCGTGCGTTAATGACCGCATATTTTAGAGAATATGCGGTCATTAGAAATGCGGTGGCCGGCGAAGAGGGCTGCGGATTTTAGAGAATCCCGCCCACAATGTATAGCAGCGAACATCCAAGCAGTGCCGAGTAGTAATAGCCGGTAATACGGGTGTGTGTTTAAGCACAGCTGACTGTGTAGTCTATAGTAATGACAGCCAGTCATACAGTCTGCATTGTATTTACCAGCTGGAAAGATTTTAAACTCCCGTGATCATTACTATTGTTCATAAACAGGTTTGAGCAATATTACAAATATGTGATCTGAAACATATCAGTTACAAGAATATCAAATACCCACACTGTTGCCAGGATGGACACTTAGTACATATTTTAAAAATACACAGCAATTACATAATTTAAGATAACAATACATCTTTTTAACAGTATACAAAATATAAAATAATCTGTAATAAAAACAAGGGAAAAAATATATACACATCTGTCATATATAAGCGGTTTGTCACTAAATACATTCTTTTTTTCCCAAGATTATGGTAGATAACAGTTAGTTTGAAAAAAGCAGTGAAGGAATGAGATCATGGCGTGGTGGTAGGAGTTATGCCTGGCTATCTATATTGATTATATCTTGTGGTACCCAGCCCACAGTGTGGAAATTAATGGTACGGGTACTTTGTTGCTCATTCCTGGTATTGCTTTTTACCTGTAATAAAAATCATCTTTCATGCACTATGGAGCGCCCCTCTTCTTCCAATAGATATATATAGAGAGAGAGAGAGAGAGAGAGAGAGAGAGAGAGAGAGAGAAAACCTTGAAAAAATCGCACTCATTGGAATATGAGATAGTGCAGAGTGCCGGTCAGGAAATAGACAACAAATTCTTGCTAGGTATCCAAGCTGCAAGCAGCAAAGTCACAAAGTAAGTGGGCCAGCAACACCAAGTAAATAATAAATGGCTCTTTTTAATCCAACATCACCCAGAAGTATCCATCAATACATTCCCCTTGCTTGAATGGGGACAAAAAACATAAGAGTAAACGATACCGTTTTGGTGTACATAGCACCTTCATCCTGGAGCAGCAAGCTGTTTGCTGTTATCTATGATGTATGTGAGCCTGCACTTTTAGTAAAATTTGTTTTACACTTTGCTCATATCTGCGCTTTTTCTCCAATTTCTTTCTACATGTGATTGGGACAATTAAAGCTAAGGTCTGTCTTTATTTGGAGAGAGCTGCACTACATCCTGACCCAAGGACGCACTCTATTTTCTGAAGCTTGTGGCTGGATCTACATTTTGTATATATATATATATATATATATATATATATATATATATATATATATATATATATATATATATATATATATATATATATATATATATTAGGAAAAAAGATGGCGGCACTCGCAGGCTTGTATCAAAATCAATTAATTTCAAGTGAAAAAATACATGCAAAACAGACCAAACCAGGGTCTGTTTTGCATGTATTTTTTTACTTGAAATGAATTGATTTTGATACAAGCCTGCGAGTGCCGCCATTTTGTTTCCTAGTATACATAAATTCCAGTGGAAGGCACAGCAGCAGCAGCTAACTTGGGACTTGCGTGCCGGTCCTCCCCCAGAGTGTGTGTATATATATAAAGACGCGTTTTGCCGCGCTCAGGCGGCTTTGTCAATTCAGGAAACAAAGCCGCCTGAGAGTGTCGAAAGGCGTCTTTGTGAGGAGTACCATTTGTTTATTGCAGCTAAGGACCCGTGGGGCACACTAGTGGCACTTGACCGGCAATATCAACTGGCCTCTGGTCGCACCTTCCACCGGGAACCCGATCTCTGCTGCAGACATCCCAACTGATACGGTTCTCCCCACAGCCTGCCGCACACACGGAGGACTGTGTGATCACGACCTACACGAGAGCTGAGTCTATACTCACCTCATTAAGGAGGTACAAGTACAGGAACCGGTGTACCCTTACCTGCAATCGGCGGGCTGGCCGGAGCAGCAATTGATAATATTGGACACCGCAAACAATTTACCTGACGTACCTATCCATCTCGTGGGAGACAGTGCCACCCAGCATTTACAGCTTAAACGCTACTAACCACTGTTGGGCATCCTACACAGGGCAGTGAGTAAAAGATCTGCTTGCCCCTGTTTGATCCAATTTGGGATTCTATCCAGCATTGCCCACATTATCATCGTTCTCTTGGATAAATCCATACCATTTGTGGGACTGCAAATATCGGTTCTACCTCAGCAACCACACCATCCAATTAGGACTTGGTAACTATCTGTTTGCCTTTTTTTGCATGCATGCAAGTTATTGTTTTATGTTTTTGTGAATTGTGATATATGTTATGTGTATTGCTTATTAAATTATTTTAATCTACAGAAGGCGCCCACTGGTTTTCCTTTTTGTAAAGCTTCTCTTGTAGAGGGCGGCAACCCTCCACCAGAGGGCAGCATTCTGTACAACACACAGCACACTTGCCCCTAGCGCTCAAAAAAACCTTGTAGATATTGGTTACATATGTTTCGTGCTCTACCTGGAATTTGAAGTTGTAGTCCAGGGAGCGCCTGCCACGTTTCGCTAGTTAGCTTTATCACCTGGATAAAGCTACCTAGCGAAACGCGTCGGTGGAAGAGAGCAAGGACACCCACACCCAGACAAGTTATCTATTCGCCTCCTGCGACCAGACCAGCTTCTAGAACCCACTGCCAAAGACAGAAATTTTGGGACAGCAATACTACAAACACCAGTTAGAGCACAAAACAACAGCAGGCGCTCCCTGGACTACAACTACAAATTCTAGGTAGAGCACCAAACAAAAACAGGAGCTCTCTGGACTGGAGATCAGCACCTTTCCTAAACAAGTCCCCTCCATTTACTGGCCACTACAAATGGGACACTAGTACAGAAGCAACATAGGACTGGACACAGTGGAGAAAAGGCACAGATACCTGGGTATCTGTTTAGGGCGCCTGTATGAGTGGTTAGGCCTGCAGCAATCAAAAACAGGGACTGTCAGTCCCTATAAAGAATAGGAAAGATGGGGGGAGATTGCGCAAAATTGATGACAGAACCAAGGTTTTGAAAAAATGTAACAATAACAATTTATTTCTATATAAAACACTCTAAAAAATGGTGCAATTGCATCGGGGGAATTGAAATTAAAATATCGGGAGATTGAAACAGCTGAGTCCAGTATGGATATTGTCACCTTATTCTCTGGCAAGTTGAAGATGGGAGATGGGGACGGTGGAATTGTCCTCCAGACACTGGGGCAGAGATCCCTTTGCAGAGTGTCCTCCAAATCGGAAATAGAGATGGTATTTATCCTTTTGATTTGGATTCTCTGTAGTGTTGAAATTCCACTTATAACCAATTATACGACTGCACTGTGGGTGACTATACAGGCTCTCAATACTTACTTTTGTGGTACCATTGATTTTTATGGTCTTATGAATTATCATTTTTAAATATACCTATTTTTAAATAAATTCTTGTTTACTATTACCTACACCTGTTGCATGCTTTTAGATAAGCGCGGTTTCACCCCCTCTTTTTCTTTGTATTGTTCATAATTTGGTCTTGACCTCCCAATTTAGAAACCGCAGCTTTAGCAAAACATACTCCTTCCAGGTGTATGGTGGTGGCCTAACCCCTTTCTTTCCTATATTGGTTACATATAACTGCACAGGTGTATGATATGCCCGTCAAGGCTTCTCTGTATATTGGGGGTCCCTAGCCATAGGCGAATCTAGGGGGTGGTCCGGGGGTGCACAGGACCACCCATTAGCCCATGTTGTAGCTGAGGACCAGGGCTTTCCAACGAGCCCAGCCCCGTGTCTCTAGCCCCCTGGGAACCGGAGATACGGCCAGGCAAAGCTGGAACGTTTTCCCTATAGGATAACATGGGACACGCTAATTCCGACCCCCACCCAGTTCAACGGCTACCAGTTCCCCCTTCGGCATCACTGAAGCTCGAGGTTGATCTCAGTCGAACCCAAATCGCTGGGCCTTCAATCTGATACCAGGCTGGATTCATATGGGTTAATTGGTTCCAGGGATATTGAGGTTAAACCGTTTTTTTCATTTCTTAAATGTAATTTCATGGCTGTTTATGTTCTTTGAGGGCAGATTTCTCTGAACCAAACAGCCCAGTTTCACGGGACCAAAATCATTCGAAGCCATCTCAAAAGTTCTTCAATATGATACTGGTCTCATGTAAATGGGTCAGTTGGTTCCGAAGATATAGCTGGTTGGTTAAAGGGGAGTAGGGAGAGGGGAGTGTTTGTCTCTCCCCCTCGCACCAGAAAATGCAGGGACTAGGCTGGTGTATAAGGGGTCAGCGTGGGAATGTCCCTGCATAATCCTGGGACCATATTCCCGGGCAAATCCCTGCATTTTCTGTTGTGAAAGGGGTATTATTTCAAACAGCCGTGACCTGCAGTGCTCTGAATACAGCCGGGCAGCCCCCTGCTCTCTGCCCAACTGTCAATGACTGTCACCCCTGCAGCTTCACGCACAACAACAGCGCGCACAATATTTAAAATGTCCTCTCGGCTAGAGGGGACACCAGGAGGGGAGTGGGAGCGTGCTCTGCGCTGCGCTCTGCTCCTCTCCCCATAGAAGCAGCTGCACCGCTCTCCATCTCTCCCTGCAGCAGCAGTGAAGGCTCATATAAAAATTTACAGTAAGTGGCACTTTTGGGGGCATTGCTTAAGGGACGCTACAAGTGGCATTATGTGGGGGCATTACGCATAATGTGTGGCTTAATGTGTAAGGGGCATTACGGTGTGCGGCATTATGTGTGCAGCATCATGTGTAAGGGACATTATGTGTGCAGCATCATGCGTAATGGGTACTATTGTGCGCGGTATCATGTGTAATGGGTACTATGGTGTGCGTCATCATGTATAATGGGTACTATGGTGTGCGGCATCATGTGTAATGGGTACTATGGTGTGCTGCATCATGTGTAATGGGTACTATAGTGCCATCAAGCAAGAACCCCCTAGCAATGAGCACGTAGGTAAGCAGCACTTATGTGGCAAATATGTAATGGGCATTACGGTTTGTTATATAGTATGTAATGGGCATCATGATGTGTGGCACAATGTGTAATGGGCATTATGTTGTGTGGCCTTATGTGTAATTGGCATTACGGCGTGTGGCTTTATGTGTAATGGGTATTACGGAGTTTGCTAAAATGTGTAATGGGCATTACTGTGTATGGTCTAAAGTGTAAAACCACACCCCTTTTTGTGATGCCACGCAAAGGTCCCCCTACTGTTATATCTAGATCTGGGACCACCCATTACCATAACTCTAGATTCGCCTATGTCCCTAGCACTATATCTAGGTGCAGGGTGCGGCACCCCAAAAGGTATCATAAGCTAGAAAGCCTAGTGCCAGTGAGATACTATAGTGTTAATAAATATTAGTGATATTTTTTTCATGTATATATGTTACGTGTGTCATGTATGTCCTATGTCATGTTAAAATCACTTTTTAATGATTAATAATTAAACGCTAAGTTTTAATTGAAGTGTGCCCCCAAACAAAGACAGTACTTTTTCTTTCCTTGTTTCCTTGAGAGAGATAAAATAAAAAAAAATGAAATGTAATTAAAATAGTAGAGAAATAGTGTTAGTGAGTAAAGTACAGTACAGGGGCACCGCACCCCACACCACCATTACCCTAAATTGGGTCTACGATTAACCAGCATTTTTCTGCAAGGCCACACCCCTTTTACAAGGCCACACCCCTCCCAGTGAGGCACATTCCCTTTCTGGAGCAATTTTTTTTTTCACTGGTGGGGGAGCGCATTTTTTACCTGTTCACACTGGGAGCCCTGTAAGCCCTTTCAGATTGCACCTACAGGTGGAGCAGCTCTCCGTGGAGCTGCTGCTGGCAACAGAATCGCTGCTGTGCACCGTCCGACAGAAGGGGGCATGCACACAAGATGCTTGCACACCCGATTCTTTCAGAGCACACCGCCACCCTCCACTGGATCCCCGCTGCTCCCCTGTAGCCCACACTCACCCTGACCATCTCCCTGAAGCAGAAACGGGCAGGGAATCTGCTCCCCGATGCCAGCTCAGGAGATCTGGCGATTCTTCAGGCTGGCTGACAGGCGCTCCATCTGTATTACCAGGTCGAACTGGCAACAAACCAGCATGAACCAGGTAATTAGGTGCAATATGAAATGGGTATTAGTGAATTTACCCCATAGATGTAGCTGTCTCTGTATCAGAAAAAAATACTTGCCACTCCAGGGAGTGTTTTAAGCTGCTCCGAACCCCAACCCTACCCCCTCTGTGCAGCACTATACATTAAGGCTACTATTGTCCAAATTTTCCTTTATTTAAACCTATATTATAAGATTTATATAGTTTAGGAATACAAAATCCAACAGGGCATGTTTCTAAATGCATTGAACCTGATTAAACCATTAAACAATTAGCAGATGATACTAGCAAACAAGTTTAGGTACTTTGTTGGGTGTGTGGATCTTGCTTAATTGAATGGTGTTGATTTGGAAAACATACAATGAATTATGCTGTAGGTGCATTAACACCTCTAATCAACATGGGGTGTGATTGGTATATACAAGTGCCCAACCTTGTTCCACACCGTTTTGGTGTGTGTCAATACTTTGTGATATATTTCCATTTCCTTGTATTATCAAGGATACTAAACAGAGAAGTAGCTCTAGATAAAAGAGCAAATGGAAATAAACATAGATGTATATGGGGTAAATTTACTTACATGGGAGTTCTGTTGAAGGGGTATGGGTCATAGGGTTGTCACATATTAGGTCGACATGCATTGGGTCGAACACTGAAGGTTGACACTTGGCTTAGGTTGACACTGGAAATATGTCAACATGGCTAAGGTCGACATGGTTGGAAGGTTGCATTGGGCACGGTGCCTTATTATGCTCAGCACACTATTCTATTTTCCCTCCATGCCCTAGTGGACGGTAGGGCATGAAATACCACCTGTCGGCACATGTCAGCTATAAAAATTAGAAAAACTCATGTCGACCTTTTGACTGTTGACCTAATGCTTGTGTCGACCTTCCAACCCTGTCGACTTTAGCCATGTCAACCTATTTCATGTGTCAACCTCAAGATGACTACATTAGGTACTGAATGTAAAATAGCCGCAGATAGCAAATCTAATCCCCAAAAAGGGAAATGGTTAAGGAAAATATTGGCCCACTAAAAAATAAGCAGGGTACCCTGGTAGCAGAAGGAAAAGCGAAAGCAGAATTATTCAATTCATTTTTTGCTTTGGTATTTACAAGGGGACAATGTTCAGAACGTCTCCCACAGATTAAATGCTCGGCTCTTGATTGCTCCCAAACTGTGGGTGCATATTAATAGGATGAGAGATGCAGAAAGTGAATCTCCAGTTTTTTTAGAGCGGCTATCATTTACACTGCAACACCAATATGATTTTGAAGTGTAAATGGTTGCCTCTTTACAAAATACTGGAGATTTCTTAAGGCCCCCATACACTATGCGATTTTGGGATGATTTCATCCGATTTCGGCACTTTGTGCAGATAATCGGGTGAAATCGGCCCAAAATCACAGGTGTGTGATATCTGATCCGATGCGCGGTCCTGTGCGCATCGGACCGGATCAGAGAGGTCGGACAGTCAGCATGTACGATCACGTCCGACCTCCCTGTATGCATATGCCTGCCCACCTGACAGGCATATGCATGCAGACACCGGGGGAGCAGTGGGGCGGGCAGCGGGTCCCTGAGACCTTAGCTTGCGGCGCCGGCGAGTGCTGACCTGGCCGGGCGGTAATGATCATAGATATCAGCAGCGCTGCGGGAGTCGGGACGGGACGCGCAGTGGCGGGTATTAGATTTTAAAATACCTGTCAAATGACTAGCCGTTCTCTGATTGGCTGAGCTCAACTCCCGTCCCAACTCCCGCAGCGCTGCTGATATCTATGATCATCACCGCCCGGCCAGGTCAGCACTCGCCGGTGCCGCAAGCTAAGCTCTCAGGAACCCGCTGCCCGCCCCACTGCTCCCCCTGATGAGAGCACCGCCGCCCCCTGACCCTCACCGCCCGCCCCCTGCGCCCCGACATGTGATAAATCGCAAGTGATTTATCACATGTCAAATTTGGCTCATCAAGTGCCAAATTGTGTGTGAGCCTCCCGTGGAGCTCCCGGGCGGCTCACAGGAGAATTGGGTCCGACTTGTCCTAAGGACAAGTCGGCCTAATGTATGGGGGCCTTTACCGAATCTCTCACTTTCTCAATCTTTCATCCTAAATTTCACCCTGTATGTTTGAGTGAGGAAATAGTCAAAAATAGATTACAGAACCTAAATAGTAACAAAACTCCTGGCCCGGACAAAATATACCCTAGGATACTAAAAGAATTGAGTTCTTTCATAGCACTACCATTATATCTGATATTCGAGGAATCAATCAACTCAGGGATTGTACCAAGGAACTGGTGCATAGCTAATGTAGTACCAATATGGAATAAAGGTAGGAAAACTAACCCTGAAAATTATAGACCGGTCAACCTTAAATCCATTGTGGGGAAAATAATGAGAAGGAATAATAAGAGATAGTATCCAAAATTTCTTAGAACAGGAGAAAGGCTCAGCATGGGTTCGTCAAAAATAGATGATGTCAGACTAATTTAATTAGCTTCTATGAGGAAGTCAATAGGGGGCTGGACTTAGGAAAATCTGTTGATGTAATACTGCTTGATTTCAATAAAGCTTTTGACACTGTGCCTCATAAAAGGTTATTAATGAAACTAGGTAATTTAGGTGATAAAATTTGTAATTGGATTAAAAACTGGTTGCACAATCGGGGACAGAGAGTGGTGGTAAATGGTATACCTTCCAGCTGGGGTAAGGTCCAAAGTTGAGTCCCGCAAGGTTCAATATTGGGACCCACCTTGTTTAATATATTCATTAATGATATTGGAAGTGACAAAGTGAGTAAAATTGCAATATTTGCAGACGACAGAAATTGAGTAAGGAAATTAACTCAGGAGAGGATGTGGAAACACTACAAAGTGACTTAAATAAACTGGAAAGGTGGGCAGAAAGGTGGAAACTGCAGTTTAACGTTGAAAAATTTAATTAAGTAATTAATTATGGGAACAAAAATTAACAGGATACTTATAGGCTAAATGGAGTTATTATAGGGAAGTCTGCTGTAGAGAAGGACTTGGGGGTCATCATAGATGAAAAACTGGGTAATCGTGCACACTGCTCAAGTGCAGCAGCAAAAGCAAACCGGACACTGGCATACATTAAAATGGGTATGTATTCAAGGGATGCCAATGTGATAGTGTTTTTTACAAGGCATTGGTGAGACCACACTTGGAATATTGTGTTCAGTTCTGGGCACCACACCTTAAAAAGAACATGTCATTAAACCCAATAGAGTGGTCTCCTCTCTCTCAGATGTCGGCACCCTAGGCAGTTACCTTAATTTGCCTAATGGTAGAACCGGTCCTGCTGGTGGGCCCCACTGCCTGGACCCCCCTTAATCAATAGACCAGGTTCCAGGCTGTGCACTTGAATTACTGTATACATTATACATATGCTACATTATATTGCACAGGACTATGGCGTGTATTAATCTGGTACATTATCACGCATGCATTAGCAATATTACCTACAGTATATGTATTTATCCAGGGGCCCAAACCATGCACTCACTAATGGATAGCCAAGCCTCTAATCATGGTCCACTACCGCTGCATTCCCCTGGAGGGCCCTACATGCACCAGTCTGACACTGATTAAAGGGATAAGCCTATGTAAGGCCTGCTTAGGACAGACTTTTTAAGACACAAAGAAAGAGATACAGTAGGTCCTTAAGAAAGTAGAAAAATGCTAGTGGAGATCCTTTATGGTCTCTGTCTGCCAGTCGGGCTAAGAGGGGGCAGGTACTCTTTACCTGGGCCCAGGCCTGATGGGGGTCCCCCTCCACTGAGAGCTGGATACGGGTGAGAGATGACAGGCTGCCCAGCCCAGCACACGTTGATCAGTGCTGTATACTGAGCTGGGGAAAGAGGCAGCTGCAGCAGAAGCCGGGTGTGGTATAGGGTTCCAACAGTCGGGATCCCGACAGTCATTAGCCCGACATCGGGATCCCGAGTGGCTGGACTCAGACAGCATGGCGAGCGCAACAAAAGCCCCTTGCGGACACACTGCGCTCACCATGCTGCGGGCATGGTGGCTCGCTACGTTCGCCACCTATTCTATTCTCCCTCTATGGGGGTCGTGACACCCCATGAGGGAGATTAGCCGGTGGACGTCGGGAACCCGTCTCTCTGTGTTTTAACAGTCGGGACCCCAACGTCGGGTAAATGACTGTCGGGATCCCGACTGTCGGGACCACGTCCGCCACCCGCAGAAGCCTGTCCCCTCTCTCCCATCACAGGTGTGCAATAACATCCGCACACTGCCGGCCATTGGTCGGATTAGACACCGGTACACCCAGCACAACGCGATGGACACACCCGTTGAGTGAAAGCACCCCCGCATCCGGCCGCTTTAAATAAAAAAAACATGAGCCTGACTATGCCTCTTAAATAGACCATGCCTTTCCTGTTGCCAGCTCATGTAAAAAGTGTCTACAAAACAAAGTCAAATTTTTCCACTTTGGTGAAAACTAGATGCATTAAAAATGCATATATACCAAACTCCAGGAACTGCAAATTTACACCACCCACAATGCAATCTGTTAATGTGGGTTTTGTCAAATTAGGAGCATATCTGCAACACTAGGCATGTGACATTATAAAACTTACCCTGTGGATTTAACTTTTTTTCAACTATATTATCATGCGTATCATCTAGTGCAGTGGTCTCCAACCTTATTTGGGGGCGTGAGCTACTCCAGACAAAATAAACCACCAGAAAAGCTAAAAAAAAAAAATAATAATAATCGATGCCCTTTACACATTATGCCACACACTGTAATGCCCCTGACATATTATGCCACTTACCGCAATGCCCCAGCGACAATGTGCCACACACTGCAATGTCCAATATGCCACATACATACCTCCCAACACAATGCCCAATACCTACAGTTATGCCATAAACACAATGCCCCCCAGCAGTGCTAGATAAACAATGCCCACCCGATTGTGGTGCAATTCTAAATAAACACTCAGGTGGTACTGTGTGCGCCCGCCAAAAAATGGGTGTAACCACATGCCACATTGGGTGGGGCCAATGAAAATGGGGGTGTGATACACATATGCCCCCAATAGTGCAGTGCATATACATATGCCCAAATAGTGCCAAATACACATATGCTCCCACAGAGCCAGGTATGCCCCACAGTGCCAGAAACAGATATGCCCCCACGGTGCCAGAAACAGGTATGTCCCCACTGTGCCAAAAACAGGTATGCCCCCACTGTGCCAAGTATGCCCCCACTGTGCCAGATATGCCCCCAATAGCTATGCCCCCACTATGCCAAGTATGCCCCCACTATGCCAAGTATACCCCCAATAGTGCCAGGTATGCCAGGTATGCCCCCACTGTGCCAGGAATGCCCCCACCATGCCAGCAGCAGAACTCCCCATTGTTGCTCCTGCCGAGGGTAGGAGAATTCGGTGTCCCCCTGCTGGCTGTCCTGGTTGTGCTGCTGCCACACAGCACATCACGCGTCTCTCCTTCTTACTCCTCACTTACCTGTGACTGGGCCATCAGCAAATCAAAGCTTGCGGGCAAGCTCCTGATTGTCTGCTGGCTCGCGAGCTCTGATTGGCTGACGGGTTGACGACCACTGATCTAGTGTGTACACACTCAAGGCTTGTGTAAGGCTTGACAGCACCCTAGGCAAAACTTACTGTACCTCTACCCATACTGCCTCCAATACCCACTTTCAAACCACTTAAGGTATACTTGACAAACATTCTGGAATGACAGGGAGGCTCCCAAAAAATTGGGTGGTCCTCAAAGCCCCACTTTGGGAAGGTTGGCGAATCCCCTACTTTCCCTGAAGGGACCACTTTGCCACCCACAACAGAGTACAAGGATGAGGGGGCAGCAAAGTAGGGAAGTATGCCTCAAGGGAAAGAATGGAGGTGATGTCTTAGAAATTCCGCAGCGGCCACATGCATTAAGTACAACAAGGATCCTCATAGACATCCTTGATTTTTCATAGGCAGACTTGGTGGTGCCCCCCAAGAGCCTGGCGCCCTAGGCAGCCGTCTAACGCTGCCTACTGGTAGAGCCGGCCCTGTACACACTATATCATAATGATGCACTCTATATTGTCACGACTGCATTTTTAGCGGGGGGGGGGGCTGGTGATGTCACTGAACTATATAGTTAACAATATCGTTCAGTGTGTATGCCCAGTGGCGTAAGTTTGCCCCAGTTGCCCGGAGGCATGATAAATGCTGGTGCCCCCCCCCCCCCCCCACATAAATATATATATATATATATATATATATATATATATATATATATATAGAACAGAGGGGGCACTTGATGGTATTACCATTTTTATTCTTTAAAAAGAGTAATGATCATTCATAAAAAGTAGGGGTATAGCATAGCACCCATACCAAATCATCCGGCAGCTGTGGACATAATTACCACATGGTTTCAAAAACAATCCCACTGGCACAACTGCTACAGTCAATGATGTTTTATGACTAACGGGACCTCCAAGTGGCTTTCGCAATGTCCAGCACTGCCAGACGCTGCAGGGTCCCGGTGGCTTCTCAGTAGCCTAGTTAGTAGGGAAGCATCTTGTGTCACTCTGGCCACATACACACCTCTCACTCAGATGCCCACTTACACACCTCTCACTCATGCATGCACACACATAAACACCTCTCATAGAGATGCGTGCATACAACCATAATTAAATGCACAAACAAACACCTTATTCACACAGATGCTCACACACACACACATGCCTTATTCACACAGATGCTCACACACACACATGCCTTATTCACACAGATGCTCACACACACACATGCCTTATTCACACAGATGCTCACACACACACACACACATACAGGCCTTATTCACACAGATGCTCACACACACACACACACATGCCTTATTCACACAGATGCTCACACACACATGCCTTATTCACACAGATGCACACACACATGCCTTATTCACTCAGATGCACACACATACACACAACTTTTACTTAAAAATACACACACACCTATATTAATTAAACAAAAACAACATTCTCAAAAAAAAAAAAAATACACACAAACACTCCACACAAAAATGCTTAAACATCCTATTGCTGCCAATATTTAATACCCCCACCCCACATGTGCCACACACACAGTGCAGCAACAGCGCTGCAGTGCCTACCTGCAGGCTGCAGCTATCTCCCCATAATGGAGCAAAAGTCGTCTACACAAACAGTCCGGGACAGCTCTCAGCCTTGGAGGAGCTCCCCCTGGTGTCAGCCAGCTGCCGACTCACACTGTCTGTGTGAAAATGAATACAAGGAGGCAGCTGGCGTGACACAGCTCCTCCGTCTGATCACAAATAAATATTTTCATCTGCGGGGATGGATCGGCGGCCAGTGGGAGGCAATGGAGAAGCGCCCCCTTAAGACAAAAAGCCCGGCGGCAAGCGACTCCATTGCCTCCCGCAGTTCCGCCACTGTGTATGCCCTATGTCAGTCATCCGGAATCTCAACGATATAGGTGGTGGAGCGTATAGTTTAGTGTATGCCCAGCTTAATGCTGGTACTCACCAAAACGATTTGACCTCAATCCCGTCAATTTTGATGCAATTTCAACCGATTGTATGTAAACTGGGCATGTATTGGCATGTTTTAGATTTGATTCTAATACGATAGTGCCCCCTCCTTTTTGTCATTTTGGAGATCCTACCTGCTACAATCAGGATTTGTCAAAGATCCCTTTTGCTGGGTACAGATCGTGAGCTAACTGTGTGTTCCATACAGATATTCATATTGAGACCATTGTATGATCGTCTCACGAGCTGCTCACAATCATAATCATTCTGGTGTGTACCCTACTATAGACTTTCAACAACCACAGATAAGTTTGCTAAAGATATAAAGTATTCTTAAAAACATTCTGTATGTCTGGAAATTGTTCAGTCCATTGTATTCCCTGGTTCCCTCTACTGGCCTCTCACAGCAGCTACAAATACACAAACCACACCAGTGTCATGTTTACACTTGCGCTGATATAAGAACACTCTGTTCTCCTATGGTATAGTCTAAACAATATTAAACCCAGAGAGATTGTAACTTTCCAAACACACCAGATATTTATTTTAAGCCTTGTGACCCTTCCTATCTGAAAGGTGCGGCTGGGTGTAAAATGACCTGATTTCAATGTAGACATGTTATCATGTTAAGGATTAAGTAAACTTGTTTTGATGTAAAATGTTTTGTTGTGTCTCTTTTATTCTGAAAGCACTTTGTTTTTGTTATTTATAGTACAGCATGTAAAAAACGTTCCATGAGTATAGTTAATATATTTTTACTGCAACAAACACATATTAAGTCCCATACACACAATAAGCGATCCCTGCCTATCAGCGGACATGGGGGAGTGACAGTGGGAGGAGATTGTGCAGCATGGCCCTCATTAACAATGTATTTACTCATCTGTACATGCTCAGACAACGGAGCTGGTTGTTAATGAGAGCAACGGAGTGGGTCGTTAATGGGAGCGCGCATCTTTCTTCGGGCATAGCATACACACTGGTCAACATAATGAACAATATGGCTCAGAAGTGCCAAAATGAGCGATATCACTCAGTATGTCACCTAGGTTGTATGGAGGTTTAGAATAAAGAAAAAGGCCTAGCACTGACTGCTCTGCCCAGAGATAACAGCACCTTTTTAAATTCTACACTTCATACCAGCACAATCATATTGGCTGACATTAAACCAGGTTTGCCTATCCTCCCAAAATGGGCAGGAGGCTCCCAAATATCTGTCCACCATCCGGCACCCCTTGTAAAGTTGGGCAAGTCCCCCACATTACCGTTGGTCTCCTTCTCTCCACTGCAGGGAGGTCCATGGGGATCAAATGGTGCAAATGGAGTAATTGTAGACCCGCCCCCCTCACTGTGCAATGCCTGTATTACCAGCATTGCACGTGGGGGGTGGCCAGATATAAACATAGATCTTCTGTGACACCGCACTGCATAGGAGTGCCCCTTTTTGTGGATTACAATCCCTAGCCATTTGTAAGGGTGAATGAACTTGTAATTTTTTTAAGTTTGTGTTCAATGGTCTGGTTGCTAAGCAACCTAGACTGTGAAAGTAACAGCAGAATTGAGAGTGCATTACCACCCTGCCTAGAGAGAGAGATTGGGAATCAAGGGTGCACGCTGATTGGCTCCTGCGTGCAGCATGACCTGATGTGCGGGAGTCAGCGAAGAGATGGCCATCGTTGCCTTTGCCATCAATGGCAAAAGTGCAACTGGCCAACGACAGTGTTAAACTAGGCAACAGGCTTGCCTACCCTCCCTGAATGGCCGGGAGCCTCACAAAAATCGGGTCCGCCTCCCGCAAAGTTGGGCAAGTCTCCGAGCCCGAAGCGTGGCGAGCGGACGTGGAATACATGTAAAGTAATCCGCGCACCCTCGCTACACTCACCACGCTTCGGGCTCGGTGGCTCGCTGCACTCGCCACACTATATAAAATCAACTCCACGCTGACGTGGATAGTGGGGGTATGAAAAGGTCGGAGGATGCGTTCCGCTGCGCTCGCCACGCTTCGGGGAGACGTGGAGAGTGGTGCTGTTTTAGGTGTTTTACCATATGAACTACTGAGATCTCATCTCATCTGATCTCATCTCATCTGCGATGTGATTTCACTCAAGGTGCAGTGTATAAATTAACTAAATTAACTACTGAGATTGATTTCACTATGCAGAATAGCCCACTAAGCAAATAGTTTAGTGGGCACCCTGCTAGGAAACAAGTACCAAAAGTAATGTGATAAATTGTATCGGGTTGTGAAAAAATAGTGATGTTTAGATAGGCAGTTCTCAAAGCCTTATTCCTTTGAACAAAGTGACAGAATTGGCCAGTCTAGGCAGTAAATAAGCCCACTTGGTTAATTTCAAGAGATGACCTTTATAAACATATACACCGGCAGTACCTCAGTACCACAGCCACACGATGAAATAGAAGATGCGGCTCCAGCTACACCCGCTATGCGGTTGTCAAAAGCCGGCAGGCCGCTGTAGATGAATCGGCAGGTAGCGAGCCGCAAACACTTGTGCAGGTGTGTAAACTTACAAGCTCCAGACGGTAGCAAGTAGATGAAGCGTGCAGGCAATATGCGATAGGAGGCGGGATGTGCCGGATAGTGATGAGATGGTGGTGGGGAATCCAGGCAGATAGTATTGGGAGGTTTGTTATCTCCAATCTTTATCCTTGTCGCATTTCTCTGCTATCAATGGGTTGCGGTTTCATCACAAGGAAATCATCATCAAATCCTATCTAAACATCACTGTTTTTTCACAACCCGATACAATTTCTCACATTACTTTTTTACTATTTGAGAGACTTTGGGCGAAATGTAATAGGGTGTGATTTTTTAGACATGTGCGATTTTTGGTCAAAAACGGCCGAAATCGCACATTTTCCGAAAATCGCACATTTAATAGGTTGAAAATCGCGGTAAAAAATCGCACTTTTTACCGCGAAATCGCACTTTTAGAAGTGCGATTTTTAGTCACATTTCAATTCGCATCCAGATGTTTTCCCATTATAAAGTATACAACTCGCAAATGTAATAGGGTGCGATTTTTGGTCAATGTTACCAAAAATCGCAAAAAAAATAGACCAGGTTCTGACAGGCGAATTTGACAGAACCATGCACAGATCATTGAGATCTGTGCATGGTTCTGTTAATAAAAATGTGTAAAAGTGTTTTTATAAAAAAAAAAACGGCGTGGGGTCCCCCCTCCTAAGCATAACCAGCCCCGGGCTCATTGAGCCGGACCTGGTTCCAAAAATACGGGGGGACAAAAAGCATAGGGGTCCCCCGTATTTCTGAAACCAGCCCCGGACTCTTGGACCGGTCCTGGTTCCAAAAATACGGGGGACAAAAAATCTGGGGGTCCCCCGTATTTTGAAACCAGCACCGGGCTCCAACAGCCCGCGGTGTCATGCCACAGCCGGGGGACACTTTTTATACAAGGTCCCCCGGCCAAAACATGAGCACCGTGGCTGGTCAGCCTTGGACGGGGTACCTGGAGGAGTGGGGACCCCCCCAATAAAGGGGTCCCCCCCCCCAGGCTTCACCCGTCCAGGGCTGAAGCCCGGGGCTGTCACCGGCGTCCGTGGCCAGTGGACGCCGGCCTGATAGGGTTAAATCCATCATACATATCATTACATTGCTTTTTACCGGCGAACTACAAGTGCCAGCAGACCTCCCCCGCATGCTGGGACTTGGAGAACCACAAGTCCCAGCATGCAGGGCATTAATGGGCCCGCTGGGACTTGTAGTCCACCTGTAAAAAGAATGTTTATAAAAAACACACACACAGAGAAGTACAAGTTTATTACACACACACACCTCAATTTTACACCAGCATACTTACCATTCCTGGATCCAGCGCTGGTCTGGCTGCTTCACAGCCGGCTCCCCCCGCACTGACAGGCAGCGGGGAGAACCGGCTTTCTCCGTTGCCTGTCACCGGCTTTCTCCGTAGCTTCTGTAGCTCTGTCCGAGTGCTACAGAGGCTGAGAGCGCGATTGGCTGAGCTACAGTATGCGTCTCCATGGAGACGCATAGCTCAGCCAATCAGGACTGAGCTATGCGTCTCCATGGAGACGCATACTGTAGCTCAGCCAATCACGCTCTCAGCCTCTGTAGCACTGGGACAGCGCTACAGAAGCTACGGAGAAAGCCGGTGACAGGCAACGGAGAAAGCCGGTTCTCCCCGCTGCCTGTCAGTGCGGGGGGAGCCGGCTGTGAAGCAGCCAGACCAGCGCTGGATCCAGGAATGGTAAGTATGCTGGTGTAAAATTGAGGTGTGTGTGTGTAATAAACTTGTACTTCTCTGTGTGTGTGTTTTTTATAAACATTCTTTTTACAGGTGGACTACAAGTCCCAGCGGGCCCATTAATGCCCTGCATGCTGGGACTTGTGGTTCTCCAAGTCCCAGCATGCGGGGGAGGTCTGCTGGCACTTGTAGTTCGCCGGTAAAAAGCAATGTAATGATATGTATGATGGATTTAACCCTATCAGGCCGGCGTCCACTGGCCACGGACGCCGGTGACAGCCCCGGGCTTCAGCCCTGGACGGGTGAAGCCTGGGGGGGGGGACCCCTTTATTGGGGGGGTCCCCACTCCTCCAGGTACCCCGTCCAAGGCTGACCAGCCACGGTGCTCATGTTTTGGCCGGGGGACCTTGTATAAAAAGTGTCCCCCGGCTGTGGCATGACACCGCGGGCTGTTGGAGCCCGGTGCTGGTTTCAAAATACGGGGGACCCCCAGATTTTTTGTCCCCCGTATTTTTGGAACCAGGACCGGTCCAAGAGTCCGGGGCTGGTTTCAGAAATACGGGGGACCCCTATGCTTTTTGTCCCCCCGTATTTTTGGAACCAGGTCCGGCTCAATGAGCCCGGGGCTGGTTATGCTTAGGAGGGGGGACCCCACGCCGTTTTTTTTTTTACTTTTTTTTTTTGCACAAAATCGCATTTATAAAAATGCGCACATTTTCATGACTGAAAATGCGCACATTTTCATGACTAAAAATCGCGGCAAATCGCGGCAAATCGCATTTTTTCCCGCTAATTCGCATCTCATTACATATGCGAATTCGCGGCAAAAAATGCGATTTTTAAAGGTGCGATTTGGTGCGATTTTTTTTTTGTCTAAAAATCGCACCCTATTACATTTCGCCCTTTGTTTCCAATTTGTCTTTCACCAAGTATAAATTAAATATTTCTTACGAAGTGGTATTACTCCGAAGCCGATCACAGCAGATTAACACTATCTGCCCTTCCTAATTAGATATTGAGGAGCTGTTTTTTTCTTTTTTTCTTATTGTTGATATGTATGCATTGCTGATTTTATATGCAGTCATGTTTTAAATCATATTTTTTAACTTACTGGATTAAGTTAATAAAAATATATAAAACATTTTTAAATTACAATCATCCAGATGTGTGGCACTCTCTTTTGCAGTTACAGAGTTATGCATATATATGGTTGATTATTTGCTCTGAATTTGTAAATTATTCACTTGTTCTTTAAAAGCAATTTGCATAATTGCGTTTGGGAGCAGCCCCTTTTCTTTCATTTAATACAGTATAAATTGGTCATATTTATATATATTTTTTGATGGAACAAAATATATACCATCGCGCCTGATAGATTTTTTTTGTTACGGTCAAAAGGTGGACGTGGAAAAGGTCGACATGAAAAAGGTAGACATGCATTTTTTACAAAATTTACAGCGGACATGTGCCGTCAGGTGGTACAGTATGTCAACATAGACACCCTAAAAACATTAAAACTCATGTCGACCTTTTTCCATGTCAACCCTTTGTCTGTCGACCTTTTGACCATGTCAACCTTTTACCTGTCGACCTTTTGACCCTGTCTACCATATGACTGTCTATGATGAGTCAGTCTATGATGCATACCATAACCCTACCCTATATAACAGGGCTGGGCAACACCGGCCCTCCAGATGTTGATGAACTACACATCCCAGGATGCTTTGCATTAGTTTTGCTATGTGGCCATGCTGAAACTGATGCAAGGCATGCTGGGATGTGTAGTTCATCAACATCTGGAGGGCCGGTGTTGCCCAGCACTGCTATATAAGGTACAAACTCTGCATTGAATGCATTCACATTTTTATGTAACTGACTAGGGATTTGATTCAGAGTTGATAGCTAATGTGAGAATTTGCAGTTGACTGCGAGGAGTAATTCAATGCCCAGTCAGAAAGAGAAAATGCCTTTTGCAAAATTGTAAGAGAATTGCAATTGGATCGCTGATCAGCATTAGTGCTAATCAGCATCCACTCACAAATCCATATGCAAATCACAGACCATCCAACGGATTTTACTGTCTTTGGAAATCTGAGGCTGCTGCTAGGCTGTAAGTGGTATTCGCTGACATCACAGACCCTCCTCAAAACACCTGGGCACTCCACCACACCCAGAAAAAGTTAGAACACCTAAATGCCAGCTTCCTGTCAGTCAAACTGTGAGACAATTACGTTGATGATCATACATATTTCCTGTTGCTATTTCCCCTCATGCATTTGCGATATGATTGGTATGGGGGTGGGGTCCGTTGAACGGGGTGGGATCCCCTCCATATAGGGCCTTATTCTGAGTTGCATCCTTTCATCTTTTACTGGAGTTGCATTTGGGACTGTATGGTAATGTGGAAAGAGGATAGTGGTAACCTGAGACATGGCAGAGTAATGGAACAGAGGGACATGGTTGTAGTTATAGAGCAGGGTCATGCACAGGAGGATAACACCAGGACAGGGAGGTAGGATGAGGGGGACAGTAGCTCTGTTTAGGACAAGGGGACACAGGCACACAGGAATAGTGACATATTATATACAGGAGACGTGTTTTAAGTATGCTAAAAAAAATGTGAAACAGATAAAAGCATCTAATAAAATACAGTGGACACAGGGACAGTGACACAGAAAAAAATAAAAAAAAGGAAAGCAGGGACAGTGATACTTACAAAACAAGGTGGATGCAGGCACGGTGACACTTACAGAAAAATAGGGATGCAGGACACAAGGACAGTGACACATAACAATGGGGACACAGGAACAGTGACACTTATATCCCTTTCAGATCGCAAATGCCAGGGCGCAACCGAGATAGGGACATGAGCCCATCCCAGGAGTGACCCAATATTGCACATTAAAAAGCTCTGTGTCCAACCCAGCTTATTGCTAGGTTGGTGATGCCACACTAGAGCGGTCTCAGAAGTGTCACATCATCGTGGGGGGCGGGGGAAGAGGCAGTGCTTGGAGCTGACAGTGCTGCCTCTTCCATACTGTGAACGGGACTGGGTCGATTGACCCGGGTTAGCCGTTCACACTGCACATCGACCCAGATCAGACCCATGTTCAACCCTAGTCATGCTCAACCCAGGGTGGCCCTTTCACACCTCACCTCCACCCGGATTGATGACGGAACGGCCCGGCAATAACCGGGGTTGAGAGTGCGGTGTGAATGGGGTATAACAAAACAATGTGAATGCAGGGACAGTGACACTTGCAGAACAATGGGAATGCAGGAACAGGAACCCTGATAGAACAATGGAGATGCAGGGACAGCAATCCTTACAGAACAATGGGGATGCAGGGTCAGTGACACTTACAGAACAATGGGGATGCAGGGACACCAACCCTTACAGCACAATGGGGATGCAGGGACAGTGACACTTACAGAACAATGGGGAGGCAGGGACACCAACCCTTACAGCACAATGGGGATGCAGGGACAGTGACACTTACAGAACAATGGGGATGCAGGGACAGCAACCCATACAGCACAATAGGGAAGCAGGAACAGTGACGCTTATAACCCTTTCACGCCGCAGCTATAACACGTTATATTGTCAACTTATAAGTGTGTCAACCCAGTTGTAGGTGCAGTGTGAAAGCTTCATAGTCAAAATATCGGGTTTAAAAACCCAGTAAAATTCAAACCGTGATAAAAGAGGTTCCATAGTTTGACTGCCCTGACCATAAAGAAATGTTTCCTTCTAAGGGAACAAAAACTTCTTTCTTCTAATCCTAACTCATGCCCACATGTCCTAGACTCCTTCCTTGCAGTAAAAAGGGTGTTTGACAGTTCATTATATTGGCCCTTGATATATTTGTGCATGTTGAGCGTGTATCCCCTTAAACGTCTCTTCTCTAGTGTAAACAGTCCCAATTTGCTCAGCCTATCCTTGTAGCTTAAATTCTCCATTCCCTTAATTAGCTTTGTTGCTCTTCTTTGGGTTTTTCCAGTTATATGATGTCCTTTTTATAGTGTGGGGCCCAGAATTGTACTCCTTATTCAAGGTGTGGTCCAATCAATGCTTTGTACAGTGGTATAATTACTTTTGAGTCCCTAGTTTCCATGCCCCTTTTTATACATGCTAGAATAAACTCACCATCGGGTATCCCCCTGGCCCCACTTGTCCGTTGATACACTTAAATACAACTTATATATAACCTTATCTAAACTTAACCTAAAATAAAGACACGACACAAAGTGCTGGTGTTTCAAAACAGAATGTCAAATTTATTTGACAATTAAACTAAGACTATGAATGGTGGTGGCGCCAAAGAACGGTCATTATAGGAAAGGTGGGGGTTAAAGATCACTTAATCATACATACAACGCTGGATGACCACTCTCCCTGGTCAGCCACCAGGCCTGGTAGTGACGGCCATCCCCCGGGCAGAAGCGTGGCCCATGACAATCGTTGTCGAGGGAGAGTGCACCCCACTACCTACACACATACAGAGTTCTTAAAGAATGACCGTTCTTTACCGTCGCCGAAGAGGAAAAGAAACAGGGAAGGGTGGGTGGGGCTTCTTGGACAGGGGTTGATCACTCGTGATCATTCCTACCCTGCTTAGACCCTTATTCAGCCTTCTGTGTTTCTTTCTGTCTGCCTTTTTTGTTGCTATGTGACATTGAGCACTACACCCCAGTTTGTTATCTATTTGGACTCCTAGATCCTTTTCAAGTACTGAATTACCCAATGCCTCGGTGCTTAGGTTATAACTAGCACACTGGTTATGTCTCCCAAGGTGCATAACCTTGCATTTATCCACATTGAACCTCATAATCCACTTTTTTGCCCACTCATCTAGTTTGTTAAGATCATTCTGAAGCGCGGAGACATCCTCAGTTGATTTAATAACTCTACTCAGTTTTGTGTCATCAGCAAAAGATAGATACATTGCTAAGTAATCCCAGGCCAATATCGTTAAAAAATATGTTAAATAAAATGGGCCCTAGTACCGAACCCTGTGGCACTCCACTCATATTTGAAACTGCACTGTTTACAACCACTCTCTGTTTTCTATTACACAGCCAGTTCCCTACCCATCTACAGATTCTTACCCCTAATCCCAGGTCCTCCATTTTATTTATCAACCTCTGTATCAAAAGCTTTAGCAAAATCTGTTCTCCTTTAATGATATCATTAAACATGGCAGTAAGAGTATCGCTGATCCTATCTACCAAAATTGAATAGAATTCCCCTGAATATCAATCCGGGCCTGGGGCTTCAGTGGTTTCAATTTTTTAATTGCTAACTTGACCTCTTCTGTCGATATTGTGGCCATTAGCCATCCTTCCCTGGACTCAGGGGCCTGTGGTAGTTCCCGAGAGGCACAAAACTGAATTTTTTTTTTCTATATCTAGGGGTCCTTGTGTCTACTCTTTGTAGTAATTTTTGTAGTAATTCTTTGTAGTAATTTTGAAAAATGTTAAGAATGTCTGGTCCCCTCAGAATGTCTGGTCCCATCAGAGGCCTTCAGGATAGGGATAAAGGCCGATGGCCTGGCTCCCCGAATTAGGTTTGATAGTAGGCGGCCATTTTTATTGCCATGTCTGTAAAACGGAAAGTTAGCATTGCTAATATACTGTGTGGTCTGATTATCTAGGAGGGAGTCAAAAACTGATTTTGCTTGTAAATAAACTGCTTTATTTGTTGGGGAAGGGGAGACCTGAAGGGGAGACCTGAAATGCTGCGTATGTGTCAGTCAAAGTGTTTTGCGCTTTTAAAATATCCGCTGTCCTATCTCGTTTATATTTGGTAACATAAGATATAATTCCCCCCCCCCCCCCTCCCCCCATAACACAGCTTTTGACGTTTGCCATAGAAGGGTTTTCAGCATGAAGCTGGTTATGCCTATAAACTGTAAGTCGGTATTTGGAAAAAGATTTCTTCCAAACCGAATCATCGCTAACCTTGGAACTTCCATATAAACTTCACTAATAAAAAGGTGCTATTGCTCCCCTTAGGCAGCGTATCCGGGCCGGCACCCCTTTACGACAAAAATAGAACTAGAAATATAAACCTTTCAATAATCATAAACCTTAGCCAGGTGTATAAGAAAGATATTGTCTAAGCCTCAAACAATGAGGGATATATTCAGTCCACCTGTAATCCATTCTAATTATAGTCCTCGACGGGAGGATAGGATTTCTCAGGAATCCTCTGCTAACATTCCCCATGGAGGGACACAGGGGCTGAGTCACCCGTCTCCAGCGGTGAACTCGTGCTGTATATCACGATAGGCTTTTGCATCTCCAGGGGTGAAAAAGTCCTTATAGGAATCTCCATTAAACAGGCGTAGTTTCGCCAGATACATCAGTGTGAATTTACGGCCATCCTCAATCAACTTAGCGCATATGGCAAAAAAGTATTTCCTGGCCCTGGTGACCTCTGCGGAATAGTCTTGAAATAAATGGAGTCTGTGTGTTTCCCAATGTAAAGATTTCTTCCTGCGCGATGCATTCCATATCAATTCTTTATGCAGGTGATTTAAACATCTCAAGATCGTGACCCTTGGGCGGGAGCTAGCCTCTCCACGATCAGGGCCTAGATGATGAGCCCTCTCAATTACCAAATCCGCACAGTTACTTTCTATGCCCAAAATGTTAGGCAGGGTGTTTTTAATGAAGTGATGTAAGGCTGGCCCTTTCAAATGTTCTGGTAGGCCTACTAGTTTAAGATTATTTCGTCATGACCTATTTCCCAGGGCATGCACTGTTTTTTTTTCTTCAGATTTTAGTTCCTGAACATCATGGAACACTGACCCCAAGCGATTTTCTGCCTGAGAAACTCTGCCTGTGAGTTGGGAGAGGTGATCCTTAAGCTCCGTTATGGAGCTTGCTTCTCAAACAATGGTTCTATTGTGTCTCTGATCGCCTTGTTCATGGTTTGGTAGTACATTAAGGAGCTATACTGTATCCTCCATTTGGGACATTGTTTCTCAGGAAAAAGTGAACTGGTGAATCTACCACATTCCGAGGCACAAGACCATCTTGGAGGCACGCCACCTCCTTAAAGGCCCGGTATTTCTTTGTGGAAAAAGTTCTACCAGCACCTGAGTTTCTGTACCCACAAAATTGGATTACAACTCCTGGACAAACCGACTGTGGATCCACACAAAACTTACTTTGGAAATTTCCAAGGACTGTCACTCATTGGACAATGATGGGTGACTATTGATCTGCATGTCCGTTCTCTCATTTTTAAATCTTCCTTCTTATTTTTTGAATATTTTTTAGATATTTTATCATTAAAGTGTTATTTCTTTGCACACCTGACCACCTCTGATTAATTTATACCCTGAATTGTGACTTACTTTCCTTTCTTTGAGATGTGAAAGCAGTATTACAGAACATTGGGATGCAGGGACAGGACACAAGGACGGTGACACAGAACAATGGGTACCCAATCAGATTCTGTCTATCCTTTTCTAGGATGCAACAGAGAAATGATAGACAGAATCTGATGGTTATTATGATCAACTTCACCTCTTTTCATTTTTAGAAGCTTTAGTAAAGTTACCCCTAAAGGTGCATACACAGTAGGCATATTTGACCAGCGTGTATGCAGACCAATTCATACGACTTTCCACAGCATGCAGCTAAAAAAGCCATACACCCCCATCGCTCATCTGCTGGTTGCACGCTAGCACCCATCAGCGTTCACAGCTTATCGCCAGGATGTACACACTGGGCAGCTTTTGAGCTAAAAGCACCGAAAATAGCAAAACTGAGCTGCTTTCAGCTCAAAATCGCCCATTGTGTATGGGCCTTAAGTGTCACTTCCCTAAACATCTTTAATATGAGGCAGTAGAGTGAATGTATTATAATTATAATTAATACTGGTGTGGCTGGTCCTCACTATGGGGGTTATTCTGGATCACTCCTTCTGGCATATTCCTTCTTAAATGGACAAAACCATGGTCCTGATTCTGATTGAGTCGGATGGCTGCGTGTTCGGTCAGACGGCCGATGTATTGTGTTTGCACATGTGCAGAGGCGTTTCTGGACATGTGCGAACGCCGCACACGTCCGAATACGGCGTGAATTCCGTGCAGAAAAGGATCGTACCAACCAATCCCTATAGATTGTGCCAAGCAAATGGACAAAGTAACTCCTTGGGCGCTCAATAATGTCCTGCTGCTGCTTGTCCCCAAAAAATAGTTCAGCTGTAAACTATCCAAAAAGACATAGAAAAAAAGTTTTTAAGGACCTCTCACAGCGCTGGACCCTTGGGTTCAGAGTAAACTAGATGTTTATATGTATTCTTCAGCGATATCCGTATTTAAAGTAGCATAATCCACTCCTTTTTTTAAAACCCCCCAAAACTTAAAAGATTAAAGAAAGCACTCTCACCCTTCCGCTGTGGTTACTGGTCAGGATTTTATATCCTTTGGGCTAGGGATGAGACGCGTCGACACATTGCCACTGTAATCGTTTGTGCTCCCTTTTGCTCCGGATATTGGGCCTTATTTTGGTTCATTCTTTCTGACAAAATCCTTCTTAGATGGACAAAACCATGTGCACTGCAGGGGGGCAGATGTAACATGTGCAGAGAGAATTAGATTTGAGTGAGTAATTTTGTTTCTGTGCAGGGAAAATACTGACTGCATTATTTTTACACTGCAATATAGATCTCACTTTGAAGTAAAACCCCACCCAAATCTAATTCTCTCTGCACAAGTAACACCTGCCCCACCTGCAGTGCACATGGTTTTGCCCATCTAAGAAGGATTTTGTCAGAAAGAATGAACCAAAATAAGGCCCCTTGTCCTTTTTAGGAGAGTGATGTTATCCTCAGTGGCCGCACTGCCACTGCAGCCACTGGTCTCTCCTATCTCCCAGTCCCTCTGACTGCTCAGGTGTTTACCCTTTGGTGATCTTTCAGTCGGGGCAGTGCAGGAGCCAAGAGACTGCCGGCACTGTCTCTGGCTGGGGTGCTCAATCTCTAACAGCTGAGATCAGCTGTGCGCTACTCCCTTTCCTGCTCTCCCGCCGGGTTTACTTCAGCGGGTGGGTGGTCAGATATTGGGCTTGTACTCACGTCTGCTAGCCACAGATTGCAAACGCTGTTCAGCTCACCGCATCAGAAAGTGCATGCTCTCTCCTCAGGCTACAGTGACACAGAGGACTCCAAGCTGCTGCCCTCGCGTTTCCACCCTCTCAGGGTCTTTATCAAGGCACAGCTGGAGTCTACCTGGTCCTAATTATTTATACCCTCCCAGAAAAAATCTGGTTCGCTCGCTCCAGGGTTCTTATATACTGTGTATATATTATATAATGTGTATATAAGAACCCTGGAGCGAGCAAACCAGATTTTAATCTTCTATATGGCTCAGGCTTGGAAAAGGTCATTTCAATTTTAACTGAATGCTCATAGGATTACCCGGGGAATACATTTTATCCTTGAGATTGTTTTTGATATAGATAGAAGATACCCAGAAAAGGTCTGGTTCGTTACATCTGTTTCCCAGTTTTTTGATGGTACAGTGACATTTACTTGTAAGGAAGAATTATTTTGTCTTTTATTGTATGGGGAAGCCATTTTTTATGTGGAGTTTTTCATGATGTTTCTGAATAAAAAAATATTTTTTTGATTTTTTTTAAAAAGGAGTGGATTATGCTACTTTAAATACGGATATCGCTGAGGAATACATATAAACATCTAGTTTACTCTGAACCCAAGGGTCCAGCACTGCGAGAGGTCCTTAAAACTTTTTTTCTAAATCCCTATAGATTGTAAACTTGCGAGCAGGGCCCTCCTACCTTCATGTCGGTTTGTATCTACCCAGTTTATTTAATCACTTTTGTTTCCAAATGTAAAGCGCAACAGAATATGCTGCGCTATATAAGAAACTGTAAATAAATAAATAACAATCCAAGCAATGGGTGGAGAGGGGTGTGAAAGGCTGTTTGGGCTCATTACCATATGTGAACGCCCTGCGTTTTATGGGTGTTCCCATGAAAATGCTGGTCGTACGTATGGTAATCCGGCCATAACGCACATGTGGGGCAGACAGCTGACATAGCCAGATGCATTCTGCCCTCCCCTATATCCCTGCTTTCGCATTGAGAAACATCCGAGTGGTCTGGAGCACTCGGAGCTCTCTGACTGCCTGGTCCATCATTTGATGGTCAGCGACCAGCGGAGGTTGGGGGAGGTTCCCACAGATGGGGGAGTTGTTCACATGAAACATCCACTCACGGTCTGTTCGCTCAGCATTTTACCGCATTCAGACGGTGTGATCGATCCGTACGGTAGGCGGGGCTAAGAACACTCGGTGGCCGTCCGAAAATATGCATCCGTCCGAGTCAACTAGAATAAGGGCTCATGTGCACTGCAGGGGTGCAGATGTAATGTGCAGAGTGAATGAGATTTGGGTGAGTTGTTTTGTTTCTGTGCAGGGAAAATACTGACTGCTTTTTTTTACACTGCAATATAGATCTTACTTTGAAGTAAAACTCCACTCAAATCTAACTCTCTGCAAAAGTAACATCTACCCCACCTGCAGTGCACATGGTTTTGTCCATTTGAGAAGGAATATGTCAGAAAGAGTGAACCAAAATAAGCCCCCTATATATGGCTTGCATCCCCAATCAGCCTCTTTTTTTCTAATCTGTTTTTCTTTCCAACCATAGATTAGGAAGATTGCTTGCTCCCCAGGAGTTTTCAAATTCAGGTGGGAATTATACTCAGTATCACAATTCTGAGGACAGTTTTATTAAGCTCGGTGAAGTGATAATGTGGCTGGTACTTTATCACCAGCCAATCAGCTCTCAACTCTGTAGTTTTAGCCTTGGTTTGAAAAATGACAGGTAGTAGCTAATTGGCTGGTGATAAAGTACCACTTCACCAAGCTTAATAAATCTCCCCCAATCCTGATCTTAGAGACAAGCACTAGTAGCCAAGTGGTAGGGAGTTGGGGCCCGATTCAGGTTGGCTCGATAAGCTGTGAACATCGCAGCTTACCGAGCACCTGAGATGCTGCCCACCAGAATGCCCAAACCCCCGCCACCGCCAATTGCCCTCTGAAACATGCGAAGGGATGTGTAACGAAAACACATCTCCTTACATGCCTCTGCCGAAGATCAATGATTTCTCCTGTCAGACAGAAGTCAGTGGAAACTGGCTTTTATTTGCATGCGCCTGGATGAAGACGGGGTGGGCAGCTGATACCATGTGACGTCAGCCACCCACCCGCCCTGCCCACATACCCATATAAAATGCTGGGCGTTCCCATGGGCTAGCTCCATTCACGCCGCCGTCCACTTGGACCTTCACCCACAAGCCACAACGAACGGCCTTGCATTCACCAAAGCCGTTCATTGCTGGGGTCTGTGCATGCGCAAACACGCACTTGCGCATGCGCAGACACCCCTCCCCCCAAAAAAACATCGGAACATGGTTAAATTCACCCCATTCCGAACAAACCAGAATCAGGTCTTGGTACATAATGGAAAATACCGCTACTTTGCGAGCCAACCATAATGACCTAATATACACAACAATGAGATTTTACTTGTAAACCTGAACTCTAAAACTAACACGTAAATCTAGCTGTAAACATAATTGCAGCCTAAATCTAACCCTAATCTAACTGTGAATGCTGACATGCTTTATGTTGTATGTCAACATTCTGCACATCTTGCCATTCTGAATGTCTAAATGAGCTAAAACGGCACAATCGTGTCATTTTAGCCCCGCCCCCTCCACGGAGATCAGTTATTTGGGCTATTTGCCGTAATGGGGCGGGGCTTAATGACGTCACCGTTAAGTCCCGCCCCTCAAACTCGTAATGAAAGTGTCCTCTCCGGGCTTTTCCCGGAGAGGATTTTTTGCAAGTCGGCAACCCTGATATAACATGATTACAACAAAATATAAATTATAAAAAGACCAAAAAAAAAAAAAAGACCAGGGAGCGCCCGCGGGTTGCGAACCCAGAGGATTTCAGAAACAATATTCTGGAGTCTGAAGAAGTAACCGCTGAGCTATAGGCTGGCCCAAGGTGTGTCAGACCTGTGAGCATATATATCTCCCGCAGCTGCCACATCACGGGGAGGAGAAATACTGACAGGCTGTATATCCTGCACAGCCTGCACTGTGTCACTGCCATAGCACATGCATCTCCCCACTGTGCTCCAATCACTCCAGTCAGGGGTGGAAGTCCTAGAAACAATGGAGTCATTTGCCACCGGGCTTTTAGACCTGAAGAGGCGTCTGCTCCATTATCCCTGTTCCTTATCCTCCCTGTTGTAATAGAACAACTCAGTGCTCTGCTTGTGGCTGTGACCCTGGCTTATAAAATGTCAGGGAGACAGTGTGTGCAGGGCAGCGTGCAGGGAGGGGGTGGAGCAGCTGTCACTGTGTGGATGGGAGAGTCCTGAGTGAGTGCCTTATTCTAGTTCACTCTGTCTGACAAAATCCTTCTTAGATGGACAAAACCATGTGCACTGGAGGGGGGGGGGGGGGGGGGGCAGATGTAAAATGTGTAGAGAGAATTAGATTTGGGTGAGTTACTGTTACTGTTTCTGTGCAGGGTAAATACTGGCTGCTTTATTTCTATACTGCAATATAGATCTCACTTTGAAGTAAAACCCCACCCAAATCTAATTCTCTCTGCACAAGTAACATCTGCCCCACCTGCAGTGCACATGGTTTTGTCCATCTAAGAAGGAATTTGTCAGAAAGAGAGAACCAAAATAACCTCCATTATGCCTCCACTAGTGCCGCTTAAATACAAAATGCCCCCTGAAGTGCTTCTTACCTACATCACTGCTTACCTACATATCTGCTTGTATTGTTGCCTGCCTGGCTTCTGATATATGAGTACTTGTTTATTCGATTTCTTGGGGGCAACTCCAACACCAACGAATTACCCCATGTGCAAAAAAAGGGGGGGATTGTTACTATGCACAGGCTAAAACAATTTCATTCAGCCAGAATTTTTGGAAAAATAAGGGTATATCCTATTAAATTTATGGAGACCCTAACCATGTTATACAGGATTATTTTATAAACTAAATAACATGTCTGGCGGTGCTCCCATAGAGTTTAAATTAAATATTCAAAAAGAAAAGAGAAAAGAAACTCTTTTTTGCTGGGGCACTACTTACTAAATCTATACAATGTTTAAAATATTTTATTCAATTTTGATAAAAAAACATACATCACATATAACTAAGACAAACATACAGTGCGAGATTAGTTTGTGCGGTACTTATGTATTATCTGGGCTCCCATGTTAAATGCGCCCCATTTTTTCATACCCCTACTATCCAACTACGCATGGAGTTGATTTTATATAGTGTGGCGAGCGCAGCGAGCCACCGCGCCCGAAGCGTGGTGAGCGCAGCAAACCCCGCGAGGGGACACGGTCTCATAAGAAAAACGGGAGCCCAGATATTACATAAGTACCGTTTGTGCTACTAGTATATACGTTCTATCTATGTGTGTAGCTCAAAAATCAAGTAGAATGAACCGTGCTAGGCGAAGAATTGTACATTAGAATTCAAGAAGATATGGGTAAGAAAATTGTATTACCACTTTAATAAGTTAGAGATGTCCCTGTGATCTGGTAAGTCTGAAATTGGATATTATGTATCACACAAAAGTATATTGCAACAAATTATATTGTAACTTAAATCCTATTTGTGGAAAGTAAGAATGGATAGTACAAGTAAGAAAAGATAAGGCTATCAGGGCAGATTACCTGCTGTGCTGCATCATATAGAATTACATTGGATACAGCATGAGTTTCTTCTGCTTACCAAAAAACCTTATATTTTTAAATATAGAAAACAGAGCAGAAAAAGGATTGGAGAATATTAAAGGGGAGCTTGTACAGGACTAGCCACTAACACTTACTGGTTCCTCTCATGTATGTAACAGCGGAGAGGGAGGTTCAGTGTCTAAGCTCCGTGTCTCAGAATCCTGACAGCTCTTAAGGAGTTACTGCTGTCGGCATCTAGCCCTTTGTTAACCTGCCGATGAGTGAACTCTGAATAAGTATCAGAAAAGGAAAGATTGAGAAAGTCCACAGAATATGTGGATTCTAATGTTTATAGATTGGTTAGTGTGTACAGAACACAGAATTGGTACAAAATAAGTCTGGTTGGATTGTATTTTAAATATATAGCCACAAAGTTTCCCTATAGAGAATACAAGCTCAGGTTACTGGTTTTTTATGCATTACTGTTGCCCATTCCGTGAATTCACACACAAAAGTATCTACTCAAATTATTAAATTTTCATACTTAAACAATGCATATATAGCAGCAAATTTCCCAAATCGGACTGGATCGGCCGTATATGGATTAAGGCAATAATCAACTAAACATCCTAGCATCTGATGTGTGTGACCTCTAGCATGTATATACATCACATTTCAAAACTTACAAACTAAACCTGAAATAAAGACTCGGAGACTTAGGTTTGGCAGAATTTGTTAGCTGATTTATTTTAGCACTTTTAAGCTAGATTAATTTATTAATAATTAATTAATTAATGGTGGCCCAGAAAGAACGGCTAATTAACTAAGCTCCACCCACACAATCTGCATACGTAATCAAGCCTACCCTAACAAGCGGTATCCGCTCGACCTACTGCATTGACTACCCACCCATCTGATGGGTTCGCTGCCCCCCGAGCGGGAGATCGAGCGAAGGCCTAAGCCAATGAGAGGCGAGCGCACCGAAAAGCAAACATATACGTAGCATCATCATTTGAATAAGAACTAATTCTATTCACCTGCCGTTCTTTCCCGCCTATCAGCCAACGCGATTAACACCCACCCAACCATAATAACACAAGGGAGGGAGGGCGGGAAAACTTTCAGGAAAGAGAGAAATACTCCTCCCTTTCCTGCCCTGATATCCCAGCTAACACTGCTCTTCCCTAAGTCCTTATTGGACCACCGAGTCACATGCTTCCCTAGGTCACACAACAGTCTTGGATGTTTAACCCACTCCATGCCTATTGCAGACATTACGTTATTCTAAACATCCTAGCATCTGATGTGTGTGACCTCTAGCATGTATATACATCACATTTCAAAACTTACAAACTAAACCTGAAATAAAGACTCGGAGACTTAGGTTTGGCAGAATTTGTTAGCTGATTTATTTTAGCACTTTTAAGCTAGATTAATTTATTAATAATTAATTAATTAATGGTGGCCCAGAAAGAACGGCTAATTAACTAAGCTCCACCCACACAATCTGCATACGTAATCAAGCCTACCCTAACAAGCGGTATCCGCTCGACCTACTGCATTGACTACCCACCCATCTGATGGGTTCGCTGCCCCCCGAGCGGGAGATCGAGCGAAGGCCTAAGCCAATGAGAGGCGAGCGCACCGAAAAGCAAACATATACGTAGCATCATCATTTGAATAAGAACTAATTCTATTCACCTGCCGTTCTTTCCCGCCAAAGCGGGGACTCTGAGCCCAGAATCCCCGCCCGGCCACCAACCTAACGCACTGAGCTACAACCAGAGATAGATCCTCCAAAATTAATGAACCATCCCTAACCAAATGCACCCCGTTAGGCAGGAAGACCTGATGGCACCAAAACCTAATCCTCTCCTGTGGGTCAACAGCACCTCTGGCAGCTAGAACCCACTGTGCCACCGCCGATATAGCTGCTTCCGAGCCTCATTTGAAGCCTTACCATTTCTAACATCTCTCAAAACGGAGTCGGGGAAACAATTGGAGACCAACCAAGGTGCAGAAAAACCAAGCTGTATTAATGGCTGCAAGATCACTCAAGATCAAGGCCGACAGCTTCAATCGGGACATTTTCCCAAATTGTTGCCTCCAGCTGAAGTACCAAAGACCTCAGACACTGGCGGACGTTCACCTCAAGGAACGCTTCTAAACTCAAGCCAGTACGGCCCTCGAACTCCAAGCCACCAGACTAACAGAGAATTCACAACCGGCCTACCCCCAGATGAGGCCCAGCCGGCAGCCCAATACACAAATGAATGTTCAACTATGCACACTCTGAGCCTATCCTTCCCCATACCTCTAAAGGAGAAGCTATAAGAGGAGACTAGTAGTATTTATATTAAAGGGTTGACCTAAGTATAATAGGAGGATCTGCCAAAAAGAAAATAAATTTGTTCTGTTGAAGCACAATTTTAGGTGCTTAAGACATGCTCCAATACCAATTGAAGCCATACCAGGAAACAAAGATGGAAAGAGACAAACAGGGGGAGGGCAAGGTAATGGAAGGGTATAAGGAAAAAAACGGGTGTACTCGGCCGGAGAAAAAACGACTGGACCTGCTGAGGGACTCTTAATTGAGACTATAGCCGAATCAGAGTGATCAAATTCAGTCCGTCAGTTCAGGCAAAAAGCGAGAAAACTCCGGACGCTGGCCCAACAGCAGAGCGTAGCTAATCCCCGAGTAGGATGGACAAGGATGGGGGAATAAACAAATGACCTCAATCAAACACATACATACAAAGCGCAAGGACCTACAGCGCAGTAGGTGAGGCCTAATGTACTATTTAAATTGCGGAGCGCCATCTTCCTAGCGATTTAAAGCTCAACAAGGCCAATTGAGCGGCTATAGCCGATGTGGCAGCCCCAAGGCAGTGGGAATGGATTCCAAATTCCCAATGGAAACTCGCTGGACAACGCCACCTCGACCCAGCAAACTGACATCAGGTCATCAGAGAGCCACCAAACTGCAGGAGCCAGAGCCTGCAAAGGAAAGCCTGACCAGTGTATAAATGTTTGCCAAGGCCACTGGGAGGATGACCTAGGGCACCACAGGAACCAAGGACACACTTCCGCCCCCAGCCGTCAGATCCATCTCGGCCGCCTAATCTTAAACCCCCGAACCCCGGGGACTAGTCGGATATCTTATGCCAGCAAAAAACGCAGCGCGGGTCCTAGAAAGCACTACCAGATAAGGCACCCGAGGGGCACCATGCAGCTGTAGCAAAACAGCAAGGATAGACTCCTCCCGGACAATAGCGTATCGTAAGCAGTGTCTGCGCAACCCTAAACCAGCAGCAAGCAAAAGGTGATGGGGTGGTGGGGAGGGGAGGGCATTTTTTGGAAAAATCAAAAGAAAAAAGAAAATACCCATTAGGTAATGCGCCAGTACCACCCTGAAGTTCCCGGCACTAAACATCTCCTAGAATAGACAACATTAACCCCAACCCCCGCCAACCTGACTGCGCAGATCAGCCAACCCAACGCCCGGAACATACGTTCCCTAAATAGAATTGGGAAGTGAAAACATTGCAGGGCGAGCTGCCCCTAGCCCACGCAACCAAGAAGACCCGGCCTACTGGGTAGATGGCTGCAGCCCTGCATTGACAACTACTAGAGCCAGCTGGATACCATCCTGCCCAATTATGGTAGACAAGCGAACCAGATGATGGGATCTGGCCACGCCCGCAGCGGCCCTTATTAGTGAGTGGCAGACAAGTGACCCATGGGTACAAATGACTTCAGGTAACAGAGGTCATACACAGCGGCAATCTGGATTCCCAGAAAGGACAGGTAAGTAACCGCTCCTCCATTCCAACCTCAGCAATTAGCACACCAAAATGTCCGAATAGCGAACGGAAACCACCCAGGAGCCTAGCGCAGCGTTCAGAATAAGCAGGGCCAACAAAAAGCAATTCCTAAAGGTAGTGAGAGATACAGCCCTGACACGGGGACACTTCAACGCCCCAGTGTAAAGGTGTGTAACCCCTTAAATTATGCATGAGAAATGGAACACCCCATCGGCAACACTTGACGATGAAGTATTCCTCGCCTCTACACAGCAGATCCGTTCGCTAAGGCTAGTGAATAACAGGCTAAAGGTGTTATAATCCTGATTTATTTATTCATGGCATTGTTGCTATTTAATTGGTAGTGGTGATGTACATTGTTCCCATACTACGTAGTGCGTTACAGGGGACGTATGCACCCATAGATTGCTGCCTTGAACTTAAAGTCTATATTTTAATTCACCTGGACACGTATGCCCACCAAAACTCATTTCGTTCTTGGCATCCAATACATTTTAGAAGTATTATTGTGGAATATTATTATCGAAAATAATGATTATTACTGCAATGCTAGAGATTTTGCCTTTTTTTTTTTTTTTTTTATTTTGCTGCTCGTCACACATTCGAGAAGCACATATTTTGATTTGAACGACCCCCAATCCAGATATGCGTCCGTAGCATAGCCTGGAGCGCTGGAAATTTTTAGAAGGGAATATTACTGTGCGAGAACACAGCGTTGCCCATGCGCTTACCTGATGTGTTCTACCGCCAATCATGTCACCTTTCCCTCACTCATCGTAATTTTAGCATTGCAAAGCAAATGACAGGTCTTGTACCTTAGAATACAGCTAATCCAAGCTTTAGAGGCTGATGCTCCTAAATAACTCATTCGCTGGTACTGCGCTTCCACCGCCATGTTATGTAATCTATTTATTCTGCAGTAATAATCACACCCTTCTGGAGAAATACCCTGGAGAAGGATGGTCCCTGAGCTGAACTACTTTATTAGGAACGCTGTATCTGGGGCAGGGGTTCCCAATCTTTTTCTAATTGCGACACCCTAGAGCAGTGTCTTTCAACCACTGTGCCGTGGCACACTAGTGTGCCTTGAGCTGTTCTCAAGTGTGCCTCCAGATCTTGAGATGCCCAAACTAGTTTACAGCCACCACCAGTTCAACTGTTATTTACTGGTCTCTTCTTTTCATTTAAAGGGCCAATGTATTTTATTTGTGTTACCTGTGGGGACCAGTGTGATTGTTTTTTATATTGGGGGCAATAGGTTTGTTTTTTTCCTGTGGGGGCCAATGTGTTTTGCCCTGTGGGGATATCATGGTGTGCCTTGGCAATTTTAAAATCTTATTTAGTGTGCCGCAAGGTTAAAAGGTTGAAAATCACTGCCCCAGAGTATCAGAATTTTTCCAAGGCACCCCCAGGCCCCAAAAATATATCAAATCAAGTAGATTCTGTTGATATATTTCTCTTAGGGTCAGTTATGTGGTAAAGGGCAGGATTTGCTTCCGATTGTACACATTTTATGATTGGCAGCCACCAGCACTGGTTTTGTCCAGAAATAATTGAACGTAAATAGTTTGAATTGGTCCCGGACCACCAACCCGAGGCACCCCTGCCAGTATCCTGAGGCACCCCAGGGAGCCTAGGCCCATAGTTTGGGAACCACTGATCTAGGGGTTGAGGCTGATCTAATTAAGACATAGGAACACCGAGCCTGGGAGGCTTACTTGGACTCGTCGGTTAGGCTGAACAAGTACATAAAGTCATCCTTCTAAATTTACCCCCTACGGCTCTCACTTAATGCCTCGATACCTGAAGGACTGCTGTGCATTCGCAGCGCCCAACCAATGTCAACCCCATGGGGGGGAGGTACGAGTGAGAAATGCCAGATAAGCCGCCCGACACAGGCTCAGCCCCCTCACCTGAAAATCCAGGCCGCGCCGTACATGTACCAACATCAGCATCACTATCCATGCCCGCTTCCATAGCCGACTCCACTGCCCGAAAATCCGTGGGGACTTGACGACTGAAGATTCAGGCTGAGCAGCCCATGTGTCATCATCTGCATCGTCCTCCCCGACTTCGCCAGCAGTGAACGAATCCTCTTCGCTGTAGTCCAGCTGTGCCTCAACATCTGCGGGAACATGCAAAAAGGGGGGGGGGGGACCCCGAGGACTGTAGGCCTCGGTCACGTATGCGGCTCTGTGCAGAACCATCACCTCAGAGTGTCTCCCTCTCCATCATGGCAACAGCTGACCCCATATCCCTGAAAGCCTGCAAGAATTCTGAGCACCCTGGAATGGGCCTCCTTTGTGCCCCCTGAGACCAATCCTCTAACTGTCTAGGACCCCACCGTCTCCCGGGGCAGAGTATTCACAATGGGCACCAGAGCCCCAGCAACGGAGGACACTGCTGCGGACAGCAGAGAGGGGTCAAAGGAGGTAGTGGAGACTCTAGCCGTGGTTGCACCCCCGGACCCTGCCTTGGATCCAGAGCACCCCACCGGTGGAAGCCTGCCAAATTCCCCTGACTCCACCCCCCAGAATCCCGTGCAGTAGTATGTCCCCTAGGTGGCAGCGCCTCACAGTTGGCCGATGAGGACATGTAAATGCTGCCCGCACTAACCTGGCCCACGCTGCCCGACCCCTAATGTTCGCAGCTACTGTAGCGCTCACCTACAACACCGGGCCTTGCTGCCCCACGGCGTCCCACCCCTTGGCTCTAGCCGCCCCGGGGCCTGGGGCCGGAAGCAGGCCGCAGCGCAGGAGCCTCCAAGGCTTCACCTGCAGCCGGGCGTCTACCACAAGCCCATCCGTGAACGGGGACCAGAGACAGGGATGATGCCACAGCGTCTGTTCAGGCCTCCTTGACTTCGCACAGCATCTACTCAGCATTGCAGAGGGGTGGGGGGGGCCTAATCGCGTCTAATTAGCATATGCCGCGACCTAATTAGCATATACCGCGACCTAATTAGCATATACCGCGACCTAATTAGCATATGCCGCGACCTAATTAGCATATACCGCGGCCTAATTAGCATATGCCGCGACCTAATTAGCATACATCGCGACCTAATTAGCATAGGCCATGCCCCTTGCAGGCGCTGTGAGAGTCCCTATTAGCAATCTTCAGAAATTGGGAGGTATGCATGGCATGGTAATAGTCAGGGAAAGCACTACTGAGGCAGCAAAGCAATGTATCAGCACTCAACTGAATACAGTTATACACTAACTGGGGAGCTCAGGGGCACAGTTCCACTCACCAGAAAAACTTTCAGGAAAGAGAGAAATACTCCTCCCTTTCCTGCCCTGATATCCCAGCTAACACTGCTCTTCCCTAAGTCCTTATTGGACCACCGAGTCACATGCTTCCCTAGGTCACACAACAGTCTTGGATGTTTAACCCACTCCATGCCTATTGCAGACATTACGTTATTCATGTATAGAGAAGCACAAAAAACTACAAATTTTTTGCAGATTGGTCAGTGTGTATGAAACACGGAATTGATACAATCTAAGATTGATAGGTTTGCATTCAAATATATATCAACACTAGTCTTGCGCTTAAAATCTGCAAATTTACAAATTATAGAACAATAGTCAATCTATACAGAAAGACAGGAGTATGAGATTTATAGGTTAGTCAGTGTATATGAAATACAGAGTTGGTACAGTATAGGTCAGGTTTTAGATTGTATTTTAATATATATCGACATTGGTCCTGCATTTAAACTGCTATCCATAAATATACATAGTCAATCTGTACAGAGAGGCAGGAGCATGAGATTTGTACATTGGTCAGTGTGTATGAAACACAGAATTGATACAATATAAGTCTGGTTTAGATTGTATTTAAATGTCTACTGACATTAGTCCTGCGCTTGAACTGCTGAGATTGTTCAACTAAATATGGACATTAAGCAACCCATCAATATAAAGTAACGTTATGTGTGCAGACTATAACAATAGTAGTACTATCTGTTCTCAGCTATATCAACACCATCGCCATCCAATATATTGTACAGTCTGTATGCAATTAGTTCAAAAAAAAAATTACATAAACCTTTTAAGAGATAGTAGTAAAAGGTAGATTGCTATATGAATAAAGCGATATTTTACATTACCACTTCCCTGAGCTGAAATATGCCGCGTATAGGTCCTGGAGCGTTCTCAGCTTTTTGCAAGGTAGAAGGCTGTATCTGGATTTATTCTGTGGACGGTACTGCTGCTTGCAGTGTCAGCTTCGTTTTGGAGCAATCTCAGGCTGCTGGGGGGGAGAGGAAGGCTGTATCCGTGGGTAATGCTGCCGCTCACATTAACAGCGTTTTGGAGCGCTTGCAGCCAGTGAGGTAGTAGAAGACAGTGTCTAAACGAAAATCCCAATAGTGCACTATAGATACTGTGCAGTTCTAGGCAAACAATTTGGAGTCCGTGTATCCTGTAATGGGGATGCAATCTTGGAGACTTGCAGGGATGTTCATCTCATGGGTTTGCACTGTGCGCACAGTGCATACCCTTTAAACCGACTATATCGTTTCGCCCGTGAACAAGCCTTCAGGGCGAAACGATATAGTCGGTTTAAAGGGTATGCACTGTGCGCACAGTGCAAACCCATGAGATGAACATCCCTGCAAGTCTCCAAGATTGCATCCCCATTACAGGATACACGGACTCCAAATTGTTTGCCTAGAACTGCACAGTATCTATAGTGCACTATTGGGATTTTCGTTTAGACACTGTCTTCTACTACCTCACTGGCTGCAAGCGCTCCAAAACGCTGTTAATGTGAGCGGCAGCATTACCCACGGATACAGCCTTCCTCTCCCCCCCAGCAGCCTGAGATTGCTCCAAAACGAAGCTGACACTGCAAGCAGCAGTACCGTCCACAGAATAAATCCAGATACAGCCTTCTACCTTGCAAAAAGCTGAGAACGCTCCAGGACCTATACGCGGCATATTTCAGCTCAGGGAAGTGGTAATGTAAAATATCGCTTTATTCATATAGCAATCTACCTTTTACTACTATCTCTTAAAAGGTTTATGTAATTTTTTTTTTTTGAACTAATTGCATACAGACTGTACAATATATTGGATGGCGATGGTGTTGATATAGCTGAGAACAGATAGTACTACTATTGTTATAGTCTGCACACATAACGTTACTTTATATTGATGGGTTGCTTAATGTCCATATTTAGTTGAACAATCTCAGCAGTTCAAGCGCAGGACTAATGTCAGTAGACATTTAAATACAATCTAAACCAGACTTATATTGTATCAATTCTGTGTTTCATACACACTGACCAATGTACAAATCTCATGCTCCTGCCTCTCTGTACAGATTGACTATGTATATTTATGGATAGCAGTTTAAATGCAGGACCAATGTCGATATATATTAAAATACAATCTAAAACCTGACCTATACTGTACCAACTCTGTATTTCATATACACTGACTAACCTATAAATCTCATACTCCTGTCTTTCTGTATAGATTGACTATTGTTCTATAATTTGTAAATTTGCAGATTTTAAGCGCAAGACTAGTGTTGATATATATTTGAATGCAAACCTATCAATCTTAGATTGTATCAATTCCGTGTTTCATACACACTGACCAATCTGCAAAAAATTTGTAGTTTTTTGTGCTTCTCTATACATGTTGATTATTGCCTTAATCCATATACGGCCGATCCAGTCCGATTTGGGAAATTTGCTGCTATATATGCATTGTTTAAGTATGAAAATTTAATAATTTGAGTAGATACTTTTGTGTGTGAATTCACGGAATGGGCAACAGTAATGCATAAAAAACCAGTAACCTGAGCTTGTATTCTCTATAGGGAAACTTTGTGGCTATATATTTAAAATACAATCCAACCAGACTTATTTTGTACCAATTCTGTGTTCTGTACACACTAACCAATCTATAAACATTAGAATCCACATATTCTGTGGACTTTCTCAATCTTTCCTTTTCTGATACTTATTCAGAGTTCACTCATCGGCAGGTTAACAAAGGGCTAGATGCCGACAGCAGTAACTCCTTAAGAGCTGTCAGGATTCTGAGACACGGAGCTTAGACACTGAACCTCCCTCTCCGCTGTTACATACATGAGAGGAACCAGTAAGTGTTAGTGGCTAGTCCTGTACAAGCTCCCCTTTAATATTCTCCAATCCTTTTTCTGCTCTGTTTTCTATATTTAAAAATATAAGGTTTTTTGGTAAGCAGAAGAAACTCATGCTGTATCCAATGTAATTCTATATGATGCAGCACAGCAGGTAATCTGCCCTGATAGCCTTATCTTTTCTTACTTGTACTATCCATTCTTACTTTCCACAAATAGGATTTAAGTTACAATATAATTTGTTGCAATATACTTTTGTGTGATACATAATATCCAATTTCAGACTTACCAGATCACAGGGACATCTCTAACTTATTAAAGTGGTAATACAATTTTCTTACCCATATCTTCTTGAATTCTAATGTACAATTCTTCGCCTAGCACGGTTCATTCTACTTGATTTTTGAGCTACACACATAGATAGAACGTATATACTAGTAGCACAAACGGTACTTATGTAATATCTGGGCTCCCGTTTTTCTTATGAGACCGTGTCCCCTCGCGGGGTTTGCTGCGCTCACCACGCTTCGGGCGCGGTGGCTCGCTGCGCTCGCCACACTATATAAAATCAACTCCATGCGTAGTTGGATAGTAGGGGTATGAAAAAATGGGGCGCATTTAACATGGGAGCCCAGATAATACATAAGTACCGCACAAACTAATCTCGCACTGTATGTTTGTCTTAGTTATATGTGATGTATGTTTTTTTATCAAAATTGAATAAAATATTTTAAACATTGTATAGATTTAGTAAGTAGTGCCCCAGCAAAAAAGAGTTTCGGTACTTATGTAGTATCTGGGCTGCCGATTTTTTGATTGTATGCCTTAAGTTAAGGCATACAAGCAGATGCGATGCGATGCGATATCGCATCGCATCGCATCCGATATCGGATGCGATGACCCGATTTTTCCATAGGAATCAATGTTAAAATGATTCCTATGGAAAAATGGGTCCTTTTCATACCCCTACTATCCAAGTGGGCATGGAGTTGGATATAAACCTGTGGCGAGCGTAGCGAGCCACCGAGCCCGAAGCGTGGCGAGCGAAGCGAGCCCCGCGAGGGGACGGTATTCGTCCCCTCGCGGGGCTCGCTTCGCTCGCCACGCTTCGGGCTCGGTGGCTCGCTACGCTCGCCACAGGTTTATATCCAACTCCATGCCCACTTGGATAGTAGGGGTATGAAAAGGACCCATTTTTCCCATTGAATTCCATGTTAAAATGGACTCAGTCCATTTTAACATTGATTCCTATGGAAAAATCGGGTCATCGCATCGCATCGCATCGAATCGCATGGTCGCATGCGATGCGATGCGATCTCCCGATCCGACCCGATTTTGAAATCGGCAGCCCAGATACTACATAAGTACCAGAGTTTCTTTTCTCTTTTCTTTTTGAATTACCCCATGTGTCAGGGGTCAACACATTGATTATTGTTGGTATCATGAAATGTTTGTAGAGATGAGCGGGTTCGGATCCTAGAGATCCGAACCCCCACGAACTTACCTGATCTGAGGCCGGATCCGAGGAGTTCGCCGGTTCCCGCCATCTTTTCGAGTCCAAATCGAGGCTAAAACGCCATCATCCCAGGTCAGATTCTCGCGAGACCTGGGGATATATAGTTCACGGTGGTCGGCGCCATTTTCAAACAGGCTGGTGATTTCAGACAGCACGGATGTGTCTGTGGTGTCTGCTGAGTGGAGTGAGGGGGAAACATGCTGGGGGGACTGACATGTTTGTGTACATTTTGTCCTGTGTGGGATACAACCCCTTTCTGTCATCCATACATGATTTAAATACCCTTGCTGGATTAAACTCTTAAGAATAATTTATATTTCAATTTCTGGTATGGCGAATGCTTTTTCCTATGCATTTTAGGATAACTGCTCTTTTATAAATACAGTATATATATATATATATATATATATATATATATATATATATATATATATATATATATGTGGCACCCCAGAACTTGGAAGTGCCCCGTTTTGAACCCAGCCAAGGGTTTTGTTTGTTCTGTTCGTTTTTGACATTGGTGGGCAGCGGTGCCCTCATCCAATATGGCGGACGGCCATTTGAGGACGGGGTTGCCCGGCCACCAATCCGGGCTCAGAAAACGGAGCGGGAACAGAGAGGGGAGGAGAAGGCTGGTGGCGCGAAGAAGAGACTGAGACGCCCCGCGAGAGAAGGAGACGGACGGGGACGGCGTGTGAGCAGAGACCTGACAGCGTGACAGAGCCGGAGTCGGGGAAGCGCACTGCCGCAGCTGAGCAGAGGGATCGTGAGGCGGCTGACACCCGGGCGCGGAAGAGTGACATCACCGCCGGGTACGAGAGACGTCGTGCGGTAAGCCAGAGAAGAGGACCCGGAGGCAGCCCGCCACGCCGCAGCAGAGACCGGAGAGCCGGCGGAGTCACTGAGTGGGGCAACGCCGCGCCTGCAGCGCCCCACTAGTGTCCTCGGTGAAGAGGACCATATACTGCAGAGACATCAGCGGTGGAGAGTGCCGAGTCCCTGCTCGTGACGGGCAGGAGCCTGCAACTGCACCAGGTCACCAGGTACCCCTTAAGCCAGGTCACCAGCCCCAGCACAGTGCCCCAATACCACCAGCCTGATAGCCCCAGCGCCACTATCCTCTTTGGCGCCATATATCCGGCCAGCCGGTCAGCACTTGGCCTGCAGTAGGGATTGCTGCCATCAATAGTAACCCGATTGGGGACCGTATAAGAAGGGACACACAAGGGGTCATCAAGGAAGCAGGCCCCTAACCCCACTGCAATTCCCGGCCTTTCATTGTATCACTTGCGCCCTATCAATTGGGGCCAACTCAGAACAGCCTGCCTTCACCTTGCAGCCTAAAACCCCCGGACTAGGTGGTGTTTGTCAGTTCACTGCCGCATTGAACCAGTGACTATCTTTGTAACAGTTGTATTCATTGGCTTAGTGCCAAAACTCAGGGACTCAGTGTTCTTTTGATTTATGGACCCTTTTACTAGTGTTTCTATTAACTGTGTGACCATACAACGTTTTATAAGTGTAATTGCAAATCCTTACTCTCTGCTGTATACAGGTTAACAGCGGTATTGTTGGAATTGTATATTGTGTAACTTGTGGCCTACGGGTATTACAGCGGGCCCCAGTGCGCACAATATTTATATTATAGGACATCTTATATTGCCACCGTAATACTTAGTGTTTGACAGCGTACAGGTTGTGTACCTGTTATTGATTATTGGTTGAATTGTTATTATATGAATAACTCTTTTCTGTCCTAACGGTGATCTCGCATTCCGTAGCAGCCTAAATAAATCATCCTGATCACCGACCCAACGTGTATTGACCGGTTTGTGGGGTTGTTTAGAGGTATTGTTCTCCCCGGGAAGCTTTGTCCCTCCACCCTCCGAACTGCAGGCGAGCGAAGTCGGCAAGGCCCAGCAGAGCAGTGTCAGAAGAGGAGTCCGGAGTTTCAGGTACCGACCACCTACATCTACACGTGATTGGGTTTTATCACACTTGGCGTCCGCGAACAGGATTCAATGATGTCGGACTCGGACCAATCGGAGGCGCCCACATCAACCAGAAGGAGGAGACGACTCCCTGCATCACCTGGGGAAGGGAACCCAGCGGCACCAATCACCATGCCATACTACTTTGGCGCACCCTGGGTACCGACGTACTCGGGAAACAACACCCCAGGGACACATACGCTGAAAGAATTCAAAAACCGGATACTTTCCATGACACAGCTGTACCGGCTCGGCAACAAACAAGCCGTAGAAATATTGGTGGGGCAACTGAGAGGCCCAGCGCTACGGGAAGTAAGGACGTGGGAGGCCAACGAAAAAGAAACGGCAGAGCAAATCTTTGAAAAACTGCGGGACATCTTTGAATCGAAGACGATAGCCGATTTGAAGAGCCGCCTGTATTCAAGAAAGCAGCGACCGAACGAGCCTCTGCGGGAATACGCGCTAAGCTTGCAGGAAGCCATGAAGGCCATACAACTGAGGGAAAAGACACCGAAAGAACTAGTAGACGAAACATTGACCAACCTCTTCATCGAAGGAGCGAGAGAGGAGGCAGTCAAGTCACAATTACGTATGTGGAGGCGGCAACAACCTGACAGCTCCTTCGCCAAATTTAAAGAGACCGCCCTGCAGATCCTGGGCATGAACCAGAGTGGCCGGGATGAAGATGAGGAGTCGGCGGAAGGAGAAGTCTACCAACAGGCCCCAAAAGGGCAAATCACGGACACTCTATACCCAAGTAGGCCCGTTACACAACAGGCACAAGCCCCTGCGGAACCAAGCCCGCTCGACGTGCTGACTCGCCAGATGTCCGAGCTAACTAATAATATGACGCGCATGTCACAGAAATTAGAAGACTTAGACAGAAACCAAGGCAGAAGTCGACAAGGGGAATGGCGGCAAGACCGTGGCCCAAGGAATCGCTCAAGATGGGAAGTCACACACGAGTCCGGCCGAAGACCATCTGATCAATTCGACCAGCAAGGGCGACCGATCTGCCGGAGGTGCCGGCTGAGCGGACACGTCGAAAGAAATTGCCCAGAAACGACTTTAAACGAGGGGACCCCGAGGCAAGGGACCGACCCTCGGGAGGAGATTCACTAACCGGTCCGGCACCACCAGCAGAATGGTGGCCCCGATACGTCGGGGAATGCCCCCACCTGAGCATCAGAGTGAACGGGGTACAGATGACAGCCCTGTTGGACACAGGGTCACAGGTGTCCACCATCAGGATCACCGACTTCCTACAGCACTGGGCACAGGAAGACATCGTGTCTCCCCCCGCAACCTGGTTACACCGACTAGCCAGTAACGGCCAGCCTATCACCTTCCAAGGATATTGGGAAACTGATGTCCAAGTGGGAAAAGCCACCCTGGGCCAACAGGGGTTCCTAGTCACCACCAACTCCAACGAATACTTGCCGCCAATAATACTGGACATGAATGTGCTAAGGAATTGCCTGGGCGAAGTAGTGGAAGCATTACAGTGGGAAATGAGAACAGCCCCCCCCAAGACAAGAAGGCTTTGCAGCAAACAGTGCGACTGATCACGGGTCAGCAGAGGTTTGTCAACGAACAAGGAGAAGTGGGAAGGCCCGAATCGCAGACCGCCGCCCGATCCTCCTGCGCCCAAACTCAGAGCAAGTCGTCTGTGCAAGGCCAGGACAGGCCCAGGAGGCAGGGACTACGAAGCCCTGATAGAACCCTGCGATTCCGACGGTCGACAGCCCTTCGCAGTTGCCAGGACCCTGGCGAAGGTGGTCCAAGGAGAGTACCAGTGAGGCTGCTGAATCCACACCCATACGCAGTCAGACTATACAAGTACTGTCAAGTGGCCAGGATCAGCTGGGTGGACTTCCAGGACATCTTGGGGCAAAGCGCCGTGGCGGCTCAACAGGGGGTGATGGAAGGAGAGAGAGACGACAGCGACCCCCCTGGCACGCAGCCATACAGATCGGAGATGGGGACACTCCGGCCGAGAAGCGAGAGGGAGTCCTCCGCGTGGTGGAACGGAATGCTGCCGCGTTCAGTCAACACCCGAGCGACTTCGGTAAAGCAGAAAAGGTATACCACCACATCCCTACAGGATCGGCTCCCCCGGTCAAAGAAAGGCACCGACCCCTCCCACCAGCCATGTACCAGCCCGTCCGGAACATGATCACCGAAATGAAAGAGGCTGGTGTCATCAAAGAAAGCCATAGCCCCTGGGCGGCCCCCCTTGTGATCGTCAAAAAGAAGGACGGTAGTCTGCGCTTCTGCGTGGACTACCGCAAATTGAACTCCGTAACCCATAAGGACGCCTATCCGCTCCCTAGGATCGAGGAGTCGCTCACGGCCCTGAAAACGGCGGAATACTTCTCGACCCTTGACCTGACCAGCGGGTACTGGCAGGTCCAGATGGCCCCAGAAGATAGAGAGAAGACGGCCTTCACGACGCCAATGGGCCTGTTCGAGTTCGACAGAATGCCCTTCGGACTCTGTAACGCCCCCGCCACGTTCCAGCGTGTGATGGAGCACTGCCTTGGGCAGCACAACTTCGAAATGGTGCTCCTCTATCTGGACGACGTGATCATTTTCTCAAGGAGCTATGACGACCACCTGCAGCACCTGGACGAGGTCTTCAAACGACTGATACAGAGCGGTTTGAAGCTGAAGCCCAGCAAATGCCACCTGCTGAAGCCCAGAGTACAGTACCTCGGGCATGTCGTTAGCGCGGAAGGCGTGATGCCCGACCCAGAGAAAATCACTGTCGTCAGAGACTGGCCAGCGCCCAAGACCGTCAAGGAGGTCCGCAGTTATCTGGGGTTCGTGGGCTACTACCGAAGATTCATTGAGAATTTTGCAAAGGTAGCGTCCCCCCTGCATGAGTTGTTGAGAGGCCAGTCGGGCCAGGAACGAAGGGGGTCGGCCTCCGTCACCTGGGGAGAAGACCAACAGCAGGCTTTCGACCAGCTGAAAAGATCCCTGATAGATGCCCCATTATTGGCCTACCCCGATTACGACAAGCCGTTCCAGCTTTACACGGATGCCAGCAACCGCGGGCTCGGTGCTGTGCTCTCCCAGACCCAGAATGGGCACGAACGTGTAATAGCCTATGCCAGCAGAGGCCTTCGCAAGACCGAAAGAAACTGTGAAAACTATAGCGCTTTCAAGTTGGAGATGCTTGCCCTGGTGTGGGCCGTGACGGAAAAATTCAAGCACTACCTCGCTGCCACCCCGTTTGTGGTCATGACTGACAACAACCCGCTAGTCCACTTGCAAAATGCCAAACTGGGAGCCCTGGAACAGCGGTGGATGTCGCGCCTCGCTAACTACAGGTATACGACAAACTACCGTAGCGGCAAGGCCAACGCTAATGCCGATGCTCTCTCCAGGTTGCCGGTCATCGACGCTCCGGAAGAGGAAGGGGACCCGAGCGAAGAGGTGGAGATGCCCTCCTTCGGGACGTACAAGACAAGGAACGTGGTCACCTCAGACCCCCTGTCCGTCACAGAGCCACGTCTCCAGAGAGGTGGGCTGCTAGACACCCCTACTGCCGACTGGGAGAAGATTCAACGCCAAGACCCAGTATTGAAAGAACTCCTGGTACTACTATGCCAACGCCGTCAGCTAGACAGGCACCAACGCAAAGACGCTGACCCTGAACTGGTGAAACTGTTGAGGCACCGCGACAGATTTCGGGAGGAAGAAGGTATCCTGATTCGGGACAGCGTAGATCCCGGCACGCACCACCCCGTGGTTCAAATAATTGTCCCCAGAAGACAGGCCCCAGTGCTCCTGACCGCGTATCACGACAAGTCCGGCCATTTTGGGGGCAGAAGACTGAAGCCATACTGCGCACCCGATATTTCTGGGTGGGTATGCGGGAAGATGTGGAGACATGGTGCCGAGACTGCGTCCCCTGCAGCTTAAAGAGGTCCCCTGACGCTTCCCAGAGGGACCCCTTGCACTCCATCACCACCCAACGCCCGCTACAGATCGTGGCCCTCGACCACGTCAAGCTCGAACCCAGCTCCAGTGGCCATCAATATGCCTTGACAATTACCGACCACTACAGTAAATTCCTGGTGGTCGTTCCAGTCCGAGATCTCACCGCCAGGACCACCGCGGAGCAATTCCTCAAGCATTTCGCCCGACCCTATGGCTATCCCGACTGCATTCTCACGGACCAGGGGCCCGCCTTCGAGTCTCAACTCTTCCACGAGCTATGCTCCTACTACGGCTGCCAAAAGATCCGGACTACGGCTTACCACCCCCAGGGGAACGGGCTCTGCGAACGGGCTAACCAAACCGTCATCGGCATGCTCCGCAGTCTGTCAGCCGGAGATCGGAATAAGTGGCCGACCCTACTTCCCGAACTGGCGTATCTCTACAATAACGCCGAACACTGTTCCACCGGCTTCACCCCATACTACCTAATGTTCGGCCGCAAGGGCAAGCTGCCGCAAGACCTGGAACTGGCCCCGATAGAAGGCCCACCAATCCGACCCCAGACCGACTGGGTCCGTGAGCACCAGCAAAGGATTGACGCGGCTAGAGAAGTCGTTACTCAGCGGATGGAAAGTGCCCAACGCCGGCAAGGCAGGGACTACAACGCTAACAACCGGCCCGCACCCCTGAAAGTAGGAGACTCCGTATGGAAGAAACGGAATCACCGCTCAAGTAAACTCGACGCCATGTGGGAGAATGAACCGTACACAGTCGTCAGAACGCCCGCGGGTGACCGATACACCTAGAGATCCGGAAGACCCTGGAGGAACCATCAGCGTGGTGGCAAGGGACCAGCTCAAGCTTTGCACTGCCGAAGTCCCAGCGGAATCGAGAGTCTCGTCTGAGGTGGAGGGGCAGGAGACCTGGGGGGCATGCCTTGGGACAGCCCCACTGATATGTTAGTCTTCATGAGTGCCCCAGCACCCTTCCTTCCAGGGGTATCCCCCACTCCTGTAGCGGAGGAACCCCCGTCAGTGTCCGGTCACGATTCCCCGGAGGTCCGTCCACCGGTGGTACAGCCACGCAGGTCGGAACGCCCAACCAAGGGTATCTTACCCTTGAGGTATAGAATGTAAAGCACCTTCTTTCAGCATTATTGTATGATTGCAAATTGTTCCCTAATCTCTCCTCACCAGAATGTACGGGTATTAGTTATGCAGAAATGCCCAGGCCTTAAATGTTTTGTTTTGTACAAAAAGACTGGAACTGGACTACTGCCAACCCCGATATAATGCCTGCGGACTGGCATTTTTCTAGCAGGGAGGCATGTGGCACCCCAGAACTTGGAAGTGCCCGTTTTGAACCCAGCCAAGGGTTTTGTTTGTTCTGTTAGTTTTGACATTGGTGGGCAGCGGTGCCCTCATCCAATATGGCGGACGGCCATTTGAGGACGGGGTTGCCCGGCCACCAATCCGGGCTCAGAAAACGGAGCGGGAACAGAGAGGGGAGGAGAAGGCTGGTGGCGCGAAGAAGAGACTGAGACGCCCCGCGAGAGAAGGAGACGGACGGGGACGGCGTGTGAGCAGAGACCTGACAGCGTGACAGAGCCGGAGTCGGGGAAGCGCGCTGCCGCAGCTGAGCAGAGGGATCGTGAGGCGGCTGACACCCGGGCGCGGAAGAGTGACATCACCGCCGGGTACGAGAGACGTCGTGCGGTAAGCCAGAGAAGAGGACCCGGAGGCAGCCCCGCCACGCCGCAGCAGAGACCGGAGAGCCGGCGGAGTCACTGAGTGGGGCAACGCCGCGCCTGCAGCGCCCCCACTAGTGTCCCCGGTGAAGAGGACCATATACTGCAGAGACATCAGCGGTGGAGAGTGCCGAGTCCCTGCTCGTGACGGGCAGGAGCCTGCAACTGCACCAGGTCACCAGGTACCCCTTAAGCCAGGTCACCAGCCCCAGCACAGTGCCCCAATACCACCAGCCTGATAGCCCCAGCGCCACTATCCTCTTTGGCGCCATATATCCGGCCAGCCGGTCAGCACTTGGCCTGCAGTAGGGATTGCTGCCATCAATAGTAACCCGATTGGGGACCGTATAAGAAGGGACACACAAGGGGTCATCAAGAAGCAGGCCCCTAACCCCACTGCAATTCCCGGCCTTTCATTGTATCACTTGCGCCCTATCAATTGGGGCCAACTCAGAACAGCCTGCCTTCACCTTGCAGCCTAAAACCCCCGGACTAGGTGGTGTTTGTCAGTTCACTGCCGCATTGAACCAGTGACTATCTTTGTAACAGTTGTATTCATTGGCTTAGTGCCAAAACTCAGGGACTCAGTGTTCTTTTGATTTATGGACCTATTTACTAGTGTTTCTATTAACTGTGTGACCATACAACGTTTTATAAGTGTAATTGCAAATCCTTACTCTCTGCTGTATACAGGTTAACAGCGGTATTGTTGGAATTGTATATTGTGTAACTTGTGGCCTACGGGTATTACAGCGGGCCCCAGTGCGCACAATATTTATATTATAGGACATCTTATATTGCCACCGTAATACTTAGTGTTTGACAACGTACAGGTTGTGTACCTGTTATTGATTATTGGTTGAATTGTTATTATATGAATAACTCTTTTCTGTCCTAACGGTGATCTCGCATTCCGTAGCAGCCTAAATAAATCATCCTGATCACCGACCCAACGTGTATTGACCGGTTTGTGGGGTTGTTTAGAGGTATTGTTCTCCCCGGGAAGCTTTGTCCCTCCACCCTCCGAACTGCAGGCGAGCGAAGTCGGCAAGGCCCAGCAGAGCAGTGTCAGAAGAGGAGTCCGGAGTTTCAGGTACCGACCACCTACATCTACACGTGATTGGGTTTTATCACATATATATATATATATATATATATATATATATATATATATATATACATATAGAGAGAGAGACAGAGAGAGAGAGAGAGAGAGAGAGAGAGAGAGATGTACACATTTACATGCACACCTTTCCACTACCTCTCAGTCACCCCTGCAACTCTCTGTCCCCCTGTCACCACTGCTCCTCTCCGTCCCTGTCACCCTTATACATCTCCATCCTCCTCTCCCCCTTGCACCTCTCCTTACCACAGACACCTCTGCAACTCTCCTACAACGACACTTCTGCAATTCTTCGACAAAAAAAAAACTACATAAAAATAAAAAGTATTGGTCAAACCTTTTATGACCATGGTCACAAGCAGGTAGACGGGCGACCAGCAGGCAGCATGCCGGCTGGCGGCAAGTGTGGGGGGGGGGGGGGCAGATGAGGAAGATAACGTAGGTTTCTCCTCCTGCCCTCTTTCCTGTACTAGCTGCTGTGGCTGGGTACGTCCTTGCCTGTTTCCCCGCAGCCTGAGTGACAGTGGCAGGGGTGTGGGTCAAACAGTGCATCAGATCGCTAACAGTGATTCGATCTGTGAGTGGGGCTTTTTCAAAGAGCAGGGGCCCAGGGGTACTGACCCCCTGAGCCCCCCTTAATCCAGGTCTAACAGTGACTGGAGATCACTTATGAACAGTGCAGAGATGTTGTTGCTCAGAAGCCCCTTAGAGGACCCTCTGCTGGCTGCTCTGCCAGCTCTGAGTAACAGCATACCCTCCAACATTTGAGGGGAAGAATTAATTACACAATTGGAAAGAGGGCGTGGCCAAGCCTCCTTTTCTATACTTTCAATGGTAAAGTTAAAGAGTGTGTAAGTATCAGGTATATCTATTTGCTGGAGAGTCACGCAGATAGCTTCAGGGGAGCAGAATCTCACTGAATGCTGATAAGATGCAGAGAAGGGTCCAGGTGACTCCCTGAAGTTGAGCTGCCATCTTCTGCTGCTGCCTCCACAACATCCAGAAAGGATTCTCTGCAGCCAGGAGCTTAGAGGGAGTCTCCCTAGCTGTGGCTGATACCCTCCGGCGGTCCGGAGTCTGAGTGGAGAGATGTGTGAGGGGGCAGCCGCAGCCAGCTCTTTCCCCTCCTCTGGCAACTCTTGCTCCTCCCGGAGGTGACAGTAATCTAACTCTGCTTGTAACGGCCAGTGTGATGATGACTTGCTGCTTACCTGCAGCTGCATCTAAAAACTGGTAGAATCGGTACAGGGGGTTTTAACAGGTACAGGCCCGTTCCCATGGGCTAGCTCCATTCACGCCGCCGTCCACTTGGACCTTCACCCACAATCCACAACGAACGGCCTTGCATTCACCAAAGCCGTTCATTGCTGGGGTCTGTGCATGCGCAAACACGCACTTGCGCATGCGCAGACACCCCTCCCCCCAAAAAAACATCGGAACATGGTTAAATTCACCCCATTCCGAACAAACCAGAATCAGGTCTTGGTACATAATGAAAAATACCGCTACTTTGCGAGCCAACCATAATGACCTAATATACACAACAATGAGATTTTACTTGTAAACCTGAACTCTAAAACTAACACGTAAATCTAGCTGTAAACATAATTGCAGCCTAAATCTAACCCTAATCTAACTGTGAATGCTGACATGCTTTATGTTGTATGTCAACATTCTGCACATCTTGCCATTCTGAATGTCTAAATTCAGAACATGTTTACAATATCACCTTTATATCCTACTGATGACCAGAGTACTGCATACCCAACAGAACACATTATAAGAAGGAAGACATTTGTGGTAATAAGATCAATATAACACAGGGTTGCCGACCCTCCTGGAATTTGCGGGAGTCTCTCGAAAATCGAGTCCCCCCTCCCGGCCCCAAGGAAGGGTGGGCAATCCTCCCGGAATCAGGGGGACCCCCACTGAGCCCCCCCGATCGTGGCATTTAAATGGCGCAATCCGCGGGTCTCAGTGGAGGGGGCGGAGCTAAAACGGCACAATCGTGTCATTTTAGCCCCGCCCCCTCCACGTAGATCAGTTATTTAGGCTATTTGCAGTAATGGGGCGGGGCTTAATGACGTCACCGTTAAGTCCCGCCCCTCAAACTCGTAATGAAAGTGTCCTCTCCGGGCTTTTCCCGGAGAGGATTTTTTGCAAGTCGGCAACCCTGATATAACATGATTACAACAAAATATAAATTATACACAAATATGAAAAAAAAAAAAAAGACCAGGGAGCGCCCGCGGGTTGCGAACCCAGAGGATTTCAGAAACAATATTCTGGAGTCTGAAGAAGTAACCGCTGAGCTATAGGCTGGCCCAAGGTGTGTCAGACCTGTGAGCAAATATATCTCCCACAGCTGCCACATCACGGGGAGGAGAAATACTGACAGGCTGTATATCCTGCACAGCCTGCACTGTGTCACTGCCATAGCACATGCATCTCCCCACTGTGCTCCAATCACTCCAGTCAGGGGTGGAAGTCCTAGAAACAATGGAGTCATTTGCCACCGGGCTTTTAGACCTGAAGAGGCGTCTGCTCCATTGTCCCTGTTCCTTATCCTCCCTGTTGTAATAGAACAACTCAGTGTTTTGCTTGTGGCTGTGACCCTGGCTTATAAAATGTCAGGGAGACAGTGTGTGCAGGGCAGCGTGCAGGGAGGGGGTGGAGCAGCTGTCACTGTGTGGATGGGAGAGTCCTGAGTGAGGGCCTTATTCTAGTTCACTCTGTCTGACAAAATCCTTCTTAGATGGACAAAACCATGTGCACTGGAGGGGGGGGGGGGCAGATGTAAAATGTGTAGAGAGAATTAGATTTGGGTGAGTTACTGTTACTGTTTCTGTGCAGGGTAAATACTGGCTGCTTTATTTCTACACTGCAATATAGATCTCACTTTGAAGTAAAACCCCACCCAAATCTAATTCTCTCTGCACAAGTAACATCTGCCCCACCTGCAGTGCACATGGTTTTGTCCATCTAAGAAGGAATTTGTCAGAAAGAGAGAACCAAAATAACCTCCATTATGCCTCCACTAGTGCCGCTTAAATACAAAATGCCCCCTGAAGTGCTTCTTACCTACATCACTGCTTACCTACATATCTGCTTGTATTGTTGCCTGCCTGGCTTCTGATATATGAGTACTTGTTTATTCGATTTCTTGGGGGCAACTCCAACACCAACGAATTACCCCATGTGTCAGGGGTCAACACATTGATTATTGTTGGTATCATGAAATGTTTGTAGAGATGAGCGGGTTCGGATCCTAGAGATCCGAACCCCCACGAACTTACCTGATCCGAGGCCGGATCCGAGGAGTTCGCCGGTTCCCGCCATCTTTTCGAGTCCAAATCGAGGCTAAAACGCCATCATCCCAGGTCAGATTCTCGCGAGACCTGGGGATATATAGTTCATGGTGGTCGGCGCCATTTTCAAACAGGCTGGTGATTTCAGACAGCACGGATGTGTCTGTGGTGTCTGCTGAGTGGAGTGAGGGGGAAACATGCTGGGGGGACTGACATGTTTGTGTACATTTTGTCCTGTGTGGGATACAACCCCTTTCTGTCATCCATACATGATTTAAATACCCTTGCTGGATTAAACTCTTAAGAATAATTTATATTTCAATTTCTGGTATGGCGAATGCTTTTTCCTATGCATTTTAGGATAACTGCTCTTTTATAAATACAGTATATATATATATATATATATATATATATATATATATATATATATATATATACATATAGAGAGAGAGACAGAGAGAGAGAGAGAGAGAGAGAGAGAGAGAGAGAGAGAGATGTACACATTTACATGCACACCTTTCCACTACCTCTCAGTCACCCCTGCAACTCTCTGTCCCCCTGTCACCACTGCTCCTCTCCGTCCCTGTCACCCTTATACATCTCCATCCTCCTCTCCCCCTTGCACCTCTCCTTACCACAGACACCTCTGCAACTCTCCTACAACGACACTTCTGCAATTCTTCGACAAAAAAAAAAACTACATAAAAAAAAAAGTATTGGTCAAACCTTTTATGACCATGGTCACAAGCAGGTAGACGGGCGACCAGCAGGCAGCATGCCGGCTGGCGGCAAGTGGGGGGTGGGGGTGCAGATGAGGAAGATAACGTAGGTTTCTCCTCCTGCCCTCTTTCCTGTACTAGCTGCTGTGGCTGGGTACGTCCTTGCCTGTTTCCCCGCAGCCTGAGTGACAGTGGCAGGGGTGTGGGTCAAACAGTGCATCAGATCGCTAACAGTGATTCGATCTGTGAGTGGGGCCTTTTCAAAGAGCAGGGGCCCAGGGGTACTGACCCCCTGAGCCCCCCTTAATCCAGGTCTAACAGTGACTGGAGATCACTTATGAACAGTGCAGAGATGTTGTTGCTCAGAAGCCCCTTAGAGGACCCTCTGCTGGCTGCTCTGCCAGCTCTGAGTAACAGCATACCCTCCAACATTTGAGGGGAAGAATTCATTACACAATTGGAAAGAGGGCGTGGCCAAGCCTCCTTTTCTATACTTTCAATGGTAAAGTTAAGGAGTGTGTAAGTATCAGGTATATCTATTTGCTGGAGAGTCACGCAGATAGCTTCAGGGGAGCAGAATCTCACTGAATGTTGATTAGATGCAGAGAAGGGTCCAGGTGACTCCCTGAAGTTGAGCTGTCATCTTCTGCTGCTGCCTCCACAACATCCAGAAAGGATTCTCTGCAGCCAGGAGCATAGAGGGAGTCTCCCTAGCTGTGGCTGATACCCTCCGGCGGTCCGGAGTCTGAGTGGAGAGATGTGTGAGGGGGCAGCCGCAGCCAGCTCTTTCCCCTCCTCTGGCAACTCTTGCTCCTCCCGGAGGTGACAGTAATCTAACTCTGCTTGTAACGGCCAGTGTGATGATGACATGCTGCTTACCTGCAGCTGCATCTAAAAACTAGTAGAATCGGTACAGGGGGTTTTAACAGGTACAGGCCCATTCCCATGGGCTAGCTCCATTCACGCCGCCGTCCACTTGGACCTTCACCCACAAGCCACAACGAATGGCCTTGCATTCACCAAAGCCGTTCATTGCTGGGGTCTGTGCATGCGCAAACACGCACTTGCGCATGCGCAGATACCCCTCCCCCCAAAAAAACATCGGAACATGGTTAAATTCACCCCATTCCGAACAAACCAGAATCAGGTCTTGGTACATAATGGAAAATACCGCTACTTTGCGAGCCAACCATAATGACCTAATATACACAACAATGAGATTTTACTTGTAAACCTGAACTCTAAAACTAACACGTAAATCTAGCTGTAAACATAATTGCAGCCTAAATCTAACCCTAATCTAACTGTGAATGCTGACATGCTTGATGTTGTATGTCAACATTCTGCACATCTTGCCATTCTGAATGTCTAAATTCAGAACATGTTGACAATATCACCTTTATATCCTACTGATGACCAGAGTACTGCATACCCAACAGAACACATTATAAGAAGGAAGACACATGTGGTAATAAGATCAATATTACACAGGGTTGCTGACCCTCCCGGAATTTGCGGGAGTCTCTCGAAAATCGGGTCCCCCCTCCCGGCCCCCGGAAGGGTGGGCAACCCTCCCGGAATCAGGGGGACCCCCACTGAGCCCCCCCGATCGCGGCATTTAAATGGCGCAATCCGCGGGTCTCAGTGGAGGGGGCGGAGCTAAAACGGCACAATCGTGTCATTTTAGCCCCGCCCCCTCCACGGAGATCAGTCATTTAGGCTATTTGCCGTAATGGGGCGGGGCTTAATGACGTCACCGTTAAGTCCCGCCCCTCAAACTCGTAATGAAAGTGTCCTCTCCGGGCTTTTCCCGGAGAGGATTTTTTGCAAGTCGGCAACCCTGATATAACATGATTACAACAAAATATAAATTATACACAAATATGAAAAAAAAAAAAAAAGACCAGGGAGCGCCCACGGGTTGCGAACCCAGAGGATTTCAGAAACAATATTCTGGAGTCTGAAGAAGTAACCGCTGAGCTATAGGCTGGCCCAAGTTGTGTCAGACCTGTGAGCATATATATCTCCCACAGCTGCCACATCACGGGGAGGAGAAATACTGACAGGCTGTATATCCTGCACAGCCTGCACTGTGTCACTGCCATAGCACATGCATCTCCCCACTGTGCTCCAATCACTCCAGTCAGGGGTGGAAGTCCTAGAAACAATGGAGTCATTTGCCACCGGTAGGGTTACCACCCGTCCGGGATTACTCCGGACAGTCCGGTAATTAGACCGGGTGTCCGGAGTCCGGACAGGTGCCGTTCCCGGACTATACATAGTCCGGGAATGAGTCCCCCTCTCTGCCCGCCCCGGCCGCCCGGCTCCCTCCACTGTGCAGTGGCGCCGGGCGGGTGCGGGACTGCGGGTCGCCATGATCCCCTGAAGCCAGCAAGGAGGCGGGGATCGATGCAGGGCAGGCGGGGGGTGGCGCCGCGGTGCAGAGTGACCAGTCACTATCAGTGACTGACTGTCAGTCACTCCGCCGCGGCGCACGCTGGGAGGAGGGAGGCGGAGTCGGGCGGAGACTGAATGGACACACACACAGATAGTGTGTGTGTTTCACTGACTGTCTGACTACAACTCTTTCAATCTCCCGGCTCCTCCTCCGCATTTGGCGCTCTGCCTCAGGGTGACACAGCCAGCCTCATCGCTCTCTCTCTGACAGTCACCATTCACCAACCAAGGCAAAGCAGGCAGGCCAAGGTGAGGTTAGGACAGTCAGGAGCTCAGTCAGCAGCGGCTCCTCCACCCAGCCAGCCTCCTTCACCCTCAGCCACCCACCCTCCTAGGCTCCGAGTCCTGGCTTCACCATCCATCAGCTGCCAGAGAGGATAGAGCGGCAGAGCCAGGTCAGCCACCCAGCCTCCAGGCTCCACCACCGACCCTGGGCCTCTTAGAAGAAATATAAAGTATGTACTTACATCATTTATTTAAAAACAACAAATAGACTCCTTCATATATGATAAATACAATGGTTTATCACCTGAAGCTGTGTGGCATAACATGTAATGGGCATTATGGCATTTTGTACACTATGTAATGGGTGTGTGACGTGTAGTCGGCATTATGTTGAGAATTTTTGACGCGCGCCTACGGCGCGCACTGTCTGTGTTATTCCTTCTTTGCAAAAAGCTTTTTCAGTCCTAGCATATCGTGTAATGGCCATTGCGGTGTATGGCACAACATGTAATGGGCATCACGCGGTGTGGCATAACGTGTAATGGGCATTATGGCATGTGGTATACTATAGCATTTTGTACACTATGTAATGGGTGTGTGACGTGTAGTCGGCATTATGTTGAGAATTTTTGGCGCGCGCCTACGGCGCGCACTGTCTGTGTTATTCCGTCTTTGCAAAAAGCTTTTTCAGTCCTAGCATATCGTGTAATGGCCATTGCGGTGTATGGCATAACATGTAATGTGCATCACGCTGTGTGGCATAACGTGTAATGGGCATTATGGCATGTGGTATACTATAGCATTTTGTACACTATGCAATGGGTGTGTGACGTGTAATCGGCATTATGTTGAAAATTTTTACCGCGCGCCTACTGCGCGCACTGTCTATATTATTCCTCCTTTCCAAAAAACTTTTTCAGTCCTGGCATATTGTGGAATGGGCATTGCAGTGTATGTTGTAACATGTAAAGGGCATCATGGTGTGGGGCATAACGTGTAATGGGTATTACTGTGTATGATGTAACATGTAATTGGCATTATGGTATGCAAAATTTAAGAATGAAATTGAAGCAAAGGTTAAAAAAAATCAACATAAAGTGGATCAAAGGGCGGAGCTGGGGGGTGGGGCATGGGCGGGACAGTGGGTGTGTCAAGGGGCGGGCCAATGTCCGGGAATCTCTCAACAAAAAGGTGGTAACCCTAGCCACCAGGCTTTTAGACCTGAAGAGGCGTCTGCTCCATTGTCCCTGTTCCTTATCCTCCCTGTTGTAATAGAACAACTCAGTGCTCTGCTTGTGGCTGTGACCCTGGCTTATAAAATGTCAGGGAGACAGTGTGTGCAGGGCAGGGTGCAGGGAGGGGGTGGAGCACCTGTCACTGTGTGGATGGGAGAGTCCTGAGTGAGGACCTTATTCTATTTCACTCTGTCTGACAAAATCCTTCTTAGATGGACAAAACCATGTGCACTGGAGGGGGGGGGGCAGATGTAAAATGTGTAGAGAGAATTAGATTTGGGTGAGTTACTGTTACTGTTTCTGTGCAGGGTAAATACTGGCTGCTTTATTTCTACACTGCAATATAGATCTCACTTTGAAGTAAAACCCCACCCAAATCTAATTCTCTCTGCACAAGTAACATCTGCCCCACCTGCAGTGCACATGGTTTTGTCCATCTAAGAAGGAATTTGTCAGAAAGAGAGAACCAAAATAACCTCCATTATGCCTCCACTAGTGCCGCTTAAATACAAAATGCCCCCTGAAGTGCTTCTTACCTACATCACTGCTTACCTACATATCTGCTTGTATTGTTGCCTGCCTGGCTTCTGATATATGAGTACTTGTTTATTCGATTTCTTGGGGGCAACTCCAACACCAACGAATTACCCCATGTGTCAGGGGTCAACACATTGATTATTGTTGGTATCATGAAATGTTTGTAGAGATGAGCGGGTTCGGATCCTAGAGATCCGAACCCCCACGAACTTACCTGATCCGAGGCCGGATCCGAGGAGTTCGCCGGTTCCCGCCATCTTTTCGAGTCCAAATCGAGGCTAAAACGCAATCATCCCAGGTCAGATTCTCGCGAGACCTGGGGATATATAGTTCACGGTGGTCGGCGCCATTTTCAAACAGGCTGGTGATTTCAGACAGCACGGATGTGTCTGTGGTGTCTGCTGAGTGGAGTAAGGGGGAAACATGCTGGGGGGGACTGACATGTTTGTGTACATTTTGTCCTGTGTGGGATACAACCCCTTTCTGTCATCCATACATGATTTAAATACCCTTGCTGGATTAAACTCTTAAGAATAATTTATATTTCAATTTCTGGTATGGCGAATGCTTTTTCCTATGCATTTTAGGATAACTGCTCTTTTATAAATACAGTATATATATATATATATATATATATCTCCTATATATTTGGCTACATCTGTCACTCAAAGTGGGTGTCTGTGTCTATAACGCTCTGTTCCTGGACTTTCCTCTTAATGTGTGATTGCCTTCATCTGTGCTGAACACCTTTCTGAGAAATTAACCTGTTTAAAACAGGTGATGGCAATCATACATTAAGGGGAAGTCTAGAAACAGAGCATTGTGTCCCTCCTGGAGAGGGTCATGTTGGGAGGTATGTGACAGAGAACCAGCCCAGTGAGCCCACAGACAGTGCCAGACACCCACTGCCTTCCCATGTTGCCCAGCACTGCTACTCCACAGCCACCAGGTGAGCGCCCCCCTCCCGCGATTTGCGGCAAAACCTCCCCCCCCCGCGCGCCCCTCCCGCGATTCGCGGCAAAAACACCCGCTCCCCCGCGACCCCCCCTACCGCGATTCGCAGCAAAAACACCCCCGCGACCCCCCCTCCCGCGATTCGCTGCAAAAAGAACCCCCCCCACGACCCCTCCCGCAATTCGCGGCATAACCACCACCCCGCGACCCCCCCCTCCCGCGAATCGCGGCAAACCCTCCCCCGTGACACACCCCCCCCCCCTATTTGCGGAAAAAACACCCCCCCCGCGACCTCCCTCCCGCGATTCGCGTCAAAAAGAACCCCCCCCGCGACCCCCCCTTGCACGATTGGCGGCACCCCCCCTGCGACCCCCCTCCCACGATTCGCGGCACCCCCCCTGCAATTCGCAGCAGCCCCAGGATTAAATGGCACATGCAAAACACTGACATGGCTATGGTCGACAATGAAAAAGGTTGACATGAGTTTTTGAAGATTTATTTTTAATTTTTTCATATTCATTGTCATGTGTCGACATGGACACCAATGAAGTGGCACACTTATGTCAACATTTACATGTGTTGACCTTTCTGTGTTGATTTTTTTCTTGTGGCGATTCGCGTCACACCCCCCGCAACCCCCCCTCCGGCGATTCGCGGCACCCCCCGCGACCCCCCCCCACCTCCCGCAATTCGCGGCAACCCCCCACCGGAACACCCATGAACCCCGCTCTCCCGCGATTCGCGGCACCCACCCCCCGCAACCCCCCCCCCTCCCGCAAATCGCGGCACCCCCCGCTATTCGCGGCAGCCCCAGGATTAAATGGCACATGCAAAACACTGGCACGGCTATGGTCGACAATGAAAAAGGTTGACATGAGTTTTTGAAGATTTATTTCATTTTTTGAATGTTTTCATATTCATTGTCATGTGTCAACATGGACACCAATGAAGTGGCACACTTATGTCAACATTTACATGTGTTGACCTTTCTGTGTTGATTTTTTCTTGTGGCGATTCGCGTCACACCCCCCCGCAACCCCCCTCCCGCAATTCGCGGCACCCCCCGTGACCCCCCACCTCCCGCAATTCGCGGCAACCCCCCACCGGAACCCCTGTGAACCCCGCCCTCCCGCGATTCGCAGCACCCAACCCCGCAACCCCCCCCCTCCCGCAATTCGCGGCACCCCCCGTGATTCGCGGCAGCTCTAGAACTAAATTGCACATGGAAAACACTGACATGGCTATGGTCGACAATGAAAAAGGTTGACATGAGTTTTTGAAGTTTTTTTTTCATTTTTTGAATGTTTTCATATTCATTCTCATGTGTCGACATGGACACCAATGAAGTGCCACACTTATGTCAATATTTACATGTGTTGACCTTTCTGTGTTGATTTTTTCTTGTGGCGATTTGCGTCACCCCCCCCCACAACCCCCACTCCCGCGATTCACGGCACACACACACACACCTCCCCCACGATTCTCGGCACCCCACCCCGTGACCCCCCCTCCCGTGATTCATGGCACACCCCCGCGACCCCCCCTCCCATGATACGCCGCAACCCCCGCCCCGTAACCCCCCCTCCCGCGATTCGCGGCACCCACCCTTGCGACCCCCCCTCCCGCAATTCGCGGCACCCCCCACGATTCGCGGCAGCTCCAGAATTAAATTGCACATGGAAAACACTGACATGGCTATGGTCGACAATGAAAAAGGTTGACATGAGTTTTTGAAGTTTTTTTTTTTCATTTTTTGAATGTTTTCATATTCATTCTCATGTGTCGACATGGACACCAATGAAGTGCCACACTTATGTCAACATTTACATGTGTTGACCTTTCTGTGTTGATTTTTTCTTGTGGCGATTCGCGTCACACCCCCCCCCCACCCCCCCCCCCCCGCAACCCCCACTCCCGCGATTCACGGCACACAAAAACCCCCCGCGATTCCTGCAATCCCTCCCCTCCCGCGATTCGCAGCATCCACCCCCCCACAACCCCCCCTCCTGCAATTCGCGGCACCCCCCGCGACCCCCCCCTCCTGCAATTCGCGGCACCCTCCGCGACCCCCCCTCCCGCGATTCGCGGACACCTAAGTTGCAATACAGGGCATCTTTCATACAATTCTAACCATATTTCTCATATATAAACGTTCACAAATTAAGGGGGCGCAGCCCCTTACGACGGTGTGAAGAGCGCCCGTAGGGCGCGATGAATCACCTAGTATATATATATATATATACATATAGAGAGAGAGACAGAGAGAGAGAGAGAGAGAGAGAGAGAGAGAGAGAGATGTACACATTTACATGCACACCTTTCCACTACCTCTCAGTCACCCCTGCAACTCTCTGTCCCCCTGTCACCACTGCTCCTCTCCGTCCCTGTCACCCTTATACATCTCCATCCTCCTCTCCCCCTTGCACCTCTCCTTACCACAGACACCTCTGCAACTCTCCTACAACGACACTTCTGCAATTCTTCGACAAAAAAAAAACTACATAAAAATAAAAAGTATTGGTCAAACCTTTTATGACCATGGTCACAAGCAGGTAGACGGGCGACCAGCAGGCAGCATGCCGGCTGGCGGCAAGTGGGGGGGCAGATGAGGAAGATAACGTAGGTTTCTCCTCCTGCCCTCTTTCCTGTACTAGCTGCTGTGGCTGGGTACGTCCTTGCCTGTTTCCCCGCAGCCTGAGTGACAGTGGCAGGGGTGTGGGTCAAACAGTGCATCAGATCGCTAACAGTGATTCGATCTGTGAGTGGGGCCTTTTCAAAGAGCAGGGGCCCAGGGGTACTGACCCCCTGAGCCCCCCTTAATCCAGGTCTAACAGTGACTGGAGATCACTTATGAACAGTGCAGAGATGTTGTTGCTCAGAAGCCCCTTAGAGGACCCTCTGCTGGCTGCTCTGCCAGCTCTGAGTAACAGCATACCCTCCAACATTTGAGGGGAAGAATTCATTACACAATTGGAAAGAGGGCGTGGCCAAGCCTCCTTTTCTATACTTTCAATGGTAAAGTTAAGGAGTGTGTAAGTATCAGGTATATCTATTTGCTGGCGAGTCACGCAGATAGCTTCAGGGGAGCAGAATCTCACTGAATGTTGATTAGATGCAGAGAAGGGTCCAGGTGACTCCCTGAAGTTGAGCTGCCATCTTCTGCTGCTGCCTCCACAACATCCAGAAAGGATTCTCTGCAGCCAGGAGCATAGAGGGAGTCTCTCTAGCTGTGGCTGATACCCTCCGGCGGTCCGGAGTCTGAGTGGAGAGATGTGTGAGGGGGCAGCCGCAGCCAGCTCTTTCCCCTCCTCTGGCAACTCTTGCTCCTCCCGGAGGTGACAGTAATCTAACTCTGCTTGTAACGGCCAGTGTGATGATGACATGCTGCTTACCTGCAGCTGCATCTAAAAACTGGTAGAATCGGTACAGGGGGTTTTAACAGGTACAGGTCCATTCCCATGGGCTAGCTCCATTCACGCCGCCGTCCACTTGGACCTTCACCCACAAGCCACAACGAATGGCCTTGCATTCACCAAAGCCGTTCATTGCTGGGGTCTGTGCATGCGCAAACACGCACTTGCGCATGCGCAGATACCCCTCCCCCCAAAAAAACATCGGAACATGGTTAAATTCACCCCATTCCGAACAAACCAGAATCAGGTCTTGGTACATAATGGAAAATACCGCTACTTTGCGAGCCAACCATAATGACCTAATATACACAACAATGAGATTTTACTTGTAAACCTGAACTCTAAAACTAACACGTAAATCTAGCTGTAAACATAATTGCAGCCTAAATCTAACCCTAATCTAACTGTGAATGCTGACATGCTTTATGTTGTATGTCAACATTCTGCACATCTTGCCATTCTGAATGTCTAAATTCAGAACATGTTTACAATATCACCTTTATATCCTACTGATGACCAAAGTACTGCATACCCAACAGAACACATTATAAGAAGGAAGACACATGTGGTAATAAGATCAATATTACACAGGGTTGCTGACCCTCCCGGAATTTGCGGGAGTCTCTCGAAAATAGGGTCCCCCCTCCCGGCCCCCGGAAGGGTGGGCAACCCTCCCGGAATCAGGGGGACCCCCACTGAGCCCCCCCGATCGCGGCATTTAAATGGCGCAATCCGCGGGTCTCAGTGGAGGGGGCGGAGCTAAAACGGCACAATCGTGTAATTTTAGCCCCGCCCCCTCCACGGAGATCAGTTATTTAGGCTATTTGCCGTAATGGGGCAGGGCTTAATGACGTCACCGTTAAGTCCCGCCCCTCAAACTCGTAATGAAAGTGTCCTCTCCGGGCTTTTCCCGGAGAGGATTTTTTGCAAGTCGGCAACCCTGATATAACATGATCAGTGGCAGATTAAGCCTTTGGGGGGCCCGGGGTACTTTAGAGCGGGGGGCCCCCTTGCACTTGTCATTACTGGCCGCACACTGCATGGGCGAATATTATACTGTCAAAACACAGAGTAAAGGCAGAATAAACTTGGTCAATGGTTACCTGCAGGGGAGATATATATATATATACACACACACCACATGAAAAGCCTGTGTTTGTCCCTCTGCCCCTTACTCTGGAGGAGACCTCACAGTCCTAGTGCTGCCTCTGATTAAAAACCCTCCTATGACTAAGCTGCTGCTGCTGTTCTCCATGGACCTGAGAAGCATGTAATGAGCTCCACCAATCAGAGCTCAGCACAAACTTCTCAGCCTCTGTCCTCTGGTGCAAAGTGTCATGGGACTTAGTCAACTCCCAGAAATGCACTGCACACTTGTGCAATCAGTGTGCCTTGGCTCCCGATGCTCAGCACCATAAATCATTGTCACATTGGCAGATAGGTGAAGCTGCAGCACTACCCCACCCATGCACAAAACATTTAGCTAAAAAAAAAACATAACTTAAACATTTTATTTTTAAAAAATACATGACAACCACAGGGGGCCCCTAGCTAGAGGGGGGCCCAGGGGCACTGACCCCTTGCGCCTCCATTATAATCCGGCCCTGAACATGATTACAACAAAATATAAATTATACACAAATATAACAAAACAAAAAAAAAGACCAGGGAGCGCCCGCGGGTTGCAAAGCCAGAGGATTTCAGAAACAATATTCTGGAGTCTGAAGAAGTAACCGCTGAGCTATAGGCTGGCCCAAGGTGTGTCAGACCTGTGAGCATATATATCTCCCACAGCTGCCACATCACGGGGAGGAGAAATACTGACAGGCTGTATATCCTGCACAGCCTGCACTGTGTCACTGCCATAGCACATGCATCTCCCCACTGTGCTCCAATCACTCCAGTCAGGGGTGGAAGTCCTAGAAACAATGGAGTCATTTGCCACCGGGCTTTTAGACCTGAAGAGGCGTCTGCTCCATTGTCCCTGTTCCTTATCCTCCCTGTTGTAATAGAACAACTCAGTGCTCTGCTTGTGGCTGTGACCCTGGCTTATAAAATGTCAGGGAGACAGTGTGTGCAGGGCAGGGTGCAGGGAGGGGGTGGAGCAGCTGTCACTGTGTGGATGGGAGAGTCCTGAGTGAGGGCCTTATTCTATTTCACTCTGTCTGACAAAATCCTTCTTAGATGGACAAAACCATGTGCACTGGAGGGGGGGGGGGCAGATGTAAAATGTGTAGAGAGAATTAGATTTGGGTGAGTTACTGTTACTGTTTCTGTGCAGGGTAAATACTGGCTGCTTTATTTCTACACTGCAATATAGATCTCACTTTGAAGTAAAACCCCACCCAAATCTAATTCTCTCTGCACAAGTAACATCTGCCCCACCTGCAGTGCACATGGTTTTGTCCATCTAAGAAGGAATTTGTCAGAAAGAGAGAACCAAAATAACCTCCATTATGCCTCCACTAGTGCCGCTTAAATACAAAATGCCCCCTGAAGTGCTTCTTACCTACATCACTGCTTACCTACATATCTGCTTGTATTGTTGCCTGCCTGGCTTCTGATATATGAGTACTTGTTTATTCGATTTCTTGGGGGCAACTCCAACACCAACGAATTACCCCATGTGTCAGGGGTCAACACATTGATTATTGTTGGTATCATGAAATGTTTGTAGAGATGAGCGGGTTCGGATCCTAGAGATCCGAACCCCCACGAACTTACCTGATCCGAGGCCGGATCCGAGGAGTTCGCCGGTTCCCGCCATCTTTTCGAGTCCAAATCGAGGCTAAAACGCCATCATCCCAGGTCAGATTCTCGCGAGACCTGGGGATATATAGTTCACGGTGGTCGGCGCCATTTTCAAACAGGCTGGTGATTTCAGACAGCACGGATGTGTCTGTGGTGTCTGCTGAGTGGAGTGAGGGGGAAACATGCTGGGGGGACTGACATGTTTGTGTACATTTTGTCCTGTGTGGGATACAACCCCTTTCTGTCATCCATACATGATTTAAATACCCTTGCTGGATTAAACTCTTAAGAATAATTTATATTTCAATTTCTGGTATGGCGAATGCTTTTTCCTATGCATTTTAGGATAACTGCTCTTTTATAAATACAGTATATATATATATATATATATATATATATATATATATATATACATATAGAGAGAGAGACAGAGAGAGAGAGAGAGAGAGAGAGATGTACACATTTACATGCACACCTTTCCACTACCTCTCAGTCACCCCTGCAACTCTCTGTCCCCCTGTCACCACTGCTCCTCTCCGTCCCTGTCACCCTTATATATCTCCATCCTCCTCTCCCCCTTGCACCTCTCCTTACCACAGACACCTCTGCAACTCTCCTACAACGACACTTCTGCAATTCTTCGACAAAAAAAAAACTACATAAAAATAAAAAGTATTGGTCAAACCTTTTATGACCATGGTCACAAGCAGGTAGACGGGCGACCAGCAGGCAGCATGCCGGCTGGCGGCAAGTGGGGGGGGGGCAGATGAGGAAGATAACGTAGGTTTCTCCTCCTGCCCTCTTTCCTGTACTAGCTGCTGTGGCTGGGTACGTCCTTGCCTGTTTCCCCGCAGCCTGAGTGACAGTGGCAGGGGTGTGGGTCAAACAGTGCATCAGATCGCTAACAGTGATTCAAGGTGGAACGAGGGCTGTATAAGCACAAGTGTATTTAAGAGACTGTGAATTGGGCTGTTACAATAAAGTTTAGTGAAAATGACTAGGCATAGAAGGAGGGGTTAATGCAGGGCGGGAAGCCCCCACCAATGGGTGGCCTGGGGGGCAGCACCCCAGGTCATGGGTATATAGGCTGAGGTAGCAAGGGTTACACTCCTCTTTGAGTTTTGATCTGCAGGAGATCTGTGACCCAAAGGATAAGTACCCCTCTAGCTGTAACTGTTGTTAACATGACTGGCAGGCCTAAGAGAAGTGCCCCGCCGCCACGCTGGCTGGCGGACGCCGCGCGCCCGCTCAGCCATGTCCCTGGTCGTGGGGAGAAGGGTGCTGGAAGGCCCGCGGTGACAGTGGTGGGGGGCGGGGGGTCGCGGCCTGTATCTCCCAATGCTGATGGCAGCGGTGAGACAGGCGAGCTTTCCCCCCTCCCTGCTCGCGCTGCGAGCGCTGACAGCTTACCTGAAGGTAGCGGGGCGGGCGAGTTAAGCCTCGGTGCGGGCGGTGGTGCTGGGCTTGCAGCCGCGTCATCGGGAGGCGGAGGGGCGGGGGACACGCGCTCCCCCCTCGCGCGCGTTCACGGCGGTGAAGCGCCAATGAGGGTTTTAGATGAGGGAACCCTGGTGGGATCCACGGGGCAGCCCGCGGCGTCTCAGCCAGGGAGGGCAGTGCTGGCGGTGGGAGACGGTGAAAGCGCCGCTCCCAACGCTGTCCTTGGTGCGCAGTTGGGAGACAATGGGCTTATAGCGCCCTCTGCTGACTCCCAGCTGCAAGCGCCGGTTAGTGATGTTGAAGCTCCCTCTGCTGGTGAGCACAGGCAAGCAGGGGCACAGACACAGGGATTTGTGCCCAATGAGGCAGGGGGGGCAGGTTTAAGCACCCCTGGGGAAAGGGGCAGTCAGGAAGGAATGGGGGGAGGAGAGAGCCACTCTGGTGGCAGGTCAACCCCCTATATAGTTATCACTGGGGGACCTGTATCTGGGAGAGCCATGGACGAGGGATCTCGGACATGGCATAGACAGGGTTATGAGGCCGGGCGGCCCTATGGACCAGGGGCGGCTCGCCCCCCGGCCGGGGAGCGAGTTTATGAGCAGGACATGGTGGGTTTAAGAGGTCAGCCGCCTCACGGCTTCTTGACACCATGGGTGCCGGGGTATGGGGCCCAACCGCAGCACAGTTTTACACCGAGCCCTCATTTTAATACGGCAGCAGGGGGCTCGTCCCATCACCCACCCCAACAATTTCTTTTAGGTCAGCAGGGGCAGGGTCAGTGGCCCAATCAGGCTCAGGCATTCGGGAGTCACGGCGGGCCCCAGTATCCTTATTGGAGCTCGGGGCCCGGCCACGCCTTTAATTACGGCATCCCATCGTACAACCCCTTCATCCCGCAGGGAGCCTATGGGTTCCCGGGCTACCAAATGCAACCATACGGGGGGTGGGTGCCACCGCCGCGGGATTACTTTACAGCGGGCCCCGGTCTCCCCCTTAGGCAAAGCGAATTAGGGGTAGATAGGCCTAGACATAGCGTTTCCGCTGCTGCATCACGCGCATCGGAAGGCGCCGCTGGGGTTGTTGATATTGCAGTGCCAGCGTCCATGCGTGTAATTGATGACCCTCCCTCTATTGCAGCCACTGTATCACGGCCAATTACATCAGCGATTTTGTCGGAAGAGGTGCCACGGGAAAGTACTGCGTCAACACCAACACCGCAGTCGACTTCGGGGGAGGCTACGCCAGCTGTCCAAGCAACCACGAAAGAGAGTGAGGCATCTGGCGCAAAGAAAAGTTCCGTGCAGGAAGTGGAGGCCGAGGGAAAGGGAGATTCGTCACAGAAGGAAGATGATGAAGAGGAGGCATCTTCTTCTGGTGAGTCCGGGTCCTCAGCCTCTTCAGGCGATAGCGATGGGTCAGGCGCTGCGAAGCGGCCGCGTAAGTTAGCGAAGCTAGTCGCAAAGCAGGTAGCAAAAGAGGTACGCGGGAAGAAGCGCAGGAGGAAATCTAGCCCCTTAGCAGCGCAAACAATTGTGGGGGAAGCATCGCACTGCTCTAACACGGCTGTAGCTCGAGGGCTCAGGAAGGGAGTTAGGGAAAAAATTCGCAAAGGTAAATTTGTCGACTTTTTTACCATTACAACAGAAATGAAGAAAGAGTTCGACAAGGTTAAAAAGGCTACGCCCAACGGCGAAGCAGCCTTTAAGGGTTTCCATAATTGGTTGAGAGGTTTTCTGGCATTTTCATCATGTTACCTCACGCTTAGACCCACAGAATATTTGAATGTGATTAGGTATTTACACCTCATAAACGAGACGTTCATGAGTTATAAAGGTCCGGCGTGGAGGGAATATGATGAGAAATTCCGGCTTTGTCACGATGGTACCCCCATCATGCCCATGGGATCAAAGCATGTTGAGATTTGGTGGGAGGTGATAGGGAAAAGTCAGCCAATGACAGAGGCCTCCGGGAAGAAGTCCTTTCAAGGGGGAAAAGCGTCGGGAAAATCAGGGGGGAGAGGGCGTTGTTTTGCATACAACGACGGAAAATGTGACAGGGGGGCCAAGTGCCGTTTCAAGCACGAGTGTAAAATATGTGGGGCAGGTCACCCCGCCAAATCCTGCAAAGGGGGCAACAAGTCGGGAGACACCGGGGAGGGAATGTCTAGCTCTAAATAAGGCCGAATCCCCCATAGTTGTACATCAGTTGGCTCGTTATTTGAAAGAGTACCCCAATAAGTTAGATGCTGAATTTTTGTTGGAGGGTTTCGTTTATGGTTTCCCATTACCCATTCCAAAAAGTTTTTTCACTTCCACAAATAGGAATCTGAAGTCGTCCAGGGAGTTGCCGGATGTGGTTAGGGCAAAGGTGTTAAACGAAGTCAAGCTGGGCAGGATGGAGGGACCTTTCGAGGTACCCCCTATACCGGGTCTGTGCATATCACCCCTAGGCGTGGTGCCCAAAAAGACTCCAGGCAAGTTTCGCCTGATACAGCACCTGTCCTACCCACCTGGCAATTCCGTCAACGATGCCATTCCCGAGGAGTTGGCAAGCGTTCGATACCAGTTATTTGACGAAGTTCTAAGTTTGGTTAAAAGTTTTGGTCCAGGGGCGCTTATGGCCAAATTAGACATAGAATCTGCGTTTCGGTTGCTCCCACTGCACCCCGATTCGTTCAGATTCATGGGCTTTAAGCTTGAAGGGGCCTATTACATTGACAAATGCCTCCCCATGGGTTGTTCTATTTCTTGTTCATTTTTTGAAAGATTTAGTACATTCCTTCAGTGGTGCATTCAAAGTGAGGCTGACTCCAGAGGGGTAGCTCACTATCTGGATGATTTCCTTATAGTAGGACCAGCGGGTAGAGCAACATGTGGGGAGACATTGCGAGTCGCGTTACGGGTTTTCAGTTCGTTGGGAGTTCCCATAGCCCACGACAAAACAGAGGGACCCGTAACGGTCCTGTCATACTTGGGTATCGAAATCGATACCGGGGAGGGTTGCTGCAGGCTGCCAGCGGACAAGGTGCACAAGCTCCAGGAGCTTATCGTGGATTGCGGGAAAAGAAAAAGGGTTCAGCTGAGGACCGTTCAGTCCCTGCTGGGTTCTTTTAATTTTGCTTGTAGGGTAATACCTATGGGCAGGGTGTTCTGCAGGAAATTGGAGAGGGCCACAGCTGGGGTTAAGGACCCGCACCATACAATCCGTTTAGGAAAAGAAATTAAAGATGACTTGAGGACATGGTATGAATTCTTGATGAGTTTTAATCATTGCCTAATATGGCAGTCCGAAGCAGCTTCAAACTGGGATTTGCAGCTGTTTACAGACGCTGCAGGGTCATCAGGCTTTGGTGCCTTCTTTCAAGGGGAATGGTGTTGTGGGAAGTGGCCGCAATCTTGGTTTGATCGGGGGTTTACAGTAAACATGTTATTACTGGAACTTTTCCCCATTATAGTCGCAGTGGAGCTATGGTCAGGCCAGCTCGCAAACAGAAACATAATCTTCTGGTGCGATAATTTAGGGGTGGTCCATTCTGTAAACAATCAAAGGGCAACATCACCGGAAGCGTTGAGATTGTTGAGGCACCTTGTCCTTATTTGCTTGAAAAACAATATCAATTTCAGGGCTAAGCATGTGCCAGGTGTGGAGAATGAAGTGGCAGATGCTTTATCTAGATTCCAGTTCGCCAGGTTCCGCGAATTAGCACCAACAGCAGCCGAGACCGGCCTAAGTTGTCCAAATTCTGTCTGGCAGGTGGTAGAGCCGGCATGACAGAATTGGCATTTCGGTCTTTGGCGCCAGCTACTCGTAGGGCATACGGAAAAGCCTGGGAAGATTGGCGTAGATATCAGCAGCAACCGGAGGCTAGGGGTAAGTCTGTTGACGACTGCCTCCTGGCTTTTGTATGGGAAAATTATAATAGAGGCCGGTCCAAGTCGGCTATGGCGGCGACATTGGCTGGAATAGCTTTTCATTGCCGTCTATTTAACATGACGGATCCAACAAAGTCATTCATTCTCGGTAAAGCGATGAAGGGTTGGTCACGAGTTCAGCCGGGTCAACCCGATAATAGGCGCCCCTTGGACGAGGTTAAGTTAGGAGAACTATTGCAAGTGTTGGCATCAGTGGCAGACAATGGATCGGAGATAGCACTTTTTAAGGTGGCTTTCGCCTGGGCCTTCCACGGCGCATTTAGGGTTAGCGAGCTAACAGCGCGTAACAAGAGAGTACACTCGGGCATACTTTGGGACGACGTGGTGGTTAGCAAGGAGCAGGTGCTATGCAGGCTGAGGAGGTCTAAAACAGACCAACAAGGCAGGGGCACCTGGATCACGCTGAGACCGCACCCAAACAAGAGCATTTGTCCAGTTACTCTAGCGGGCGCATATGTAGAAGTGAGACAATGTATGGCCGCGCAATTTTTAGCGCATGCAGACGGGTCTCCGCTAACGAAATTTCAATTCGCTGCGGTCATGAAGAAGGGAGTAGCTGCGATAGGGCTAAGGCCTGAGGAGTTCGGAACGCATTCGTTCAGAATTGGCGCAGCTACGTCAGCAGCGGTGGCGGGCTTGCCACAGAGCGCAATCAAAGCCGTGGGCAGGTGGAAATCCGATAGTTTTAAGAAATACGTTAGAATTGATATGCTTTAAGTGTATAGTATAAGTATAAGTTAGCTATAGTTAAGTATAGTATGCGCCTGTTGCGCGGGTCCAAAAACGTTACGTTTACAAACGGTTGGGGAACGATTAGCGTTCCGCAATCGTCGGTGTGGAGTGAATTTTTTATTTTTCCTCTAAGAGGTGCTTAATTCAATCTGGCCCCACAATAAGAAGCCCTCTAGAGGTTTTTGAGTTTTTCACCTCCACTTGGACCCCAGTCAAACTCCAGTTAATTATTACCATAGAGCATAAGTAGAGATACTAACCAATAGGTTTTGCTTCCTTTACAGCCCCTCCCCCTCCCTTTGGCCCCACAGGGGTAGTTTGGTTTGTAGGGCACTCATATGTTTTCTGGGCGGAAAGAAATACCCTAGCCAGAACCTCGCCAGTGCTAGCGTATGCGAAATCTGTGCGGTGGTTAGGCGTCAGAGGCATGTTGTGGAAGGACTTACTTGGGTTTCTAGAGAAGAAAGCTAGTGGAGTTTGCAAGCCGGATATATTGGTCATACACCTGGGTGGCAATGACTTAGCTAAAACTACAGGCATAGCCTTAAGGATTAAGATGGAGAAAGATCTGTTGGCTTTGTTGCATAGATGGAGCGGCTTGAGGCTGGTGTGGTCGGACATTGTCCCTCGTTTTTGTTGGAGAGGCGCTAAAAACCCAGAGGCAATTGAAAGGGCTAGGAAGAAGTTAAACCACGCCTTAACCAGATTTGTTGTAAGGCAAGGGGGAGTGGGAGTGAGACACCCAGAGATTGTAAAGGAGAACCCAGGCATGTACAGGCCAGATGGGGTGCACCTTTCTGAAGAGGGTATGGCGGTGTTTCTGAGTGATATTTTTAAACAGTTAATTTAGTTTGGGCTTGTTAGTTTTTATAGGGGATGGCGGGGCATTGGCACCCGGTGGTCCTTGACAGTAGAGGGTGCCACTGCTGTGGCGGGACAGCACCCTCGACCAGGATTCTAGAAGGGTGTCAGGTGGTCCCTGCGTGGTATTACCCCTCTCCTTGCCAGGAGGGCGGACGGGCCTCGACTCAGCGCGGTGGGGCGACGAACATTTAGGCGGATATGTTCGCGTCAGGCCTTAGAGGCGGGGGATGTCCACGCAGGGCGGGCTGTGCCTTTGGTAAGGGGTGTTTAGGAGATTGGGAGCGACCTGGTCGTTGCCCGGGGTTACACCCCTGAACGGTCTCTGGTCTCAGGTGCCTGGTCTTTGCCATCCCCTTTTATCAGGGGTCATACCAGTTACTTAAATAAATAAGTATGACCGTTTAAACTAAGCTATCGGTGTCGCGTCTTTATTTTTAGATAAGTGTGTCCGTGTGAAGTTATTTCTAGGCCGTTTATGTAGATATAGTAGTACAAGCAACATATTCACTAGGCTACTTAGGTGGAACGAGGGCTGTATAAGCACAAGTGTATTTAAGAGACTGCAACATATTCACTAGGCTACTTAGGTGGAACGAGGGCTGTATAAGCACAAGTGTATTTAAGAGACTGTTACAATAAAGTTTAGTGAAAATGACTAGGCATAGAAGGAGGGGTTAATGCAGGGCGGGAAGCCCCCACCAATGGGTGGCCTGGGGGGCAGCACCCCAGGTCATGGGTATATAGGCTGAGGTAGCAAGGGTTACACTCCTCTTTGAGTTTTGATCCCCACCCTCCCTATCCCTTATTCATAAAGGCTCTTGCCTTATCAAATTTGATTCAATTGGCTATATTCTTAATAGGCGGGACAGCACCCTCGACCAGGATTCTAGAAGGGTGTCAGGTGGTCCCTGCGTGGTATTACCCCTCTCCTTGCCAGGAGGGCGGACGGGCCTCGACTCAGCGCGGTGGGGCGACGAACATTTAGGCGGATATGTTCGCGTCAGGCCTTAGAGGCGGGGGGATGTCCACGCAGGGCGGGCTGTGCCTTTGGTAAGGGGTGTTTAGGAGATTGGGAGCGACCTGGTCGTTGCCCGGGGTTACACCCCTGAACGGTCTCTGGTCTCAGGTGCCTGGTCTTTGCCATCCCCTTTTATCAGGGGTCATACCAGTTACTTAAATAAATAAGTATGACCGTTTAAACTAAGCTATCGGTGTCGCGTCTTTATTTTTAGATAAGTGTGTCCGTGTGAAGTTATTTCTAGGCCGTTTATGTAGATATAGTAGTACAAGCAACATATTCACTAGGCTACTTATCTGTGAGTGGGGCCTTTTCAAAGAGCAGGGGCCCAGGGGTACTGACCCCCTGAGCCCCCTTAATCCAGGTCTAACAGTGACTGGAGATCACTTATGAACAGTGCAGAGATGTTGTTGCTCAGAAGCCCCTTAGAGGACCCTCTGCTGGCTGCTCTGCCAGCTCTGAGTAACAGCATACCCTCCAACATTTGAGGGGAAGAATTCATTACACAATTGGAAAGAGGGCGTGGCCAAGCCTCCTTTTCTATACTTTCAATGGTAAAGTTAAGGAGTGTGTAAGTATCAGGTATATCTATTTGCTGGAGAGTCACGCAGATAGCTTCAGGGGAGCAGAATCTCACTGAATGTTGATTAGATGCAGAGAAGGGTCCAGGTGACTCCCTGAAGTTGAGCTGCCATCTTCTGCTGCTGCCTCCACAACATCCAGAAAGGATTCTCTGCAGCCAGGAGCATAGAGGGAGTCTCCCTAGCTGTGGCTGATACCCTCCGGCGGTCCGGAGTCTGAGTGGAGAGATGTGTGAGGGGGCAGCCGCAGCCAGCTCTTTCCCCTCCTCTGGCAACTCTTGCTCCTCCCGGAGGTGACAGTAATCTAACTCTGCTTGTAACGGCCAGTGTGATGATGACATGCTGCTTACCTGCAGCTGCATCTAAAAACTGGTAGAATCGGTACAGGGGGTTTTAACAGGTACAGGCCCATTCCCATGGGCTAGCTCCATTCACGCCGCCGTCCACTTGGACCTTCACCCACAAGCCACAACGAACGGCCTTGCATTCACCAAAGCCGTTCATTGCTGGGGTCTGTGCATGCGCAAACACGCACTTGCGCATGCGCAGACACCCCTCCCCCCAAAAAACATCGGAACATGGTTAAATTCACCCCATTCCGAACAAACCAGAATCAGGTCTTGGTACATAATGAAAAATACCGCTACTTTGCGAGCCAACCATAATGACCTAATATACACAACAATGAGATTTTACTTGTAAACCTGAACTCTAAAACTAACACGTAAATCTAGCTGTAAACATAATTGCAGCCTAAATCTAACCCTAATCTAACTGTGAATGCTGACATGCTTTATGTTGTATGTCAACATTCTGCACATCTTGCCATTCTGAATGTCTAAATTCAGAACATGTTTACAATATCACCTTTATATCCTACTGATGACCAGAGTACTGCATACCCAACAGAACACATTATAAGAAGGAAGACACATGTGGTAATAAGATCAATATAACACAGGGTTGCCGACCCTCCCGGAATTTGCGGGAGTCTCTCGAAAATCGAGTCCCCCTCCCGGCCCCCGGAAGGGTGGGCAACCCTCCCGGAATCAGAGGGACCCCCACTGAGCCCCCCCCCGATCGTGGCATTTAAATGGCGCAATCCGCGGGTCTCAGTGGAGGGGGCGGAGCTAAAACGGCACAATCGTGTCATTTTAGCCCCGCCCCCTCCACAGAGATCAGTTATTTAGGCTATTTGCCGCAATGGGGCGGGGCTTAATGACGTCACCGTTAAGTCCCGCCCCTCAAACTCGTAATGAAAGTGTCCTCTCCGGGCTTTTCCCGGAGAGGATTTTTTGCAAGTCGGCAACCCTGATATAACATGATTACAACAAAATATAAATTATACACAAATATAACAAAAAAAAAAAAAGACCAGGGAGCGCCCGCGGGTTGCGAACCCAGAGGATTTCAGAAACAATATTCTGGAGTCTGAAAAAGTAACCGCTGAGCTATAGGCTGGCCCAAGTTGTGTCAGACCTGTGAGCATATATATCTCCCACAGCTGCCACATCACGGGGAGGAGAAATACTGACAGGCTGTATATCCTGCACAGCCTTCACTGTGTCACTGCCATAGCACATGCATCTCCCCACTGTGCTCCAATCACTCCAGTCAGGGGTGGAAGTCCTAGAAACAATGGAGTCATTTGCCACCGGGCTTTTAGACCTGAAGAGGCGTCTGCTCCATTGTCCCTGTTCCTTATCCTCCCTGTTGTAATAGAACAACTCAGTGCTCTGCTTGTGGCTGTGACCCTGGCTTATAAAATGTCAGGGAGACAGTGTGTGCAGGGCAGGGTGCAGGGAGGGGGTGGAGCAGCTGTCACTGTGTGGATGGGAGAGTCCTGAGTGAGGGCCTTATTCTATTTCACTCTGTCTGACAAAATCCTTCTTAGATGGACAAAACCATGTGCACTGGAGGGGGGGAGGGGGCAGATGTAAAATGTGTAGAGAGAATTAGATTTGGGTGAGTTACTGTTACTGTTTCTGTGCAGGGTAAATACTGGCTGCTTTATTTCTACACTGCAATATAGATCTCACTTTGAAGTAAAACCCCACCCAAATCTAATTCTCTCTGCACAAGTAACATCTGCCCCACCTGCAGTGCACATGGTTTTGTCCATCTAAGAAGGAATTTGTCAGAAAGAGAGAACCAAAATAACCTCTATTATGCCTCCACTAGTGCCGCTTAAATACAAAATGCCCCCTGAAGTGCTTCTTACCTACATCACTGCTTACCTACATATCTGCTTGTATTGTTGCCTGCCTGGCTTCTGATATATGAGTACTTGTTTATTCGATTTCTTGGGGGCAACTCCAACACCAACGAATTACCCCATGTGTCAGGGGTCAACACATTGATTATTGTTGGTATCATGAAATGTTTGTAGAGATGAGCGGGTTCGGATCCTAGAGATCCGAACCCCCACGAACTTACCTGATCCGAGGCCGGATCCGAGGAGTTCGCCGGTTCCCGCCATCTTTTCGAGTCCAAATCGAGGCTAAAACGCCATCATCCCAGGTCAGATTCTCGCGAGACCTGGGGATATATAGTTCACGGTGGTCGGCGCCATTTTCAAACAGGCTGGTGATTTTAGACAGCACGGATGTGTCTGTGGTGTCTGCTGAGTGGAGTGAGGGGGAAACATGCTGGGGGGACTGACATGTTTGTGTACATTTTGTCCTGTGTGGGATACAACCCCTTTCTGTCATCCATACATGATTTAAATACCCTTGCTGGATTAAACTCTTAAGAACAATTTATATTTCAATTTCTGGTATGGCGAATGCTTTTTCCTATGCATTTTAGGATAACTGCTCTTTTATAAATACAGTATATATATATATATATATATATATATATATATATCATACTTGCCTACCCTCCCGCATTTAGCGGGAGTCTCCCGTTTTTCAATCCTCCTCCCGCTCCCCCGCAAACCCCTCGGTTCCTCCCGCTTTTTGTCCCATTCCCCAAAAAAATTTGACTGCGCATGCGCGAACGCCATGTTTCAGGGGCGGGGCTTGAATGCGCAACGTCATGACATCATTTAATATGCCGGCTACCGCGGGGCTGTGTGGGTAGCTGTGGTGCGGCAGCAGGAGCAGCGTGAGCGGGAGCCGGCCCGGGAAACGCACGGAGAGGAGCAGCAGCATTAGACTGTGTCAGTGAGTGAGACGGGCGCCGGGAGCAGCAGTAAGTATAACTGTCTGTAGCCTCTCTCCCCCACCCAGGGCCGTCTTCCCTCTCCTCCGCGCTGCCCTGTAATCGTACTGTACTAGTTTTATTACAGACAGGCAGCCCCCCCCCCCTCCCCCCCCCCCCCTCCCATCAGTGTGACACACTGTGTGACTGTGAGCATCAATGCCGCCCACAGCCCTCTCTCCGGCTTCCTGATCTGAAGTTGAACAGGAAGTCACATGTCATGCATGGAGGAGCCCAGCTGAAGAGAAGAGGAGAGCAGCCAGTAACCACACACCACAGGAACACAGACTCACGGCGGGATGTATCAACATACATCTCCGCCCTTCGCACGGCAGCCGCCGCGATGCTACCGCATATGTACTAACATATGCGGCCAGCATCGGGCTGCGGTAACGGAGACCCCCGCGAGACCTGTGATGTTGGCTGCGGGGGTCTCCGTCACCTACCGGCGGCTGCCAGCGTCCCCCTGTGTCTCCTCCTCCCCCTGAAGCCGGATGTCCTGCCGGCTGTGACACCAGGGGGAGGAGATGATCACAGGAGGACGGGAGGGGGTGGGCGCGCGGACGGCTTACGGCGGGCAGCGAAAGAAGCCCATAGGCTTCTATAGGGTATCGCCACCCAGAGGGTGGCGATACCCTGCAAAGCGAAAACGCTGCGGACGTTTATTGATACATAGGAAAATGCCGTAAAACAGGGGGTTTTACGGCATTTTCCCTTTAGTAAATCTCGCCACCAGTGAGCACTCAGCAGGGGCTCAGGTAAGGTGTCAGTAATGTATGCTGTGGGAAGGGGGGTCAGTAATGTTTGCTAGGAAGGTGCCAGTAATATTTGATTGGGGGGGGGGGGTCAGTAAAGGTTGCTGGGGGGGTTGTCAGTAATGTTTTGCTGGGGGGGGGGGTTGTCAGTAATGTTTTGCTGGGGGGGGTTGTCAGTAATGTTTTGCTGGGGGAGGTTGTCAGTAATGTTTTGCTAGGGGGGGGGTTGTCAGTAATGTTTTGCTGGGGGGGGGTGTCAGTAATGTTTTGCTGGGGGGGTTGTCAGTAATGTTTTGCTGGGGGGGTTGTCAGTAATGTTTTGCTGGGGGGGGGTTGTCAGTAATGTTTTGCTGGGGGGGGGTTGTCAGTAATGTTTTGCTGGGGGGGGGTTGTCAGTAATGTTTTGCTGGGGGGGGGGGTTGTCAGTAATGTTTTGCTGGGGGGGGGTTGTCAGTAATGTTTTGCTGGGGGGGGTTGTCAGTAATGTTTTGCTGGGGGGGGGGGTTGTCAGTAATGTTTTGCTGGGGGGGGGGCTGTCAGTAATGTTTTGCTGGGGGGGGTTGTCAGTAATGTTTTGCTGGGGGGGGGGTTGTCAGTAATGTTTTGCTGGGGGGGGGGGTTGTCAGTAATGTTTTGCTGGGGGGGTTGTCTGTAATGTTTTGCTGGGGGGGGGGGGTTGTCAGTAATGTTTTGCTGGGGGGGGTTGTCAGTAATGTTTTGCTGGGGGGGTTGTCAGTAATGTTTTGCTGGGGGGGTGGGTTGTCAGTAATGTTTTGCTGGGGGGGGGGGTTGTCAGTAATGTTTTGCTGGGGGGGGGGGGTTGTCAGTAATGTTTTGCTGGGGGGGGGGGGGCTGTCAGTAATGTTTTGCTGGGGGGGTTGTCAGTAATGTTTTGCTGGGGGGGTGGGTTGTCAGTAATGTTTTGCTGGGGGGGGTGGGTTGTCAGTAATGTTTTGCTGGGGGGGTGGGTTGTCAGTAATGTTTGCTGGGGGGGGGTGTCAGTAATGTTTGCTGGGGGGGGGGGGTTTGTCAGTAATGTTTGCCAGGGGGGTCAGTAATGTTTGCTAGGGGGGTCTGTCAGTAATGTAAATCCCAATGCACGCACCTCTGCTCCTCCTCTGCACCCCTGTGTATGTAGTCAGCAGGGTCTACATGGCACTGGTGGTTGTGGTGGTGTCACACTGAGCCTGGGCACACTTCCCTGTGCTGCTGCCTACACTGGAGAAGTTGTGATCAACTATTGCTATAGCCTATGCCTGTGTGACTATGGGCGGGATGTATTAAAATACATCGCCGCGCCACCGCAGCAATTCTATTGCATATGTATTAACATAAGTGATTAGCATCGCAATGCGGTTCTCCGTCACCTCCCTGGGCTCTCCTCACTCCCCCTTCATGGCTGGAAGCCTAAGCAGGCTGTCCCCAATGCCTCCTTCTTCCCCCTGCAGCCAGAAGGACCTCCGGCTGCATTGCTAGGGGGAGGAGAAGTTTACCTTCCGGGTCCAGGCTTCCTGGAGGAAGGTAAGCCAGAGGGAGGGGGTGGGCATATGCGGCGGAGGTTGGCGGGTTGCGACTGGCGGCAATAAGAAGCCCATAGGCTTCTATAGGGTATCGCCACCCAAAGGTGGCGATACCCTGGCCAGCGAAAACGTGGCAGCCGCATCTTTTTTTTTTTCTTTTTTTATATTTTATTAGGTTTTAAAGATCAGATCATTAAAACAAGCCAAATAAGTGGGGCTGCAATTAGCTTTGCTCACTTCTCTGACAAGGCTGGCTAGTGTCACACATTTTTTAACTTTCTCCAGTTATACAGCATTAAAAAGCAAAGACTGCTCTTTATCTGCTCCCTGAACTATCATTAATTGTAAGCTTAATATTAGTCTCTGTTGGGAAGGAAATATATCTAGCAGCCTATTACTTGGCAATAATATTGGATTTATTGGTATCCAGGTCCTGGTTGGGCATACCCCTGACCAAATGGATGACTATTACGGGCCAAGGCTGATAGTTCCCTGCTGGCTTTGTGCCATGCCAGGTTGGAAAGCAGGTGGGACGTTATAACCGGCAGACTGAGAGGCTTGTGTAGTGTAAGTCTGTGGTGGGTAGGAACCAGATGGGTACTGTTGAGACATTTGTGAAGGTAGTTGCTTTGACTGGCCTTGAAATCCAGAGGCAGGAGCCTGTGCAGCCTGCTGACTATAGCCCTGAAACTGCTGATTGTAACAGGATACTGCATGCCATACTGCTGCTGGGGCTAAGCTTGAGGCTAAGGTTGACCTTGAACTGATGGATATACAGGCTGCTGTGGGTACTGTTGATACATTTGGCCTTCCATCTGACCTGGCTGCTGAGCTCCGGGCTATGGCTGTTGCTGAGGCTGGACCCCTGGAGGATGAGCAGAGGAGGAGGAGGAGGCAATACGATCAGGTGTGCTTGAACGTTCCTCTACAGGAGCGCTGAGAGGCCCAGTAACTTGGTCCTCTAAGTCCAAAAGCAGACATGACATTTTTATTGATTTAATCTGGATTCTTGAGGGGATCAAAAGCAGACATGCTGGCATCCATAACTTGATTAGACGGCTTAACAGAGGAGTCTGGAGCAGTGGGTTTCTCTTCTCAACCATCCAAATATTCAGTGTCCTGCAGGCTGCTT